>NC_063274.1:19676379-20876379 GCF_910591885.1 Bombus terrestris | reverse complement strand
TATATAACGTTATACGTTATATCGATATAGTATATAACGTTTTACGTTATATCGTTATAGTATATAACGTTTTACGTTATATCGTTATAGTATATAACGTTATACGTTATATGGATATAGCATATAACGTTATACGTTATATCGTAATACTACATAACGTTATACGTTATATCGTAATACTACATAACGTTATACGTTATATCGTTATAGTATATAACGTTATACGTTATATGGTTATAGCATATAACGTTATACGTTATATCGTAATACTACATAACGTTATACGTTATATCGTAATACTACATAACGTTATACGTTATATCGTTATAGTATATAACGTTATACGTTATAACGATATAGTTTATAACGTTATACGTTATATCGTTATCGTATATAACGTTATACGTTATATCGTTATAGTACATAACGTTATACGTTATATCGTTATCGTATATAACGTTTTACGTTATATCGTTATCGTATATAACGTTTTACGTTATATCGTTATAGTACATAACGTTATACGTTATATCGTTATCGTATATAACGTTATACGTTATATCGATATCGTATATAACGTTTTACGTTATATCGTTATAGTATATAACGTTATACGTTATATCGTTATAGTACATAACGTTATACGTTATATCGTTATCGTATATAACGTTATACGTTATATCGCTATCGTATATAACGTTATCCGTTATATCGTTATCGTATATAACGTTATACGTTATATCGTTATCGTATATAAGTTTTACGTTATATCGTTATAGTACATAACGTTACACGCTATATCGTTACCGTATATAACGTTGTACGTTATATCGTTATAGTACATAACGTTATACGTTATATCGATATAGCATATCACGTTATACGTTATAACGATATAGTTTATAACGTTATACGTTATATCGTTATCGTATATAACGTTTTACGTTATATCGTTATAGTATATAACGTTATACATTATATCGATATAGTATATAACGTTATACGTTATAACGATATAGTTTTTAACGTTATACGTTATATCGTTATCGTATATAACGTTATACGTTATATCGTTATAGTACATAACGTTATACGTTATATCGTTATCGTATATAACGTTATACATTATATCGATATAGTATAAAACGTTATACGTTATAACGATATAGTTTATAACGTTATACGTTATATCGCTATCGTATACAACGTTATACGTTATATCGTTATAGTACATAACGTTATACGTTATATCGATATAGTATATAACGTTATACGTTATATCCATATAGTATATAACGTTTTACGTTATATCGTTATCGTATATAACGTTATACGTTATATCGTAATACTACATAACGTTATACGTTATATCGTAATACTACATAACGTTATACGTTATATCGTAATACTACATAACGTTATACGTTATATCGTTATAGTATCTAACGTTATATGTTATATCGATATAGTATATAACGTTTTACGTTATATCGTTATAGTATATAACGTTATACGTTATATGGATATAGCATATAACGTTATACATTATATCGTGATACTACATAACGTTATACGTTATATCGTAATACTACATAACGTTATACGTTATATCGTAATACTACATAACGTTATACGTTATATCGTTATAGTACATAACGTTATACGCTATATCGTTATAGCATATCACGTTATACGTTATAACGATATAGTTTATAACGTTATACGTTATATCGTTATCGTATATAACGTTATGCGTTATATCGTTATAGTATCTAACGTTATGCGTTATATCGTTATAGTATATAACGTTATACGTTATATCGTTATAGTATATAACGTTATACGTTATATGGATATAGCATATAACGTTATACATTATATCGTGATACTACATAACGTTATACGTTATATCGTAATACTACATAACGTTATACGTTATATCGTAATACTACATAACGTTATACGTTATATCGTTATCGTATATAACGTTATACGTTATATCGTTATAGTACTTAACGCTATACGTTATAACGATATAGTTTATAACGTTATACGTTATATCGCTATCGTATATAACGTTTTACGTTATATCGTTATAGTACATAACGTTATACGTTATATCGTTATCGTATATAACATTATACGTTATATCGATATCGTATATAACGTTTTACGTTATATCGTTATAGTATATAACGTTATACGTTATATCGTTATAGTACATAACGTTATACGTTATATCGATATAGTATATAACGTTTTACGTTATATCGTTATAGTATATAACGTTATACGTTATATGGATATAGCATATAACGTTATACGTTATATCGTAATACTACATAACGTTATACGTTATATCGTAATACTACATAACGTTATACGTTATATCGTAATACTACATAACGTTATACGTTATATCGTTATAGTATATAACGTTATACGTTATATCGATATAGTATATAACGTTTTACGTTATATCGTTATAGTATATAACGTTATACGTTAAATGTATATAGCATATAACGTTATACGTTATATCGTAATACTACATAACGTTATACGTTATATCGTAATACTACATAACGTTATACGTTATATCGTAATGCTACATAACGTTATACGTTATATCGTTATCGTATATAACGTTATACGTTATATGGATATACCATATAACGTTATACGTTATATCGTAATACTACATAACGTTATACGTTATATCGTAATACTACATAACGTTATACGTTATATCGCTAACGTATATAACGTTATACGTTATATCGTTATCGTATATAACGTTATGCGTTATATCGTTATCGTATATAACGTTATACGTTATATCGTAATACTACATAACGTTATACGTTATATCGTTATAGTATATAACGTTATACGTTATAACGATATAGTTTATAACGTTATACGTTATATCGTTATCGTATATAACGTAATACGTTATATCGTTATAGTACATAACGTTATACGTTATATGGATATAGCATATAACGTTATACGTTATATCGTAATACTACATAACGTTATACGTTATATCGTAATACTACATAACGTTATACGTTATATCGTAATACTACATAACGTTATACGTTATATCGTAATACTACATAACGTTATACGTTATATCGTAATACTACATAACGTTATACGTTATATCGTTATAGTATATAACGTTATACGTTATAACGATATAGTTTATGACGTTATACGTTATATCGTTATAGTACATAACGTTATACGTTATATCGTTATCGTATATAACGTTTTACGTTATATCGTTATCGTATATAACGTTTTACGTTATATCGTTATAGTACATAACGTTATACGTTATATCGTTATCGTATATAACGTTATACGTTATATCGATATCGTATATAACGTTTTACGTTATATCGTTATAGTATATAACGTTATACGTTATATCGTTATAGTACATAACGTTATGCGTTATATCGTTATCGTATATAACGTTATACGTTATATCGCTATCGTATATAACGTTATCCGTTATATCGTTATCGTATATAACGTTATACGTTATATCGTTATAGTACATAACGTTATACGTTATATCGTTACCGTATATAACGTTGTACGTTATATCGTTATAGCACATAACGTTATACGTTATATCGATATAGCATATCACGTTATACGTTATATCGCCATCGTATATAACGTTATCCGTTATATCGTTATCGTATATAACGTTATACGTTATATCGTTATCGTATATAAGTTTTACGTTATATCGTTATAGTACATAACGTTACACGCTATATCGTTACCGTATATAACGTTGTACGTTATATCGTTATAGTACATAACGTTATACGTTATATCGATATAGCATATCACGTTATACGTTATAACGATATAGTTTATAACGTTATACGTTATATCGTTATCGTATATAACGTTTTACGTTATATCGTTATAGTATATAACGTTATACATTATATCGATATAGTATATAACGTTATACGTTATAACGATATAGTTTTTAACGTTATACGTTATATCGTTATCGTATATAACGTTATACGTTATATCGTTATAGTACATAACGTTATACGTTATATCGTTATCGTATATAACGTTATACATTATATCGATATAGTATAAAACGTTATACGTTATAACGATATAGTTTATAACGTTATACGTTATATCGCTATCGTATACAACGTTATACGTTATATCGTTATAGTACATAACGTTATACGTTATATCGATATAGTATATAACGTTATACGTTATATCCATATAGTATATAACGTTTTACGTTATATCGTTATCGTATATAACGTTATACGTTATATCGTAATACTACATAACGTTATACGTTATATCGTAATACTACATAACGTTATACGTTATATCGTTATAGTATCTAACGTTATATGTTATATCGATATAGTATATAACGTTTTACGTTATATCGTTATAGTATATAACGTTATACGTTATATGGATATAGCATATAACGTTATACATTATATCGTGATACTACATAACGTTATACGTTATATCGTAATACTACATAACGTTATACGTTATATCGTAATACTACATAACGTTATACGTTATATCGTTATAGTACATAACGTTATACGCTATATCGTTATAGCATATCACGTTATACGTTATAACGATATAGTTTATAACGTTATACGTTATATCGTTATCGTATATAACGTTATGCGTTATATCGTTATAGTATCTAACGTTATGCGTTATATCGTTATAGTATATAACGTTATACGTTATATCGTTATAGTATATAACGTTATACGTTATATGGATATAGCATATAACGTTATACATTATATCGTGATACTACATAACGTTATACGTTATATCGTAATACTACATAACGTTATACGTTATATCGTAATACTACATAACGTTATACGTTATATCGTTATCGTATATAACGTTATACGTTATATCGTTATAGTACTTAACGCTATACGTTATAACGATATAGTTTATAACGTTATACGTTATATCGCTATCGTATATAACGTTTTACGTTATATCGTTATAGTACATAACGTTATACGTTATATCGTTATCGTATATAACATTATACGTTATATCGATATCGTATATAACGTTTTACGTTATATCGTTATAGTATATAACGTTATACGTTATATCGTTATAGTACATAACGTTATACGTTATATCGATATAGTATATAACGTTTTACGTTATATCGTTATAGTATATAACGTTATACGTTATATGGATATAGCATATAACGTTATACGTTATATCGTAATACTACATAACGTTATACGTTATATCGTAATACTACATAACGTTATACGTTATATCGTAATACTACATAACGTTATACGTTATATCGTTATAGTATATAACGTTATACGTTATATCGATATAGTATATAACGTTTTACGTTATATCGTTATAGTATATAACGTTATACGTTAAATGTATATAGCATATAACGTTATACGTTATATCGTAATACTACATAACGTTATACGTTATATCGTAATACTACATAACGTTATACGTTATATCGTAATGCTACATAACGTTATACGTTATATCGTTATCGTATATAACGTTATACGTTATATGGATATACCATATAACGTTATACGTTATATCGTAATACTACATAACGTTATACGTTATATCGTAATACTACATAACGTTATACGTTATATCGCTAACGTATATAACGTTATACGTTATATCGTTATCGTATATAACGTTATGCGTTATATCGTTATCGTATATAACGTTATACGTTATATCGTAATACTACATAACGTTATACGTTATATCGTTATAGTATATAACGTTATACGTTATAACGATATAGTTTATAACGTTATACGTTATATCGTTATCGTATATAACGTTATACGTTATATCGTTATAGTACATAACGTTATACGTTATATGGATATAGCATATAACGTTATACGTTATATCGTAATACTACATAACGTTATACGTTATATCGTAATACTACATAACGTTATACGTTATATCGTAATACTACATAACGTTATACGTTATATCGTAATACTACATAACGTTATACGTTATATCGTAATACTACATAACGTTATACGTTATATCGTTATAGTATATAACGTTATACGTTATAACGATATAGTTTATGACGTTATACGTTATATCGTTATAGTACATAACGTTATACGTTATATCGTTATCGTATATAACGTTTTACGTTATATCGTTATCGTATATAACGTTTTACGTTATATCGTTATAGTACATAACGTTATACGTTATATCGTTATCGTATATAACGTTATACGTTATATCGATATCGTATATAACGTTTTACGTTATATCGTTATAGTATATAACGTTATACGTTATATCGTTATAGTACATAACGTTATGCGTTATATCGTTATCGTATATAACGTTATACGTTATATCGCTATCGTATATAACGTTATCCGTTATATCGTTATCGTATATAACGTTATACGTTATATCGTTATCGTATATAACGTTATACGTTATATCGTTATAGTACATAACGTTATACGTTATATCGTTACCGTATATAACGTTGTACGTTATATCGTTATAGTACATAACGTTATACGTTATATCGATATAGCATATCACGTTATACGTTATATCGTTATCGTATACAACGTTATACGTTATATCGTTATAGTACATAACGTTATACGTTATATCGATATAGTATATAACGTTATACGTTATATCCATATAGTATATAACGTTTTACGTTATATCGTTATCGTATATAACGTTATACGTTATATCGTAATACTACATAACGTTATACGTTATATCGATATAGTATATAACGTTATACGTTATATATATATAGTATATAACGTTTTACGTTATATCGTTATCGTATATAACGTTGTACGTTATATCGTAATACTACATAACGTTATACGTTATATCGTTATAGTATATAACGTTATACGTTATAACGATATAGTTTATAACGTTATACGTTATATCGTTATCGTATATAACGTTATACGTTATATCGTTATAGTACATAACGTTATACGTTATATGGATATAGCATATAACGTTATACGTTATATCGTAATACTACATAACGTTATACGTTATATCGTAATACTACATAACGTTATACGTTATATCGTTATAGTATATAACGTTATACGTTATAACGATATAGTTTATAACGTTATACGTTATATCGTTATCGTATATAACGTTATACGTTATATCGATATAGCATATCACGTTATACGTTATAACGATATAGTTTATAACGTTATACGTTATATCGTTATCGTATATAACGTTTTACGTTATATCGTTATAGTATATAACGTTATACATTATATCGATATAGTATATAACGTTATACGTTATAACGATATAGTTTTTAACGTTATTCGTTATATCGTTATCGTATATAACGTTATACGTTATATCGTTATAGTACATAACGTTATACGTTATATCGTTATCGTATATAACGTTATACATTATATCGATATAGTATATAACGTTATACGTTATAACGATATAGTTTATAACGTTATACGTTATATCGTTATCGTATACAACGTTATACGTTATATCGTTATAGTACATAACGTTATACGTTATATCGATATAGTATATAACGTTATACGTTATATCCATATAGTATATAACGTTTTACGTTATATCGTTATCGTATATAACGTTATACGTTATATCGTAATACTACATAACGTTATACGTTATATCGTAATACTACATAACGTTATACGTTATATCGTTATAGTATCTAACGTTATATGTTATATCGATATAGTATATAACGTTTTACGTTATATCGTTATAGTATATAACGTTATACGTTATATGGATATAGCATATAACGTTATACATTATATCGTGATACTACATAACGTTATACGTTATATCGTAATACTACATAACGTTATACGTTATATCGTAATACTACATAACGTTATACGTTATATCGTTATAGTACATAACGTTATACGCTATATCGATATAGCATATCACGTTATACGTTATAACGATATAGTTTATAACGTTATACGTTATATCGTTATCGTATATAACGTTATGCGTTATATCGTTATCGTATATAACGTTATGCGTTATATCGTTATAGTATATAACGTTATACGTTATATCGTTATAGTACATAACGTTATACGTTATATCGTTATCGTATATAACGTTATACGTTATATCGTTATCGTATATAACGTTATGCGTTATATCGTTATCGTATATAACGTTATACGTTATATCGTAATACTACATAACGTTATACGTTATATCGTAATACTACATAACGTTATACGTTATATCGTTATAGTATCTAACGTTATATGTTATATCGATATAGTATATAACGTTTTACGTTATATCGTTATCGTATATAACGTTATACGTTATATCGTAATACTACATAACGTTATACGTTATATCGTAATACTACATAACGTTATACGTTATATCGTTATAGTACATAACGTTATACGCTATATCGATATAGCATATCACGTTATACGTTATAACGATATAGTTTATAACGTTATACGTTATATCGTTATCGTATATAACGTTATTCGTTATATCGTTATCGTATATAACGTTATACGTTATATCGTTATAGTACATAACGTTATACGTTATATCGTTATCGTATATAACGTTATACATTATATCGATATAGTATATAACGTTATACGTTATAACGATATAGTTTATAACGTTATACGTTATATCGTTATCGTATACAACGTTATACGTTATATCGTTATAGTACATAACGTTATACGTTATATCGATATAGTATATAACGTTATACGTTATATCCATATAGTATATAACGTTTTACGTTATATCGTTATCGTATATAACGTTATACGTTATATCGTAATACTACATAACGTTATACGTTATATCGTAATACTACATAACGTTATACGTTATATCGTTATAGTATATAACGTTATACGTTATATGGATATAGCATATAACGTTATACATTATATCGTGATACTACATAACGTTATACGTTATATCGTAATACTACATAACGTTATACGTTATATCGTTATAGTATATAACGTTTTACGTTATATCGTTATAGTATATAACGTTTTACGTTATATCGTTATAGTATATAACGTTATACGTTATATGGATATACCATATAACGTTATACGTTATATCGTAATACTACATAACGTTATACGTTATATCGTAATACTACATAACGTTATACGTTATATCGTAATACTACATAACGTTATACGTTATATCGTAATACTACATAACGTTATACGTTATATCGTAATACTACATAACGTTATACGTTATATCGTAATACTACATAACGTTATACGTTATATCGTAATACTACATAACGTTATACGTTATATCGCTATCGTATATAACGTTATACGTTATATCGTTATCGTATATAACGTTATGCGTTATATCGTTATCGTATATAACGTTATACGTTATATCGTAATACTACATAACGTTATACGTTATATCGTTATAGTATATAACGTTATACGTTATAACGATATAGTTTATAACGTTATACGTTATATCGTTATCGTATATAACGTTATACGTTATATCGTTATAGTACATAACGTTATACGTTATATGGATATAGCATATAACGTTATACGTTATATCGTAATACTACATAACCTTATACGTTATATCGTAATACTACATAACGTTATACGTTATATCGTAATACTACATAACGTTATACGTTATATCGTAATACTACATAACGTTATACGTTATATCGCTATCGTATATAACGTTATACGTTATATCGATATAGTATATAACGTTTTACGTTATATCGTTATAGTATATAACGTTTTACGTTATATCGTTATAGTATATAACGTTATACGTTATATGGATATAGCATATAACGTTATACGTTATATCGTAATACTACATAACGTTATACGTTATATCGTAATACTACATAACGTTATACGTTATATCGTTATAGTATATAACGTTATACGTTATATGGTTATAGCATATAACGTTATACGTTATATCGTAATACTACATAACGTTATACGTTATATCGTAATACTACATAACGTTATACGTTATATCGTTATAGTATATAACGTTATACGTTATAACGATATAGTTTATAACGTTATACGTTATATCGTTATCGTATATAACGTTATACGTTATATCGTTATAGTACATAACGTTATACGTTATATCGTTATCGTATATAACGTTTTACGTTATATCGTTATCGTATATAACGTTTTACGTTATATCGTTATAGTACATAACGTTATACGTTATATCGTTATCGTATATAACGTTATACGTTATATCGATATCGTATATAACGTTTTACGTTATATCGTTATAGTATATAACGTTATACGTTATATCGTTATAGTACATAACGTTATACGTTATATCGTTATCGTATATAACGTTATACGTTATATCGCTATCGTATATAACGTTATCCGTTATATCGTTATCGTATATAACGTTATACGTTATATCGTTATCGTATATAAGTTTTACGTTATATCGTTATAGTACATAACGTTACACGTTATATCGTTACCGTATATAACGTTGTACGTTATATCGTCATAGTACATAACGTTATACGTTATATCGATATAGCATATCACGTTATACGTTATAACGATATAGTTTATAACGTTATACGTTATATCGTTATCGTATATAACGTTTTACGTTATATCGTTATAGTATATAACGTTATACATTATATCGATATAGTATATAACGTTATACGTTATAACGATATAGTTTTTAACGTTATACGTTATATCGTTATCGTATATAACGTTATACGTTATATCGTTATAGTACATAACGTTATACGTTATATCGTTATCGTATATAACGTTATACATTATATCGATATAGTATAAAACGTTATACGTTATAACGATATAGTTTATAACGTTATACGTTATATCGCTATCGTATACAACGTTATACGTTATATCGTTATAGTACATAACGTTATACGTTATATCGATATAGTATATAACGTTATACGTTATATCCATATAGTATATAACGTTTTACGTTATATCGTTATCGTATATAACGTTATACGTTATATCGTAATACTACATAACGTTATACGTTATATCGTAATACTACATAACGTTATACGTTATATCGTTATAGTATCTAACGTTATATGTTATATCGATATAGTATATAACGTTTTACGTTATATCGTTATAGTATATAACGTTATACGTTATATGGATATAGCATATAACGTTATACATTATATCGTGATACTACATAACGTTATACGTTATATCGTAATACTACATAACGTTATACGTTATATCGTAATACTACATAACGTTATACGTTATATCGTTATAGTACATAACGTTATACGCTATATCGTTATAGCATATCACGTTATACGTTATAACGATATAGTTTATAACGTTATACGTTATATCGTTATCGTATATAACGTTATGCGTTATATCGTTATAGTATCTAACGTTATGCGTTATATCGTTATAGTATATAACGTTATACGTTATATCGTTATAGTATATAACGTTATACGTTATATGGATATAGCATATAACGTTATACATTATATCGTGATACTACATAACGTTATACGTTATATCGTAATACTACATAACGTTATACGTTATATCGTAATACTACATAACGTTATACGTTATATCGTTATCGTATATAACGTTATACGTTATATCGTTATAGTACATAACGCTATACGTTATAACGATATAGTTTATAACGTTATACGTTATATCGCTATCGTATATAACGTTTTACGTTATATCGTTATAGTACATAACGTTATACGTTATATCGTTATCGTATATAACATTATACGTTATATCGATATCGTATATAACGTTTTACGTTATATCGTTATAGTATATAACGTTATACGTTATATCGTTATAGTACATAACGTTATACGTTATATCGATATAGTATATAACGTTTTACGTTATATCGTTATAGTATATAACGTTATACGTTATATGGATATAGCATATAACGTTATACGTTATATCGTAATACTACATAACGTTATACGTTATATCGTAATACTACATAACGTTATACGTTATATCGTTATAGTATATAACGTTATACGTTATATCGATATAGTATATAACGTTTTACGTTATATCGTTATAGTATATAACGTTTTACGTTATATCGTTATAGTACATAACGTTATACGTTATATCGTTATCGTATATAACGTTATACGTTATATCGTAATACTACATAACGTTATACGTTATATCGTTATAGTATATAACGTTATACGTTATAACGATATAGTTTATAACGTTATACGTTATATCGTTATCGTATATAACGTTATACGTTATATCGTTATAGTACATAACGTTATACGTTATATGGATATAGCATATAACGTTATACGTTATATCGTAATACTACATAACGTTATACGTTATATCGTAATACTACATAACGTTATACGTTATATCGTAATACTACATAACGTTATACGTTATATCGTAATACTACATAACGTTATACGTTATATCGTAATACTACATAACGTTATACGTTATATCGTAATACTACATAACGTTATACGTTATATCGTTATAGTATATAACGTTATACGTTATAACGATATAGTTTATGACGTTATACGTTATATCGTTATAGTACATAACGTTATACGTTATATCGTTATCGTATATAACGTTTTACGTTATATCGTTATCGTATATAACGTTTTACGTTATATCGTTATAGTACATAACGTTATACGTTATATCGTTATCGTATATAACGTTATACGTTATATCGATATCGTATATAACGTTTTACGTTATATCGTTATAGTATATAACGTTATACGTTATATCGTTATAGTACATAACGTTATGCGTTATATCGTTATCGTATATAACGTTATACGTTATATCGCTATCGTATATAACGTTATCCGTTATATCGTTATCGTATATAACGTTATACGTTATATCGTTATCGTATATAACGTTATACGTTATATCGTTATAGTACATAACGTTATACGTTATATCGTTACCGTATATAACGTTGTACGTTATATCGTTATAGTACATAACGTTATACGTTATATCGATATAGCATATCACGTTATACGTTATATCGTTATCGTATACAACGTTATACGTTATATCGTTATAGTACATAACGTTATACGTTATATCGATATAGTATATAACGTTATACGTTATATCCATATAGTATATAACGTTTTACGTTATATCGTTATCGTATATAACGTTATACGTTATATCGTAATACTACATAACGTTATACGTTATATCGATATAGTATATAACGTTATACGTTATATATATATAGTATATAACGTTTTACGTTATATCGTTATCGTATATAACGTTGTACGTTATATCGTAATACTACATAACGTTATACGTTATATCGTTATAGTATATAACGTTATACGTTATAACGATATAGTTTATAACGTTATACGTTATATCGTTATCGTATATAACGTTATACGTTATATCGTTATAGTACATAACGTTATACGTTATATGGATATAGCATATAACGTTATACGTTATATCGTAATACTACATAACGTTATACGTTATATCGTAATACTACATAACGTTATACGTTATATCGTTATAGTATATAACGTTATACGTTATAACGATATAGTTTATAACGTTATACGTTATATCGTTATCGTATATAACGTTATACGTTATATCGATATAGCATATCACGTTATACGTTATAACGATATAGTTTATAACGTTATACGTTATATCGTTATCGTATATAACGTTTTACGTTATATCGTTATAGTATATAACGTTATACATTATATCGATATAGTATATAACGTTATACGTTATAACGATATAGTTTTTAACGTTATTCGTTATATCGTTATCGTATATAACGTTATACGTTATATCGTTATAGTACATAACGTTATACGTTATATCGTTATCGTATATAACGTTATACATTATATCGATATAGTATATAACGTTATACGTTATAACGATATAGTTTATAACGTTATACGTTATATCGTTATCGTATACAACGTTATACGTTATATCGTTATAGTACATAACGTTATACGTTATATCGATATAGTATATAACGTTATACGTTATATCCATATAGTATATAACGTTTTACGTTATATCGTTATCGTATATAACGTTATACGTTATATCGTAATACTACATAACGTTATACGTTATATCGTAATACTACATAACGTTATACGTTATATCGTTATAGTATCTAACGTTATATGTTATATCGATATAGTATATAACGTTTTACGTTATATCGTTATAGTATATAACGTTATACGTTATATGGATATAGCATATAACGTTATACATTATATCGTGATACTACATAACGTTATACGTTATATCGTAATACTACATAACGTTATACGTTATATCGTAATACTACATAACGTTATACGTTATATCGTTATAGTACATAACGTTATACGCTATATCGATATAGCATATCACGTTATACGTTATAACGATATAGTTTATAACGTTATACGTTATATCGTTATCGTATATAACGTTATGCGTTATATCGTTATCGTATATAACGTTATGCGTTATATCGTTATAGTATATAACGTTATACGTTATATCGTTATAGTACATAACGTTATACGTTATATCGTTATCGTATATAACGTTATACGTTATATCGTTATCGTATATAACGTTATGCGTTATATCGTTATCGTATATAACGTTATACGTTATATCGTAATACTACATAACGTTATACGTTATATCGTAATACTACATAACGTTATACGTTATATCGTTATAGTATCTAACGTTATATGTTATATCGATATAGTATATAACGTTTTACGTTATATCGTTATCGTATATAACGTTATACGTTATATCGTAATACTACATAACGTTATACGTTATATCGTAATACTACATAACGTTATACGTTATATCGTTATAGTACATAACGTTATACGCTATATCGATATAGCATATCACGTTATACGTTATAACGATATAGTTTATAACGTTATACGTTATATCGTTATCGTATATAACGTTATTCGTTATATCGTTATCGTATATAACGTTATACGTTATATCGTTATAGTACATAACGTTATACGTTATATCGTTATCGTATATAACGTTATACATTATATCGATATAGTATATAACGTTATACGTTATAACGATATAGTTTATAACGTTATACGTTATATCGTTATCGTATACAACGTTATACGTTATATCGTTATAGTACATAACGTTATACGTTATATCGATATAGTATATAACGTTATACGTTATATCCATATAGTATATAACGTTTTACGTTATATCGTTATCGTATATAACGTTATACGTTATATCGTAATACTACATAACGTTATACGTTATATCGTAATACTACATAACGTTATACGTTATATCGTTATAGTATATAACGTTATACGTTATATGGATATAGCATATAACGTTATACATTATATCGTGATACTACATAACGTTATACGTTATATCGTAATACTACATAACGTTATACGTTATATCGTTATAGTATATAACGTTTTACGTTATATCGTTATAGTATATAACGTTTTACGTTATATCGTTATAGTATATAACGTTATACGTTATATGGATATACCATATAACGTTATACGTTATATCGTAATACTACATAACGTTATACGTTATATCGTAATACTACATAACGTTATACGTTATATCGTAATACTACATAACGTTATACGTTATATCGTAATACTACATAACGTTATACGTTATATCGTAATACTACATAACGTTATACGTTATATCGCTATCGTATATAACGTTATACGTTATATCGTTATCGTATATAACGTTATGCGTTATATCGTTATCGTATATAACGTTATACGTTATATCGTTATAGTATATAACGTTATACGTTATAACGATATAGTTTATAACGTTATACGTTATATCGTTATCGTATATAACGTTATACGTTATATCGTTATAGTACATAACGTTATACGTTATATGGATATAGCATATAACGTTATACGTTATATCGTAATACTACATAACGTTATACGTTATATCGTAATACTACATAACGTTATACGTTATATCGTAATACTACATAACGTTATACGTTATATCGTAATACTACATAACGTTATACGTTATATCGCTATCGTATATAACGTTATACGTTATATCGATATAGTATATAACGTTTTACGTTATATCGTTATAGTATATAACGTTTTACGTTATATCGTTATAGTATATAACGTTATACGTTATATGGATATAGCATATAACGTTATACGTTATATCGTAATACTACATAACGTTATACGTTATATCGTAATACTACATAACGTTATACGTTATATCGTTATAGTATATAACGTTATACGTTATATGGTTATAGCATATAACGTTATACGTTATATCGTAATACTACATAACGTTATACGTTATATCGTAATACTACATAACGTTATACGTTATATCGTTATAGTATATAACGTTATACGTTATAACGATATAGTTTATAACGTTATACGTTATATCGTTATCGTATATAACGTTATACGTTATATCGTTATAGTACATAACGTTATACGTTATATCGTTATCGTATATAACGTTTTACGTTATATCGTTATCGTATATAACGTTTTACGTTATATCGTTATAGTACATAACGTTATACGTTATATCGTTATCGTATATAACGTTATACGTTATATCGATATCGTATATAACGTTTTACGTTATATCGTTATAGTATATAACGTTATACGTTATATCGTTATAGTACATAACGTTATACGTTATATCGTTATCGTATATAACGTTATACGTTATATCGCTATCGTATATAACGTTATCCGTTATATCGTTATCGTATATAACGTTATACGTTATATCGTTATCGTATATAAGTTTTACGTTATATCGTTATAGTACATAACGTTACACGTTATATCGTTACCGTATATAACGTTGTACGTTATATCGTCATAGTACATAACGTTATACGTTATATCGATATAGCATATCACGTTATACGTTATAACGATATAGTTTATAACGTTATACGTTATATCGTTATCGTATATAACGTTTTACGTTATATCGTTATAGTATATAACGTTATACATTATATCGATATAGTATATAACGTTATACGTTATAACGATATAGTTTTTAACGTTATACGTTATATCGTTATCGTATATAACGTTATACGTTATATCGTTATAGTACATAACGTTATACGTTATATCGTTATCGTATATAACGTTATACATTATATCGATATAGTATAAAACGTTATACGTTATAACGATATAGTTTATAACGTTATACGTTATATCGCTATCGTATACAACGTTATACGTTATATCGTTATAGTACATAACGTTATACGTTATATCGATATAGTATATAACGTTATACGTTATATCCATATAGTATATAACGTTTTACGTTATATCGTTATCGTATATAACGTTATACGTTATATCGTAATACTACATAACGTTATACGTTATATCGTAATACTACATAACGTTATACGTTATATCGTTATAGTATCTAACGTTATATGTTATATCGATATAGTATATAACGTTTTACGTTATATCGTTATAGTATATAACGTTATACGTTATATGGATATAGCATATAACGTTATACATTATATCGTGATACTACATAACGTTATACGTTATATCGTAATACTACATAACGTTATACGTTATATCGTAATACTACATAACGTTATACGTTATATCGTTATAGTACATAACGTTATACGCTATATCGTTATAGCATATCACGTTATACGTTATAACGATATAGTTTATAACGTTATACGTTATATCGTTATCGTATATAACGTTATGCGTTATATCGTTATAGTATCTAACGTTATGCGTTATATCGTTATAGTATATAACGTTATACGTTATATCGTTATAGTATATAACGTTATACGTTATATGGATATAGCATATAACGTTATACATTATATCGTGATACTACATAACGTTATACGTTATATCGTAATACTACATAACGTTATACGTTATATCGTAATACTACATAACGTTATACGTTATATCGTTATCGTATATAACGTTATACGTTATATCGTTATAGTACATAACGCTATACGTTATAACGATATAGTTTATAACGTTATACGTTATATCGCTATCGTATATAACGTTTTACGTTATATCGTTATAGTACATAACGTTATACGTTATATCGTTATCGTATATAACATTATACGTTATATCGATATCGTATATAACGTTTTACGTTATATCGTTATAGTATATAACGTTATACGTTATATCGTTATAGTACATAACGTTATACGTTATATCTATATAGTATATAACGTTTTACGTTATATCGTTATAGTATATAACGTTATACGTTATATGGATATAGCATATAACGTTATACGTTATATCGTAATACTACATAACGTTATACGTTATATCGTAATACTACATAACGTTATACGTTATATCGTTATAGTATATAACGTTATACGTTATATCGATATAGTATATAACGTTTTACGTTATATCGTTATAGTATATAACGTTATACGTTAAATGTATATAGCATATAACGTTATACGTTATATCGTAATACTACATAACGTTATACGTTATATCGTAATACTACATAACGTTATACGTTATATCGTAATGCTACATAACGTTATACGTTATATCGTTATCGTATATAACGTTATACGTTATATGGATATACCATATAACGTTATACGTTATATCGTAATACTACATAACGTTATACGTTATATCGTAATACTACATAACGTTATACGTTATATCGCTAACGTATATAACGTTATACGTTATATCGTTATCGTATATAACGTTATGCGTTATATCGTTATCGTATATAACGTTATACGTTATATCGTAATACTACATAACGTTATACGTTATATCGTTATAGTATATAACGTTATACGTTATAACGATATAGTTTATAACGTTATACGTTATATCGTTATCGTATATAACGTTATACGTTATATCGTTATAGTACATAACGTTATACGTTATATGGATATAGCATATAACGTTATACGTTATATCGTAATACTACATAACGTTATACGTTATATCGTAATACTACATAACGTTATACGTTATATCGTAATACTACATAACGTTATACGTTATATCGTAATACTACATAACGTTATACGTTATATCGTAATACTACATAACGTTATACATTATATCGTTATAGTATATAACGTTATACGTTATAACGATATAGTTTATGACGTTATACGTTATATCGTTATAGTACATAACGTTATACGTTATATCGTTATCGTATATAACGTTATACGTTATATCGTTATCGTATATAACGTTATACGTTATATCGTTATAGTACATAACGTTATACGTTATATCGTTACCGTATATAACGTTGTACGTTATATCGTTATAGTACATAACGTTATACGTTATATCGATATAGCATATCACGTTATACGTTATATCGTTATCGTATACAACGTTATACGTTATATCGTTATAGTACATAACGTTATACGTTATATCGATATAGTATATAACGTTATACGTTATATCCATATAGTATATAACGTTTTACGTTATATCGTTATCGTATATAACGTTATACGTTATATCGTAATACTACATAACGTTATACGTTATATCGATATAGTATATAACGTTATACGTTATATATATATAGTATATAACGTTTTACGTTATATCGTTATCGTATATAACGTTATACGTTATATCGTAATACTACATAACGTTATACGTTATATCGTTATAGTATATAACGTTATACGTTATAACGATATAGTTTATAACGTTATACGTTATATCGTTATCGTATATAACGTTATACGTTATATCGTTATAGTACATAACGTTATACGTTATATGGATATAGCATATAACGTTATACGTTATATCGTAATACTACATAACGTTATACGTTATATCGTAATACTACATAACGTTATACGTTATATCGTTATAGTATATAACGTTATACGTTATAACGATATAGTTTATAACGTTATACGTTATATCGTTATCGTATATAACGTTATACGTTATATCGATATAGCATATCACGTTATACGTTATAACGATATAGTTTATAACGTTATACGTTATATCGTTATCGTATATAACGTTTTACGTTATATCGTTATAGTATATAACGTTATACATTATATCGATATAGTATATAACGTTATACGTTATAACGATATAGTTTTTAACGTTATTCGTTATATCGTTATCGTATATAACGTTATACGTTATATCGTTATAGTACATAACGTTATACGTTATATCGTTATCGTATATAACGTTATACATTATATCGATATAGTATATAACGTTATACGTTATAACGATATAGTTTATAACGTTATACGTTATATCGTTATCGTATACAACGTTATACGTTATATCGTTATAGTACATAACGTTATACGTTATATCGATATAGTATATAACGTTATACGTTATATCCATATAGTATATAACGTTTTACGTTATATCGTTATCGTATATAACGTTATACGTTATATCGTAATACTACATAACGTTATACGTTATATCGTAATACTACATAACGTTATACGTTATATCGTTATAGTATCTAACGTTATATGTTATATCGATATAGTATATAACGTTTTACGTTATATCGTTATAGTATATAACGTTATACGTTATATGGATATAGCATATAACGTTATACATTATATCGTGATACTACATAACGTTATACGTTATATCGTAATACTACATAACGTTATACGTTATATCGTAATACTACATAACGTTATACGTTATATCGTTATAGTACATAACGTTATACGCTATATCGATATAGCATATCACGTTATACGTTATAACGATATAGTTTATAACGTTATACGTTATATCGTTATCGTATATAACGTTATGCGTTATATCGTTATCGTATATAACGTTATGCGTTATATCGTTATAGTATATAACGTTATACGTTATATCGTTATAGTACATAACGTTATACGTTATATCGTTATCGTATATAACGTTATACGTTATATCGTTATCGTATATAACGTTATGCGTTATATCGTTATCGTATATAACGTTATACGTTATATCGTAATACTACATAACGTTATACGTTATATCGTAATACTACATAACGTTATACGTTATATCGTTATAGTATCTAACGTTATATGTTATATCGATATAGTATATAACGTTTTACGTTATATCGTTATAGTATATAACGTTATACGTTATATGGATATAGCATATAACGTTATACATTATATCGTGATACTACATAACGTTATACGTTATATCGTAATACTACATAACGTTATACGTTATATCGTAATACTACATAACGTTATACGTTATATCGCTATCGTATATAACGTTATACGTTATATCGTTATCGTATATAACGTTATGCGTTATATCGTTATCGTATATAACGTTATACGTTATATCGTAATACTACATAACGTTATACGTTATATCGTTATAGTATATAACGTTTTACGTTATATCGTTATAGTATATAACGTTTTACGTTATATCGTTATAGTATATAACGTTATACGTTATATGGATATACGATATAACGTATAACGTTATATCGTAATACTACATAACGTTATACGTTATATCGTAATACTACATAACGTTATACGTTATATCGTAATACTACATAACGTTATACGTTATATCGTAATACTACATAACGTTATACGTTATATCGTAATACTACATAACGTTATACGTTATATCGCTATCGTATATAACGTTATACGTTATATCGTTATCGTATATAACGTTATGCGTTATATCGTTATCGTATATAACGTTATACGTTATATCGTAATACTACATAACGTTATACGTTATATCGTTATAGTATATAACGTTATACGTTATAACGATATAGTTTATAACGTTATACGTTATATCGTTATCGTATATAACGTTATACGTTATATCGTTATAGTACATAACGTTATACGTTATATGGATATAGCATATAACGTTATACGTTATATCGTAATACTACATAACGTTATACGTTATATCGTAATACTACATAACGTTATACGTTATATCGTAATACTACATAACGTTATACGTTATATCGTAATACTACATAACGTTATACGTTATATCGCTATCGTATATAACGTTATACGTTATATCGATATAGTATATAACGTTTTACGTTATATCGATATAGTATATAACGTTTTACGTTATATCGTTATAGTATATAACGTTTTACGTTATATCGTTATAGTATATAACGTTATACGTTATATGGATATAGCATATAACGTTATACGTTATATCGTAATACTACATAACGTTATACGTTATATCGTAATACTACATAACGTTATACGTTATATCGCTATAGTATATAACGTTATACGTTATATGGTTATAGCATATAACGTTATACGTTATATCGTAATACTACATAACGTTATACGTTATATCGTAATACTACATAACGTTATACGTTATATCGTTATAGTATATAACGTTATACGATATAACGATATAGTTTATAACGTTATACGTTATATCGTTATCGTATATAACGTTATACGTTATATCGTTATAGTACATAACGTTATACGTTATATCGTTATCGTATATAACGTTTTACGTTATATCGTTATCGTATATAACGTTTTACGTTATATCGTTATAGTATATAACGTTATACGTTATATCGTTATCGTATATGACGTTATACGTTATATCGTTATCGTATATAACGTTATACGTTATATCGTTATCGTATATAACGTTTTACGTTATATCGTTATCGTATATAACGTTTTACGTTATATCGTTATAGTATATAACGTTATACGTTATATCGTTATAGTACATAACGTTATACGTTATATCGTTATCGTATATAACGTTATACGTTATATCGCTATCGTATATAACGTTATACGTTATATCGATATAGTATATAACGTTTTACGTTATATCGATATAGTATATAACGTTTTACGTTATATCGTTATAGTATATAACGTTTTACGTTATATCGTTATAGTATATAACGTTATACGTTATATGGATATAGCATATAACGTTATACGTTATATCGTAATACTACATAACGTTATACGTTATATCGTAATACTACATAACGTTATACGTTATATCGCTATAGTATATAACGTTATACGTTATATGGTTATAGCATATAACGTTATACGTTATATCGTAATACTACATAACGTTATACGTTATATCGTAATACTACATAACGTTATACGTTATATCGTTATAGTATATAACGTTATACGTTATAACGATATAGTTTATAACGTTATACGTTATATCGTTATCGTATATAACGTTATACGTTATATCGTTATAGTACATAACGTTATACGTTATATCGTTATCGTATATAACGTTTTACGTTATATCGTTATCGTATATAACGTTTTACGTTATATCGTTATAGTATATAACGTTATACGTTATATCGTTATAGTACATAACGTTATACGTTATATCGTTATCGTATATAACGTTATACGTTATATCGTTATCGTATACAACGTTATACGTTATATCGTTATAGTACATAACGTTATACGTTATATCGATATAGTATATAACGTTATACGTTATATCCATATAGTATATAACGTTTTACGTTATATCGTTATCGTATATAACGTTATACGTTATATCGTAATACTACATAACGTTATACGTTATATCGTAATACTACATAACGTTATACGTTATATCGTTATAGTATCTAACGTTATATGTTATATCGATATAGTATATAACGTTTTACGTTATATCGTTATAGTATATAACGTTATACGTTATATGGATATAGCATATAACGTTATACATTATATCGTGATACTACATAACGTTATACGTTATATCGTAATACTACATAACGTTATACGTTATATCGTAATACTACATAACGTTATACGTTATATCGTTATAGTACATAACGTTATACGCTATATCGATATAGCATATCACGTTATACGTTATAACGATATAGTTTATAACGTTATACGTTATATCGTTATCGTATATAACGTTATGCGTTATATCGTTATCGTATATAACGTTATGCGTTATATCGTTATAGTATATAACGTTATACGTTATATCGTTATAGTACATAACGTTATACGTTATATCGTTATCGTATATAACCTTATACGTTATATCGCTATCGTATATAACGTTATACGTTATATCGTTATCGTATATAACGTTATACGGTATATCGTTATAGTATATAACGTTATACGTTATATGGATATAGCATATAACGTTATACGTTATATCGTAATACTACATAACGTTATACGTTATATCGTAATACTACATAACGTTATACGTTATATCGTTATCGTATATAACGTTATACGTTATATCGTTATAGTACATAACCCTATACGTTATAACGATATAGTTTATAACGTTATACGTTATATCGCTATCGTATATAACGTTTTACGTTATATCGTTATAGTACATAACGTTATACGTTATATCGTTATCGTATATAACATTATACGTTATATCGATATCGTATATAACGTTTTACGTTATATCGTTATAGTATATAACGTTATACGTTATATCGTTATAGTACATAACGTTATACGTTATATCGATATAGTATATAACGTTTTACGTTATATCGTTATAGTATATAACGTTATACGTTATATGGATATAGCATATAACGTTATACGTTATATCGTAATACTACATAACGTTATACGTTATATCGTAATACTACATAACGTTATACGTTATATCGTTATAGTATATAACGTTATACGTTATATCGATATAGTATATAACGTTTTACGTTATATCGTTATAGTATATAACGTTATACGTTATATGTATATAGCATATAACGTTATACGTTATATCGTAATACTACATAACGTTATACGTTATATCGTAATACTACATAACGTTATACGTTATATCGTAATACTACATAACGTTATACGTTATATCGTTATCGTATATAACGTTATACGTTATATCGCTATCGTATATAACGTTATACGTTATATCGTTATCGTATATAACGTTATACGTTATATGGATATAGCATATAACGTTATACGTTATATCGTAATACTACATAACGTTATACGTTATATCGATATAGTATATAACGTTTTACGTTATATCATTATCGTATATAACGTTATACGTTATATCGTTATAGTACACAACATTATACGTTATATCGTTATCGTATATAACGTTATACATTGTATCGATATAGTATATAACGTTATACGTTATAACGATATAGTTTATAACGTTATACGTTATATCGTAATACTACATAACGTTATACGTTATATCGATATAGTATATAACGTTTTACGTTATATCGTTATCGTATATAACGTTATACGTTATATCGTTATCGTATATAACGTTATACGTTATATCGATATCGTATATAACGTTTTACGTTATATCGTTATAGTATATAACGTTATACGTTATATCGTTATCGTATATAACGTTATACGTTATATCGTTATAGTACATAACGTTATACGTTATATGGACATAGCATATAACGTTATACGTTATATCGTAATACTACATAACGTTATACGTTATATCGTTATCGTATATAACGTTATACGTTATATCGATATAGTATATAACGTTTTACGTTATATCGTTATAGTATATAACGTTTTACGTTATATCGTTATAGTATATAACGTTATACGTTATATGGATATAGCATATAACGTTATACGTTATATCGTAATACTACATAACGTTATACGTTATATCGTAATACTACATAACATTATACGTTATATCCATATAGTATATAACGTTTTACGTTATATCGTTATCGTATATAACGTTATACGTTATATCGTAATACTACATAACGTTATACGTTACATCGTAATACTACATAACGTTGTACGTTATATCGTTATAGTATCTAACGTTATATGTTATATCGATATAGTATATAACGTTTTACGTTATATCGTTATAGTATATAACGTTATACGTTATATGGATATAGCATATAACGTTATACATTATATCGTGATACTACATAACGTTATACGTTATATCGTAATACTACATAACGTTATACGTTATATCGTAATACTACATAACGTTATACGTTATATCGTTATAGTACATAACGTTATACGCTATATCGATATAGCATATCACGTTATACGTTATAACGATATAGTTTATAACGTTATACGTTATATCGTTATCGTATATAACGTTATGCGTTATATCGTTATCGTATATAACGTTATGCGTTATATCGTTATCGTATATAACGTTATACGTTATATGGATATAGCATATAACGTTATACGTTATATCGTAATACTACATAACGTTATACGTTATATGGATATAGCATATAACGTTATACGTTATATCGTAATACTACATAACGTTATACGTTATATCGTAATACTACATAACGTTATACGTTATATCGCTATCGTATATAACGTTATACGTTATATCGTTATCGTATATAACGTTATGCGTTATATCGTTATCGTATATAACGTTATACGTTATATCGTAATACTACATAACGTTATACGTTATATCGTTATAGTATATAACGTTATACGTTATAACGATATAGTTTATAACGTTATACGTTATATCATTATCGTATATAACGTTATACGTTATATCGTTATAGTACATAACGTTATACGTTATATGGATATAGCATATAACGTTATACGTTATATCGTAATACTACATAACGTTATACGTTATATGGATATAGCATATAACGTTATACGTTATATCGTAATACTACATAACGTTATACGTTATATCGTAATACTACATAACGTTATACGTTATATCGTTATAGTATATAACGTTATACGTTATAACGATATAGTTTATAACGTTATACGTTATATCGTTATCATATATAACGTTATACGTTTTATCGTTATCGTATATAACGTTATACGTTATATCGCTATCGTATATAACGTTATCCGTTATATCGTTATCGTATATAACGTTATACGTTATATCGTTATCGTACATAACGTTATAGGTTATATCGTTATAGTACATAACGTTTTACGTTATATCGTTATAGTACATAACGTTATACGTTATATCGTTATCGTATATAACGTTATACGTTATATCGTTATAGTACATAACGTTATACGTTATATCGCTATCGTATATAACGTTATACGTTATATCGTTATCGTATATAACGTTATACGGTATATCGTTATAGTATATAACGTTATACGTTATATGGATATAGCATATAACGTTATACGTTATATCGTAATACTACATAACGTTATACGTTATATCGTAATACTACATATCGTTATACGTTATATCGTTATCGTATATAACGTTATACGTTATATCGTTATAGTACATAACGCTATACGTTATAACGATATAGTTTATAACGTTATACGTTATATCGCTATCGTATATAACGTTTTACGTTATATCGTTATAGTACATAACGTTATACGTTATATCGTTATCGTATATAACATTATACGTTATATCGATATCGTATATAACGTTATACGTTATATCGATATAGTATATAACGTTATACGGTATATCGTTATAGTATATAACGTTATACGTTATATGGATATAGCATATAACGTTATACGTTATATCGTAATACTACATAACGTTATACGTTATATCGATATAGTATATAACGTTTTACGTTATATCGTTATCGTATATAACGTTATACGTTATATCGTTATAGTACACAACATTATACGTTATATCGTTATCGTATATAACGTTATACGTTATATCGTTATCGTATATAACGTTATACGTTATATCGTTATCGTATATAACGTTATACGTTATATCGATATCGTATATAACGTTTTACGTTATATCGTTATAGTATATAACGTTATATGTTATATCGTTATCGTATATAACGTTATACGTTATATCGTTATAGTACATAACGTTATACGTTATATGGATATAGCATATAACGTTATACGTTATATCGTAATACTACATAACGTTATACGTTATATCGTTATAGTATATAACGTTATACGTTATAACGATATAGTTTATAACGTTATACGTTATATCGTTATCGTATATAACGTTATACGTTATATCGATATAGTATATAACGTTTTACGTTATATCGTTATAGTATATAACGTTTTACGTTATATCGTTATAGTATATAACGTTATACGTTATATGGATATAGCATATAACGTTATACGTTATATCGTAATACTACATAACGTTATACGTTATATCGTTATAGTATATAACGTTATACGTTATATGGTTATAGCATATAACGTTATACGTTATATCGTAATACTACATAACGTTACACGTTATATCGTAATACTACATAACGTTATACGTTATATCGTTATAGTATATAACGTTATACGTTATAACGATATAGTTTATAACGTTATACGTTATATCGTTATCGTATATAACGTTATACGTTATATGGATATAGCATATCACGTTATACGTTATAACGATATAGTTTATAACGTTATACGTTATATCGTTATCGTATATAACGTTTTACGTTATATCGTTATAGTATATAACGTTATACATTATATCGATATAGTATATAACGTTATACGTTATAACGATATAGTTTTTAACGTTATACGTTATATCGTTATCGTATATAACGTTATACGTTATATCGTTATAGTACATAACGTTATACGTTATATCGTTATCGTATATAACGTTATACATTATATCGATATAGTATATAACGTTATACGTTATAACGATATAGTTTATAACGTTATACGTTATATCGTTATCGTATACAACGTTATACGTTATATCGTTATAGTACATAACGTTATACGTTATATCGATATAGTATATAACGTTATACGTTATATCCATATAGTATATAACGTTATACGTTATATCGTTATAGTACATAACGTTATACGTTATATGGATATAGCATATAACGTTATACGTTATATCGTAATACTACATAACGTTATACGTTATATCGTAATACTACATAACGTTATACGTTATATCGTAATACTACATAACGTTATACGTTATATCGTTATAGTATATAACGTTATACGTTATAACGATATAGTTTATAACGTTATACGTTATATCGTTATCGTATATAACGTTATACGTTATATCGATATAGTATATAACGTTTTACGTTATATCGTTATAGTATATAACGTTTTACGTTATATCGTTATAGTATATAACGTTATACGTTATATGGATATAGCATATAACGTTATACGTTATATCGTAATACTACATAACGTTATACGTTATATCGTAATACTACATAACGTTATACGTTATATCGTTATAGTATATAACGTTATACGTTATATGGTTATAGCATATAACGTTATACGTTATATCGTAATACTACATAACGTTATACGTTATATCGTAATACTACATAACGTTATACGTTATATCGTTATAGTATATAACGTTATACGTTATAACGATATAGTTTATAACGTTATACGTTATATCGTTATCGTATATAACGTTATACGTTATATCGTTATAGTACATAACGTTATACGTTATATCGTTATCGTATATAACGTTTTACGTTATATCGTTATCGTATATAACGTTTTACGTTATATCGTTATAGTACATAACGTTATACGTTATATCGTTACCGTATATAACGTTGTAAGTTATATCGTTATAGTACATAACGTTATACGTTATATCGTTATCGTATATAACGTTTTACGTTATATCGTTATAGTATATAACGTTATACATTATATCGAAATAGTATATAACGTTATACGTTATAACGATATAGTTTATAACGTTATACGTTATATCGTTATCGTATATAACGTTATACGTTATATCGATATAGTATATAACGTTTTACGTTATATCGTTATAGTATATAACGTTTTACGTTATATCGTTATAGTATATAACGTTATACGTTATATGGATATAGCATATAACGTTATACGTTATATCGTAATACTACATAACGTTATACGTTATATCGTAATACTACATAACGTTATACGTTATATCGTTATAGTATATAACGTTATACGTTATATGGTTATAGCATATAACGTTATACGTTATATCGTAATACTACATAACGTTATACGTTATATCGTAATACTACATAACGTTATACGTTATATCGTTATAGTATATAACGTTATACGTTATAACGATATAGTTTATAACGTTATACGTTATATCGTTATCGTATATAACGTTATACGTTATATCGTTATAGTACATAACGTTATACGTTATATCGTTATCGTATATAACCTTATACGTTATATCGCTATCGTATATAACGTTATACGTTATATCGTTATCGTATATAACGTTATACGGTATATCGTTATAGTATATAACGTTATACGTTATATGGATATAGCATATAACGTTATACGTTATATCGTAATACTACATAACGTTATACGTTATATCATAATACTACATAACGTTATACGTTATATCGTTATCGTATATAACGTTATACGTTATATCGTTATAGTACATAACCCTATACGTTATAACGATATAGTTTATAACGTTATACGTTATATCGCTATCGTATATAACGTTTTACGTTATATCGTTATAGTACATAACGTTATACGTTATATCGTTATCGTATATAACATTATACGTTATATCGATATCGTATATAACGTTTTACGTTATATCGTTATAGTATATAACGTTATACGTTATATCGTTATAGTACATAACGTTATACGTTATATCGATATAGTATATAACGTTTTACGTTATATCGTTATAGTATATAACGTTATACGTTATATGGATATAGCATATAACGTTATACGTTATATCGTAATACTACATAACGTTATACGTTATATCGTAATACTACATAACGTTATACGTTATATCGTTATAGTATATAACGTTATACGTTATATCGATATAGTATATAACGTTTTACGTTATATCGTTATAGTATATAACGTTATACGTTATATGTATATAGCATATAACGTTATACGTTATATCGTAATACTACATAACGTTATACGTTATATCGTAATACTACATAACGTTATACGTTATATCGTAATACTACATAACGTTATACGTTATATCGTTATCGTATATAACGTTATACGTTATATCGCTATCGTATATAACGTTATACGTTATATCGTTATCGTATATAACGTTATACGTTATATGGATATAGCATATAACGTTATACGTTATATCGTAATACTACATAACGTTATACGTTATATCGATATAGTATATAACGTTTTACGTTATATCATTATCGTATATAACGTTATACGTTATATCGTTATAGTACACAACATTATACGTTATATCGTTATCGTATATAACGTTATACATTGTATCGATATAGTATATAACGTTATACGTTATAACGATATAGTTTATAACGTTATACGTTATATCGTAATACTACATAACGTTATACGTTATATCGATATAGTATATAACGTTTTACGTTATATCGTTATCGTATATAACGTTATACGTTATATCGTTATCGTATATAACGTTATACGTTATATCGATATCGTATATAACGTTTTACGTTATATCGTTATAGTATATAACGTTATACGTTATATCGTTATCGTATATAACGTTATACGTTATATCGTTATAGTACATAACGTTATACGTTATATGGACATAGCATATAACGTTATACGTTATATCGTAATACTACATAACGTTATACGTTATATCGTTATCGTATATAACGTTATACGTTATATCGATATAGTATATAACGTTTTACGTTATATCGTTATAGTATATAACGTTTTACGTTATATCGTTATAGTATATAACGTTATACGTTATATGGATATAGCATATAACGTTATACGTTATATCGTAATACTACATAACGTTATACGTTATATCGTAATACTACATAACATTATACGTTATATCCATATAGTATATAACGTTTTACGTTATATCGTTATCGTATATAACGTTATACGTTATATCGTAATACTACATAACGTTATACGTTACATCGTAATACTACATAACGTTGTACGTTATATCGTTATAGTATCTAACGTTATATGTTATATCGATATAGTATATAACGTTTTACGTTATATCGTTATAGTATATAACGTTATACGTTATATGGATATAGCATATAACGTTATACATTATATCGTGATACTACATAACGTTATACGTTATATCGTAATACTACATAACGTTATACGTTATATCGTAATACTACATAACGTTATACGTTATATCGTTATAGTACATAACGTTATACGCTATATCGATATAGCATATCACGTTATACGTTATAACGATATAGTTTATAACGTTATACGTTATATCGTTATCGTATATAACGTTATGCGTTATATCGTTATCGTATATAACGTTATGCGTTATATCGTTATCGTATATAACGTTATACGTTATATGGATATACCATATAACGTTATACGTTATATCGTAATACTACATAACGTTATACGTTATATCGTAATACTACATAACGTTATACGTTATATCGCTATCGTATATAACGTTATACGTTATATCGTTATCGTATATAACGTTATGCGTTATATCGTTATCGTATATAACGTTATACGTTATATCGTAATACTACATAACGTTATACGTTATATCGTTATAGTATATAACGTTATACGTTATAACGATATAGTTTATAACGTTATACGTTATATCATTATCCTATATAACGTTATACGTTATATCGTTATAGTACATAACGTTATACGTTATATGGATATAGCATATAACGTTATACGTTATATCGTAATACTACATAACGTTATACGTTATATGGATATAGCATATAACGTTATACGTTATATCGTAATACTACATAACGTTATACGTTATATCGTAATACTACATAACGTTATACGTTATATCGTTATAGTATATAACGTTATACGTTATAACGATATAGTTTATAACGTTATACGTTATATCGTTATCGTATATAACGTTATACGTTATATCGTTATCGTATATAACGTTATACGTTATATCGCTATCGTATATAACGTTATCCGTTATATCGTTATCGTATATAACGTTATACGTTATATCGTTATCGTATATAACGTTATACGTTATATCGTTATAGTACATAACGTTTTACGTTATATCGTTATAGTACGTAACGTTATACGTTATATCGTTATCGTATATAACGTTATACGTTATATCGATATCGTATATAACGTTTTACGTTATATCGTTATAGTATATAACGTTATACGTTATATCGTTATAGTACATAACGTTATACGTTATATCGTTATCGTATATAACGTTATACGTTATATCGCTATCGTATATAACGTTATCCGTTATATCGTTATCGTATATAACGTTATACGTTATATCGTTATCGTATATAACGTTATACGTTATATCGTTATAGTACATAACGTTATACGTTATATCGTTACCGTATATAACGTTGTAAGTTATATCGTTATAGTACATAACGTTATACGTTATATCGATATAGCATATCACGTTATACGTTATAACGATATAGTTTATAACGTTATACGTTATATCGTTATCGTATATAACGTTTTACGTTATATCGTTGTAGTATATAACGTTATACATTATATCGATATAGTATATAACGTTATACGTTATATCCATATAGTATATAACGTTTTACGTTATATCGTTATCGTATATAACGTTATACGTTATATCGTAATACTACATAACGTTATACGTTTATCGTAATACTACATAACGTTATACGTTATATCGTTATAGTATCTAACGTTATATGTTATATCGATATAGTATATAACGTTTTACGTTATATCGTTATAGTATATAACGTTATACGTTATATGGATATAGCATATAACGTTATACATTATATCGTGATACTACATAACGTTATACGTTATATCGTAATACTACATAACGTTATACGTTATACCGTAATACTACATAACGTTATACGTTATATCGTTATAGTACATAACGTTATACGCTATATCGATATAGCATATCACGTTATACGTTATAACGATATAGTTTATAACGTTATACGTTATATCGTTATCGTATATAACGTTATGCGTTATATCGTTATCGTATATAACGTTATGCGTTATATCGTTATAGTATATAACGTTATACGTTATATGGATATAGCATATAACGTTATACGTTATATCGTAATACTACATAACGTTATACGTTATATCGTTATCGTATATAACGTTATACGTTATATCGCTATCGTATATAACGTTATACGTTATATCGTTATCGTATATAACGTTATACGGTATATCGTTATAGTATATAACGTTATACGTTATAACGATATAGTTTATAACGTTATACGTTATATCGTTATAGTATCTAACGTTATATGTTATATCGATATAGTATATAACGTTTTACGTTATATCGTTATAGTATATAACGTTATACGTTATATGGATATAGCATATAACGTTATACATTATATCGTGATACTACATAACGTTATACGTTATATCGTAATACTACATAACGTTATACGTTATATCGTAATACTACATAACGTTATACGTTATATCGTTATAGTACATAACGTTATACGCTATATCGATATAGCATATCACGTTATACGTTATAACGATATAGTTTATAACGTTATACGTTATATCGTTATCGTATATAACATTATGCGTTATATCGACATAGCATATCACGTTATACGTTATAACGATATAGTTTATAACGTTATACGTTATATCGTTATCGTATATAACGTTATGCGTTATATCGTTATCGTATATAACGTTATACGTTATATCGTTATCGTATATAACGTTATACGTTATATCGTTATAGTACATAACGCTATACGTTATAACGATATAGTTTATAACGTTATACGTTATATCGCTATCGTATATAACGTTTTACGTTATATCGTTATAGTACATAACGTTATACGTTATATCGTTATCGTATATAACATTATACGTTATATAGATATCGTATATAACGTTTTACGTTATATCGTTATAGCATATAACGTTATACGTTATATCGTTATAGTACATAACGTTATACGTTATATCGATATAGTATATAACGTTTTACGTTATATCGTTATAGTATATAACGTTATACGTTATATGGATATAGCATATAACGTTATACGTTATATCGTAATACTACATAACGTTATACGTTATATCGTAATACTACATAACGTTATACGTTATATCGTTATAGTATATAACGTTATACGTTATATCGATATAGTATATAACGTTTTTCGTTATATCGTTATAGTATATAACGTTATACGTTATATGTATATAGCATATAACGTTATACGTTATATCGTAATACTACATAACGTTATACGTTATATCGTAATACTACATAACGTTATACGTTATATCGTAATACTACATAACGTTATACGTTATATCGTTATCGTATATAACGTTATACGTTATATCGCTATCGTATATAACGTTATACGTTATATCGTTATCGTATATAACGTTATACGGTATATCGTTATAGTATATAACGTTATACGTTATATGGATATAGCATATAACGTTATACGTTATATCGTAATACTACATAACGTTATACGTTATATCGATATAGTATATAACGTTTTACGTTATATCGTTATCGTATATAACGTTATACGTTATATCGTTATAGTACACAACATTATACGTTATATCGTTATCGTATATAACGTTATACATTATATCGATATAGTATATAGCGTTATACGTTATAACGATATAGTTTATAACGTTATACGTTATATCGTTATCGTATATAACGTTATACGTTATATCGATATAGTATATAACGTTTTACGTTATATCGTTATAGTATATAACGATTTACGTTATATCGTTATAGTATATAACGTTATACGTTATATGGATATAGCATATAACGTTATACGTTATATCGTAATACTACATAACGTTATACGTTATATCGTAATACTACATAACGTTATACGTTATATCGTTATAGTATATAACGTTATACGTTATATGGTTATAGCATATAACGTTATACGTTATATCGTAATACTACATAACGTTTTACGTTATATCGTAATACTACATAAAGTTATACGTTATATCGTTATAGTATATAACGTTATACGTTATAACGATATAGTTTATAACGTTATACGTTATATCGTTATCGTATATAACGTTATACGTTATATCGTTATAGTACATAACGTTATACGTTATATCGTTATCGTATATAACGTTTTACGTTATATCGTTATAGTATATAACGTTTTACGTTATATCGTTATAGTACATAACGTTGTACGTTATATCGTTATCGTATATAACGTTATACGTTATATCGATATCGTATATAACGTTTTACGTTATATCGTTATAGTACATAACGTTATACGTTATATCCTTATAGTACATAACGTTATACGTTATATCGTTACCGTATATAACGTTATACGTTATATCGTTATCGTATATAACGTTATACGTTATATCGATATAGCATATCACGTTATACGTTATATCGATATCGTATACAACGTTATACGTTATATCGTTATAGTACATAACGTTATACGTTATATCGATATAGTATATAACGTTATACGTTATATCCATATAGTATATAACGTTTTACGTTATATCGTTATCGTATATAACGTTATACGTTATATCGTAATACTACATAACGTTATACGTTATATCGTAATACTACATAACGTTATACGTTATATCGTTATAGTATCTAACGTTATATGTTATATCGATATAGTATATAACGTTTTACGTTATATCGTTATAGTATATAACGTTATACGTTATATGGATATAGCATATAACGTTATACATTATATCGTGATACTACATAACGTTATACGTTATATCGTAATACTACATAACGTTATACGTTATATCGTAATACTACATAACGTTATACGTTATATCGTTATAGTACATAACGTTATACGCTATATCGATATAGCATATCACGTTATACGTTATAACGATATAGTTTATAACGTTATACGTTATATCGTTATCGTATATAACGTTATGCGTTATATCGTTATCGTATATAACGTTATGCGTTATATCGTTATAGTATATAACGTTATACGTTATATCGTTATAGTACATAACGTTATACGTTATATCGTTATCGTATATAACGTTATACGTTATATCGCTATCGTATATAACGTTATACGTTATATCGTTATCGTATATAACGTTATACGGTATATCGTTATAGTATATAACGTTATACGTTATATGCATATAGCATATAACGTTATACGTTATATCGTAATACTACATAACGTTATACGTTATATCGTATTACTACATAACGTTATACGTTATATCGTTATCGTATATAACGTTTTACGTTATATCGTTATAGTACATAACGTTATACGTTATATCGTTATCGTATATAACATTATACGTTATATCGATATCGTATATAACGTTTTACGTTATATCGTTATAGTATGTAACGTTATACGTTATATCGTTATAGTACATAACGTTATACGTTATATCGATATAGTATATAACGTTTTACGTTATATCGTTATAGTATATAACGTTATACGTTATATGGATATAGCATATAACGTTATACGTTATATCGTAATACTACATAACGTTATACGTTATATCGTTATAGTATATAACGTTATACGTTATATCGATATAGTATATAACGTTTTACGTTATATCGTTATAGTATATAACGTTATACGTTATATGTATATAGCATATAACGTTATACGTTATATCGTAATACTACATAACGTTATACGTTATATCGTAATACTACATAACGTTATACGTTATATCGTAATACTACATAACGTTATACGTTATATCGATATAGTATCTAACGTTTTACGTTATATCGTTATCGTATATAACGTTATACGTTATATCGTTATCGTATATAACGTTATACGTTATATCGATATCGTATATAACGTTTTACGTTATATCGTTATAGTATATAACGTTATACGTTATATCGTTATCGTATATAACGTTATACGTTATATCGTTATAGTATATAACGTTATACGTTATATGGTTATAGCATATAACGTTATACGTTATATCGTAATACTACATAACGTTATACGTTATATCGTAATACTACATAACGTTATACGTTATATCGTTGTAGTATATAACGTTATACGTTATAACGATATAGTTTATAACGTTATACGTTATATCGTTATCGTATATAACGTTATACGTTATATCGTTATAGTACATAACGTTATACGTTATATCGTTATCGTATATAACGTTATACATTATATCGATATAGTATATAACGTTATACGTTATAACGATATAGTTTATAACGTTATACGTTATATCGTTATCGAATACAACGTTATACGTTATATCGTTATCGTATATAACGTTATACGTTATATGGATATACCATATAACGTTATACGTTATATCGTAATACTACATAACGTTATACGTTATATCGTAATACTACATAACGTTATACGTTATATCGTAATACTACATAACGTTATACGTTATATCGTAATACTACATAACGTTATACGTTATATCGCTATCGTATATAACGTTATACGTTATATCGTTATCGTATATAACGTTATGCGTTATATCCATATAGTATATAACGTTTTACGTTATATCGTTATCGTATATAACGTTATACGTTATATCGTAATACTACATAACCTTATACGTTATATCGTAATACTACATAACGTTATACGTTATATCGTTATAGTATCTAACGTTATATGTTATATCGATATAGTATATAACGTTTTACGTTATATCGTTATAGTATATAACGTTATACGTTATATGGATATAGCATATAACGTTATACATTATATCGTGATACTACATAACGTTATACGTTATATCGTAATACTACATAACGTTATACGCTATATCGATATAGCATATCACGTTATACGTTATAACGATATAGTTTATAACGTTATACGTTATATCGTTATCGTATATAACGTTATGCGTTATATCGTTATCGTATATAACGTTATGCGTTATATCGTTATAGTATATAACGTTATACGTTATATCGTTATAGTACATAACGTTATACGTTATATCGTTTTCGTATATAACGTTATACGTTATATCGTTATCGTATATAACGTTATGCGTTATATCGTTATCGTATATAACGTTATACGTTATATGGATATACCATATAACGTTATACGTTATATCGTAATACTACATAACGTTATACGTTATATCGTAATACTACATAACGTTATACGTTATATCGTAATACTACATAACGTTATACGTTATATCGCTATCGTATATAACGTTATACGTTATATCGTTATCGTATATAACGTTATGCGTTATATCGTTATCGTATATAACGTTATACGTTATATCGATATAGTATATAACGTTTTACGTTATATCGTTATAGTATATAACGTTTTACGTTATATCGTTATAGTATATAACGTTATACGTTATATGGATATAGCATATAACGTTATGCGTTATATCGTAATACTACATAACGTTATACGTTATATCGTAATACTACATAACGTTATACGTTATATCGTTATAGTATATAACGTTATACGTTATATGGTTATAGCATATAACGTTATACGTTATATCGTAATACTACATAACGTTATACGTTATATCGTAATACTACATAACGTTATACGTTATATCGTTATAGTATATAACGTTATACGTTATAACGATATAGCTTATAACGTTATACGTTATATCGTTATCGTATATAACGTTTTACGTTATATCGTTATAGTATATAACGTTATACATTATATCGATATAGTATATAACGTTATACGTTATAACGATATAGTTTTTAACGTTATACGTTATATCGTTATCGTATATAACGTTATACGTTATATCGTTATAGTACATAACGTTATACGTTATATCGTTATCGTATATAACGTTATACATTATATCGATATAGTATATAACGTTATCCGTTATAACGATATAGTTTATAACGTTATACGTTATATCGTTATCGTATACAACGTTATACGTTATATCGTTATAGTACATAACGTTATACGTTATATCGATATAGTATATAACGTTATACGTTATATCCATATAGTATATAACGTTTTACTTTATATCGTTATCGTATATAACGTTATACGTTATATCGTAATACTACATAACGTTATACGTTATATCGTAATACTACATAACGTTATACGTTATATCGTTATAGTATCTAACGTTATACGTTATATCGTAATACTACATAACGTTATACGTTATATCGTTATAGTACATAACGTTATACGCTATATCGATATAGCATATCACGTTATACGTTATAACGATATAGTTTATAACGTTATACGTTATATCGTTATCGTATATAACGTTATGCGTTATATCGTTATCGTATATAACGTTATGCGTTATATCGTTATAGTATATAACGTTATACGTTATATCGTTATAGTACATAACGTTATACGTTATATCGTTATCGTATATAACGTTATACGTTATAACGATATAGTTTTTAACGTTATACGTTATATAGTTATCGTATATAACGTTATACGTTATATCGCTATCGTATATAACGTTATACGTTATATCGTTATCGTATATAACGTTATACATTATATGGATATAGCATATAACGTTATACGTTATAACAATATAGTTTATAACGTTATACGTTATATCGTTATCGTATATAACGTTATACGTTATATCGTTATCGTATATAACGTTTTACGTTATATCGTTATAGTACATAACGTTATACGTTATATGGATATAGCATATAACGTTATACGTTATATCGTAATACTACATAACGTTATGCGTTATATCGTTATCGTATATAACGTTATACGTTATATCGTAATACTACATAACGTTATACGTTATATCGTAATAATACATAACGTTATACGTTATATCGTAATACTACATAACGTTATACGTTATATCGTTATAGTATATAACGTTATACGTTATAACGATATAGTTTATAACGTTATACGTTATATCGATATAGTATATAACGTTTTACGTTACATCGATATAGTATATAACGTTTTACGTTATATCGATATAGTATATAACGTTATACGTTATATCGTTATCGTATATAACGTTATACGTTATATCGTTATAGTACATAACGTTAAACGTTATATCGTTATCGTATATAACGTTATACGTTATATCGCTATCGTATATAACGTTATACGTTATATCGTTATCGTATATAACGTTATACGGTATATCGTTATAGTATATAACGTTATACGTTATATCGTAATACTACATAACGTTATACGTTATAACGATATAGTTTATAACGTTATACGTTATATCGTTATCGTATATAACGTTTTACGTTATATCGTTATAGTACATAACGTTATACGTTATATCGTTATCGTATATAACGTTATACGTTATATCGATATCGTATATAACGTTTTACGTTATATCGTTATAGTATATAACGTTATGCGTTATACCGTTATAGTATATAACGTTATACGTTATATCGTAATACTACATAACGTTATACGTTATATCGTAATACTACATAACGTTATACGTTATATCGTTATAGTATATAACGTTATACGTTATAACGATATAGTTTTTAACGTTATACGTTATATCGTTATCGTATATAACGTTATACGTTATATCGTTATAGTACATAACGTTATACGTTATATCGTTATCGTATATAACGTTATACATTATATCGATATAGTATATAACGTTATCCGTTATAACGATATAGTTTATAACGTTATACGTTATATCGTTATCGTATACAACGTTATACGTTATATCGTTATAGTACATGACGTTATACGTTATATCGTTATCGTATATAACGTTTTACGTTATATCGTTGTAGTATATAACGTTATACACTATATCGATATAGTATATAACGTTATACGTTATAACGATATAGTTTTTAACGTTATACGTTATATCGTTATCGTATATAACGTTATACGTTATATCGTTATAGTACATAACGTTATACGTTATATCGTTATCGTATATAACGTTATACATTATATCGATATAGTATATAACGTTATACGTTATAACGATATAGTTTATAACGTTATACGTTATATCGTTATCGTATACAACGTTATACGTTATATCGTTATAGTACATAACGTTATACGTTATATCGTTATCGTATATAACGTTATACGTTATATCGCTATCGTATATAACGTTATACGTTATATCGTTATCGTATATAACGTTATACGTTATATGGATATAGCATATAACGTTATACGTTATAACGATATAGTTTATAACGTTATACGTTATATCGTTATCGTATATAACGTTATACGTTATATCGTTATCGTATATAACGTTATACGTTATATCGCTATCGTATATAACGTTATACGTTATATCGTTATCGTATATAACGTTATACGTTATATGGATATAGCATATAACGTTATACGTTATAACGATATAGTTTATAACGTTATACGTTATATCGTTATCGTATATAACGTTATACGTTATATCGTTATCGTATATAACGTTTTACGTTATATCGTTATAGTATATAACGTTATACGTTATATGGATATAGCATATAACGTTATACGTTATAACGATATAGTTTATAACGTTATACGTTATATCGTTATCGTATATAACGTTATACGTTATATCGATATCGTATATAACGTTTTACGTTATATCGTTATAGTATATAACGTTATGCGTTATATCGTTATCGTATATAACGTTATACGTTATATCGTAATACTACATAACGTTATACGTTATATCGTAATACTACATAACGTTATACGTTATATCGTTATAGTATATAACGTTATACGTTATATCGTTATAGTACATAACGTTATACGTTATATCGTTATCGTATATAACGTTATACGTTATATCGATATCGTATATAACGTTTTACGTTATATCGTTATAGTATATAACGTTATGCGTTATATCGTTATCGTATATAACGTTATACGTTATATCGTAATACTACATAACGTTATACGTTATATCGTAATACTACATAACGTTATACGTTATATCGTTATAGTATATAACGTTATACGTTATATCGTTATAGTACATAACGTTATACGTTATAACGTTATCGTATATAACGTTTGACGTTATATCGTTATAGTATATAACGTTATACGTTATATCGATATAGCATATCACGTTATAGCTTATAACGTTATACGTTATATCGTTATCGTATATAACGTTATACGTTATATCGTTATAGTACATAACGTTAAACGTTATATCGTTATCGTATATAACGTTATACGTTATATCGCTATCGTATATAACGTTTTACGTTATATCGTTATAGTACATAACGTTATACGTTATATCGTTATCGTATATAACGTTATACGTTATATCGATATCGTATATAACGTATAACGTTATATCGTTATAGTATATAACGTTATGCGTTATATCGTTATCGTATATAACGTTATACGTTATATCGTAATACTACATAACGTTATACGTTATATCGTAATACTACATAACGTTATACGTTATATCGTAATACTACATAACGTTATACGTTATATCGTTATAGTATATAACGTTATACGTTATATCGATATAGCATATCACGTTATACGTTATAACGATATAGTTTTTAACGTTATACGGTATATCGTTATCGTATATAACGTTATACGTTATATCGTTAGAGTACATAACGTTATACGTTATATCGTTATCGAATATAACGTTATACGTTATATCGTTATAGTACATAACGTTATACGTTATATCGTTATCGTATATAACGTTGTACGTTATATCGTTATAGTACATAACGTTATACATTATATCGATATAATGTATAACGTTATATACTATATCGATATAGTATATAACGTTATACGTTATAACGATATAGTTTTTAACGTTATACGTTATATCGTTATCGTATATAACGTTATACGTTATATCGTTATAGTACATAACGTTATACGTTATATCGTTATCGTATATAACGTTATACATTATATCGATATAGTATATAACGTTATCCGTTATAACGATATAGTTTATAACGTTATACGTTATATCGTTATCGTATACAACGTTATACGTTATATCGTTATAGTACATGACGTTATACGTTATATCGTTATCGTATATAACGTTTTACGTTATATCGTTGTAGTATATAACGTTATATACTATATCGATATAATGTATAACGTTATACGTTATAACGATATAGTTTTTAACGTTATACGTTATATCGTTATCGTATATAACGTTATACGTTATATCGTTATAGTACATAACGTTATACGTTATATCGTTATCGTATATAACGTTATACATTATATCGATATAGTATATAACGTTATCCGTTATAACGATATAGTTTATAACGTTATACGTTATATCGTTATCGTATACAACGTTATACGTTATATCGTTATAGTACATGACGTTATACGTTATATCGTTATCGTATATAACGTTTTACGTTATATCGTTGTAGTATATAACGTTATACACTATATCGATATAGTATATAACGTTATACGTTATAACGATATAGTTTTTAACGTTATACGTTATATCGTTATCGTATATAACGTTATACGTTATAACGATATAGTTTATAACGTTATACGTTATATCGTTATAGTATATAACGTTATACGTTATATGGTTATAGCATATAACGTTATACGTTATATCGTAATACTACATAACGTTTTACGTTATATCGTAATACTACATAAAGTTATACGTTATATCGTTATAGTATATAACGTTATACGTTATAACGATATAGTTTATAACGTTATACGTTATATCGTTATCGTATATAACGTTATACGTTATATCGTTATAGTACATAACGTTATACGTTATATCGTTATCGTATATAACGTTTTACGTTATATCGTTATAGTATATAACGTTTTACGTTATATCGTTATAGTACATAACGTTGTACGTTATATCGTTATCGTATATAACGTTATACGTTATATCGATATCGTATATAACGTTTTACGTTATATCGTTATAGTACATAACGTTATACGTTATATCCTTATAGTACATAACGTTATACGTTATATCGTTACCGTATATAACGTTGTACGTTATATCGTTATAGTACATAACGTTATACGTTATATCGATATAGCATATCACGTTATACGTTATATCGATATAGTATATAACGTTATACGTTATATCGTTATAGTACATAACGTTATACGTTATATCGATATAGTATATAACGTTATACGTTATATCCATATAGTATATAACGTTTTACGTTATATCGTTATCGTATATAACGTTATACGTTATATCGTAATACTACATAACGTTATACGTTATATCGTAATACTACATAACGTTATACGTTATATCGTTATAGTATCTAACGTTATATGTTATATCGATATAGTATATAACGTTTTACGTTATATCGTTATAGTATATAACGTTATACGTTATATGGATATAGCATATAACGTTATACATTATATCGTGATACTACATAACGTTATACGTTATATCGTAATACTACATAACGTTATACGTTATATCGTAATACTACATAACGTTATACGTTATATCGTTATAGTACATAACGTTATACGCTATATCGATATAGCATATCACGTTATACGTTATAACGATATAGTTTATAACGTTATACGTTATATCGTTATCGTATATAACGTTATGCGTTATATCGTTATCGTATATAACGTTATGCGTTATATCGTTATAGTACATAACGTTATACGTTATATCGTTATCGTATATAACGTTTTACGTTATATCGTTATAGTATATAACGTTTTACGTTATATCGTTATAGTACATAACGTTGTACGTTATATCGTTATCGTATATAACGTTATACGTTATATCGATATCGTATATAACGTTTTACGTTATATCGTTATAGTACATAACGTTATACGTTATATCCTTATAGTACATAACGTTATACGTTATATCGTTACCGTATATAACGTTGTACGTTATATCGTTATAGTACATAACGTTATACGTTATATCGATATAGCATATCACGTTATACGTTATATCGATATCGTATATAACGTTTTACGTTATATCGTTATAGTACATAACGTTATACGTTATATCGATATAGTATATAACGTTATACGTTATATCCATATAGTATATAACGTTTTACGTTATATCGTTATCGTATATAACGTTATACGTTATATCGTAATACTACATAACGTTATACGTTATATCGTAATACTACATAACGTTATACGTTATATCGTTATAGTATCTAACGTTATATGTTATATCGATATAGTATATAACGTTTTACGTTATATCGTTATAGTATATAACGTTATACGTTATATGGATATAGCATATAACGTTATACATTATATCGTGATACTACATAACGTTATACGTTATATCGTAATACTACATAACGTTATACGTTATATCGTAATACTACATAACGTTATACGTTATATCGTTATAGTACATAACGTTATACGCTATATCGATATAGCATATCACGTTATACGTTATAACGATATAGTTTATAACGTTATACGTTATATCGTTATCGTATATAACGTTATGCGTTATATCGTTATCGTATATAACGTTATGCGTTATATCGTTATAGTATATAACGTTATACGTTATATCGTTATAGTACATAACGTTATACGTTATATCGTTATCGTATATAACGTTATACGTTATATCGCTATCGTATATAACGTTATACGTTATATCGTTATCGTATATAACGTTATACGGTATATCGTTATAGTATATAACGTTATACGTTATATGCATATAACATATAACGTTATACGTTATATCGTAATACTACATAACGTTATACGTTATATCGTATTACTACATAACGTTATACGTTATATCGTTATCGTATATAACGTTTTACGTTATATCGTTATAGTACATAACGTTATACGTTATATCGTTATCGTATATAACATTATACGTTATATCGATATCGTATATAACGTTTTACGTTATATCGTTATAGTATGTAACGTTATACGTTATATCGTTATAGTACATAACGTTATACGTTATATCGATATAGTATATAACGTTTTACGTTATATCGTTATAGTATATAACGTTATACGTTATATGGATATAGCATATAACGTTATACGTTATATCGTAATACTACATAACGTTATACGTTATATCGTTATAGTATATAACGTTATACGTTATATCGATATAGTATATAACGTTTTACGTTATATCGTTATAGTATATAACGTTATACGTTATATGTATATAGCATATAACGTTATACGTTATATCGTAATACTACATAACGTTATACGTTATATCGTAATACTACATAACGTTATACGTTATATCGTAATACTACATAACGTTATACGTTATATCGATATAGTATATAACGTTTTACGTTATATCGTTATCGTATATAACGTTATACGTTATATCGTTATCGTATATAACGTTATACGTTATATCGATATCGTATATAACGTTTTACGTTATATCGTTATAGTATATAACGTTATACGTTATATCGTTATCGTATATAACGTTATACGTTATATCGTTATAGTATATAACGTTATACGTTATATGGTTATAGCATATAACGTTATACGTTATATCGTAATACTACATAACGTTATACGTTATATCGTAATACTACATAACGTTATACGTTATATCGTTGTAGTATATAACGTTATACGTTATAACGATATAGTTTATAACGTTATACGTTATATCGTTATCGTATATAACGTTATACGTTATATCGTTATAGTACATAACGTTATACGTTATATCGTTATCGTATATAACGTTATACATTATATCGATATAGTATATAACGTTATACGTTATAACGATATAGTTTATAACGTTATACGTTATATCGTTATCGTATACAACGTTATACGTTATATCGTTATCGTATATAACGTTATACGTTATATGGATATACCATATAACGTTATACGTTATATCGTAATACTACATAACGTTATGCGTTATATCCATATAGTATATAACGTTTTACGTTATATCGTTATCGTATATAACGTTATACGTTATATCGTAATACTACATAACGTTATACGTTATATCGTAATACTACATAACGTTATACGTTATATCGTTATAGTATCTAACGTTATATGTTATATCGATATAGTATATAACGTTTTACGTTATATCGTTATAGTATATAACGTTATACGTTATATGGATATAGCATATAACGTTATACATTATATCGTGATACTACATAACGTTATACGTTATATCGTAATACTACATAACGTTATACGCTATATCGATATAGCATATCACGTTATACGTTATATCGATATAGTTTATAACGTTATACGTTATATCGTTATCGTATATAACGTTATGCGTTATATCGTTATCGTATATAACGTTATGCGTTATATCGTTATAGTATATAACGTTATACGTTATATCGTTATAGTACATAACGTTATACGTTATATCGTTATCGTATATAACGTTATACGTTATATCGTTATCGTATATAACGTTATGCGTTATATCGTTATCGTATATAACGTTATACGTTATATGGATATACCATATAACGTTATACGTTATATCGTAATACTACATAACGTTATACGTTATATCGTAATACTACATAACGTTATACGTTATATCGTAATACTACATAACGTTATACGTTATATCGCTATCGTATATAACGTTATACGTTATATCGTTATCGTATATAACGTTATGCGTTATATCGTTATCGTATATAACGTTATACGTTATATCGATATAGTATATAACGTTTTACGTTATATCGTTATAGTATATAACGTTTTACGTTATATCGTTATAGTATATAACGTTATACGTTATATGGATATAGCATATAACGTTATACGTTATATCGTAATACTACATAACGTTATACGTTATATCGTAATACTACATAACGTTATACGTTATATCGTAATACTACATAACGTTATACGTTATATCGTTATAGTATATAACGTTATACGTTATATCGATATAGCATATCACGTTATACGTTATAACGATATAGTTTTTAACGTTATACGGTATATCGTTATCGTATATAACGTTATACGTTATATCGTTAGAGTACATAACGTTATACGTTATATCGTTATCGAATATAACGTTATACGTTATATCGTTATAGTATATAACGTTATACGTTATATGGTTATAGCATATAACGTTATACGTTATATCGTAATACTACATAACGTTATACGTTATATCGTAATACTACATAACGTTATACGTTATATCGTTATAGTATATAACGTTATACGTTATAACGATATAACGTATAACGTTATACGTTATATCGTTATCGTATATAACGTTTTACGTTATATCGTTATAGTATATAACGTTATACATTATATCGATATAGTATATAACGTTATACGTTATAACGATATAGTTTTTAACGTTATACGTTATATCGTTATCGTATATAACGTTATACGTTATATCGTTATAGTACATAACGTTATACGTTATATCGTTATCGTATATAACGTTATACATTATATCGATATAGTATATAACGTTATACGTTATAACGATATAGTTTATAACGTTATACGTTATATCGTTATCGTATACAACGTTATACGTTATATCGTTATAGTACATAACGTTATACGTTATATCGATATAGTATATAACGTTATACGTTATATCCATATAGTATATAACGTTTTACGTTATATCGTTATCGTATATAACGTTATACGTTATATCGTAATACTACATAACGTTATACGTTATATCGTAATACTACATAACGTTATACGTCATATCGTTATAGTATCTAACGTTATACGTTATATCGTAATACTACATAACGTTATACGTTATATCGTTATAGTACATACCGTTATACGCTATATCGATATAGCATATCACGTTATACGTTATAACGATATAGTTTATAACGTTATACGTTATATCGTTATCGTATATAACGTTATGCGTTATATCGTTATCGTATATAACGTTATGCGTTATATCGTTATAGTATATAACGTTATACGTTATATCGTTATAGTACATAACGTTATACGTTATATCGTTATCGTATATAACGTTATACGTTATAACGATATAGTTTTTAACGTTATACGTTATATAGTTATCGTATATAACGTTATACGTTATATCGCTATCGTATATAACGTTATACGTTATATCGTTATCGTATATAACGTTATACATTATATGGATATAGCATATAACGTTATACGTTATAACAATATAGTTTATAACGTTATACGTTATATCGTTATCGTATATAACGTTATACGTTATATCGTTATCGTATATAACGTTTTACGTTATATCGTTATAGTACATAACGTTATACGTTATATGGATATAGCATATAACGTTATACGTTATATCGTAATAATACATAACGTTATGCGTTATATCGTTATCGTATATAACGTTATACGTTATATCGTAATACTACATAACGTTATACGTTATATCGTAATAATACATAACGTTATACGTTATATCGTAATACTACATAACGTTATACGTTATATCGTTATAGTATATAACGTTATACGTTATAACGATATAGTTTATAACGTTATACGTTATATCGATATAGTATATAACGTTTTACGTTACATCGATATAGTATATAACGTTTTACGTTATATCGATATAGTATATAACGTTATACGTTATATCGTTATCGTATATAACGTTATACGTTATATCGTTATAGTACATAACGTTAAACGTTATATCGTTATCGTATATAACGTTATACGTTATATCGCTATCGTATATAACGTTATACGTTATATCGTTATCGTATATAACGTTATACGGTATATCGTTATAGTATATAACGTTATACGTTATATCGTAATACTACATAACGTTATACGTTATAACGATATAGTTTATAACGTTATACGTTATATCGTTATCGTATATAACGTTTTACGTTATATCGTTATAGTACATAACGTTATACGTTATATCGTTATCGTATATAACGTTATACGTTATATCGATATCGTATATAACGTTTTACGTTATATCGTTATAGTATATAACGTTATGCGTTATATCGTTATCGTATATAACGTTATACGTTATATCGTAATACTACATAACGTTATACGTTATATCGTAATACTACATAACGTTATACGTTATATCGTTATAGTATATAACGTTATACGTTATAACGATATAGTTTTTAACGTTATACGTTATATCGTTATCGTATATAACGTTATACGTTATATCGTTATAGTACATAACGTTATACGTTATATCGTTATCGTATATAACGTTATACATTATATCGATATAGTATATAACGTTATCCGTTATAACGATATAGTTTATAACGTTATACGTTATATCGTTATCGTATACAACGTTATACGTTATATCGTTATAGTACATGACGTTATACGTTATATCGTTATCGTATATAACGTTTTACGTTATATCGTTGTAGTATATAACGTTATGTACTATATCGATATAATGTATAACGTTATACGTTATAACGATATAGTTTTTAACGTTATACGTTATATCGTTATCGTATATAACGTTATACGTTATATCGTTATAGTACATAACGTTATACGTTATATCGTTATCGTATATAACGTTATACATTATATCGATATAGTATATAACGTTATCCGTTATAACGATATAGTTTATAACGTTATACGTTATATCGTTATCGTATACAACGTTATACGTTATATCGTTATAGTACATGACGTTATACGTTATATCGTTATCGTATATAACGTTATACGTTATATCGCTATCGTATATAACGTTATACGTTATATCGTTATCGTATATAACGTTATACGTTATATGGATATAGCATATAACGTTATACGTTATAACGATATAGTTTATAACGTTATACGTTATATCGTTATCGTATATAACGTTATACGTTATATCGTTATCGTATATAACGTTATACGTTATATCGCTATCGTATATAACGTTATACGTTATATCGTTATCGTATATAACGTTATACGTTATATGGATATAGCATATAACGTTATACGTTATAACGATATAGTTTATAACGTTATACGTTATATCGTTATCGTATATAACGTTATACGTTATTTCGTTATCGTATATAACGTTTTACGTTATATCGTTATAGTATATAACGTTATACGTTATATGGATATAGCATATAACGTTATACGTTATAACGATATAGTTTATAACGTTATACGTTATATCGTTATCGTATATAACGTTATACGTTATATCGATATCGTATATAACGTTTTACGTTATATCGTTATAGTATATAACGTTATGCGTTATATCGTTATCGTATATAACGTTATACGTTATATCGTAATACTACATAACGTTATACGTTATATCGTAATACTACATAACGTTATACGTTATATCGTTATAGTATATAACGTTATACGTTATATCGTTATAGTACATAACGTTATACGTTATATCGTTATCGTATATAACGTTATACGTTATATCGATATCGTATATAACGTTTAACGTTATATCGTTATAGTATATAACGTTATGCGTTATATCGTTATCGTATATAACGTTATACGTTATATCGTAATACTACATAACGTTATACGTTATATCGTAATACTACATAACGTTATACGTTATATCGTTATAGTATATAACGTTATACGTTATATCGTTATAGTACATAACGTTATACGTTATAACGTTATCGTATATAACGTTTGACGTTATATCGTTATAGTATATAACGTTATACGTTATATCGATATAGCATATCACGTTATAGCTTATAACGTTATACGTTATATCGTTATCGTATATAACGTTATACGTTATATCGTTATAGTACATAACGTTAAACGTTATATCGTTATCGTATATAACGTTATACGTTATATCGCTATCGTATATAACGTTTTACGTTATATCGTTATAGTACATAACGTTATACGTTATATCGTTATCGTATATAACGTTATACGTTATATCGATATCGTATATAACGTATAACGTTATATCGTTATAGTATATAACGTTATGCGTTATATCGTTATCGTATATAACGTTATACGTTATATCGTAATACTACATAACGTTATACGTTATATCGTAATACTACATAACGTTATACGTTATATCGTAATACTACATAACGTTATACGTTATATCGTTATAGTATATAACGTTATACGTTATATCGATATAGCATATCACGTTATACGTTATAACGATATAGTTTTTAACGTTATACGGTATATCGTTATCGTATATAACGTTATACGTTATATCGTTAGAGTACATAACGTTATACGTTATATCGTTATCGAATATAACGTTATACGTTATATCGTTATAGTACATAACGTTATACGTTATATCGTTATCGTATATAACGTTGTACGTTATATCGTTATAGTACATAACGTTATACATTATATCGATATAGTATATAACGTTATATACTATATCGATATAATGTATAACGTTATACGTTATAACGATATAGTTTTTAACGTTATACGTTATATCGTTATCGTATATAACGTTATACGTTATATCGTTATAGTATATAACGTTATACGTTATATCGTTATCGTATATAACGTTATACATTATATCGATATAGTATATAACGTTATCCGTTATAACGATATAGTTTATAACGTTATACGTTATATCGTTATCGTATACAACGTTATACGTTATATCGTTATAGTACATGACGTTATACGTTATATCGTTATCGTATATAACGTATAACGTTATATCGTTGTAGTATATAACGTTATATACTATATCGATATAGTATATAACGTTATACGTTATAACGATATAGTTTTTAACGTTATACGTTATATCGTTATCGTATATAACGTTATACGTTATATCGTTATAGTACATAACGTTATACGTTATATCGTTATCGTATATAACGTTATACATTATATCGATATAGTATATAACGTTATCCGTTATAACGATATAGTTTATAACGTTATACGTTATATCGTTATCGTATACAACGTTATACGTTATATCGTTATAGTACATGACGTTATACGTTATATCGTTATCGTATATAACGTTTTACGTTATATCGTTGTAGTATATAACGTTATATACTATATCGATATAGTATATAACGTTATACGTTATAACGATATAGTTTTTAACGTTATACGTTATATCGTTATCGTATATAACGTTATACGTTATATCGTTATAGTACATAACGTTATACGTTATATCGTTATCGTATATAACGTTATACATTATATCGATATAGTATATAACGTTATCCGTTATAACGATATAGTTTATAACGTTATACGTTATATCGTTATCGTACATAACGTTATACGTTATATGGATATAGCATATAACGTTATACGTTATAACGATATAGTTTATAACGTTATACGTTATATCGTTATCGTATATAACGTTATACGTTATATCGTAATACTACATAACGTTATACGTTATATCGTTATAGTATATAACGTTATACGTTATATCGATATAGCATATCACGTTATACATTATAACGATATAGTTTTTAACGTTATACGTTATATCGTTATCGTATATAACGTTATACGTTATATCGTTAGAGTACATAACGTTATACGTTATATCGTTATCGAATATAACGTTATACGTTATAACGTTATAGTACATAACGTTATACGTTATATCGTTATCGTATATAACGTTGTACGTTATATCGTTATAGTACATAACGTTATACATTATATCGATATAGTATATAACGTTATACACTATATCGATATAGTATATAACGTTATACGTTATAACGATATAGTTTTTAACGTTATACGTTATATCGTTATCGTATATAACGTTATACGTTATATCGTTATAGTACATAACGTTATACGTTATATCGTTATCGTATATAACGTTATACATTATATCGATATAGTATATAACGTTATCCGTTATAACGATATAGTTTATAACGTTATACGTTATATCGTTATCGTATACAACGTTATACGTTATATCGTTATAGTACATGACGTTATACGTTATATCGTTATCGTATATAACGTTTTACGTTATATCGTTATAGTATATAACGTTATACACTATATCGATATAACATATAACGTTATACGTTATAACGATATAGTTTTTAACGTTATACGTTATATCGTTATCGTATATAACGTTATACGTTATATCGTTATAGCACATAACGTTATACGTTATATCGTTATCGTATATAACGTTATACATTATATCGATATAGTATATAACGTTATCCGTTATAACGATATAGTTTATAACGTTATACGTTATATCGTTATCGTATACAACGTTATACGTTATATCGTTATAGTACATGACGTTATACTTTATATCGCTATAGTATATAACGTTATACGTTTTATGGATATAGCATATAACGTTATACGTTATAACGATATAGTTTATAACGTTATACGTTATATCGTTATCGTATATAACGTTATACGTTATATCGATATCGTATATAACGTTTTACGTTATATCGTTATAGTATATAACGTTATGCGTTATATCGTTATCGTATATAACGTTATACGTTATATGGATATAGCATATAACGTTATACGTTATAACGATATAGTTTATAACGTTATACGTTATATCGTTATCGTATATAACGTTATACGTTATATCGTTATCGTATATAACGTTTTACGTTATATCGTTATAGTATATAACGTTATACGTTTTATGGATATAGCATATAACGTTATACGTTATAACGATATAGTTTATAACGTTATACGTTATATCGTTATCGTATATAACGTTATACGTTATATCGATATCGTATATAACGTTTTACGTTATATCGTTATAGTATATAACGTTATGCGTTATATCGTTATCGTATATAACGTTATACGTTATATCGTAATACTACATAACGTTATACGTTATATCGTAATACTACATAACGTTATACGTTATATCGTTATAGTATATAACGTTATACGTTATATCGTTATAGTACATAACGTTATACGTTATATCGTTATCGTATATAACGTTATACGTTATATCGATATCGTATATAACGTTTTACGTTATATCGTTATAGTATATAACGTTATGCGTTATATCGTTATCGTATATAACGTTATACGTTATATCGTAATACTACATAACGTTATACGTTATATCGTAATACTACATAACGTTATACGTTATATCGTTATAGTATATAACGTTATACGTTATATCGTTATAGTACATAACGTTATACGTTATAACGTTATCGTATATAACGTTTGACGTTATATCGTTATAGTATATAACGTTATACGTTATATCGATATAGCATATCACGTTATAGCTTATAACGTTATACGTTATATCGTTATCGTATATAACGTTATACGTTATATCGTTATAGTACATAACGTTTTACGTTATATCGTTATAGTACGTAACGTTATACGTTATATCGTTATCGTATATAACGTTATACGTTATATCGATATCGTATATAACGTTTTACGTTATATCGTTATAGTATATAACGTTATACGTTATATCGTTATAGTACATAACGTTATACGTTATATCGTTATCGTATATAACGTTATACGTTATATCGCTATCGTATATAACGTTATCCGTTATATCGTTATCGTATATAACGTTATACGTTATATCGTTATCGTATATAACGTTATACGTTATATCGTTATAGTACATAACGTTATACGTTATATCGTTACCGTATATAACGTTGTAAGTTATATCGTTATAGTACATAACGTTATACGTTATATCGATATAGCATATCACGTTATACGTTATAACGATATAGTTTATAACGTTATACGTTATATCGTTATCGTATATAACGTTTTACGTTATATCGTTGTAGTATATAACGTTATACATTATATCGATATAGTATATAACGTTATACGTTATAACGATATAGTTTTTAACGTTATACGTTATATCGTTATCGTATATAACGTTATACGTTATATCGTTATAGTACATAACGTTATACGTTATATCGTTATCGTATATAACGTTATACATTATATCGATATAGTATATAACGTTATACGTTATAACGATATAGTTTATAACGTTATACGTTATATCGTTATCGTATACAACGTTATACGTTATATCGTTATAGTACATAACGTTATACGTTATATCGATATAGTATATAACGTTATACGTTATATCCATATAGTATATAACGTTTTACGTTATATCGTTATCGTATATAACGTTATACGTTATATCGTAATACTACATAACGTTATACGTTTATCGTAATACTACATAACGTTATACGTTATATCGTTATAGTATCTAACGTTATATGTTATATCGATATAGTATATAACGTTTTACGTTATATCGTTATAGTATATAACGTTATACGTTATATGGATATAGCATATAACGTTATACATTATATCGTGATACTACATAACGTTATACGTTATATCGTAATACTACATAACGTTATACGTTATACCGTAATACTACATAACGTTATACGTTATATCGTTATAGTACATAACGTTATACGCTATATCGATATAGCATATCACGTTATACGTTATAACGATATAGTTTATAACGTTATACGTTATATCGTTATCGTATATAACGTTATGCGTTATATCGTTATCGTATATAACGTTATGCGTTATATCGTTATAGTATATAACGTTATACGTTATATGGATATAGCATATAACGTTATACGTTATATCGTAATACTACATAACGTTATACGTTATATCGTTATCGTATATAACGTTATACGTTATATCGCTATCGTATATAACGTTATACGTTATATCGTTATCGTATATAACGTTATACGGTATATCGTTATAGTATATAACGTTATACGTTATAACGATATAGTTTATAACGTTATACGTTATATCGTTATAGTATCTAACGTTATATGTTATATCGATATAGTATATAACGTTTTACGTTATATCGTTATAGTATATAACGTTATACGTTATATGGATATAGCATATAACGTTATACATTATATCGTGATACTACATAACGTTATACGTTATATCGTAATACTACATAACGTTATACGTTATATCGTAATACTACATAACGTTATACGTTATATCGTTATAGTACATAACGTTATACGCTATATCGATATAGCATATCACGTTATACGTTATAACGATATAGTTTATAACGTTATACGTTATATCGTTATCGTATATAACGTTATGCGTTATATCGACATAGCATATCACGTTATACGTTATAACGATATAGTTTATAACGTTATACGTTATATCGTTATCGTATATAACGTTATGCGTTATATCGTTATCGTATATAACGTTATACGTTATATCGTTATCGTATATAACGTTATACGTTATATCGTTATAGTACATAACGCTATACGTTATAACGATATAGTTTATAACGTTATACGTTATATCGCTATCGTATATAACGTTTTACGTTATATCGTTATAGTACATAACGTTATACGTTATATCGTTATCGTATATAACATTATACGTTATATAGATATCGTATATAACGTTTTACGTTATATCGTTATAGCATATAACGTTATACGTTATATCGTTATAGTACATAACGTTATACGTTATATCGATATAGTATATAACGTTTTACGTTATATCGTTATAGTATATAACGTTATACGTTATATGGATATAGCATATAACGTTATACGTTATATCGTAATACTACATAACGTTATACGTTATATCGTAATACTACATAACGTTATACGTTATATCGTTATAGTATATAACGTTATACGTTATATCGATATAGTATATAACGTTTTTCGTTATATCGTTATAGTATATAACGTTATACGTTATATGTATATAGCATATAACGTTATACGTTATATCGTAATACTACATAACGTTATACGTTATATCGTAATACTACATAACGTTATACGTTATATCGTAATACTACATAACGTTATACGTTATATCGTTATCGTATATAACGTTATACGTTATATCGCTATCGTATATAACGTTATACGTTATATCGTTATCGTATATAACGTTATACGGTATATCGTTATAGTATATAACGTTATACGTTATATGGATATAGCATATAACGTTATACGTTATATCGTAATACTACATAACGTTATACGTTATATCGATATAGTATATAACGTTTTACGTTATATCGTTATCGTATATAACGTTATACGTTATATCGTTATAGTACACAACATTATACGTTATATCGTTATCGTATATAACGTTATACATTATATCGATATAGTATATAGCGTTATACGTTATAACGATATAGTTTATAACGTTATACGTTATATCGTTATCGTATATAACGTTATACGTTATATCGATATAGTATATAACGTTTTACGTTATATCGTTATAGTATATAACGATTTACGTTATATCGTTATAGTATATAACGTTATACGTTATATGGATATAGCATATAACGTTATACGTTATATCGTAATACTACATAACGTTATACGTTATATCGTAATACTACATAACGTTATACGTTATATCGTTATAGTATATAACGTTATACGTTATATGGTTATAGCATATAACGTTATACGTTATATCGTAATACTACATAACGTTTTACGTTATATCGTAATACTACATAAAGTTATACGTTATATCGTTATAGTATATAACGTTATACGTTATAACGATATAGTTTATAACGTTATACGTTATATCGTTATCGTATATAACGTTATACGTTATATCGTTATAGTACATAACGTTATACGTTATATCGTTATCGTATATAACGTTTTACGTTATATCGTTATAGTATATAACGTTTTACGTTATATCGTTATAGTACATAACGTTGTACGTTATATCGTTATCGTATATAACGTTATACGTTATATCGATATCGTATATAACGTTTTACGTTATATCGTTATAGTACATAACGTTATACGTTATATCCTTATAGTACATAACGTTATACGTTATATCGTTACCGTATATAACGTTGTACGTTATATCGTTATAGTACATAACGTTATACGTTATATCGATATAGCATATCACGTTATACGTTATATCGATATCGTATACAACGTTATACGTTATATCGTTATAGTACATAACGTTATACGTTATATCGATATAGTATATAACGTTATACGTTATATCCATATAGTATATAACGTTTTACGTTATATCGTTATCGTATATAACGTTATACGTTATATCGTAATACTACATAACGTTATACGTTATATCGTAATACTACATAACGTTATACGTTATATCGTTATAGTATCTAACGTTATATGTTATATCGATATAGTATATAACGTTTTACGTTATATCGTTATAGTATATAACGTTATACGTTATATGGATATAGCATATAACGTTATACATTATATCGTGATACTACATAACGTTATACGTTATATCGTAATACTACATAACGTTATACGTTATATCGTAATACTACATAACGTTATACGTTATATCGTTATAGTACATAACGTTATACGCTATATCGATATAGCATATCACGTTATACGTTATAACGATATAGTTTATAACGTTATACGTTATATCGTTATCGTATATAACGTTATGCGTTATATCGTTATCGTATATAACGTTATGCGTTATATCGTTATAGTATATAACGTTATACGTTATATCGTTATAGTACATAACGTTATACGTTATATCGTTATCGTATATAAAGTTATACGTTATATAGCTATCGTATATAACGTTATACGTTATATCGTTATCGTATATAACGTTATACGGTATATCGTTATAGTATATAACGTTATACGTTATATGCATATAGCATATAACGTTATACGTTATATCGTAATACTACATAACGTTATACGTTATATCGTAATACTACATAACGTTATACGTTATATCGTTATCGTATATAACGTTTTACGTTATATCGTTATAGTACATAACGTTATACGTTATATCGTTATCGTATATAACATTATACGTTATATCGATATCGTATATAACGTTTTACGTTATATCGTTATAGTATGTAACGTTATACGTTATATCGTTATAGTACATAACGTTATACGTTATATCGATATAGTATATAACGTTTTACGTTATATCGTTATAGTATATAACGTTATACGTTATATGGATATAGCATATAACGTTATACGTTATATCGTAATACTACATAACGTTATACGTTATATCGTTATAGTATATAACGTTATACGTTATATCGATATAGTATATAACGTTTTACGTTATATCGTTATAGTATATAACGTTATACGTTATATGTATATAGCATATAACGTTATACGTTATATCGTAATACTACATAACGTTATACGTTATATCGTAATACTACATAACGTTATACGTTATATCGTAATACTACATAACGTTATACGTTATATCGATATAGTATCTAACGTTTTACGTTATATCGTTATCGTATATAACGTTATACGTTATATCGTTATCGTATATAACGTTATACGTTATATCGATATCGTATATAACGTTTTACGTTATATCGTTATAGTATATAACGTTATACGTTATATCGTTATCGTATATAACGTTATACGTTATATCGTTATAGTATATAACGTTATACGTTATATGGTTATAGCATATAACGTTATACGTTATATCGTAATACTACATAACGTTATACGTTATATCGTAATACTACATAACGTTATACGTTATATCGTTGTAGTATATAACGTTATACGTTATAACGATATAGTTTATAACGTTATACGTTATATCGTTATCGTATATAACGTTATACGTTATATCGTTATAGTACATAACGTTATACGTTATATCGTTATCGTATATAACGTTATACATTATATCGATATAGTATATAACGTTATACGTTATAACGATATAGTTTATAACGTTATACGTTATATCGTTATCGTATACAACGTTATACGTTATATCGTTATCGTATATAACGTTATACGTTATATGGATATACCATATAACGTTATACGTTATATCGTAATACTACATAACGTTATACGTTATATCGTAATACTACATAACGTTATACGTTATATCGTAATACTACATAACGTTATACGTTATATCGCTATCGTATATAACGTTATACGTTATATCGTTATCGTATATAACGTTATGCGTTATATCCATATAGTATATAACGTTTTACGTTATATCGTTATCGTATATAACGTTATACGTTATATCGTAATACTACATAACGTTATACGTTATATCGTAATACTACATAACGTTATACGTTATATCGTTATAGTATCTAACGTTATATGTTATATCGATATAGTATATAACGTTTTACGTTATATCGTTATAGTATATAACGTTATACGTTATATGGATATAGCATATAACGTTATACATTATATCGTGATACTACATAACGTTATACGTTATATCGTAATACTACATAACGTTATACGCTATATCGATATAGCATATCACGTTATACGTTATAACGATATAGTTTATAACGTTATACGTTATATCGTTATCGTATATAACGTTATGCGTTATATCGTTATCGTATATAACGTTATGCGTTATATCGTTATAGTATATAACGTTATACGTTATATCGTTATAGTACATAACGTTATACGTTATATCGTTATCGTATATAACGTTATACGTTATATCGTTATCGTATATAACGTTATGCGTTATATCGTTATCGTATATAACGTTATACGTTATATGGATATACCATATAACGTTATACGTTATATCGTAATACTACATAACGTTATACGTTATATCGTAATACTACATAACGTTATACGTTATATCGTAATACTACATAACGTTATACGTTATATCGCTATCGTATATAACGTTATACGTTATATCGTTATCGTATATAACGTTATGCGTTATATCGTTATCGTATATAACGTTATACGTTATATCGATATAGTATATAACGTTTTACGTTATATCGTTATAGTATATAACGTTTTACGTTATATCGTTATAGTATATAACGTTATACGTTATATGGATATAGCATATAACGTTATGCGTTATATCGTAATACTACATAACGTTATACGTTATATCGTAATACTACATAACGTTATACGTTATATCGTTATAGTATATAACGTTATACGTTATATGGTTATAGCATATAACGTTATACGTTATATCGTAATACTACATAACGTTATACGTTATATCGTAATACTACATAACGTTATACGTTATATCGTTATAGTATATAACGTTATACGTTATAACGATATAGCTTATAACGTTATACGTTATATCGTTATCGTATATAACGTTTTACGTTATATCGTTATAGTATATAACGTTATACATTATATCGATATAGTATATAACGTTATACGTTATAACGATATAGTTTTTAACGTTATACGTTATATCGTTATCGTATATAACGTTATACGTTATATCGTTATAGTACATAACGTTATACGTTATATCGTTATCGTATATAACGTTATACATTATATCGATATAGTATATAACGTTATACGTTATAACGATATAGTTTATAACGTTATACGTTATATCGTTATCGTATACAACGTTATACGTTATATCGTTATAGTACATAACGTTATACGTTATATCGATATAGTATATAACGTTATACGTTATATCCTTATAGTATATAACGTTTTACGTTATATCGTTATCGTATATAACGTTATACTATATATCGTAATACTACATAACGTTATACGTTATATCGTAATACTACATAACGTTATACGTCATATCGTTATAGTATCTAACGTTATACGTTATATCGTAATACTACATAACGTTATACGTTATATCGTTATAGTACATAACGTTATACGCTATATCGATATAGCATATCACGTTATACGTTATAACGATATAGTTTATAACGTTATACGTTATATCGTTATCGTATATAACGTTATGCGTTATATCGTTATCGTATATAACGTTATGCGTTATATCGTTATAGTATATAACGTTATACGTTATATCGTTATAGTACATAACGTTATACGTTATATCGTTATCGTATATAACGTTATACGTTATAACGATATAGTTTTTAACGTTATACGTTATATAGTTATCGTATATAACGTTATACGTTATATCGCTATCGTATATAACGTTATACGTTATATCGTTATCGTATATAACGTTATACATTATATGGATATAGCATATAACGTTATACGTTATAACAATATAGTTTATAACGTTATACGTTATATCGTTATCGTATATAACGTTATACGTTATATCGTTATCGTATATAACGTTTTACGTTATATCGTTATAGTACATAACGTTATACGTTATATGGATATAGCATATAACGTTATACGTTATATCGTAATAATACATAACGTTATGCGTTATATCGTTATCGTATATAACGTTATACGTTATATCGTAATACTACATAACGTTATACGTTATATCGTAATAATACATAACGTTATACGTTATATCGTAATACTACATAACGTTATACGTTATATCGTTATAGTATATAACGTTATACGTTATAACGATATAGTTTATAACGTTATACGTTATATCGATATAGTATATAACGTTTTACGTTACATCGATATAGTATATAACGTTTTACGTTATATCGATATAGTATATAACGTTATACGTTATATCGTTATCGTATATAACGTTATACGTTATATCGTTATAGTACATAACGTTAAACGTTATATCGTTATCGTATATAACGTTATACGTTATATCGCTATCGTATATAACGTTATACGTTATATCGTTATCGTATATAACGTTATACGGTATATCGTTATAGTATATAACGTTATACGTTATATCGTAATACTACATAACGTTATACGTTATAACGATATAGTTTATAACGTTATACGTTATATCGTTATCGTATATAACGTTTTACGTTATATCGTTATAGTACATAACGTTATACGTTATATCGTTATCGTATATAACGTTATACGTTATATCGATATCGTATATAACGTTTTACGTTATATCGTTATAGTATATAACGTTATGCGTTATATCGTTATCGTATATAACGTTATACGTTATATCGTAATACTACATAACGTTATACGTTATATCGTAATACTACATAACGTTATACGTTATATCGTTATAGTATATAACGTTATACGTTATAACGATATAGTTTTTAACGTTATACGTTATATCGTTATCGTATATAACGTTATACGTTATATCGTTATAGTACATAACGTTATACGTTATATCGTTATCGTATATAACGTTATACATTATATCGATATAGTATATAACGTTATCCGTTATAACGATATAGTTTATAACGTTATACGTTATATCGTTATCGTATACAACGTTATACGTTATATCGTTATAGTACATGACGTTATACGTTATATCGTTATCGTATATAACGTTTTACGTTATATCGTTGTAGTATATAACGTTATACACTATATCGATATAGTATATAACGTTATACGTTATAACGATATAGTTTTTAACGTTATACGTTATATCGTTATCGTATATAACGTTATACGTTATATCGTTATAGTACATAACGTTATACGTTATATCGTTATCGTATATAACGTTATACATTATATCGATATAGTATATAACGTTATCCGTTATAACGATATAGTTTATAACGTTATACGTTATATCGTTATCGTATACAACGTTATACGTTATATCGTTATAGTACATGACGTTATACGTTATATCGTTATCGTATATAACGTTATACGTTATATCGCTATCGTATATAACGTTATACGTTATATCGTTATCGTATATAACGTTATACGTTATATGGATATAGCATATAACGTTATACGTTATAACGATATAGTTTATAACGTTATACGTTATATCGTTATCGTATATAACGTTATACGTTATATCGTTATCGTATATAACGTTATACGTTATATCGCTATCGTATATAACGTTATACGTTATATCGTTATCGTATATAACGTTATACGTTATATGGATATAGCATATAACGTTATACGTTATAACGATATAGTTTATAACGTTATACGTTATATCGTTATCGTATATAACGTTATACGTTATATCGTTATCGTATATAACGTTTTACGTTATATCGTTATAGTATATAACGTTATACGTTATATGGATATAGCATATAACGTTATACGTTATAACGATATAGTTTATAACGTTATACGTTATATCGTTATCGTATATAACGTTATACGTTATATCGATATCGTATATAACGTTTTACGTTATATCGTTATAGTATATAACGTTATGCGTTATATCGTTATCGTATATAACGTTATACGTTATATCGTAATACTACATAACGTTATACGTTATATCGTAATACTACATAACGTTATACGTTATATCGTTATAGTATATAACGTTATACGTTATATCGTTATAGTACATAACGTTATACGTTATATCGTTATCGTATATAACGTTATACGTTATATCGATATCGTATATAACGTTTTACGTTATATCGTTATAGTATATAACGTTATGCGTTATATCGTTATCGTATATAACGTTATACGTTATATCGTAATACTACATAACGTTATACGTTATATCGTAATACTACATAACGTTATACGTTATATCGTTATAGTATATAACGTTATACGTTATATCGTTATAGTACATAACGTTATACGTTATAACGTTATCGTATATAACGTTTGACGTTATATCGTTATAGTATATAACGTTATACGTTATATCGATATAGCATATCACGTTATAGCTTATAACGTTATACGTTATATCGTTATCGTATATAACGTTATACGTTATATCGTTATAGTACATAACGTTAAACGTTATATCGTTATCGTATATAACGTTATACGTTATATCGCTATCGTATATAACGTTTTACGTTATATCGTTATAGTACATAACGTTATACGTTATATCGTTATCGTATATAACGTTATACGTTATATACGATAACGATATAACGTATAACGTTATATCGTTATAGTATATAACGTTATGCGTTATATCGTTATCGTATATAACGTTATACGTTATATCGTAATACTACATAACGTTATACGTTATATCGTAATACTACATAACGTTATACGTTATATCGTAATACTACATAACGTTATACGTTATATCGTTATAGTATATAACGTTATACGTTATATCGATATAGCATATCACGTTATACGTTATAACGATATAGTTTTTAACGTTATACGGTATATCGTTATCGTATATAACGTTATACGTTATATCGTTAGAGTACATAACGTTATACGTTATATCGTTATCGAATATAACGTTATACGTTATATCGTTATAGTACATAACGTTATACGTTATATCGTTATCGTATATAACGTTGTACGTTATATCGTTATAGTACATAACGTTATACATTATATCGATATAATGTATAACGTTATATACTATAACGATATAACGTATAACGTTATACGTTATAACGATATAGTTTTTAACGTTATACGTTATATCGTTATCGTATATAACGTTATACGTTATATCGTTATAGTACATAACGTTATACGTTATATCGTTATCGTATATAACGTTATACATTATATCGATATAGTATATAACGTTATACGTTATAACGATATAGTTTATAACGTTATACGTTATATCGTTATCGTATACAACGTTATACGTTATATCGTTATAGTACATGACGTTATACGTTATATCGTTATCGTATATAACGTTTTACGTTATATCGTTGTAGTATATAACGTTATACACTATATCGATATAGTATATAACGTTATACGTTATAACGATATAGTTTTTAACGTTATACGTTATATCGTTATCGTATATAACGTTATACGTTATATCGTTATAGTACATAACGTTATACGTTATATCGTTATCGTATATAACGTTATACATTATATCGATATAGTATATAACGTTATCCGTTATAACGATATAGTTTATAACGTTATACGTTATATCGTTATCGTATACAACGTTATACGTTATATCGTTATAGTACATGACGTTATACGTTATATCGTTATCGTATATAACGTATAACGTTATATCGTTGTAGTATATAACGTTATATACTATATCGATATAACGTATAACGTTATACGTTATAACGATATAGTTTTTAACGTTATACGTTATATCGTTATCGTATATAACGTTATACGTTATAACGATATAGTTTATAACGTTATACGTTATATCGTTATAGTATATAACGTTATACGTTATATGGTTATAGCATATAACGTTATACGTTATATCGTAATACTACATAACGTTTTACGTTATATCGTAATACTACATAAAGTTATACGTTATATCGTTATAGTATATAACGTTATACGTTATAACGATATAGTTTATAACGTTATACGTTATATCGTTATCGTATATAACGTTTTACGTTATATCGTTATAGTACATAACGTTATACGTTATATCCTTATAGTACATAACGTTATACGTTATATCGTTACCGTATATAACGTTGTACGTTATATCGTTATAGTACATAACGTTATACGTTATATCGATATAGCATATCACGTTATACGTTATATCGATATCGTATACAACGTTATACGTTATATCGTTATAGTACATAACGTTATACGTTATATCGATATAGTATATAACGTTATACGTTATATCCATATAGTATATAACGTTTTACGTTATATCGTTATCGTATATAACGTTATACGTTATATCGTAATACTACATAACGTTATACGTTATATCGTAATACTACATAACGTTATACGTTATATCGTTATAGTATCTAACGTTATATGTTATATCGATATAGTATATAACGTTTTACGTTATATCGTTATAGTATATAACGTTATACGTTATATGGATATAGCATATAACGTTATACATTATATCGTGATACTACATAACGTTATACGTTATATCGTAATACTACATAACGTTATACGTTATATCGTAATACTACATAACGTTATACGTTATATCGTTATAGTACATAACGTTATACGCTATATCGATATAGCATATCACGTTATACGTTATAACGATATAGTTTATAACGTTATACGTTATATCGTTATCGTATATAACGTTATGCGTTATATCGTTATCGTATATAACGTTATGCGTTATATCGTTATAGTACATAACGTTATACGTTATATCGTTATCGTATATAACGTTTTACGTTATATCGTTATAGTATATAACGTTTTACGTTATATCGTTATAGTACATAACGTTGTACGTTATATCGTTATCGTATATAACGTTATACGTTATATCGATATCGTATATAACGTTTTACGTTATATCGTTATAGTACATAACGTTATACGTTATATCCTTATAGTACATAACGTTATACGTTATATCGTTACCGTATATAACGTTGTACGTTATATCGTTATAGTACATAACGTTATACGTTATATCGATATAGCATATCACGTTATACGTTATATCGATATCGTATACAACGTTATACGTTATATCGTTATAGTACATAACGTTATACGTTATATCGATATAGTATATAACGTTATACGTTATATCCATATAGTATATAACGTTTTACGTTATATCGTTATCGTATATAACGTTATACGTTATATCGTAATACTACATAACGTTATACGTTATATCGTAATACTACATAACGTTATACGTTATATCGTTATAGTATCTAACGTTATATGTTATATCGATATAGTATATAACGTTTTACGTTATATCGTTATAGTATATAACGTTATACGTTATATGGATATAGCATATAACGTTATACATTATATCGTGATACTACATAACGTTATACGTTATATCGTAATACTACATAACGTTATACGTTATATCGTAATACTACATAACGTTATACGTTATATCGTTATAGTACATAACGTTATACGCTATATCGATATAGCATATCACGTTATACGTTATAACGATATAGTTTATAACGTTATACGTTATATCGTTATCGTATATAACGTTATGCGTTATATCGTTATCGTATATAACGTTATGCGTTATATCGTTATAGTATATAACGTTATACGTTATATCGTTATAGTACATAACGTTATACGTTATATCGTTATCGTATATAACGTTATACGTTATATCGCTATCGTATATAACGTTATACGTTATATCGTTATCGTATATAACGTTATACGGTATATCGTTATAGTATATAACGTTATACGTTATATGCATATAACGTATAACGTTATACGTTATATCGTAATACTACATAACGTTATACGTTATATCGTATTACTACATAACGTTATACGTTATATCGTTATCGTATATAACGTTTTACGTTATATCGTTATAGTACATAACGTTATACGTTATATCGTTATCGTATATAACATTATACGTTATATCGATATCGTATATAACGTTTTACGTTATATCGTTATAGTATGTAACGTTATACGTTATATCGTTATAGTACATAACGTTATACGTTATATCGATATAGTATATAACGTTTTACGTTATATCGTTATAGTATATAACGTTATACGTTATATGGATATAGCATATAACGTTATACGTTATATCGTAATACTACATAACGTTATACGTTATATCGTTATAGTATATAACGTTATACGTTATATCGATATAGTATATAACGTTTTACGTTATATCGTTATAGTATATAACGTTATACGTTATATGTATATAGCATATAACGTTATACGTTATATCGTAATACTACATAACGTTATACGTTATATCGTAATACTACATAACGTTATACGTTATATCGTAATACTACATAACGTTATACGTTATATCGATATAGTATATAACGTTTTACGTTATATCGTTATCGTATATAACGTTATACGTTATATCGTTATCGTATATAACGTTATACGTTATATCGATATCGTATATAACGTTTTACGTTATATCGTTATAGTATATAACGTTATACGTTATATCGTTATCGTATATAACGTTATACGTTATATCGTTATAGTATATAACGTTATACGTTATATGGTTATAGCATATAACGTTATACGTTATATCGTAATACTACATAACGTTATACGTTATATCGTAATACTACATAACGTTATACGTTATATCGTTGTAGTATATAACGTTATACGTTATAACGATATAGTTTATAACGTTATACGTTATATCGTTATCGTATATAACGTTATACGTTATATCGTTATAGTACATAACGTTATACGTTATATCGTTATCGTATATAACGTTATACATTATATCGATATAGTATATAACGTTATACGTTATAACGATATAGTTTATAACGTTATACGTTATATCGTTATCGTATACAACGTTATACGTTATATCGTTATCGTATATAACGTTATACGTTATATGGATATACCATATAACGTTATACGTTATATCGTAATACTACATAACGTTATGCGTTATATCCATATAGTATATAACGTTTTACGTTATATCGTTATCGTATATAACGTTATACGTTATATCGTAATACTACATAACGTTATACGTTATATCGTAATACTACATAACGTTATACGTTATATCGTTATAGTATCTAACGTTATATGTTATATCGATATAGTATATAACGTTTTACGTTATATCGTTATAGTATATAACGTTATACGTTATATGGATATAGCATATAACGTTATACATTATATCGTGATACTACATAACGTTATACGTTATATCGTAATACTACATAACGTTATACGCTATATCGATATAGCATATCACGTTATACGTTATAACGATATAGTTTATAACGTTATACGTTATATCGTTATCGTATATAACGTTATGCGTTATATCGTTATCGTATATAACGTTATGCGTTATATCGTTATAGTATATAACGTTATACGTTATATCGTTATAGTACATAACGTTATACGTTATATCGTTATCGTATATAACGTTATACGTTATATCGTTATCGTATATAACGTTATGCGTTATATCGTTATCGTATATAACGTTATACGTTATATGGATATACCATATACCGTTATACGTTATATCGTAATACTACATAACGTTATACGTTATATCGTAATACTACATAACGTTATACGTTATATCGTAATACTACATAACGTTATACGTTATATCGCTATCGTATATAACGTTATACGTTATATCGTTATCGTATATAACGTTATGCGTTATATCGTTATCGTATATAACGTTATACGTTATATCGATATAGTATATAACGTTTTACGTTATATCGTTATAGTATATAACGTTTTACGTTATATCGTTATAGTATATAACGTTATACGTTATATGGATATAGCATATAACGTTATACGTTATATCGTAATACTACATAACGTTATACGTTATATCGTAATACTACATAACGTTATACGTTATATCGTAATACTACATAACGTTATACGTTATATCGTTATAGTATATAACGTTATACGTTATATCGATATAGCATATCACGTTATACGTTATAACGATATAGTTTTTAACGTTATACGGTATATCGTTATCGTATATAACGTTATACGTTATATCGTTAGAGTACATAACGTTATACGTTATATCGTTATCGAATATAACGTTATACGTTATATCGTTATAGTATATAACGTTATACGTTATATGGTTATAGCATATAACGTTATACGTTATATCGTAATACTACATAACGTTATACGTTATATCGTAATACTACATAACGTTATACGTTATATCGTTATAGTATATAACGTTATACGTTATAACGATATAGCTTATAACGTTATACGTTATATCGTTATCGTATATAACGTTTTACGTTATATCGTTATAGTATATAACGTTATACATTATATCGATATAGTATATAACGTTATACGTTATAACGATATAGTTTTTAACGTTATACGTTATATCGTTATCGCATATAACGTTATACGTTATATCGTTATAGTACATAACGTTATACGTTATATCGTTATCGTATATAACGTTATACATTATATCGATATAGTATATAACGTTATACGTTATAACGATATAGTTTATAACGTTATACGTTATATCGTTATCGTATACAACGTTATACGTTATATCGTTATAGTACATAACGTTATACGTTATATCGATATAGTATATAACGTTATACGTTATATCCATATAGTATATAACGTTTTACGTTATATCGTTATCGTATATAACGTTATACGTTATATCGTAATACTACATAACGTTATACGTTATATCGTAATACTACATAACGTTATACGTCATATCGTTATAGTATCTAACGTTATACGTTATATCGTAATACTACATAACGTTATACGTTATATCGTTATAGTACATAACGTTATACGCTATATCGATATAGCGTATAACGTTATACGTTATAACGATATAGTTTATAACGTTATACGTTATATCGTTATCGTATATAACGTTATGCGTTATATCGTTATCGTATATAACGTTATGCGTTATATCGTTATAGTATATAACGTTATACGTTATATCGTTATAGTACATAACGTTATACGTTATATCGTTATCGTATATAACGTTATACGTTATAACGATATAGTTTTTAACGTTATACGTTATATAGTTATCGTATATAACGTTATACGTTATATCGCTATCGTATATAACGTTATACGTTATATCGTTATCGTATATAACGTTATACATTATATGGATATAGCATATAACGTTATACGTTATAACAATATAGTTTATAACGTTATACGTTATATCGTTATCGTATATAACGTTATACGTTATATCGTTATCGTATATAACGTTTTACGTTATATCGTTATAGTACATAACGTTATACGTTATATGGATATAGCATATAACGTTATACGTTATATCGTAATAATACATAACGTTATGCGTTATATCGTTATCGTATATAACGTTATACGTTATATCGTAATACTACATAACGTTATACGTTATATCGTAATAATACATAACGTTATACGTTATATCGTAATACTACATAACGTTATACGTTATATCGTTATAGTATATAACGTTATACGTTATAACGATATAGTTTATAACGTTATACGTTATATCGATATAGTATATAACGTTTTACGTTACATCGATATAGTATATAACGTTTTACGTTATATCGATATAGTATATAACGTTATACGTTATATCGTTATCGTATATAACGTTATACGTTATATCGTTATAGTACATAACGTTAAACGTTATATCGTTATCGTATATAACGTTATACGTTATATCGCTATCGTATATAACGTTATACGTTATATCGTTATCGTATATAACGTTATACGGTATATCGTTATAGTATATAACGTTATACGTTATATCGTAATACTACATAACGTTATACGTTATAACGATATAGTTTATAACGTTATACGTTATATCGTTATCGTATATAACGTTATACATTATATCGATATAGTATATAACGTTATCCGTTATAACGATATAGTTTATAACGTTATACGTTATATCGTTATCGTATACAACGTTATACGTTATATCGTTATAGTACATGACGTTATACGTTATATCGTTATCGTATATAACGTTTTACGTTATATCGTTATAGTATATAACGTTATATACTATATCGATATAGTATATAACGTTATACGTTATAACGATATAGTTTTTAACGTTATACGTTATATCGTTATCGTATATAACGTTATACGTTATATCGTTATAGTACATAACGTTATACGTTATATCGTTATCGTATATAACGTTATACATTATATCGATATAGTATATAACGTTATCCGTTATAACGATATAGTTTATAACGTTATACGTTATATCGTTATCGTATACAACGTTATACGTTATATCGTTATAGTACATGACGTTATACGTTATATCGTTATCGTATATAACGTTTTACGTTATATCGTTGTAGTATATAACGTTATATACTATATCGATATAGTATATAACGTTATACGTTATAACGATATAGTTTTTAACGTTATACGTTATATCGTTATCGTATATAACGTTATACGTTATAACGATATAGTTTATAACGTTATACGTTATATCGTTATAGTATATAACGTTATACGTTATATGGTTATAGCATATAACGTTATACGTTATATCGTAATACTACATAACGTTTTACGTTATATCGTAATACTACATAAAGTTATACGTTATATCGTTATAGTATATAACGTTATACGTTATAACGATATAGTTTATAACGTTATACGTTATATCGTTATCGTATATAACGTTTTACGTTATATCGTTATAGTACATAACGTTATACGTTATATCCTTATAGTACATAACGTTATACGTTATATCGTTACCGTATATAACGTTGTACGTTATATCGTTATAGTACATAACGTTATACGTTATATCGATATAGCATATCACGTTATACGTTATATCGATATCGTATACAACGTTATACGTTATATCGTTATAGTACATAACGTTATACGTTATATCGATATAGTATATAACGTTATACGTTATATCCATATAGTATATAACGTTATACGTTATATCGTTATCGTATATAACGTTATACGTTATATCGTAATACTACATAACGTTATACGTTATATCGTAATACTACATAACGTTATACGTTATATCGTTATAGTATCTAACGTTATATGTTATATCGATATAGTATATAACGTTTTACGTTATATCGTTATAGTATATAACGTTATACGTTATATGGATATAGCATATAACGTTATACATTATATCGTGATACTACATAACGTTATACGTTATATCGTAATACTACATAACGTTATACGTTATATCGTAATACTACATAACGTTATACGTTATATCGTTATAGTACATAACGTTATACGCTATATCGATATAGCATATCACGTTATACGTTATAACGATATAGTTTATAACGTTATACGTTATATCGTTATCGTATATAACGTTATGCGTTATATCGTTATCGTATATAACGTTATGCGTTATATCGTTATAGTACATAACGTTATACGTTATATCGTTATCGTATATAACGTTTTACGTTATATCGTTATAGTATATAACGTTTTACGTTATATCGTTATAGTACATAACGTTGTACGTTATATCGTTATCGTATATAACGTTATACGTTATATCGATATCGTATATAACGTTTTACGTTATATCGTTATAGTACATAACGTTATACGTTATATCCTTATAGTACATAACGTTATACGTTATATCGTTACCGTATATAACGTTGTACGTTATATCGTTATAGTACATAACGTTATACGTTATATCGATATAGCATATCACGTTATACGTTATATCGATATCGTATACAACGTTATACGTTATATCGTTATAGTACATAACGTTATACGTTATATCGATATAGTATATAACGTTATACGTTATATCCATATAGTATATAACGTTTTACGTTATATCGTTATCGTATATAACGTTATACGTTATATCGTAATACTACATAACGTTATACGTTATATCGTAATACTACATAACGTTATACGTTATATCGTTATAGTATCTAACGTTATATGTTATATCGATATAGTATATAACGTTTTACGTTATATCGTTATAGTATATAACGTTATACGTTATATGGATATAGCATATAACGTTATACATTATATCGTGATACTACATAACGTTATACGTTATATCGTAATACTACATAACGTTATACGTTATATCGTAATACTACATAACGTTATACGTTATATCGTTATAGTACATAACGTGATATGCTATATCGATATAGCGTATAACGTTATACGTTATAACGATATAGTTTATAACGTTATACGTTATATCGTTATCGTATATAACGTTATGCGTTATATCGTTATCGTATATAACGTTATGCGTTATATCGTTATAGTATATAACGTTATACGTTATATCGTTATAGTACATAACGTTATACGTTATATCGTTATCGTATATAACGTTATACGTTATATCGCTATCGTATATAACGTTATACGTTATATCGTTATCGTATATAACGTTATACGGTATATCGTTATAGTATACAACGTTATACGTTATATGCATATAGCATATAACGTTATACGTTATATCGTAATACTACATAACGTTATACGTTATATCGTATTACTACATAACGTTATACGTTATATCGTTATCGTATATAACGTTTTACGTTATATCGTTATAGTACATAACGTTATACGTTATATCGTTATCGTATATAACATTATACGTTATATCGATATCGTATATAACGTTTTACGTTATATCGTTATAGTATGTAACGTTATACGTTATATCGTTATAGTACATAACGTTATACGTTATATCGATATAGTATATAACGTTTTACGTTATATCGTTATAGTATATAACGTTATACGTTATATGGATATAGCATATAACGTTATACGTTATATCGTAATACTACATAACGTTATACGTTATATCGTTATAGTATATAACGTTATACGTTATATCGATATAGTATATAACGTTTTACGTTATATCGTTATAGTATATAACGTTATACGTTATATGTATATAGCATATAACGTTATACGTTATATCGTAATACTACATAACGTTATACGTTATATCGTAATACTACATAACGTTATACGTTATATCGTAATACTACATAACGTTATACGTTATATCGATATAGTATATAACGTTTTACGTTATATCGTTATCGTATATAACGTTATACGTTATATCGTTATCGTATATAACGTTATACGTTATATCGATATCGTATATAACGTTTTACGTTATATCGTTATAGTATATAACGTTATACGTTATATCGTTATCGTATATAACGTTATACGTTATATCGTTATAGTATATAACGTTATACGTTATATGGTTATAGCATATAACGTTATACGTTATATCGTAATACTACATAACGTTATACGTTATATCGTAATACTACATAACGTTATACGTTATATCGTTATAGTATATAACGTTATACGTTATAACGATATAGTTTATAACGTTATACGTTATATCGTTATCGTATATAACGTTATACGTTATATCGTTATAGTACATAACGTTATACGTTATATCGTTATCGTATATAACGTTATACATTATATCGATATAGTATATAACGTTATACGTTATAACGATATAGTTTATAACGTTATACGTTATATCGTTATCGTATACAACGTTATACGTTATATCGTTATCGTATATAACGTTATACGTTATATGGATATACCATATAACGTTATACGTTATATCGTAATACTACATAACGTTATGCGTTATATCCATATAGTATATAACGTTTTACGTTATATCGTTATCGTATATAACGTTATACGTTATATCGTAATACTACATAACGTTATACGTTATATCGTAATACTACATAACGTTATACGTTATATCGTTATAGTATCTAACGTTATATGTTATATCGATATAGTATATAACGTTTTACGTTATATCGTTATAGTATATAACGTTATACGTTATATGGATATAGCATATAACGTTATACATTATATCGTGATACTACATAACGTTATACGTTATATCGTAATACTACATAACGTTATACGCTATATCGATATAGCATATCACGTTATACGTTATAACGATATAGTTTATAACGTTATACGTTATATCGTTATCGTATATAACGTTATGCGTTATATCGTTATCGTATATAACGTTATGCGTTATATCGTTATAGTATATAACGTTATACGTTATATCGTTATAGTACATAACGTTATACGTTATATCGTTATCGTATATAACGTTATACGTTATATCGTTATCGTATATAACGTTATGCGTTATATCGTTATCGTATATAACGTTATACGTTATATGGATATACCATATAACGTTATACGTTATATCGTAATACTACATAACGTTATACGTTATATCGTAATACTACATAACGTTATACGTTATATCGTAATACTACATAACGTTATACGTTATATCGCTATCGTATATAACGTTATACGTTATATCGTTATCGTATATAACGTTATGCGTTATATCGTTATCGTATATAACGTTATACGTTATATCGATATAGTATATAACGTTTTACGTTATATCGTTATAGTATATAACGTTTTACGTTATATCGTTATAGTATATAACGTTATACGTTATATGGATATAGCATATAACGTTATACGTTATATCGTAATACTACATAACGTTATACGTTATATCGTAATACTACATAACGTTATACGTTATATCGTAATACTACATAACGTTATACGTTATATCGTTATAGTATATAACGTTATACGTTATATCGATATAGCATATCACGTTATACGTTATAACGATATAGTTTTTAACGTTATACGGTATATCGTTATCGTATATAACGTTATACGTTATATCGTTAGAGTACATAACGTTATACGTTATATCGTTATCGAATATAACGTTATACGTTATATCGTTATAGTATATAACGTTATACGTTATATGGTTATAGCATATAACGTTATACGTTATATCGTAATACTACATAACGTTATACGTTATATCGTAATACTACATAACGTTATACGTTATATCGTTATAGTATATAACGTATAACGTTATATACTATAACGATATAACGTATAACGTTATACGTTATATCGTTATCGTATATAACGTTTTACGTTATATCGTTATAGTATATAACGTTATACATTATATCGATATAGTATATAACGTTATACGTTATAACGATATAGTTTTTAACGTTATACGTTATATCGTTATCGCATATAACGTTATACGTTATATCGTTATAGTACATAACGTTATACGTTATATCGTTATCGTATATAACGTTATACATTATATCGATATAGTATATAACGTTATACGTTATAACGATATAGTTTATAACGTTATACGTTATATCGTTATCGTATACAACGTTATACGTTATATCGTTATAGTACATAACGTTATACGTTATATCGATATAGTATATAACGTTATACGTTATATCCATATAGTATATAACGTTTTACGTTATATCGTTATCGTATATAACGTTATACGTTATATCGTAATACTACATAACGTTATACGTTATATCGTAATACTACATAACGTTATACGTCATATCGTTATAGTATCTAACGTTATACGTTATATCGTAATACTACATAACGTTATACGTTATATCGTTATAGTACATAACGTTATACGCTATATCGATATAGCATATCACGTTATACGTTATAACGATATAGTTTATAACGTTATACGTTATATCGTTATCGTATATAACGTTATGCGTTATATCGTTATCGTATATAACGTTATGCGCTATATCGATATAGTATATAACGTTATACGTTATATCGTTATAGTACATAACGTTATACGTTATATCGTTATCGTATATAACGTTATACGTTATAACGATATAGTTTTTAACGTTATACGTTATATAGTTATCGTATATAACGTTATACGTTATATCGCTATCGTATATAACGTTATACGTTATATCGTTATCGTATATAACGTTATACATTATATGGATATAGCATATAACGTTATACGTTATAACAATATAGTTTATAACGTTATACGTTATATCGTTATCGTATATAACGTTATACGTTATATCGTTATCGTATATAACGTTTTACGTTATATCGTTATAGTACATAACGTTATACGTTATATGGATATAGCATATAACGTTATACGTTATATCGTAATAATACATAACGTTATGCGTTATATCGTTATCGTATATAACGTTATACGTTATATCGTAATACTACATAACGTTATACGTTATATCGTAATAATACATAACGTTATACGTTATATCGTAATACTACATAACGTTATACGTTATATCGTTATAGTATATAACGTTATACGTTATAACGATATAGTTTATAACGTTATACGTTATATCGATATAGTATATAACGTTTTACGTTACATCGATATAGTATATAACGTTTTACGTTATATCGATATAGTATATAACGTTATACGTTATATCGTTATCGTATATAACGTTATACGTTATATCGTTATAGTATATAACGTATAACGTTATATCGTTATCGTATATAACGTTATACGTTATATCGCTATCGTATATAACGTTATACGTTATATCGTTATCGTATATAACGTTATACGTTATATCGTTATAGTATATAACGTTATACGTTATATCGTAATACTACATAACGTTATACGTTATAACGATATAGTTTATAACGTTATACGTTATATCGTTATCGTATATAACGTTTTACGTTATATCGTTATAGTACATAACGTTATACGTTATATCGTTATCGTATATAACGTTATACGTTATATCGATATCGTATATAACGTTTTACGTTATATCGTTATAGTATATAACGTTATGCGTTATATCGTTATCGTATATAACGTTATACGTTATATCGTAATACTACATAACGTTATACGTTATATCGTAATACTACATAACGTTATACGTTATATCGTTATAGTATATAACGTTATACGTTATAACGATATAGTTTTTAACGTTATACGTTATATCGTTATCGTATATAACGTTATACGTTATATCGTTATAGTACATAACGTTATACGTTATATCGTTATCGTATATAACGTTATACATTATATCGATATAGTATATAACGTTATCCGTTATAACGATATAGTTTATAACGTTATACGTTATATCGTTATCGTATACAACGTTATACGTTATATCGTTATAGTACATGACGTTATACGTTATATCGTTATCGTATATAACGTTTTACGTTATATCGTTATAGTATATAACGTTATACACTATATCGATATAGTATATAACGTTATACGTTATAACGATATAGTTTTTAACGTTATACGTTATATCGTTATCGTATATAACGTTATACGTTATATCGTTATAGTACATAACGTTATACGTTATATCGTTATCGTATATAACGTTATACATTATATCGATATAGTATATAACGTTATCCGTTATAACGATATAGTTTATAACGTTATACGTTATATCGTTATCGTATACAACTTTATACGTTATATCGTTATAGTACATGACGTTATACGTTATATCGTTATCGTATATAACGTTATACGTTATATCGCTATCGTATATAACGTTATACGTTATATCGTTATCGTATATAACGTTATACGTTATATGGATATAGCATATAACGTTATACGTTATAACGATATAGTTTATAACGTTATACGTTATATCGTTATCGTATATAACGTTATACGTTATATCGTTATCGTATATAACGTTATACGTTATATCGCTATCGTATATAACGTTATACGTTATATCGTTATCGTATATAACGTTATACGTTATATGGATATAGCATATAACGTTATACGTTATAACGATATAGTTTATAACGTTATACGTTATATCGTTATCGTATATAACGTTATACGTTATTTCGTTATCGTATATAACGTTTTACGTTATATCGTTATAGTATATAACGTTATACGTTATATCGATATCGTATATAACGTTTTACGTTATATCGTTATAGTATATAACGTTATGCGTTATATCGTTATCGTATATAACGTTATACGTTATATCGTAATACTACATAACGTTATACGTTATATCGTAATACTACATAACGTTATACGTTATATCGTTATAGTATATAACGTTATACGTTATATCGTTATAGTACATAACGTTATACGTTATATCGTTATCGTATATAACGTTATACGTTATATCGATATCGTATATAACGTTTTACGTTATATCGTTATAGTATATAACGTTATGCGTTATATCGTTATCGTATATAACGTTATACGTTATATCGATATCGTATATAACGTTTTACGTTATATCGTTATAGTATATAACGTTATGCGTTATATCGTTATCGTATATAACGTTATACGTTATATCGATATCGTATATAACGTTTTACGTTATATCGTTATAGTATATAACGTTATGCGTTATATCGTTATCGTATATAACGTTATACGTTATATCGTAATACTACATAACGTTATACGTTATATCGTAATACTACATAACGTTATACGTTATATCGTTATAGTATATAACGTTATACGTTATATCGTTATAGTACATAACGTTATACGTTATATCGTTATCGTATATAACGTTATACGTTATATCGATATCGTATATAACGTTTTACGTTATATCGTTATAGTATATAACGTTATGCGTTATATCGTTATCGTATATAACGTTATACGTTATATCGTAATACTACATAACGTTATACGTTATATCGTAATACTACATAACGTTATGCGTTATATCCATATAGTATATAACGTTTTACGTTATATCGTTATCGTATATAACGTTATACGTTATATCGTAATACTACATAACGTTATACGTTATATCGTAATACTACATAACGTTATACGTTATATCGTTATAGTATCTAACGTTATATGTTATATCGATATAGTATATAACGTTTTACGTTATATCGTTATAGTATATAACGTTATACGTTATATGGATATAGCATATAACGTTATACATTATATCGTGATACTACATAACGTTATACGTTATATCGTAATACTACATAACGTTATACGCTATATCGATATAGCATATCACGTTATACGTTATAACGATATAGTTTATAACGTTATACGTTATATCGTTATCGTATATAACGTTATGCGTTATATCGTTATCGTATATAACGTTATGCGTTATATCGTTATAGTATATAACGTTATACGTTATATCGTTATAGTACATAACGTTATACGTTATATCGTTATCGTATATAACGTTATACGTTATATCGTTATCGTATATAACGTTATGCGTTATATCGTTATCGTATATAACGTTATACGTTATATGGATATACCATATAACGTTATACGTTATATCGTAATACTACATAACGTTATACGTTATATCGTAATACTACATAACGTTATACGTTATATCGTAATACTACATAACGTTATACGTTATATCGCTATCGTATATAACGTTATACGTTATATCGTTATCGTATATAACGTTATGCGTTATATCGTTATCGTATATAACGTTATACGTTATATCGATATAGTATATAACGTTTTACGTTATATCGTTATAGTATATAACGTTTTACGTTATATCGTTATAGTATATAACGTTATACGTTATATGGATATAGCATATAACGTTATACGTTATATCGTAATACTACATAACGTTATACGTTATATCGTAATACTACATAACGTTATACGTTATATCGTAATACTACATAACGTTATACGTTATATCGTTATAGTATATAACGTTATACGTTATATCGATATAGCATATCACGTTATACGTTATAACGATATAGTTTTTAACGTTATACGGTATATCGTTATCGTATATAACGTTATACGTTATATCGTTAGAGTACATAACGTTATACGTTATATCGTTATCGAATATAACGTTATACGTTATATCGTTATAGTATATAACGTTATACGTTATATGGTTATAGCATATAACGTTATACGTTATATCGTAATACTACATAACGTTATACGTTATATCGTAATACTACATAACGTTATACGTTATATCGTTATAGTATATAACGTTATACGTTATAACGATATAACGTATAACGTTATACGTTATATCGTTATCGTATATAACGTTTTACGTTATATCGTTATAGTATATAACGTTATACATTATATCGATATAGTATATAACGTTATACGTTATAACGATATAGTTTTTAACGTTATACGTTATATCGTTATCGCATATAACGTTATACGTTATATCGTTATAGTACATAACGTTATACGTTATATCGTTATCGTATATAACGTTATACATTATATCGATATAGTATATAACGTTATACGTTATAACGATATAGTTTATAACGTTATACGTTATATCGTTATCGTATACAACGTTATACGTTATATCGTTATAGTACATAACGTTATACGTTATATCGATATAGTATATAACGTTATACGTTATATCCATATAGTATATAACGTTTTACGTTATATCGTTATCGTATATAACGTTATACGTTATATCGTAATACTACATAACGTTATACGTTATATCGTAATACTACATAACGTTATACGTCATATCGTTATAGTATCTAACGTTATACGTTATATCGTAATACTACATAACGTTATACGTTATATCGTTATAGTACATAACGTTATACGCTATATCGATATAGCATATCACGTTATACGTTATAACGATATAGTTTATAACGTTATACGTTATATCGTTATCGTATATAACGTTATGCGTTATATCGTTATCGTATATAACGTTATGCGTTATATCGTTATAGTATATAACGTTATACGTTATATCGTTATAGTACATAACGTTATACGTTATATCGTTATCGTATATAACGTTATACGTTATAACGATATAGTTTTTAACGTTATACGTTATATAGTTATCGTATATAACGTTATACGTTATATCGCTATCGTATATAACGTTATACGTTATATCGTTATCGTATATAACGTTATACATTATATGGATATAGCATATAACGTTATACGTTATAACAATATAGTTTATAACGTTATACGTTATATCGTTATCGTATATAACGTTATACGTTATATCGTTATCGTATATAACGTTTTACGTTATATCGTTATAGTACATAACGTTATACGTTATATGGATATAGCATATAACGTTATACGTTATATCGTAATAATACATAACGTTATGCGTTATATCGTTATCGTATATAACGTTATACGTTATATCGTAATACTACATAACGTTATACGTTATATCGTAATAATACATAACGTTATACGTTATATCGTAATACTACATAACGTTATACGTTATATCGTTATAGTATATAACGTTATACGTTATAACGATATAGTTTATAACGTTATACGTTATATCGATATAGTATATAACGTTTTACGTTACATCGATATAGTATATAACGTTTTACGTTATATCGATATAGTATATAACGTTATACGTTATATCGTTATCGTATATAACGTTATACGTTATATCGTTATAGTACATAACGTTAAACGTTATATCGTTATCGTATATAACGTTATACGTTATATCGCTATCGTATATAACGTTATACGTTATATCGTTATCGTATATAACGTTATACGGTATATCGTTATAGTATATAACGTTATACGTTATATCGTAATACTACATAACGTTATACGTTATAACGATATAGTTTATAACGTTATACGTTATATCGTTATCGTATATAACGTTTTACGTTATATCGTTATAGTACATAACGTTATACGTTATATCGTTATCGTATATAACGTTATACGTTATATCGATATCGTATATAACGTTTTACGTTATATCGTTATAGTATATAACGTTATGCGTTATATCGTTATCGTATATAACGTTATACGTTATATCGTAATACTACATAACGTTATACGTTATATCGTAATACTACATAACGTTATACGTTATATCGTTATAGTATATAACGTTATACGTTATAACGATATAGTTTTTAACGTTATACGTTATATCGTTATCGTATATAACGTTATACGTTATATCGTTATAGTACATAACGTTATACGTTATATCGTTATCGTATATAACGTTATACATTATATCGATATAGTATATAACGTTATCCGTTATAACGATATAGTTTATAACGTTATACGTTATATCGTTATCGTATACAACGTTATACGTTATATCGTTATAGTACATGACGTTATACGTTATATCGTTATCGTATATAACGTTTTACGTTATATCGTTGTAGTATATAACGTTATATACTATATCGATATAGTATATAACGTTATACGTTATAACGATATAGTTTTTAACGTTATACGTTATATCGTTATCGTATATAACGTTATACGTTATATCGTTATAGTACATAACGTTATACGTTATATCGTTATCGTATATAACGTTATACATTATATCGATATAGTATATAACGTTATCCGTTATAACGATATAGTTTATAACGTTATACGTTATATCGTTATCGTATACAACTTTATACGTTATATCGTTATAGTACATGACGTTATACGTTATATCGTTATCGTATATAACGTTATACGTTATATCGCTATCGTATATAACGTTATACGTTATATCGTTATCGTATATAACGTTATACGTTATATGGATATAGCATATAACGTTATACGTTATAACGATATAGTTTATAACGTTATACGTTATATCGTTATCGTATATAACGTTATACGTTATATCGTTATCGTATATAACGTTATACGTTATATCGCTATCGTATATAACGTTATACGTTATATCGTTATCGTATATAACGTTATACGTTATATGGATATAGCATATAACGTTATACGTTATAACGATATAGTTTATAACGTTATACGTTATATCGTTATCGTATATAACGTTATACGTTATTTCGTTATCGTATATAACGTTTTACGTTATATCGTTATAGTATATAACGTTATACGTTATATCGATATCGTATATAACGTTTTACGTTATATCGTTATAGTATATAACGTTATGCGTTATATCGTTATCGTATATAACGTTATACGTTATATCGTAATACTACATAACGTTATACGTTATATCGTAATACTACATAACGTTATACGTTATATCGTTATAGTATATAACGTTATACGTTATATCGTTATAGTACATAACGTTATACGTTATATCGTTATCGTATATAACGTTATACGTTATATCGATATCGTATATAACGTTTTACGTTATATCGTTATAGTATATAACGTTATGCGTTATATCGTTATCGTATATAACGTTATACGTTATATCGATATCGTATATAACGTTTTACGTTATATCGTTATAGTATATAACGTTATGCGTTATATCGTTATCGTATATAACGTTATACGTTATATCGATATCGTATATAACGTTTTACGTTATATCGTTATAGTATATAACGTTATGCGTTATATCGTTATCGTATATAACGTTATACGTTATATCGTAATACTACATAACGTTATACGTTATATCGTTATAGTACATAACGTTAAACGTTATATCGTTATCGTATATAACGTTATACGTTATATCGCTATCGTATATAACGTTTTACGTTATATCGTTATAGTACATAACGTTATACGTTATATCGTTATCGTATATAACGTTATACGTTATATCGATATCGTATATAACGTTTAACGTTATATCGTTATAGTATATAACGTTATGCGTTATATCGTTATCGTTTATAACGTTATACGTTATATCGTAATACTACATAACGTTATACGTTATATCGTAATACTACATAACGTTATACGTTATATCGTAATACTACATAACGTTATACGTTATATCGTTATAGTATATAACGTTATACGTTATATCGATATAGCATATCACGTTATACGTTATAACGATATAGTTTTTAACGTTATACGGTATATCGTTATCGTATATAACGTTATACGTTATATCGTTAGAGTACATAACGTTATACGTTATATCGTTATCGAATATAACGTTATACGTTATATCGTTATAGTACATAACGTTATACGTTATATCGTTATCGTATATAACGTTGTACGTTATATCGTTATAGTACATAACATTATACATTATATCGATATAGTATATAACGTTATACACTATATCGATATAGTATATAACGTTATACGTTATAACGATATAGTTTTTAACGTTATACGTTATATCGTTATCGTATATAACGTTATACGTTATATCGTTATAGTACATAACGTTATACGTTATATCGTTATCGTATATAACGTTATACATTATATCGATATAGTATATAACGTTATCCGTTATAACGATATAGTTTATAACGTTATACGTTATATCGTTATCGTATACAACGTTATACGTTATATCGTTATAGTACATGACGTTATACGTTATATCGTTATCGTATATAACGTTTTACGTTATATCGTTGTAGTATATAACGTTATACACTATATCGATATAGTATATAACGTTATACGTTATAACGATATAGTTTTTAACGTTATACGTTATATCGTTATCGTATATAACGTTATACGTTATATCGTTATAGTACATAACGTTATACGTTATATCGTTATCGTATATAACGTTATACATTATATCGATATAGTATATAACGTTATCCGTTATAACGATATAGTTTATAACGTTATACGTTATATCGTTATCGTATACAACGTTATACGTTATATCGTTATAGTACATGACGTTATACGTTATATCGTTATCGTATATAACGTTTTACGTTATATCGTTGTAGTATATAACGTTATACACTATATCGATATAGTATATAACGTTATACGTTATAACGATATAGTTTTTAACGTTATACGTTATATCGTTATCGTATATAACGTTATACGTTATATCGTTATAGTACATAACGTTATACGTTATATCGTTATCGTATATAACGTTATACATTATATCGATATAGTATATAACGTTATCCGTTATAACGATATAGTTTATAACGTTATACGTTATATCGTTATCGTATATAACGTTATACGTTATATGGATATAGCATATAACGTTATACGTTATAACGATATAGTTTATAACGTTATACGTTATATCGTTATCGTATATAACGTTATACGTTATATCGTAATACTACATAACGTTATACGTTATATCGTTATAGTATATAACGTTATACGTTATATCGATATAGCATATCACGTTATACGTTATAACGATATAGTTTTTAACGTTATACGTTATATCGTTATCGTATATAACGTTATACGTTATATCGTTAGAGTACATAACGTTATACGTTATATCGTTATCGAATATAACGTTATACGTTATAACGTTATAGTACATAACGTTATACGTTATATCGTTATCGTATATAACGTTGTACGTTATATCGTTATAGTACATAACGTTATACATTATATCGATATAGTATATAACGTTATACACTATATCGATATAGTATATAACGTTATACGTTATAACGATATAGTTTTTAACGTTATACGTTATATCGTTATCGTATATAACGTTATACGTTATATCGTTATAGTACATAACGTTATACATTATATCGATATAGTATATAACGTTATACATTATATCGATATAGTATATAACGTTATACACTATATCGATATAGTATATAACGTTATACGTTATAACGATATAGTTTATAACGTTATACGTTATATCGTTATCGTATACAACGTTATACGTTATATCGTTATAGTACATGACGTTATACGTTATATCGTTATCGTATATAACGTTTTACGTTATATCGTTGTAGTATATAACGTTATACACTATATCGATATAGTATATAACGTTATACGTTATAACGATATAGTTTTTAACGTTATACGTTATATCGTTATCGTATATAACGTTATACGTTATATCGTTATAGCACATAACGTTATACGTTATATCGTTATCGTATATAACGTTATACATTATATCGATATAGTATATAACGTTATCCGTTATAACGATATAGTTTATAACGTTATACGTTATATCGTTATCGTATACAACGTTATACGTTATATCGTTATAGTACATGACGTTATACTTTATATCGCTATAGTATATAACGTTATACGTTTTATGGATATAGCATATAACGTTATACGTTATAACGATATAGTTTATAACGTTATACGTTATATCGTTATCGTATATAACGTTATACGTTATATCGATATCGTATATAACGTTTTACGTTATATCGTTATAGTATATAACGTTATGCGTTATATCGTTATCGTATATAACGTTATACGTTATATGGATATAGCATATAACGTTATACGTTATAACGATATAGTTTATAACGTTATACGTTATATCGTTATCGTATATAACGTTATACGTTATATCGTTATCGTATATAACGTTTTACGTTATATCGTTATAGTATATAACGTTATACGTTTTATGGATATAGCATATAACGTTATACGTTATAACGATATAGTTTATAACGTTATACGTTATATCGTTATCGTATATAACGTTATACGTTATATCGATATCGTATATAACGTTTTACGTTATATCGTTATAGTATATAACGTTATGCGTTATATCGTTATCGTATATAACGTTATACGTTATATCGTAATACTACATAACGTTATACGTTATATCGTAATACTACATAACGTTATACGTTATATCGTTATAGTATATAACGTTATACGTTATATCGTTATAGTACATAACGTTATACGTTATATCGTTATCGTATATAACGTTATACGTTATATCGATATCGTATATAACGTTTTACGTTATATCGTTATAGTATATAACGTTATGCGTTATATCGTTATCGTATATAACGTTATACGTTATATCGTAATACTACATAACGTTATACGTTATATCGTAATACTACATAACGTTATACGTTATATCGTTATAGTATATAACGTTATACGTTATATCGTTATAGTACATAACGTTATACGTTATAACGTTATCGTATATAACGTTTGACGTTATATCGTTATAGTATATAACGTTATACGTTATATCGATATAGCATATCACGTTATAGCTTATAACGTTATACGTTATATCGTTATCGTATATAACGTTATACGTTATATCGTTATCGTATATAACGTTATACGTTATATGGATATAGCATATAACGTTATACGTTATAACGATATAGTTTATAACGTTATACGTTATATCGTTATCGTATATAACGTTATACGTTATATCGTTATCGTATATAACGTTTTACGTTATATCGTTATAGTACATAACGTTATACGTTATATGGATATAGCATATAACGTTATACGTTATATCGTAATAATACATAACGTTATGCGTTATATCGTTATCGTATATAACGTTATACGTTATATCGTAATACTACATAACGTTATACGTTATATCGTAATAATACATAACGTTATACGTTATATCGTAATACTACATAACGTTATACGTTATATCGTTATAGTATATAACGTTATACGTTATAACGATATAGTTTATAACGTTATACGTTATATCGATATAGTATATAACGTTTTACGTTACATCGATATAGTATATAACGTTTTACGTTATATCGATATAGTATATAACGTTATACGTTATATCGTTATCGTATATAACGTTATACGTTATATCGTTATAGTACATAACGTTAAACGTTATATCGTTATCGTATATAACGTTATACGTTATATCGCTATCGTATATAACGTTATACGTTATATCGTTATCGTATATAACGTTATACGGTATATCGTTATAGTATATAACGTTATACGTTATATCGTAATACTACATAACGTTATACGTTATAACGATATAGTTTATAACGTTATACGTTATATCGTTATCGTATATAACGTTTTACGTTATATCGTTATAGTACATAACGTTATACGTTATATCGTTATCGTATATAACGTTATACGTTATATCGATATCGTATATAACGTTTTACGTTATATCGTTATAGTATATAACGTTATGCGTTATATCGTTATCGTATATAACGTTATACGTTATATCGTAATACTACATAACGTTATACGTTATATCGTAATACTACATAACGTTATACGTTATATCGTTATAGTATATAACGTTATACGTTATATCGATATAGCATATCACGTTATACGTTATAACGATATAGTTTTTAACGTTATACGTTATATCGTTATCGTATATAACGTTATACGTTATATCGTTAGAGTACATAACGTTATACGTTATATCGTTATCGAATATAACGTTATACGTTATATCGTTATAGTACATAACGTTATACGTTATATCGTTATCGTATATAACGTTGTACGTTATATCGTTATAGTACATAACGTTATACATTATATCGATATAGTATATAACGTTATATACTATATCGATATAGTGTATAACGTTATACGTTATAACGATATAGTTTTTAACGTTATACGTTATATCGTTATCGTATATAACGTTATACGTTATATCGTTATAGTACATAACGTTATACGTTATATCGTTATCGTATATAACGTTATACATTATATCGATATAGTATATAACGTTATCCGTTATAACGATATAGTTTATAACGTTATACGTTATATCGTTATCGTATACAACGTTATACGTTATATCGTTATAGTACATGACGTTATACGTTATATCGTTATCGTATATAACGTTTTACGTTATATCGTTGTAGTATATAACGTTATACACTATATCGATATAGTATATAACGTTATACGTTATAACGATATAGTTTTTAACGTTATACGTTATATTGTTATCGTATATAACGTTATACGTTATATCGTTATAGTACATGACGTTATACGTTATATCGTTATCGTATATAACGTTATACGTTATATCGCTATCGTATATAACGTTATACGTTATATCGTTATCGTATATAACGTTATACGTTATATGGATATAGCATATAACGTTATACGTTATAACGATATAGTTAATAAAGTTATACGTTATATCGTTATCGTATATAACGTTATACGTTATATCGTTATCGTATATAACGTTATACGTTATATCGCTATCGTATATAACGTTATACGTTATATCGTTATCGTATATAACGTTATACGTTATATGGATATAGCATATAACGTTATACGTTATAACGATATAGTTTATAACGTTATACGTTATATCGTTATCGTATATAACGTTATACGTTATATCGTTATCGTATATAACGTTTTACGTTATATCGTTATAGTATATAACGTTATACGTTATATGGATATAGCATATAACGTTATACGTTATAACGATATAGTTTATAACGTTATACGTTATATCGTTATCGTATATAACGTTATACGTTATATCGATATCGTATATAACGTTTTACGTTATATCGTTATAGTATATAACGTTATGCGTTATATCGTTATCGTATATAACGTTATACGTTATATCGTAATACTACATAACGTTATACGTTATATCGTAATACTACATAACGTTATACGTTATATCGTTATAGTATATAACGTTATACGTTATATCGTTATAGTACATAACGTTATACGTTATATCGTTATCGTATATAACGTTATACGTTATATCGATATCGTATATAACGTTTTACGCTATATCGTTATAGTATATAACGTTATGCGTTATATCGTTATCGTATATAACGTTATACGTTATATCGTAATACTACATAACGTTATACGTTATATCGTAATACTACATAACGTTATACGTTATATCGTTATAGTATATAACGTTATACGTTAATCGTTATAGTACATAACGTTATACGTTATAACGTTATCGTATATAACGTTTGACGTTATATCGTTATAGTATATAACGTTATACGTTATATCGATATAGCATATCACGTTATAGCTTATAACGTTATACGTTATATCGTTATCGTATATAACGTTATACGTTATATCGTTATCGTATATAACGTTATACGTTATATGGATATAGCATATAACGTTATACGTTATAACGATATAGTTTATAACGTTATACGTTATATCGTTATCGTATATAACGTTATACGTTATATCGTTATCGTATATAACGTTTTACGTTATATCGTTATAGTACATAACGTTATACGTTATATGGATATAGCATATAACGTTATACGTTATATCGTAATAATACATAACGTTATGCGTTATATCGTTATCGTATATAACGTTATACGTTATATCGTAATACTACATAACGTTATACGTTATATCGTAATAATACATAACGTTATACGTTATATCGTAATACTACATAACGTTATACGTTATATCGTTATAGTATATAACGTTATACGTTATAACGATATAGTTTATAACGTTATACGTTATATCGATATAGTATATAACGTTTTACGTTACATCGATATAGTATATAACGTTTTACGTTATATCGATATAGTATATAACGTTATACGTTATATCGTTATCGTATATAACGTTATACGTTATATCGTTATAGTACATAACGTTAAACGTTATATCGTTATCGTATATAACGTTATACGTTATATCGCTATCGTATATAACGTTATACGTTATATCGTTATCGTATATAACGTTACACGGTATATCGTTATAGTATATAACGTTATACGTTATATCGTAATACTACATAACGTTATACGTTATAACGATATAGTTTATAACGTTATACGTTATATCGTTATCGTATATAACGTTTTACGTTATATCGTTATAGTACATAACGTTATACGTTATATCGTTATCGTATATAACGTTATACGTTATATCGATATCGTATATAACGTTTTACGTTATATCGTTATAGTATATAACGTTATGCGTTATATCGTTATCGTATATAACGTTATACGTTATATCGTAATACTACATAACGTTATACGTTATATCGTAATACTACATAACGTTATACGTTATATCGTTATAGTATATAACGTTATACGTTATATCGATATAGCATATCACGTTATACGTTATAACGATATAGTTTTTAACGTTATACGTTATATCGTTATCGTATATAACGTTATACGTTATATCGTTAGAGTACATAACGTTATACGTTATATCGTTATCGAATATAACGTTATACGTTATATCGTTATAGTACATAACGTTATACGTTATATCGTTATAGTACATGACGTTATACGTTATATCGTTATCGTATATAACGTTTTACGTTATATCGTTGTAGTATATAACGTTATACACTATATCGATATAGTATATAACGTTATACGTTATAACGATATAGTTTTTAACGTTATACGTTATATTGTTATCGTATATAACGTTATACGTTATATCGTTATAGTACATGACGTTATACGTTATATCGTTATCGTATATAACGTTATACGTTATATCGCTATCGTATATAACGTTATACGTTATATCGTTATCGTATATAACGTTATACGTTATATGGATATAGCATATAACGTTATACGTTATAACGATATAGTTAATAACGTTATACGTTATATCGTTATCGTATATAACGTTATACGTTATATCGTTATCGTATATAAAGTTATACGTTATATCGCTATCGTATATAACGTTATACGTTATATCGTTATCGTATATAACGTTATACGTTATATGGATATAGCATATAACGTTATACGTTATAACGATATAGTTTATAACGTTATACGTTATATCGTTATCGTATATAACGTTATACGTTATATCGTTATCGTATATAACGTTTTACGTTATATCGTTATAGTATATAACGTTATACGTTATATGGATATAGCATATAACGTTATACGTTATAACGATATAGTTTATAACGTTATACGTTATATCGTTATCGTATATAACGTTATACGTTATATCGATATCGTATATAACGTTTTACGTTATATCGTTATAGTATATAACGTTATGCGTTATATCGTTATCGTATATAACGTTATACGTTATATCGTAATACTACATAACGTTATACGTTATATCGTAATACTACATAACGTTATACGTTATATCGTTATAGTATATAACGTTATACGTTATATCGTTATAGTACATAACGTTATACGTTATATCGTTATCGTATATAACGTTATACGTTATATCGATATCGTATATAACGTTTTACGCTATATCGTTATAGTATATAACGTTATGCGTTATATCGTTATCGTATATAACGTTATACGTTATATCGTAATACTACATAACGTTATACGTTATATCGTAATACTACATAACGTTATACGTTATATCGTTATAGTATATAACGTTATACGTTAATCGTTATAGTACATAACGTTATACGTTATAACGTTATCGTATATAACGTTTGACGTTATATCGTTATAGTATATAACGTTATACGTTATATCGATATAGCATATCACGTTATAGCTTATAACGTTATACGTTATATCGTTATCGTATATAACGTTTTACGTTATATCGTTATAGTATATAACGTTATAAATTATATCGATATAGTATATAACGTTATACGTTATAACGATATAGTTTTTAACGTTATACGTTATATCGTTATAGTACATAACGTTATACGTTATATCGTTATCGTATATAACGTTATACATTATATCGATATAGTATATAACGTTATCCGTTATAACGATATAGTTTATAACGTTATACGTTATATCGTTATCGTATACAACGTTATACGTTATATCGTTATAGTACATGACGTTATACGTTATATCGTTATCGTATATAACGTTATACGTTATATCGCTATCGTATATAACGTTATACGTTATATCGTTATCGTATATAACGTTATACGTTATATGGATATAGCATATAACGTTATACGTTATAACGATATAGTTTATAACGTTATACGTTATATCGTTATCGTATATAACGTTATACGTTATATCGTTATCGTATATAACGTTATACGTTATATCGCTATCGTATATAACGTTATACGTTATATCGTTATCGTATATAACGTTATACGTTATATGGATATAGCATATAACGTTATACGTTATAACGATATAGTTTATAACGTTATACGATATATCGTTATCGTATATAACGTTATACGTTATATCGTTATAGTACATAACGTTATACGTTATATCGTTATCGTATATAACGTTTTACGTTATATCGTTATAGTATATAACGTTATGCGTTATATCGTTATCGTATATAACGTTATACGTTATATCGTAATACTACATAACGTTATACGTTATATCGTAATACTACATAACGTTATACGTTATATCGTTATAGTATATAACGTTATACGTTATATCGATATAGCATATCACGTTATACGTTATAACGATATAGTACATAACGTTATACGTTATATCGTTATCGTATATAACGTTATACGTTATATCGTTATCGTATATAACGTTTTACGTTATATCGTTATAGTACATAACGTTATACGTTATATGGATATAGCATATAACGTTATACGTTATATCGTAATAATACATAACGTTATGCGTTATATCGTTATCGTATATAACGTTATACGTTATATCGTAATACTACATAACGTTATACGTTATATCGTAATAATACATAACGTTATACGTTATATCGTAATACTACATAACGTTATACGTTATATCGTTATAGTATATAACCTTATACGTTATAACGATATAGTTTATAACGTTATACGTTATATCGATATAGTATATAACGTTTTACGTTACATCGATATAGTATATAACGTTTTACGTTATATCGTTATCGTATATAACGTTATACGTTATATCGATATCGTATATAACGTTTTACGTTATATCGTTATAGTATATAACGTTATGCGTTATATCGTTATCGTATATAACGTTATACGTTATATCGTAATACTACATAACGTTATACGTTATATCGTAATACTACATAACGTTATACGTTATATCGTTATAGTATATAACGTTATACGTTATATCGATATAGCATATCACGTTATACGTTATAACGATATAGTTTTTAACGTTATACGTTATATCGTTATCGTATATAACGTTATACGTTATATCGTTAGAGTACATAACGTTATACGTTATATCGTTATCGAATATAACGTTATACGTTATATCGTTATAGTACATAACGTTATACGTTATATCGTTATCGTATATAACGTTGTACGTTATATCGTTATAGTACATAACGTTATACATTATATCGATATAGTATATAACGTTATACACTATATCGATATAGTATATAACGTTATACGTTATAACGATATAGTTTTTAACGTTATACGTTATATCGTTATCATATATAACGTTATACGTTATATCGTTATAGTACATAACGTTATACGTTATATCGTTATCGTGTATAACGTTATACATTATATCGATATAGTATATAACGTTATCCGTTATAACGATATAGTTTATAACGTTATACGTTATATCGTTATCGTATACAACGTTATACGTTATATCGTTATAGTACATGACGTTATACGTTATATCGTTATCGTATATAACGTTTTACGTTATATCGTTGTAGTATATAACGTTATACACTATATCGATATAGTATATAACGTTATACGTTATAACGATATAGTTTTTAACGTTATACGTTATATTGTTATCGTATATAACGTTATACGTTATATCGTTATAGTACATGACGTTATACGTTATATCGTTATCGTATATAACGTTATACGTTATATCGCTATCGTGTATAACGTTATACGTTATATCGTTATCGTATATAACGTTATACGTTATATGGATATAGCATATAACGTTATACGTTATAACGATATAGTTAATAACGTTATACGTTATATCGTTATCGTATATAACGTTATACGTTATATCGTTATCGTATATAACGTTATACGTTATATCGCTATCGTATATAACGTTATACGTTATATCGTTATCGTATATAACGTTATACGTTATATGGATATAGCATATAACGTTATACGTTATAACGATATAGTTTATAACGTTATACGTTATATCGTTATCGTATATAACGTTATACGTTATATCGTTATCGTATATAACGTTTTACGTTATATCGTTATAGTATATAACGTTATACGTTATATGGATATAGCATATAACGTTATACGTTATAACGATATAGTTTATAACGTTATACGTTATATCGTTATCGTATATAACGTTATACGTTATATCGATATCGTATATAACGTTTTACGTTATATCGTTATAGTATATAACGTTATGCGTTATATCGTTATCGTATATAACGTTATACGTTATATCGTAATACTACATAACGTTATACGTTATATCGTAATACTACATAACGTTATACGTTATATCGTTATAGTATATAACGTTATACGTTATATCGTTATAGTACATAACGTTATACGTTATATCGTTATCGTATATAACGTTATACGTTATATCGATATCGTATATAACGTTTTACGCTATATCGTTATAGTATATAACGTTATGCGTTATATCGTTATCGTATATAACGTTATACGTTATATCGTAATACTACATAACGTTATACGTTATATCGTAATACTACATAACGTTATACGTTATATCGTTATAGTATATAACGTTATACGTTAATCGTTATAGTACATAACGTTATACGTTATAACGTTATCGTATATAACGTTTGACGTTATATCGTTATAGTATATAACGTTATACGTTATATCGATATAGCATATCACGTTATAGCTTATAACGTTATACGTTATATCGTTATCGTATATAACGTTTTACGTTATATCGTTATAGTATATAACGTTATAAATTATATCGATATAGTATATAACGTTATACGTTATAACGATATAGTTTTTAACGTTATACGTTATATCGTTATAGTACATAACGTTATACGTTATATCGTTATCGTATATAACGTTATACATTATATCGATATAGTATATAACGTTATCCGTTATAACGATATAGTTTATAACGTTATACGTTATATCGTTATCGTATACAACGTTATACGTTATATCGTTATAGTACATGACGTTATACGTTATATCGTTATCGTATATAACGTTATACGTTATATCGCTATCGTATATAACGTTATACGTTATATCGTTATCGTATATAACGTTATACGTTATATGGATATAGCATATAACGTTATACGTTATAACGATATAGTTTATAACGTTATACGTTATATCGTTATCGTATATAACGTTATACGTTATATCGTTATCGTATATAACGTTATACGTTATATCGCTATCGTATATAACGTTATACGTTATATCGTTATCGTATATAACGTTATACGTTATATGGATATAGCATATAACGTTATACGTTATAACGATATAGTTTATAACGTTATACGATATATCGTTATCGTATATAACGTTATACGTTATATCGTTATAGTACATAACGTTATACGTTATATCGTTATCGTATATAACGTTTTACGTTATATCGTTATAGTATATAACGTTATGCGTTATATCGTTATCGTATATAACGTTATACGTTATATCGTAATACTACATAACGTTATACGTTATATCGTAATACTACATAACGTTATACGTTATATCGTTATAGTATATAACGTTATACGTTATATCGATATAGCATATCACGTTATACGTTATAACGATATAGTACATAACGTTATACGTTATATCGTTATCGTATATAACGTTATACGTTATATCGATGTCGTATATAACGTTTTACGTTATATCGTTATAGTATATAACGTTATGCGTTATATCGTTATCGTATATAACGTTATACGTTATATCGTAATACTACATAACGTTATACGTTATATCGTAATACTACATAACGTTATACGTTATATCGTTATAGTATATAACGTTATACGTTATATCGTTATAGTACATAACGTTATACGTTATATCGTTATCGTATATAACGTTATACGTTATATCGATATCGTATATAACGTTATACGTTATATCGCTATCGTATATAACGTTATACGTTATATCGTTATCGTATATAACGTTATACGTTATATCTTTATAGTACATAACGTTATACGTTATATCGTTATCGTATATAACGTTATACATTATATCGATATAGTATAAAACGTTATCCGTTATAACGATATAGTTTATAACGTTATACGTTATATCGTTATCGTATATAACGTTATACGTTATAACGATATAGTTTTTAACGTTATACGTTATATAGTTATCGTATATAACGTTATACGTTATATCGCTATCGTATATAACGTTATACGTTATATCGTTATCGTATATAACGTTATACGTTATATGGATATAGCATATAACGTTATACGTTATAACGATATAGTTTATAACGTTATACGTTATATCGTTATCGTATATAACGTTATACGTTATATCGTTATCGTATATAACGTTTTACGTTATATCGTTATAGTACATAACGTTATACGTTATATGGATATAGCATATAACGTTATACGTTATATCGTAATAATACATAACGTTATGCGTTATATCGTTATCGTATATAACGTTATACGTTATATCGTAATACTACATAACGTTATACGTTATATCGTAATAATACATAACGTTATACGTTATATCGTAATACTACATAACGTTATACGTTATATCGTTATAGTATATAACGTTATACGTTATAACGATATAGTTTATAACGTTATACGTTATATCGATATAGTATATAACGTTCTACGTGACATCGATATAGTATGTAACGTTTTACGTTATATCGATATAGTATATAACGTTATACGTTATATCGTTATCGTATATAACGTTATACGTTATATCGTTATAGTACATAACGTTAAACGTTATATCGTTATCGTATATAACGTTATACGTTATATCGCTATCGTATATAACGTTATACGTTATATCGTTACCGTATATAACGTTATACGGTATATCGTTATAGTATATAACGTTATACGTTATATCGTAATACTACATAACGTTATACGTTATAACGATATAGTTTATAACGTTATACGTTATATCGTTATCGTATATAACGTTTTACGTTATATCGTTATAGTACATAACGTTATACGTTATATCGTTATCGTATATAACGTTATACGTTATATCGATATCGTATATAACGTTTTACGTTATATCGTTATAGTATATAACGTTATGCGTTATATCGTTATCGTATATAACGTTATACGTTATATCGTAATACTACATAACGTTATACGTTATATCGTAATACTACATAACGTTATACGTTATATCGTTATAGTATATAACGTTATACGTTATATCGATATAGCATATCACGTTATACGTTATAACGATATAGTTTTTAACGTTATACGTTATATCGTTATCGTATATAACGTTATACGTTATATCGTTAGAGTACATAACGTTATACGTTATATCGTTATCGAATATAACGTTATACGTTATAACGTTATAGTACATAACGTTATACGTTATATCGTTATCGTATATAACGTTGTACGTTATATCGTTATAGTACATAACGTTATACATTATATCGATATAGTATATAACGTTATACACTATATCGATATAGTATATAACGTTATACGTTATAACGATATAGTTTTTAACGTTATACGTTATATCGTTATCGTATATAACGTTATACGTTATATCGTTATAGTACATAACGTTATACGTTATATCGTTATCGTATATAACGTTATACATTATATCGATATAGTATATAACGTTATCCGTTATAACGATATAGTTTATAACGTTATACGTTATATCGTTATCGTATACAACGTTATACGTTATATCGTTATAGTACATGACGTTATACGTTATATCGTTATCGTATATAACGTTTTACGTTATATCGTTGTAGTATATAACGTTATACACTATATCGATATAGTATATAACGTTATACGTTATAACGATATAGTTTTTAACGTTATACGTTATATCGTTATCGTATATAACGTTATACGTTATATCGTTATAGCACATAACGTTATACGTTATATCGTTATCGTATATAACGTTATACATTATATCGATATAGTATATAACGTTATCCGTTATAACGATATAGTTTATAACGTTATACGTTATATCGTTATCGTATACAACGTTATACGTTATATCGTTATAGTACATGACGTTATACTTTATATCGTTATAGTATATAACGTTATACGTTTTATGGATATAGCATATAACGTTATACGTTATAACGATATAGTTTATAACGTTATACGTTATATCGTTATCGTATATAACGTTATACGTTATATCGATATCGTATATAACGTTTTACGTTATATCGTTATAGTATATAACGTTATGCGTTATATCGTTATCGTATATAACGTTATACGTTATATGGATATAGCATATAACGTTATACGTTATAACGATATAGTTTATAACGTTATACGTTATATCGTTATCGTATATAACGTTATACGTTATATCGTTATCGTATATAACGTTTTACGTTATATCGTTATAGTATATAACGTTATACGTTTTATGGATATAGCATATAACGTTATACGTTATAACGATATAGTTTATAACGTTATACGTTATATCGTTATCGTATATAACGTTATACGTTATATCGATATCGTATATAACGTTTTACGTTATATCGTTATAGTATATAACGTTATGCGTTATATCGTTATCGTATATAACGTTATACGTTATATCGTAATACTACATAACGTTATACGTTATATCGTAATACTACATAACGTTATACGTTATATCGTTATAGTATATAACGTTATACGTTATATCGTTATAGTACATAACGTTATACGTTATATCGTTATCGTATATAACGTTATACGTTATATCGATATCGTATATAACGTTTTACGTTATATCGTTATAGTATATAACGTTATGCGTTATATCGTTATCGTATATAACGTTATACGTTATATCGTAATACTACATAACGTTATACGTTATATCGTAATACTACATAACGTTATACGTTATATCGTTATAGTATATAACGTTATACGTTATATCGTTATAGTACATAACGTTATACGTTATAACGTTATCGTATATAACGTTTGACGTTATATCGTTATAGTATATAACGTTATACGTTATATCGATATAGCATATCACGTTATAGCTTATAACGTTATACGTTATATCGTTATCGTATATAACGTTATACGTTATATCGTTATCGTATATAACGTTATACGTTATATGGATATAGCATATAACGTTATACGTTATAACGATATAGTTTATAACGTTATACGTTATATCGTTATCGTATATAACGTTTTACGTTATATCGTTATAGTACATAACGTTATACGTTATATGGATATAGCATATAACGTTATACGTTATATCGTAATAATACATAACGTTATGCGTTATATCGTTATCGTATATAACGTTATACGTTATATCGTAATACTACATAACGTTATACGTTATATCGTAATAATACATAACGTTATACGTTATATCGTAATACTACATAACGTTATACGTTATATCGTTAGAGTATATAACGTTATACGTTATAACGATATAGTTTATAACGTTATACGTTATATCGATATAGTATATAACGTTTTACGTTACATCGATATAGTATATAACGTTTTACGTTATATCGATATAGTATATAACGTTATACGTTATATCGTTATCGTATATAACGTTATACGTTATATCGTTATAGTACATAACGTTAAACGTTATATCGTTATCGTATATAACGTTATACGTTATATCGCTATCGTATATAACGTTATACGTTATATCGTTATCGTATATAACGTTATACGGTATATCGTTATAGTATATAACGTTATACGTTATATCGTAATACTACATAACGTTATACGTTATAACGATATAGTTTATAACGTTATACGTTATATCGTTATCGTATATAACGTTTTACGTTATATCGTTATAGTACATAACGTTATACGTTATATCGATATCGTATATAACGTTATACGTTATATCGTAATACTACATAACGTTATACGTTATATCGTAATACTACATAACGTTATACGTTATATCGTTATAGTATATAACGTTATACGTTATATCGATATAGCATATCACGTTATACGTTATAACGATATAGTTTTTAACGTTATACGTTATATCGTTATCGTATATAACGTTATACGTTATATCGTTAGAGTACATAACGTTATACGTTATATCGTTATCGAATATAACGTTATACGTTATATCGTTATAGTACATAACGTTATACGTTATATCGTTATCGTATATAACGTTGTACGTTATATCGTTATAGTACATAACGTTATACATTATATCGATATAGTATATAACGTTATACACTATATCGATATAGTATATAACGTTATACGTTATAACGATATAGTTTTTAACGTTATACGTTATATCGTTATCGTATATAACGTTATACGTTATATCGTTATAGTACATAACGTTATACGTTATATCGTTATCGTATATAACGTTATACATTATATCGATATAGTATATAACGTTATCCGTTATAACGATATAGTTTATAACGTTATACGTTATATCGTTATCGTATACAACGTTATACGTTATATCGTTATAGTACATGACGTTATACGTTATATCGTTATCGTATATAACGTTTTACGTTATATCGTTGTAGTATATAACGTTATACACTATATCGATATAGTATATAACGTTATACGTTATAACGATATAGTTTTTAACGTTATACGTTATATCGTTATCGTATATAACGTTATACGTTATATCGTTATAGTACATGACGTTATACGTTATATCGTTATCGTATATAACGTTATACGTTATATCGCTATCGTATATAACGTTATACGTTATATCGTTATCGTATATAACGTTATACGTTATATGGATATAGCATATAACGTTATACGTTATAACGATATAGTTTATAACGTTATACGTTATATCGTTATCGTATATAACGTTATACGTTATATCGTTATCGTATATAACGTTATACGTTATATCGCTATCGTATATAACGTTATACGTTATATCGTTATCGTATATAACGTTATACGTTATATGGATATAGCATATAACGTTATACGTTATAACGATATAGTTTATAACGTTATACGTTATATCGTTATCGTATATAACGTTATACGTTATATCGTTATCGTATATAACGTTTTACGTTATATCGTTATAGTATATAACGTTATACGTTATATGGATATAGCATATAACGTTATACGTTATAACGATATAGTTTATAACGTTATACGTTATATCGTTATCGTATATAACGTTATACGTTATATCGATATCGTATATAACGTTTTACGTTATATCGTTATAGTATATAACGTTATGCGTTATATCGTTATCGTATATAACGTTATACGTTATATCGTAATACTACATAACGTTATACGTTATATCGTAATACTACATAACGTTATACGTTATATCGTTATAGTATATAACGTTATACGTTATATCGTTATAGTACATAACGTTATACGTTATATCGTTATCGTATATAACGTTATACGTTATATCGTTATCGTATATAACGTTATACGTTATATCGATATCGTATATAACGTTTTACGCTATATCGTTATAGTATATAACGTTATGCGTTATATCGTTATCGTATATAACGTTATACGTTATATCGTAATACTACATAACGTTATACGTTATATCGTAATACTACATAACGTTATACGTTATATCGTTATAGTATATAACGTTATACGTTATATCGTTATAGTACATAACGTTATACGTTATAACGTTATCGTATATAACGTTTGACGTTATATCGTTATAGTATATAACGTTATACGTTATATCGATATAGCATATCACGTTATAGCTTATAACGTTATACGTTATATCGTTATCGTATATAACGTTTTACGTTATATCGTTATAGTATATAACGTTATACATTATATCGATATAGTATATAACGTTATACGTTATAACGATATAGTTTTTAACGTTATACGTTATATTGTTATCGTATATAACGTTATACGTTATATCGTTATAGTACATAACGTTATACGTTATATCGTTATCGTATATAACGTTATACATTATTTCGATATAGTATATAACGTTATCCGTTATAACGATATAGTTTATAACGTTATACGTTATATCGTTATCGTATACAACGTCATACGTTATATCGTTATAGTACATGACGTTATACGTTATATCGTTATCGTATATAACGTTATACGTTATATCGCTATCGTATATAACGTTATACGTTATATCGTTATCGTATATAACGTTATACGTTATATGGATATAGCATATAACGTTATACGTTATAACGATATAGTTTATAACGTTATACGTTATATCGTTATCGTATATAACGTTATACGTTATATCGTTATCGTATATAACGTTTTACGTTATATCGTTATAGTATATAAAGTTTTACGTTATATCGTTATAGTATATAACGTTATGCGTTATAACGATATAGTTTATAACGTTATACGTTATATCGATATAGTATATAACGTTTTACGTTACATCGATATAGTATATAACGTTTTACGTTATATCGTTATCGTATATAACGTTATACGTTATATCGCTATCGTATATAACGTTATACGTTATATCGTTATCGTATATAACGTTATACGTTATATCTTTATAGTACATAACGTTATACGTTATATCGTTATCGTATATAACGTTATACATTATATCGATATAGTATAAGACGTTATCCGTTATAACGATATAGTTTATAACGTTATACGTTATATGGATATAGCATATAACGTTATACGTTATAACGATATAGTTTATAACGTTATACGTTATATCGTTATCGTATATAACGTTATACGTTATATCGTTATCGTATATAACGTTTTACGTTATATCGTTATAGTACATAACGTTATACGTTATATGGATATAGCATATAACGTTATACGTTATATCGTAATAATACATAACGTTATGCGTTATATCGTTATCGTATATAACGTTATACGTTATATCGTAATACTACATAACGTTATACGTTATATCGTAATAATACATAACGTTATACGTTATATCGTAATACTACATAACGTTATACGTTATATCGTTATAGTATATAACGTTATACGTTATAACGATATAGTTTATAACGTTATACGTTATATCGATATAGTATATAACGTTTTACGTTACATCGATATAGTATATAACGTTTTACGTTATATCGATATAGTATATAACGTTATACGTTATATCGTTATCGTATATAACGTTATACGTTATATCGTTATAGTACATAACGTTAAACGTTATATCGTTATCGTATATAACGTTATACGTTATATCGCTATCGTATATAACGTTATACGTTATATCGTTATCGTATATAACGTTATACGGTATATCGTTATAGTATATAACGTTATACGTTATATCGTAATACTACATAACGTTATACGTTATAACGATATAGTTTATAACGTTATACGTTATATCGTTATCGTATATAACGTATAACGTTATATCGTTATAGTACATAACGTTATACGTTATATCGTTATCGTATATAACGTTATACGTTATATCGATATCGTATATAACGTTTTACGTTATATCGTTATAGTATATAACGTTATGCGTTATATCGTTATCGTATATAACGTTATACGTTATATCGTAATACTACATAACGTTATACGTTATATCGTAATACTACATAACGTTATACGTTATATCGTTATAGTATATAACGTTATACGTTATATCGATATAGCATATCACGTTATACGTTATAACGATATAGTTTTTAACGTTATACGTTATATCGTTATCGTATATAACGTTATACGTTATATCGTTAGAGTACATAACGTTATACGTTATATCGTTATCGAATATAACGTTATACGTTATATCGTTATAGTACATAACGTTATACGTTATATCGTTATCGTATATAACGTTGTACGTTATATCGTTATAGTACATAACGTTATACATTATATCGATATAGTATATAACGTTATACACTATATCGATATAGTATATAACGTTATACGTTATAACGATATAGTTTTTAACGTTATACGTTATATCGTTATCGTATATAACGTTATACGTTATATCGTTACAGTACATAACGTTATACGTTATATCGTTATCGTATATAACGTTATACATTATATCGATATAGTATATAACGTTATCCGTTATAACGATATAGTTTATAACGTTATACGTTATATCGTTATCGTATACAACGTTATACGTTATATCGTTATAGTACATGACGTTATACGTTATATCGTTATCGTATATAACGTTTTACGTTATATCGTTGTAGTATATAACGTTATACACTATATCGATATAGTATATAACGTTATACGTTATAACGATATAGTTTTTAACGTTATACGTTATATCGTTATCGTATATAACGTTATACGTTATATCGTTATAGCACATAACGTTATACGTTATATCGTTATCGTATATAACGTTATACATTATATCGATATAGTATATAACGTTATCCGTTATAACGATATAGTTTATAACGTTATACGTTATAACGATATAGTTTATAACGTTATACGTTATATCGTTATCGTATATAACGTTATACGTTATATCGTAATACTACATAACGTTATACGTTATAACGATATAGTTTATAACGTTATACGTTATATCGTTATCGTATATAACGTTTTACGTTATATCGTTATAGTACATAACGTTATACGTTATATCGTTATCGTATATAACGTTATACGTTATATCGATATCGTATATAACGTTTTACGTTATATCGTTATCGTATATAACGTTATGCGTTATATCGTTATCGTATATAACGTTATACGTTATATCGTTATCGTATATAACGTTATACGTTATATCGTAATACTACATAACGTTATACGTTATATCGTAATACTACATAACGTTATACGTTATATCGTTATAGTATATAACGTTATACGTTATATCGTTATTGTACATAACGTTATACGTTATATCGTTATCGTATATAACGTTATACGTTATATCGATATCGTATATAACGTTATACGTTATATCGTAATACTACATAACGTTATACGTTATATCGTTATAGTATATAACGTTATACGTTATATCGTTATAGTACATAACGTTATACGTTATAACGTTATCGTATATAACGTTTGACGTTATATCGTTATAGTATATAACGTTATACGTTATATCGATATAGCATATCACGTTATAGCTTATAACGTTATACGTTATATCGTTATCGTATATAACGTTATACGTTATATCGTTATCGTATATAACGTTATACGTTATATGGATATAGCATATAACGTTATACGTTATAACGATATAGTTTATAACGTTATACGTTATATGGATATAGCATATAACGTTATACGTTATAACGATATAGTTTATAACGTTATACGTTATATCGTTATCGTATATAACGTTATGCGTTATATCGTTATCGTATATAACGTTTTACGTTATATCGTTATCGTATATAACGTTGTACGTTATATCGTTATAGTACATAACGTTATACATTATATCGATATAGTATATAACGTTATACACTATATCGATATAGTATATAACGTTATACGTTATAACGATATAGTTTTTAACGTTATACGTTATATCGATATAGTATATAACGTTTTACGTTACATCGATATAGTATATAACGTTTTACGTTATATCGATATAGTATATAACGTTATACGTTATATCGCTATCGTATATAACGTTATACGTTATATCGTTATCGTATATAACGTTATACGGTATATCGTTATAGTATATAACGTTATACGTTATATCGTAATACTACATAACGTTATACGTTATAACGATATAGTTTATAACGTTATACGTTATATCGTTATCGTATATAACGTTTTACGTTATATCGTTATAGTACATAACGTTATACGTTATATCGTTATCGTATATAACGTTATACGTTATATCGATATCGTATATAACGTTTTACGTTATATCGTTATAGTATATAACGTTATGCGTTATATCGTTATCGTATATAACGTTATACGTTATATCGTAATACTACATAACGTTATACGTTATATCGTAATACTACATAACGTTATACGTTATATCGTTATAGTATATAACGTTATACGTTATATCGATATAGCATATCACGTTATACGTTATAACGATATAGTTTTTTACGTTATACGTTATATCGTTATCGTATATAACGTTATACGTTATATCGTTAGAGTACATAACGTTATACGTTATATCGTTATCGAATATAACGTTATACGTTATATCGTTATAGTACATAACGTTATACGTTATATCGTTATCGTATATAACGTTGTACGTTATATCGTTATAGTACATAACGTTATACATTATATCGATATAGTATATAACGTTATACACTATATCGATATAGTATATAACGTTATACGTTATAACGATATAGTTTTTAACGTTATACGTTATATCGTTATCGTATATAACGTTATACGTTATATCGTTATAGTACATAACGTTATACGTTATATCGTTATCGTATATAACGTTATACATTATATCGATATAGTATATAACGTTATCCGTTATAACGATATAGTTTATAACGTTATACGTTATATCGTTATCGTATACAACGTTATACGTTATATCGTTATAGTACATGACGTTATACGTTATATCGTTATAGCACATAACGTTATACGTTATACCGTTATCGTATATAACGTTATACATTATATCGATATAGTATATAACGTTATCCGTTATAACGATATAGTTTATAACGTTATACGTTATATCGTTATCGTATACAACGTTATACGTTATATCGTTATAGTACATGACGTTATACGTTATATCGTTATCGTATATAACGTTATACGTTATATCGCTATCGTATATAACGTTATACGTTATATCGTTATCGTATATAACGTTATACGTTATATGGATATAGCATATAACGTTATACGTTATAACGATATAGTTTATAACGTTATACGTTATATCGTTATCGTATATAACGTTATACGTTATATCGTTATCGTATATAACGTTATACGTTATATCGCTATCGTATATAACGTTATACGTTATATCGTTATCGTATATAACGTTATACGTTATATGGATATAGCATATAACGTTATACGTTATAACGATATAGTTTATAACGTTATACGTTATATCGTTATCGTATATAACGTTATACGTTATATCGTTATCGTATATAACGTTTTACGTTATATCGTTATAGTATATAACGTTATACGTTATATGGATATAGCATATAACGTTATACGTTATATCGTTATCGTATATAACGTTATACGTTATATCGATATCGTATATAACGTTTTACGTTATATCGTTATAGTATATAACGTTATGCGTTATATCGTTATCGTATATAACGTTATACGTTATATCGTAATACTACATAACGTTATACGTTATATCGTAATACTACATAACGTTATACGTTATATCGTTATAGTATATAACGTTATACGTTATATCGTTATAGTACATAACGTTATACGTTATATCGTTATCGTATATAACGTTATACGTTATATCGATATCGTATATAACGTTTTACGTTATATCGTTATAGTATATAACGTTATGCGTTATATCGTTATCGTATATAACGTTATACGTTATATCGTAATACTACATAACGTTATACGTTATATCGTAATACTACATAACGTTATACGTTATATCGTTATAGTATATAACGTTATACGTTATATCGTTATAGTACATAACGTTATACGTTATAACGTTATCGTATATAACGTTTGACGTTATATCGTTATAGTATATAACGTTATACGTTATATCGATATAGCATATCACGTTATAGCTTATAACGTTATACGTTATATCGTTATCGTATATAACGTTTTACGTTATATCGTTATAGTATATAACGTTATACATTATATCGATATAGTATATAACGTTATACGTTATAACGATATAGTTTTTAACGTTATACGTTATATCGTTATCGTATATAACGTTATACGTTATATCGTTATAGTACATAACGTTCTCCGTTATATCGTTATCGTATATAACGTTATACATTATATCGATATAGTATATAACGTTATCCGTTATAACGATATAGTTTATAACGTTATACGTTATATCGTTATCGTATACAACGTCATACGTTATATCGTTATAGTACATGACGTTATACGTTATATCGTTATCGTATATAACGTTATACGTTATATCGCTATCGTATATAACGTTATACGTTATATCGTTATCGTATATAACGTTATACGTTATATGGATATAGCATATAACGTTATACGTTATAACGATATAGTTTATAACGTTATACGTTATATCGTTATCGTATATAACGTTATACGTTATATCGTTATCGTATATAACGTTTTACGTTATATCGTTATAGTATATAAAGTTTTACGTTATATCGTTATAGTATATAACGTTATGCGTTATAACGATATAGTTTATAACGTTATACGTTATATCGATATAGTATATAACGTTTTACGTTACATCGATATAGTATATAACGTTTTACGTTATATCGTTATAGTACATAACGTTATACGTTATATCGTTATCGTATATAACGTTATACATTATATCGATATAGTATATAACGTTATACGTTATAACGATATAGTTTATAACGTTATACGTTATATCGTTATAGCATATAACGTTATACGTTATATCGTTATCGTATATAACGTTATACATTATATCGATATAGTATAAAACGTTATCCGTTATAACGATATAGTTTATAACGTTATACGTTATTTCGTTATCGTATATAACGTTATACGTTATAACGATATAGTTTTTAACGTTATACGTTATATCGTTATCGTATATAACGTTATACGTTATATCGCTATCGTATATAACGTTATACGTTATATCGTTATAGTACATAACGTTACACGTTATATCGATATCGTATATAACGTTTTACGTTATATCGTTATAGTATATAACGTTATGCGTTATATCGTTATCGTATATAACGTTATACGTTATATCGTAATACTACATAACGTTATACGTTATATCGTAATACTACATAACGTTATACGTTATATCGTTATAGTATATAACGTTATAAGTTATATCGATATAGCATATCACGTTATACGTTATATCGTTATCGTATATAACGTTTTACGTTATATCGTTATCGTATATCACGTTATACGTTATATCGTTATCGTATATAACGTTATACGTTATATCGTTATAGTACATAACGTTATACGTTATATCGTTATCGTATATAACGTTATACATTATATCGATATAGTATATAACGTTATACGTTATATCGTTATCGTATATAACGTTATACGTTATATCGTTATAGTACATAACGTTATACGTTATATCGTTATCGTATATAACGTTGTACGTTATATCGTTATAGTACATAACGTTATACATTATATCGATATAGTATATAACGTTATACGTTATAACGATATAGTTTTTAACGTTATACGTTATATCGTTATCGTATATAACGTTATACGTTATATCGTTATCGTATATAACGTTATACGTTATATCGTTATAGTACATAACGTTATACGTTATATCGTTATCGTATATAACGTTATACATTATATCGATATAGTATATAACGTTATACGTTATATCGTTATCGTATATAACGTTTTACGTTATATCGTTATCGTATATAACGTTATACGGTATATCGTTATAGTATATAACGTTATACGTTATATCGTAATACTACATAACGTTATACGTTATAACGATATAGTTTATAACGTTATACGTTATATCGTTATCGTATATAACGTTTTACGTTATATCGTTATAGTACATAACGTTATACGTTATATCGTTATCGTATATAACGTTATACGTTATATCGATATCGTATATAACGTTTTACGTTATATCGTTATAGTATATAACGTTATGCGTTATATCGTTATCGTATATAACGTTATACGTTATATCGCAATACTACATATCGTTATACGTTATATCGTTATAGTATATAACGTTATACGTTATATCGATATAGCATATCACGTTATACGTTATAACGATATAGTTTTTTACGTTATACGTTATATCGTTATCGTATATAACGTTATACGTTATATCGTTAGAGTACATAACGTTATACGTTATATCGTTATCGAATATAACGTTATACGTTATATCGTTATAGTACATAACGTTATACGTTATATCGTTATCGTATATAACGTTGTACGTTATATCGTTATAGTACATAACGTTATACATTATATCGATATAGTATATAACGTTATACACTATATCGATATAGTATATAACGTTATACGTTATAACGATATAGTTTTTAACGTTATACGTTATATCGTTATCGTATATAACGTTATACGTTATATCGTTATAGTACATAACGTTATACGTTATATCGTTATCGTATATAACGTTATACATTATATCGATATAGTATATAACGTTATCCGTTATAACGATATAGTTTATAACGTTATACGTTATATCGTTATCGTATATAACGTTATACGTTATATCGTTATAGCACATAACGTTATACGTTATACCGTTATCGTATATAACGTTATACATTATATCGATATAGTATATAACGTTATCCGTTATAACGATATAGTTTATAACGTTATACGTTATATCGTTATCGTATACAACGTTATACGTTATATCGTTATAGTACATGACGTTATACGTTATATCGTTATCGTATATAACGTTATACGTTATATCGCTATCGTATATAACGTTATACGTTATATCGTTATCGTATATAACGTTATACGTTATATGGATATAGCATATAACGTCATACGTTATAACGATATAGTTTATAACGTTATACGTTATATCGTTATCGTATATAACGTTATACGTTATATCGTTATCGTATATAACGTTATACGTTATATCGCTATCGTATATAACGTTATACGTTATATCGTTATCGTATATAACGTTATACGTTATATGGATATAGCATATAACGTTATACGTTATAACGATATAGTTTATAACGTTATACGTTATATCGTTATCGTATATAACGTTATACGTTATATCGTTATCGTATATAACGTTTTACGTTATATCGTTATAGTATATAACGTTATACGTTATATGGATATAGCATATAACGTTATACGTTATAACGATATAGTTTATAACGTTATACGTTATATCGTTATCGTATATAACGTTATACGTTATATCGATATCGTATATAACGTTTTACGTTATATCGTTATAGTATATAACGTTATGCGTTATATCGTTATCGTATATAACGTTATACGTTATATCGTAATACTACATAACGTTATACGTTATATCGTAATACTACATAACGTTATACGTTATATCGTTATAGTATATAACGTTATACGTTATATCGTTATAGTACATAACGTTATACGTTATATCGTTATCGTATATAACGTTATACGTTATATCGATATCGTATATAACGTTTTACGTTATATCGTTATAGTATATAACGTTATGCGTTATATCGTTATCGTATATAACGTTATACGTTATATCGTAATACTACATAACGTTATACGTTATATCGTAATACTACATAACGTTATACGTTATATCGTTATAGTATATAACGTTATACGTTATATCGTTATAGTACATAACGTTATACGTTATATCGTAATACTACATAACGTTATACGTTATATCGTTATAGTATATAACGTTATACGTTATATCGATATAGCATATCACGTTATAGCTTATAACGTTATACGTTATATCGTTATCGTATATAACGTTTTACGTTATATCGTTATAGTATATAACGTTATACATTATATCGATATAGTATATAACGTTATCCGTTATAACGATATAGTTTATAACGTTATACGTTATATCGTTATCGTATACAACGTCATACGTTATATCGTTATAGTACATGACGTTATACGTTATATCGTTATCGTATATAACGTTATACGTTATATCGCTATCGTATATAACGTTATACGTTATATCGTTATCGTATATAACGTTATACGTTATATGGATATAGCATATAACGTTATACGTTATAACGATATAGTTTATAACGTTATACGTTATATCGTTATCGTATATAACGTTATACGTTATATCATTATCGTATATAACGTTTTACGTTATATCGTTATAGTATATAACGTTATACGTTATATGGATATAGCATATAACGTTATACGTTATAACGATATAGTTTATAACGTTATACGTTATATCGTTATCGTATATAACGTTATACGTTATATCGATATCGTATATAACGTTTTACGTTATATCGTTATAGTATATAACGTTATGCGTTATATCGTTATCGTATATAACGTTATACGTTATATCGTAATACTACATAACGTTATACGTTATATCGTAATACTACATAACGTTATACGTTATATCGTTATAGTATATAACGTTATACGTTATATCGTTATAGTACATAACGTTATACGTTATATCGTTATCGTATATAACGTTATACGTTATATCGATATCGTATATAACGTTTTACGTTATATCGTTATAGTATATAACGTTATGCGTTATATCGTTATCGTATATAACGTTATACGTTATATCGTAATACTACATAACGTTATACGTTATATCGTAATACTACATAACGTTATACGTTATATCGTTATAGTATATAACGTTATACGTTATATCGTTATAGTACATAACGTTATACGTTATAACGTTATCGTATATATCGTTTGACGTTATATCGTTATAGTATATAACGTTATACGTTATATCGATATAGCATATCACGTTATAGCTTATAACGTTATACGTTATATCGTTATCGTATATAACGTTTTACGTTATATCGTTATAGTATATAACGTTATACATTATATCGATATAGTATATAACGTTATACGTTATAACGATATAGTTTTTAACGTTATACGTTATATCGTCATCGTATATAACGTTATACGTTATATCGTTATAGTACATAACGTTATACGTTATATCGTTATCGTATATAACGTTATACATTATATCGATATAGTATACAACTTTATCCGTTATAACGATATAGTTTATAACGTTATACGTTATATCGTTATCGTATACAACGTCATACGTTATATCGTTATAGTACATGACGTTATACGTTATATCGTTATCGTATATAACGTTATACGTTATATCGCTATCGTATATAACGTTATACGATATATCGTTATCGTATATAACGTTATACGTTATATGGATATAGCATATAACGTTATACGTTATAACGATATAGTTTATAACGTTATACGTTATATCGTTATCGTATATAACGTTATACGTTATATCGTTATCGTATATAACGTTTTACGTTATATCGTTATCGTATATAACGTTATACGTTATATCTTTATAGTACATAACGTTATACGTTATATCGTTATCGTATATAACGTTATACATTATATCGATATAGTATAAAACGTTATCCGTTATAACGATATAGTTTATAACGTTATACGTTATATCGTTATCGTATATAACGTTATACGTTATAACGATATAGTTTTTAACGTTATACGTTATATCGTTATCGTATATAACGTTATACGTTATATCGCTATCGTATATAACGTTATACGTTATATCGTTATAGTACATAACGTTATACGTTATATCGATATCGTATATAACGTTATACGTTATATCGTTATAGTACATAACGTTATATGTTATATCGTTATCGTATATAACGTTGTACGTTATATCGTTATAGTACATAACGTTATACGTTATATCGTTATCGTATATAACGTTATACATTATATCGATATAGTATATAACGTTATACGTTATATCGTTATCGTATATAACGTTATACGTTATATCGTTATAGTACATAACGTTATATGTTATATCGTTATCGTATATAACGTTGTACGTTATATCGTTATAGTACATAACGTTATACATTATATCGATATAGTATATAACGTTATACGTTATAACGATATAGTTTTTAACGTTATACGTTATATCGTTATCGTATATAACGTTATACGTTATATCGTTATAGTACATAACGTTATACGTTATATCGTTATCGTATATAACGTTATACGTTATATCGTTATCGTATATAACGTTATACGTTATATCGTTATAGTACATAACGTTATACGTTATATCGTTATCGTATATAACGTTATACATTATATCGATATAGTATATAACGTTATCCGTTATAACGATATAGTTTATAACGTTATACGTTATATCGTTATCGTATACAACGTTATACGTTATATCGTTATAGTACATGACGTTATACGTTATATCGTTATCGTATATAACGTTATACGTTATATCGCTATCGTATATAACGTTATACGTTATATCGTTATCGTATATAACGTTATACGTTATATGGATATAGCATATAACGTTATACGTTATAACGATATAGTTTATAACGTTATACGTTATATCGTTATCGTATATAACGTTATACGTTATATCGTTATCGTATATAACGTTTTACGTTATATCGTTATCGTATATAACGTTATACGTTATATCTTTATAGTACATAACGTTATACGTTATATCGTTATCGTATATAACGTTATACATTATATCGATATAGTATAAAACGTTATCCGTTATAACGATATAGTTTATAACGTTATACGTTATATCGTTATCGTATATAACGTTATACGTTATAACGATATAGTTTTTAACGTTATACGTTATATCGTTATCGTATATAACGTTATACGTTATATCGCTATCGTATATAACGTTATACGTTATATCGTTATAGTACATAACGTTATACGTTATATCGATATCGTATATAACGTTTTACGTTATATCGTTATAGTATATAACGTTATGCGTTATATCGTTATCGTATATAACGTTATACGTTATATCGTAATACTACATAACGTTATACGTTATATCGTAATACTACATAACGTTATACGTTATATCGTTATAGTATATAACGTTATACGTTATATCGATATAGCATATCACGTTATACGTTATAACGATATAGTTTTTAACGTTATACGTTATATCGTTATCGTATATAACGTTATACGTTATATCGTTATAGTACATAACGTTATACGTTATATCGTTATCGTATATAACGTTATACATTATATCGATATAGTATATAACGTTATACGTTATATCGTTATCGTATATAACGTTATACGTTATATCGTTATAGTACATAACGTTATATGTTATATCGTTATCGTATATAACGTTGTACGTTATATCGTTATAGTACATAACGTTATCCATTATATCGATATAGTATATAACGTTATACGTTATAACGATATAGTTTTTAACGTTATACGTTATATCGTTATCGTATATAACGTTATACGTTATATCGTTATAGTACATAACGTTATACGTTATATCGTTATCGTATATAACGTTATACATTATATCGATATAGTATATAACGTTATACGTTATATCGTTATCGTATATAACGTTATACGTTATATCGTTATCGTATATAACGTTATACGTTATATCGTTATAGTACATAACGTTATACGTTATATCGTTATCGTATATAACGTTATACATTATATCGATATAGTATATAACGTTATCCGTTATAACGATATAGTTTATAACGTTATACGTTATATCGTTATCGTATACAACGTTATACGTTATATCGTTATAGTACATGACGTTATACGTTATATCGTTATCGTATATAACGTTATACGTTATATCGTTATCGTATATAACGTTATACGTTATATCGTTATCGTATATAACGTTATACGTTATATCGTTATAGTATATAACGTTATACGTTATATCGTTACAGTATATAACGTTATACGTTACATCGTTATAGCATATAACGTTATACGTTATATCGATATAGTATATAACGTTATACGTTATATGGATATAGCATATAACGTCATACGTTATATCGATATAGTTTATAACGTTATACGTTATATCGTTATCGTATATAACGTTTTACGTTATATCGTTATGGTATATAATGTTATGCGTTATATCGTTATCGTATATAACGTTATACGTTATATCGTAATACTACATAACGTTATACGTTATATCGTAATACTACATAACGTTATACGTTATATCGTTATAGTATATAACGTTTTACGTTATATCGTTATGGTATATAACGTTATGCGTTATATCGATATAGTATATAACGTTATGCGTTATATCGCTATCGTATATAACGTTATACGTTATATCGTTATCGTATATAACGTTAAACGTTATATCGATATAGTATATAACGTTATACGTTATAACGATATAGTTTATAACGTTATACGTTATATCGTTATCGTATATAACGTTATACGTTATATCGTTATAGTATATAACGTTATACGTTATATCGTTACAGTATATAACGTTATACTATATATCGTTATAGCATATAACGTTATACGTTATATCGATATAGTATATAACGTTATGCGTTATATCGTTATAGTACATAACGTTATACGTTATATCGTTATCGTATATAACGTTATACGTTATATCGATATCGTATATAACGTTTTACGTTATATCGTTATAGTATATAACGTTATGCGTTATATCGTTATCGTATATAACGTTATACGTTATATCGTAATACTACATAACGTTATACGTTATATCGTAATACTACATAACGTTATACGTTATATCGTTATAGTATATAACGTTATACGTTATATCGTTATAGTACATAACGTTATACGTTATATCGTTATCGTATATAACGTTATACGTTATATCGATATCGTATATAACGTTTTACGTTATATCGTTATAGTATATAACGTTATGCGTTATATCGTTATCGTATATAACGTTATACGTTATATCGTAATACTACATAACGTTATACGTTATATCGTAATACTACATAACGTTATACGTTATATCGTAATACTACATAACGTTATACGTTATATCGTTATCGTATATAACGTTATACGTTATATCGATATCGTATATAACGTTTTACGTTATATCGTTATAGTATATAACGTTATGCGTTATATCGTTATCGTATATAACGTTATACGTTATACGTTATATCGATATCGTATATAACGTTTTACGTTATATCGTTATAGTATATAACGTTATGCGTTATATCGTTATCGTATATAACGTTATACGTTATATCGTAATACTACATAACGTTATACGTTATATCGTAATACTACATAACGTTATACGTTATATCGTTATAGTATATAACGTTATACGTTATATCGATATAGCATATCACGTTATACGTTATAACGATATAGTTTTTAACGTTATACGTTATATCGTTATCGTATATAACGTTATACGTTATATCGTTATAGTACATAACGTTATACGTTATATCGTTATCGTATATAACGTTATACATTATATCGATATAGTATATAACGTTATACGTTATATCGTTATCGTATATAACGTTATACGTTATATCGTTATAGTACATAACGTTATATGTTATATCGTTATCGTATATAACGTTGTACGTTATATCGTTATAGTACATAACGTTATACATTATATCGATATAGTATATAACGTTATACGTTATAACGATATAGTTTTTAACGTTATACGTTATATCGTTATCGTATATAACGTTATACGTTATATCGTTATAGTACATAACGTTATACGTTATATCGTTATCGTATATAACGTTATACATTATATCGATATAGTATATAACGTTATACGTTATATCGTTATCGTATATAACGTTATACGTTATATCGTTATCGTATATAACGTTATACGTTATATCGTTATAGTACATAACGTTATACGTTATATCGTTATCGTATATAACGTTATACATTATATCGATATAGTATATAACGTTATCCGTTATAACGATACAGTTTATAACGTTATACGTTATATCGTTATCGTATACAACGTTATACGTTATATCGTTATAGTACATGACGTTATACGTTATATCGTTATCGTATATAACGTTATACGTTATATCGTTATCGTATATAACGTTATACGTTATATCGTTATCGTATATAACGTTATACGTTATATCGTTATAGTATATAACGTTATACGTTATATCGTTACAGTATATAACGTTATACGTTACATCGTTATAGCATATAACGTTATACGTTATATCGATATAGTATATAACGTTATACGTTATATGGATATAGCATATAACGTTATACGTTATATCGATATAGTTTATAACTTTATACGTTATATCGTTATCGTATATAACGTTTTACGTTATATCGTTATGGTATATAATGTTATGCGTTATATCGTTATCGTATATAACGTTATACGTTATATCTTTATAGTACATAACGTTATACGTTATATCGTTTTCGTATATAACGTTATACATTATATCGATATAGTATAAAACGTTATCCGTTATAACGATATAGTTTATAACGTTATACGTTATAATGTTATCGTATATAACGTTATACGTTATAACGATATAGTTTTTAACGTTATACGTTATATCGTTATCGTATATAACGTTATACGTTATATCGCTATCGTATATAACGTTATACGTTATATCGTTATAGTACATAACGTTATACGTTATATCGATATCGTATATAACGTTTTACGTTATATCGTTATAGTATATAACGTTATGCGTTATATCGTTATCGTATATAACGTTATACGTTATATCGTAATACTACATAACGTTATACGTTATATCGTAATACTACATAACGTTATACGTTATATCGTTATAGTATATAACGTTATACGTTATATCGATATAGCATATCACGTTATACGTTATAACGATATAGTTTTTAACGTTATACGTTATATCGTTATCGTATATAACGTTATACGTTATATCGTTATAGTACATAACGTTATACGTTATATCGTTATCGTATATAACGTTATACATTATATCGATATAGTATATAACGTTATACGTTATATCGTTATCGTATATAACGTTATACGTTATATCGTTATAGTACATAACGTTATATGTTATATCGTTATCGTATATAACGTTGTACGTTATATCGTTATAGTACATAACGTTATACATTATATCGATATAGTATATAACGTTATACGTTATAACGATATAGTTTTTAACGTTATACGTTATATCGTTATCGTATATAACGTTATACGTTATATCGTTATAGTACATAACGTTATACGTTATATCGTTATCGTATATAACGTTATACATTATATCGATATAGTATATAACGTTATACGTTATATCGTTATCGTATATAACGTTATACGTTATATCGTTATCGTGTATAACGTTATACGTTATATCGTTATAGTACATAACGTTATACGTTATATCGTTATCGTATATAACGTTATACATTATATCGATATAGTATATAACGTTATCCGTTATAACGATATAGTTTATAACGTTATACGTTATATCGTTATCGTATACAACGTTATACGTTATATCGTTATAGTATATAACGTTATGCGTTATATCGCTATCGTATATAACGTTATACGTTATATCGTTATCGTATATAACGTTAAACGTTATATCGATATAGTATATAACGTTATACGTTATAACGATATAGTTTATAACGTTATACGTTATATCGTTATCGTATATAACGTTATACGTTATATCGTTATAGTATATAACGTTATACGTTATATCGTTACAGTATATAACGTTATACTATATATCGTTATAGCATATAACGTTATACGTTATATCGATATAGTATATAACGTTATGCGTTATATCGTTATAGTACATAACGTTATACGTTATATCGTTATCGTATATAACGTTATACGTTATATCGATATCGTATATAACGTTTTACGTTATATCGTTATAGTATATAACGTTATGCGTTATATCGTTATCGTATATAACGTTATACGTTATATCGTAATACTACATAACGTTATACGTTATATCGTAATACTACATAACGTTATACGTTATATCGTTATAGTATATAACGTTATACGTTATATCGTTATAGTACATAACGTTATACGTTATATCGTTATCGTATATAACGTTATACGTTATATCGATATCGTATATAACGTTTTACGTTATATCGTTATAGTATATAACGTTATGCGTTATATCGTTATCGTATATAACGTTATACGTTATATCGTAATACTACATAACGTTATACGTTATATCGTAATACTACATAACGTTATACGTTATATCGTTATCGTATATAACGTTATACGTTATATCGATATCGTATATAACGTTTTACGTTATATCGTTATAGTATATAACGTTATGCGTTATATCGTTATCGTATATAACGTTATACGTTATATCGTTATAGTACATAACGTTATACGTTATATCGATATCGTATATAACGTTTTACGTTATATCGTTATAGTATATAACGTTATGCGTTACATCGTTATCGTATATAACGTTATACGTTATATCGTAATACTACATAACGTTATACGTTATATCGTAATACTACATAACGTTATACGTTATATCGTTATAGTATATAACGTTATACGTTATATCGATATAGCATATCACGTTATACGTTATAACGATATAGTTTTTAACGTTATACGTTATATCGTTATCGTATATAACGTTATACGTTATATCGTTATAGTACATAACGTTATACGTTATATCGTTATCGTATATAACGTTATACATTATATCGATATAGTATATAACGTTATACGTTATATCGTTATCGTATATAACGTTATACGTTATATCGTTATAGTACATAACGTTATATGTTATATCGTTATCGTATATAACGTTGTACGTTATATCGTTATAGTACATAACGTTATACATTATATCGATATAGTATATAACGTTATACGTTATAACGATATAGTTTTTAACGTTATACGTTATATCGTTATCGTATATAACGTTATACGTTATATCGTTATAGTACATAACGTTATACGTTATATCGTTATCGTATATAACGTTATACATTATATCGATATAGTATATAACGTTATACGTTATATCGTTATCGTATATAACGTTATACGTTATATCGTTATCGTATATAACGTTATACGTTATATCGTTATAGTACATAACGTTATACGTTATATCGTTATCGTATATAACGTTATACATTATATCGATATAGTATATAACGTTATCCGTTATAACGATATAGTTTATAACGTTATACGTTATATCGTTATCGTATACAACGTTATACGTTATATCGTTATAGTACATGACGTTATACGTTATATCGTTATCGTATATAACGTTATACGTTATATCGTTATCGTATATAACGTTATACGTTATATCGTTATCGTATATAACGTTATACGTTATATCGTTATAGTATATAACGTTATACGTTATATCGTTACAGTATATAACGTTATACGTTACATCGTTATAGCATATAACGTTATACGTTATATCGATATAGTATATAACGTTATACGTTATATGGATATAGCATATAACGTTATACGTTATATCGATATAGTTTATAACGTTATACGTTATATCGTTATCGTATATAACGTTTTACGTTATATCGTTATGGTATATAATGTTATGCGTTATATCGTTATCGTATATAACGTTATACGTTATATCGTAATACTACATAACGTTATACGTTATATCGTAATACTACATAACGTTATACGTTATATCATTATAGTATATAACGTTTTACGTTATATCGTTATGGTATATAACGTTATGCGTTATATCGATATAGTATATAACGTTATGCGTTATATCGCTATCGTATATAACGTTATACGTTATATCGTTATCGTATATAACGTTAAACGTTATATCGATATAGTATATAACGTTATACGTTATAACGATATAGTTTATAACGTTATACGTTATATCGTTATCGTATATAACGTTATACGTTATATCGTTATAGTATATAACGTTATACGTTATATCGTTACAGTATATAACGTTATACTATATATCGTTATAGCATATAACGTTATACGTTATATCGATATAGTATATAACGTTATGCGTTATATCGTTATAGTACATAACGTTATACGTTATATCGTTATCGTATATAACGTTATACGTTATATCGATATCGTATATAACGTTTTACGTTATATCGTTATAGTATATAACGTTATGCGTTATATCGTTATCGTATATAACGTTATACGTTATATCGTAATACTACATAACGTTATACGTTATATCGTAATACTACATAACGTTATACGTTATATCGTAATACTACATAACGTTATACGTTATATCGTTATAGTATATAACGTTATACGTTATATCGTTATAGTACATAACGTTATACGTTATATCGTTATCGTATATAACGTTATACGTTATATCGATATCGTATATAACGTTTTACGTTATATCGTTATAGTATATAACGTTATGCGTTATATCGTTATCGTATATAACGTTATACGTTATATCGTAATACTACATAACGTTATACGTTATATCGTAATACTACATAACGTTATACGTTATATCGTAATACTACATAACGTTATACGTTATATCGTTATCGTATATAACGTTATACGTTATATCGATATCGTATATAACGTTTTACGTTATATCGTTATAGTATATAACGTTATGCGTTATATCGTTATCGTATATAACGTTATACGTTATATCGTAATACTACATAACGTTATACGTTATATCGTAATACTACATAACGTTATACGTTATATCGTTATAGTATATAACGTTATACGTTATATCGTTATAGTACATAACGTTATACGTTATAACGTTATCGTATATAACGTTTGACGTTATATCGTTATCGTATATAACGTTATGCGTTATATCGTTATAGTACATAACGTTATACGTTATATCGTTATCGTATATAACGTTATACATTATATCGATATAGTATATAACGTTATCCGTTATAACGATATAGTTTATAACGTTATACGTTATATCGTAATACTACATAACGTTATACGTTATATCGTAATACTACATAACGTTATACGTTATATCGTAATACTACATAACGTTATACGTTATATCGTAATACTACATAACGTTATACGTTATATCGTTATAGTATATAACGTTATACGTTATATCGATATAGCATATCACGTTATACGTTATAACGATATAGTTTTTTACGTTATACGTTATATCGTTATCGTATATAACGTTATACGTTATATCGTTAGAGTACATAACGTTATACGTTATATCGTTATCGTATACAACGTCATACGTTATATCGTTATAGTACATGACGTTATACGTTATATCGTTATCGTATATAACGTTATACGTTATATCGCTATCGTATATAACGTTATACGTTATATCGTTATCGTATATAACGTTATACGTTATATGGATATAGCATATAACGTTATACGTTATAACGATATAGTTTATAACGTTATACGTTATATCGTTATCGTATATAACGTTATACGTTATATCATTATCGTATATAACGTTATACGTTATATCGTTATCGTATATAACGTTTTACGTTATATCGTTATCGTATATAACGTTATACGGTATATCGTTATAGTATATAACGTTATACGTTATATCGTAATACTACATAACGTTATACGTTATAACGATATAGTTTATAACGTTATACGTTATATCGTTATCGTATATAACGTTTTACGTTATATCGTTATAGTACATAACGTTATACGTTATATCGTTATCGTATATAACGTTATACGTTATATCGATATCGTATATAACGTTTTACGTTATATCGTTATAGTATATAACGTTATGCGTTATATCGTTATCGTATATAACGTTATACGTTATATCGTAATACTACATAACGTTATACGTTATATCGTAATACTACATAACGTTATACGTTATATCGTTATAGTATATAACGTTATACGTTATATCGATATAGCATATCACGTTATACGTTATAACGATATAGTTTTTTACGTTATACGTTATATCGTTATCGTATATAACGTTATACGTTATATCGTTAGAGTACATAACGTTATACGTTATATCGTTATCGAATATAACGTTATACGTTATATCGTTATAGTACATAACGTTATACGTTATATCGTTATCGTATATAACGTTGTACGTTATATCGTTATAGTACATAACGTTATACATTATATCGATATAGTATATAACGTTATATACTATATCGATATAGTATATAACGTTATACGTTATAACGATATAGTTTTTAACGTTATACGTTATATCGTTATCGTATATAACGTTATACGTTATATCGTTATAGTACATAACGTTATACGTTATATCGTTATCGTATATAACGTTATACATTATATCGATATAGTATATAACGTTATCCGTTATAACGATATAGTTTATAACGTTATACGTTATATCGTTATCGTATACAACGTTATACGTTATATCGTTATAGTACATGACGTTATACGTTATATCGTTATCGTATATAACGTTTTACGTTATATCGTTGTAGTATATAACGTTATACACTATATCGATATAGTATATAACGTTATACGTTATAACGATATAGTTTTTAACGTTATACGTTATATCGTTATCGTATATAACGTTATACGTTATATCGTTATAGCACATAACGTTATACGTTATACCGTTATCGTATATAACGTTATACATTATATCGATATAGTATATAACGTTATCCGTTATAACGATATAGTTTATAACGTTATACGTTATATCGTTATCGTATACAACGTTATACGTTATATCGTTATAGTACATGACGTTATACGTTATATCGTTATCGTATATAACGTTATACGTTATATCGCTATCGTATATAACGTTATACGTTATATCGTTATCGTATATAACGTTATACGTTATATGGATATAGCATATAACGTTATACGTTATAACGATATAGTTTATAACGTTATACGTTATATCGTTATCGTATATAACGTTATACGTTATATCGTTATCGTATATAACGTTATACGTTATATCGTTATCGTATATAACGTTTTACGTTATATCGTTATAGTATATAACGTTATACGTTATATGGATATAGCATATAACGTTATACGTTATAACGATATAGTTTATAACGTTATACGTTATATCGTTATCGTATATAACGTTATACGTTATATCGATATCGTATATAACGTTTTACGTTATATCGTTATAGTATATAACGTTATGCGTTATATCGTTATCGTATATAACGTTATACGTTATATCGTAATACTACATAACGTTATACGTTATATCGTAATACTACATAACGTTATACGTTATATCGTTATAGTATATAACGTTATACGTTATATCGATATCGTATATAACGTTTTACGTTATATCGTTATAGTATATAACGTTATGCGTTATATCGTTATCGTATATAACGTTATACGTTATATCGTAATACTACATAACGTTATACGTTATATCGTAATACTACATAACGTTATACGTTATATCGTTATAGTATATAACGTTATACGTTATATCGTTATAGTACATAACGATATACGTTATATCGTTATCGTATATAACGTTATACGTTATATCGATATCGTATATAACGTTTTACGTTATATCGTTATAGTATATAACGTTATGCGTTATATCGTTATCGTATATAACGTTATACGTTATATCGTAATACTACATAACGTTATACGTTATATCGTAATACTACATAACGTTATACGTTATATCGTTATAGTATATAACGTTATACGTTATATCGTTATAGTACATAACGTTATACGTTATAACGTTATCGTATATAACGTTTGACGTTATAACGTTATCGTATATAACGTTTGACGTTATATCGTTATAGTATATAACGTTATACGTTATATCGATATAGCATATCACGTTATAGCTTATAACGTTATACGTTATATCGTTATCGTATATAACGTTTTACGTTATATCATTATAGTATATAACGTTATACATTATATCGATATAGTATATAACGTTATACGTTATAACGATATAGTTTTTAACGTTATACGTTATATCGTTATCGTATATAACGTTATACGTTATATCGTTATAGTACATAACGTTCTCCGTTATATCGTTATCGTATATAACGTTATACATTATATCGATATAGTATATAAAGTTATCCGTTATAACGATATAGTTTATAACGTTATACGTTATATCGTTATCGTATACAACGTCATACGTTATATCGTTATAGTACATGACGTTATACGTTATATCGTTATCGTATATAACGTTATACGTTATATCGCTATCGTATATAACGTTATACGTTATATCGTTATCGTATATAACGTTATACGTTATATGGATATAGCATATAACGTTATACGTTATAACGATATAGTTTATAACGTTATACGTTATATCGTTATCGTATATAACGTTATACGTTATATCATTATCGTATATAACGTTTTACGTTATATCGTTATAGTATATAACGTTATACGTTATATGGATATAGCATATAACGTTATACGTTATAACGATATAGTTTATAACGTTATACGTTATATCGTTATCGTATATAACGTTATACGTTATATCGATATCGTATATAACGTTTTACGTTATATCGTTATAGTATATAACGTTATGCGTTATATCGTTATCGTATATAACGTTATACGTTATATCGTAATACTACATAACGTTATACGTTATATCGTAATACTACATAACGTTATACGTTATATCGTTATAGTATATAACGTTATACGTTATATCGTTATAGTACATAACGTTATACGTTATATCGTTATCGTATATAACGTTATACGTTATATCGATATCGTATATACCGTTTTACGTTATATCGTTATAGTATATAACGTTATGCGTTATATCGTTATCGTATATAACGTTATACGTTATATCGTAATACTACATAACGTTATACGTTATATCGTAATACTACATAACGTTATACGTTATATCGTTATAGTATATAACGTTATACGTTATATCGTTATAGTACATAACGTTATACGTTATAACGTTATCGTATATATCGTTTGACGTTATATCGTTATAGTATATAACGTTATACGTTATATCGATATAGCATATCACGTTATAGCTTATAACGTTATACGTTATATCGTTATCGTATATAACGTTTTACGTTATATCGTTATAGTATATAACGTTATACATTATATCGATATAGTATATAACGTTATACGTTATAACGATATAGTTTTTAACGTTATACGTTATATCGTTATAGTACATAACGTTATACGTTATATCGATATAGCATATCACGTTATACGTTATAACGATATAGTTTTTTACGTTATACGTTATATCGTTATCGTATATAACGTTATACGTTATATCGTTATCGAATATAACGTTATACGTTATATCGTTATAGTACATAACGTTATACGTTATATCGTTATCGTATATAACGTTGTACGTTATATCGTTATAGTACATAACGTTATACATTATATCGATATAGTATATAACGTTATACACTATATCGATATAGTATATAACGTTATACGTTATAACGATATAGTTTTTAACGTTATACGTTATATCGTTATCGTATATAACGTTATACGTTATATCGTTATAGTACATAACGTTATACGTTATATCGTTATCGTATATAACGTTATACATTATATCGATATAGTATATAACGTTATCCGTTATAACGATATAGTTTATAACGTTATACGTTATATCGTTATCGTATACAACGTTATACGTTATATCGTTATAGTACATGACGTTATACGTTATATCGTTATCGTATATAACGTTTTACGTTATATCGTTGTAGTATATAACGTTATACACTATATCGATATAGTATATAACGTTATACGTTATAACGATATAGTTTTTAACGTTATACGTTATATCGTTATCGTATATAACGTTATACGTTATATCGTTATAGCACATAACGTTATACGTTATACCGTTATCGTATATAACGTTATACATTATATCGATATAGTATATAACGTTATCCGTTATAACGATATAGTTTATAACGTTATACGTTATATCGTTATCGTATACAACGTTATACGTTATATCGTTATAGTACATGACGTTATACGTTATATCGTTATCGTATACAACGTCATACGTTATATCGTTATAGTACATGACGTTATACGTTATATCGTTATCGTATATAACGTTATACGTTATATCGCTATCGTATATAACGTTATACGTTATATCGTTATCGTATATAACGTTATACGTTATATGGATATAGCATATAACGTTATACGTTATAACGATATAGTTTATAACGTTATACGTTATATCGTTATAGTACACAACGTTATACGTTATATCGTTATCGTATATAACGTTGTACGTTATATCGATATAGTATATAACGTTATACGTTATAACGATATAGTTTTTAACGTTATACGTTATATCGTTATCGTATATAACGTTATACGTTATATCGTTATAGTACATAACGTTATACGTTATATCGTTATCGTATATAACGTTATACATTATATCGATATAGTATATAACGTTATCCGTTATAACGATATAGTTTATAACGTTATACGTTATATCGTTATCGTATACAACGTTATACGTTATATCGTTATAGTACATGACGTTATACGTTATATCGTTATCGTATATAACGTTTTACGTTATATCGTTGTAGTATATAACGTTATACACTATATCGATATAGTATATAACGTTATACGTTATAACGATATAGTTTTTAACGTTATACGTTATATCGTTATCGTATATAACGTTATACGTTATATCGTTATAGCACATAACGTTATACGTTATACCGTTATCGTATATAACGTTATACATTATATCGATATAGTATATAACGTTATACGTTATATCGATATCGTATATACCGTTTTACGTTATATCGTTATAGTATATAACGTTATGCGTTATATCGTTATCGTATATAACGTTATACGTTATATCGTAATACTACATAACGTTATACGTTATATCGTAATACTACATAACGTTATACGTTATATCGTTATAGTATATAACGTTATACGTTATATCGTTATAGTACATAACGTTATACGTTATAACGTTATCGTATATATCGTTTGACGTTATATCGTTATAGTATATAACGTTATACGTTATATCGATATAGCATATCACGTTATAGCTTATAACGTTATACGTTATATCGTTATCGTATATAACGTTTTACGTTATATGGTTATAGTATATAACGTTATACATTATATCGATATAGTATATAACGTTATACGTTATAACGATATAGTTTTTAACGTTATACGTTATATCGTTATAGTACATAACGTTATACGTTATATCGATATAGCATATCACGTTATACGTTATAACGATATAGTTTTTTACGTTATACGTTATATCGTTATCGTATATAACGTTATACGTTATATCGTTATCGAATATAACGTTATACGTTATATCGTTATAGTACATAACGTTATACGTTATATCGTTATCGTATATAACGTTATACGTTATATCGTTATCGAATATAACGTTATACGTTATATCGTTATAGTACATAACGTTATACGTTATATCGTTATCGTATATAACGTTGTACGTTATATCGTTATAGTACATAACGTTATACATTATATCGATATAGTATATAACGTTATACACTATATCGATATAGTATATAACGTTATACGTTATAACGATATAGTTTTTAACGTTATACGTTATATCGTTATCGTATATAACGTTATACGTTATATCGTTATAGTACATAACGTTATACGTTATATCGTTATCGTATATAACGTTATACATTATATCGATATAGTATATAACGTTATCCGTTATAACGATATAGTTTATAACGTTATACGTTATATCGTTATCGTATACAACGTTATACGTTATATCGTTATAGTACATGACGTTATACGTTATATCGTTATCGTATATAACGTTTTACGTTATATCGTTGTAGTATATAACGTTATACACTATATCGATATACTATATAACGTTATACGTTATAACGATATAGTTTTTAACGTTATACGTTATATCGTTATCGTATATAACGTTATACGTTATATCGTTATAGCACATAACGTTATACGTTATACCGTTATCGTATATAACGTTATACATTATATCGATATAGTATATAACGTTATCCGTTATAACGATATAGTTTATAACGTTATACGTTATATCGTTATCGTATACAACGTTATACGTTATATCGTTATAGTACATGACGTTATACGTTATATCGTTATCGTATACAACGTCATACGTTATATCGTTATAGTACATGACGTTATACGTTATATCGTTATCGTATATAACGTTATACGTTATATCGCTATCGTATATAACGTTATACGTTATATCGTTATCGTATATAACGTTATACGTTATATGGATATAGCATATAACGTTATACGTTATAACGATATAGTTTATAACGTTATACGTTATATCGTTATAGTACACAACGTTATACGTTATATCGTTATCGTATATAACGTTGTACGTTATATCGATATAGTATATAACGTTATACGTTATAACGATATAGTTTTTAACGTTATACGTTATATCGTTATCGTATATAACGTTATACGTTATATCGTTATAGTACATAACGTTATACGTTATATCGTTATCGTATATAACGTTATACATTATATCGATATAGTATATAACGTTATCCGTTATAACGATATAGTTTATAACGTTATACGTTATATCGTTATCGTATACAACGTTATACGTTATATCGTTATAGTACATGACGTTATACGTTATATCGTTATCGTATATAACGTTTTACGTTATATCGTTGTAGTATATAACGTTATACACTATATCGATATAGTATATAACGTTATACGTTATAACGATATAGTTTTTAACGTTATACGTTATATCGTTATCGTATATAACGTTATACGTTATATCGTTATAGCACATAACGTTATACGTTATACCGTTATCGTATATAACGTTATACATTATATCGATATAGTATATAACGTTATCCGTTATAACGATATAGTTTATAACGTTATACGTTATATCGTTATCGTATACAACGTTATACGTTATATCGTTATAGTACATGACGTTATACGTTATATCGTTATCGTATATAACGTTATACGTTATATCGCTATCGTATATAACGTTATACGTTATATCGTTATCGTATATAACGTTATACGTTATATGGATATAGCATATAACGTTATACGTTATAACGATATAGTTTATAACGTTATACGTTATATCGTTATCGTATATAACGTTATACGTTATATCGTTATCGTATATAACGTTATACGTTATATCGTTATCGTATATAACGTTATAAGTTATATCGTTATCGTATATAACGTTATACGTTATATCGTTATCGTATATAACGTTATAAGTTATATCGTTATCGTATATAACGTTATACGTTATATGGATATAGCATATAACGTTATACGTTATAACGATATAGTTTATAACGTTATACGTTATATCGTTATCGTATATAACGTTATACGTTATATCGATATCGTATATAACGTTTTACGTTATATCGATATCGTATATAACGTTTTACGTTATATCGTTATAGTATATAACGTTATGCGTTATATCGTTATCGTATATAACGTTATACGTTATATCGTAATACTACATAACGTTATACGTTATATCGTAATACTACATAACGTTATACGTTATATCGTTATAGTATATAACGTTATACGTTATATCGTTATAGTACATAACGTTATACGTTATATCGTTATCGTATATAACGTTATACGTTATATCGATATCGTATATAACGTTTTACGTTATATCGTTATAGTATATAACGTTATGCGTTATATCGTTATCGTATATAACGTTATACGTTATATCGTAATACTACATAACGTTATACGTTATATCGTAATACTACATAACGTTATACGTTATATCGTTATAGTATATAACGTTATACGTTATATCGTTATAGTACATAACGTTATACGTTATAACGTTATCGTATATAACGTTTGACGTTATAACGTTATCGTATATAACGTTTGACGTTATATCGTTATAGTATATAACGTTATACGTTATATCGATATAGCATATCACGTTATAGCTTATAACGTTATACGTTATATCGTTATCGTATATAACGTTTTACGTTATATCGTTATAGTATATAACGTTATACATTATATCGATATAGTATATAACGTTATACGTTATAACGATATAGTTTTTAACGTTATACGTTATATCGTTATAGTACATAACGTTCTCCGTTATATCGTTATAGTACATGACGTTATACGTTATATCGTTATCGTATATAACGTTATACGTTATATCGCTATCGTATATAACGTTATGCGTTATATCGTTATCGTATATAACGTTATACGTTATATCGTAATACTACATAACGTTATACGTTATATCGTAATACTACATAACGTTATACGTTATATCGTTATAGTATATAACGTTATACGTTATATCGTTATAGTACATAACGTTATACGTTATATCGTTATCGTATATAACGTTATACGTTATATCGATATCGTATATAACGTTTTACGTTATATCGTTATAGTATATAACGTTATGCGTTATATCGTTATCGTATATAACGTTATACGTTATATCGTAATACTACATAACGTTATACGTTATATCGTAATACTACATAACGTTATACGTTATATCGTTATAGTATATAACGTTATACGTTATATCGTTATAGTACATAACGTTATACGTTATAACGTTATCGTATATATCGTTTGACGTTATATCGTTATAGTATATAACGTTATACGTTATATCGATATAGCATATCACGTTATAGCTTATAACGTTATACGTTATATCGTTATCGTATACAACGTCATACGTTATATCGTTATAGTACATGACGTTATACGTTATATCGTTATCGTATATAACGTTATACGTTATATCGCTATCGTATATAACGTTATACGTTATATCGTTATCGTATATAACGTTATACGTTATATGGATATAGCATATAACGTTATACGTTATAACGATATAGTTTATAACGTTATACGTTATATCGTTATCGTATATAACGTTATACGTTATATCGTTATCGTATATAACGTTTTACGTTATATCGTTATCGTATATAACGTTATACGTTATATCTTTATAGTACATAACGTTATACGTTATATCGTTATCGTATATAACGTTATACATTATATCGATATAGTATATAACGTTATCCGTTATAACGATATAGTTTATAACGTTATACGTTATATCGTTATCGTATATAACGTTATACGTTATAACGATATAGTTTTTAACGTTATACGTTATATCGATATCGTATATAACGTTTTGCGTTATATCGTTATAGTATATAACGTTATGCGTTATATCGTTATCGTATATAACGTTATACGTTATATCGTAATACTACATAACGTTATACGTTATATCGTAATACTACATAACGTTATACGTTATATCGTTATAGTATATAACGTTATACGTTATATCGATATAGCATATCACGTTATACGTTATAACGATATAGTTTTTAACGTTATACGTTATATCGTTATCGTATATAACGTTATACGTTATATCGTTATAGTACATAACGTTATACGTTATATCGTTATCGTATATAACGTTATACATTATATCGATATAGTATATAACGTTATACGTTATATCGTTATCGTATATAACGTTATACGTTATATCGTTATAGTACATAACGTTATATGTTATATCGTTATCGTATATAACGTTGTACGTTATATCGTTATAGTACATAACGTTATACATTATATCGATATAGTATATAACGTTATACGTTATAACGATATAGTTTTTAACGTTATACGTTATATCGTTATCGTATATAACGTTATACGTTATATCGTTATAGTACATAACGTTATACGTTATATCGTTATCGTATATAACGTTATACATTATATCGATATAGTATATAACGTTATCCGTTATAACGATATAGTTTATAACGTTATACGTTATATCGTTATCGTATACAACGTTATACGTTATATCGTTATAGTACATGACGTTATACGTTATATCGTTATCGTATATAACGTTATACGTTATATCGCTATCGTATATAACGTTATACGTTATATCGTTATCGTATATAACGTTATACGTTATATGGATATAGCATATAACGTTATACGTTATAACGATATAGTTTATAACGTTATACGTTATATCGTTATCGTATATAACGTTATACGTTATATCGTTATCGTATATAACGTTATACGTTATATCGTTATAGTATATAACGTTATACATTATATCGTTACAGTATATAACGTTATACGTTACATCGTTATAGCATATAACGTTATACGTTATATCGATATAGTATATAACGTTATACGTTATATGGATATAGCATATAACGTTATACGTTATATCGATATAGTTTATAACGTTATACGTTATATCGTTATCGTATATAACGTTTTACGTTATATCGTTATGGTATATAATGTTATGCGTTATATCGTTATCGTATATAACGTTATACGTTATATCGTAATACTACATAACGTTATACGTTATATCGTAATACTACATAACGTTATACGTTATATCGTTATAGTATATAACGTTTTACGTTATATCGTTATGGTATATAACGTTATGCGTTATATCGATATAGTATATAACGTTATGCGTTATATCGCTATCGTATATAACGTTATACGTTATATCGTTATCGTATATAACGTTAAACGTTATATCGATATAGTATATAACGTTATACGTTATAACGATATAGTTTATAACGTTATACGTTATATCGTTATCGTATATAACGTTATACGTTATATCGTTATAGTATATAACGTTATACGTTATATCGTTACAGTATATAACGTTATACTATATATCGTTATAGCATATAACGTTATACGTTATATCGATATAGTATATAACGTTATGCGTTATATCGTTATAGTACATAACGTTATACGTTATATCGTTATCGTATATAACGTTATACGTTATATCGATATCGTATATAACGTTTTACGTTATATCGTTATAGTATATAACGTTATGCGTTATATCGTTATCGTATATAACGTTATACGTTATATCGTAATACTACATAACGTTATACGTTATATCGTAATACTACATAACGTTATACGTTATATCGTAATACTACATAACGTTATACGTTATATCGTTATCGTATATAACGTTATACGTTATATCGATATCGTATATAACGTTTTACGTTATATCGTTATAGTATATAACGTTATGCGTTATATCGTTATCGTATATAACGTTATACGTTATATCGTAATACTACATAACGTTATACGTTATATCGTAATACTACATAACGTTATACGTTATATCGTTATAGTATATAACGTTATACGTTATATCGTTATAGTACATAACGTTATACGTTATAACGTTATCGTATATAACGTTTGACGTTATATCGTTATCGTATATAACGTTATGCGTTATATCGTTATAGTACATAACGTTATACGTTATATCGTTATCGTATATAACGTTATACATTATATCGATATAGTATATAACGTTATCCGTTATAACGATATAGTTTATAACGTTATACGTTATATCGTTATCGTATACAACGTCATACGTTATATCGTTATAGTACATGACGTTATACGTTATATCGTTATCGTATATAACGTTATACGTTATATCGTTATAGTACATAACGTTATACGTTATATCGTTATCGTATATAACGTTATACGTTATATCGATATCGTATATAACGTTTTACGTTATATCGATATCGTATATAACGTTTTACGTTATATCGTTATAGTATATAACGTTATGCGTTATATCGTTATCGTATATAACGTTATACGTTATATCGTAATACTACATAACGTTATACGTTATATCGTAATACTACATAACGTTATACGTTATATCGTTATAGTATATAACGTTATACGTTATATCGTTATAGTACATAACGTTATACGTTATAACGTTATCGTATATAACGTTTGACGTTATAACGTTATCGTATATAACGTTTGACGTTATATCGTTATAGTATATAACGTTATACGTTATATCGATATAGCATATCACGTTATAGCTTATAACGTTATACGTTATATCGTTATCGTATATAACGTTTTACGTTATATCGTTATAGTATATAACGTTATACATTATATCGATATAGTATATAACGTTATACGTTATAACGATATAGTTTTTAACGTTATACGTTATATCGTTATAGTACATAACGTTCTCCGTTATATCGTTATCGTATATAACGTTATACATTATATCGATATAGTATATAACGTTATCCGTTATAACGATATAGTTTATAACGTTATACGTTATATCGTTATCGTATACAACGTCATACGTTATATCGTTATAGTACATGACGTTATACGTTATATCGTTATCGTATATAACGTTATACGTTATATCGCTATCGTATATAACGTTATGCGTTATATCGTTATCGTATATAACGTTATACGTTATATCGTAATACTACATAACGTTATACGTTATATCGTAATACTACATAACGTTATACGTTATATCGTTATAGTATATAACGTTATACGTTATATCGTTATAGTACATAACGTTATACGTTATATCGTTATCGTATATAACGTTATACGTTATATCGATATCGTATATAACGTTTTACGTTATATCGTTATAGTATATAACGTTATGCGTTATATCGTTATCGTATATAACGTTATACGTTATATCGTAATACTACATAACGTTATACGTTATATCGTAATACTACATAACGTTATACGTTATATCGTTATAGTATATAACGTTATACGTTATATCGTTATAGTATATAACGTTATACGTTATATCGTTATAGTACATAACGTTATACGTTATAACGTTATCGTATATATCGTTTGACGTTATATCGTTATAGTATATAACGTTATACGTTATATCGATATAGCATATCACGTTATAGCTTATAACGTTATACGTTATATCGTTATCGTATATAACGTTTTACGTTATATCGTTATAGTATATAACGTTATACATTATATCGATATAGTATATAACGTTATACGTTATAACGATATAGTTTTTAACGTTATACGTTATATCGTTATAGTACATAACGTTATACGTTATATCGTTATCGTATATAACGTTATACATTATATCGATATAGTATATAACTTTATCCGTTATAACGATATAGTTTATAACGTTATACGTTATATCGTTATCGTATACAACGTCATACGTTATATCGTTATAGTACATGACGTTATACGTTATATCGTTATCGTATATAACGTTATACGTTATATCGCTATCGTATATAACGTTATACGTTATATCGTTATCGTATATAACGTTATACGTTATATGGATATAGCATATAACGTTATACGTTATAACGATATAGTTTATAACGTTATACGTTATATCGTTATCGTATATAACGTTATACGTTATATCGTTATCGTATATAACGTTATACGTTATATCTTTATAGTACATAACGTTATACGTTATATCGTTATCGTATATAACGTTATACATTATATCGATATAGTATAAAACGTTATCCGTTATAACGATATAGTTTATAACGTTATACGTTATATCGTTATCGTATATAACGTTATACGTTATAACGATATAGTTTTTAACGTTATACGTTATATCGATATCGTATATAACGTTTTGCGTTATATCGTTATAGTATATAACGTTATGCGTTATATCGTTATCGTATATAACGTTATACGTTATATCGTAATACTACATAACGTTATACGTTATATCGTAATACTACATAACGTTATACGTTATATCGTTATAGTATATAACGTTATACGTTATATCGATATAGCATATCACGTTATACGTTATAACGATATAGTTTATAACGTTATACGTTATATCGTTATCGTATATAACGTTATACGTTATATCGTTATAGTACATAACGTTATACGTTATATCGTTATCGTATATAACGTTATACATTATATCGATATAGTATATAACGTTATACGTTATATCGTTATCGTATATAACGTTATACGTTATATCGTTATAGTACATAACGTTATATGTTATATCGTTATCGTATATAACGTTGTACGTTATATCGTTATAGTACATAACGTTATACATTATATCGATATAGTATATAACGTTATACGTTATAACGATATAGTTTTTAACGTTATACGTTATATCGTTATCGTATATAACGTTATACGTTATATCGTTATAGTACATAACGTTATACGTTATATCGTTATCGTATATAACGTTATACATTATATCGATATAGTATATAACGTTATCCGTTATAACGATATAGTTTATAACGTTATACGTTATATCGTTATCGTATACAACCTTATACGTTATATCGTTATAGTACATGACGTTATACGTTATATCGTTATCGTATATAACGTTATACGTTATATCGCTATCGTATATAACGTTATACGTTATATCGTTATCGTATATAACGTTATACGTTATATGGATATAGCATATAACGTTATACGTTATAACGATATAGTTTATAACGTTATACGTTATATCGTTATCGTATATAACGTTATACGTTATATCGTTATCGTATATAACGTTATACGTTATATCGTTATAGTATATAACGTTATACATTATATCGTTACAGTATATAACGTTATACGTTACATCGTTATAGCATATAACGTTATACGTTATATCGATATAGTATATAACGTTATACGTTATATGGATATAGCATATAACGTTATACGTTATATCGATATAGTTTATAACGTTATACGTTATATCGTTATCGTATATAACGTTTTACGTTATATCGTTATGGTATATAATGTTATGCGTTATATCGTTATCGTATATAACGTTATACGTTATATCGTAATACTACATAACGTTATACGTTATATCGTAATACTACATAACGTTATACGTTATATCGTTATAGTATATAACGTTTTACGTTATATCGTTATGGTATATAACGTTATGCGTTATATCGATATAGTATATAACGTTATGCGTTATATCGCTATCGTATATAACGTTATACGTTATATCGTTATCGTATATAACGTTAAATGTTATATCGATATAGTATATAACGTTATACGTTATAACGATATAGTTTATAACGTTATACGTTATATCGTTATCGTATATAACGTTATACGTTATATCGTTATAGTATATAACGTTATACGTTATATCGTTACAGTATATAACGTTATACTATATATCGTTATAGCATATAACGTTATACGTTATATCGATATAGTATATAACGTTATGCGTTATATCGTTATAGTACATAACGTTATACGTTATATCGTTATCGTATATAACGTTATACGTTATATCGATATCGTATATAACGTTTTACGTTATATCGTTATAGTATGTAACGTTATGCGTTATATCGTTATCGTATATAACGTTATACGTTATATCGTAATACTACATAACGTTATACGTTATATCGTAATACTACAAAACGTTATACGTTATATCGTAATACTACATAACGTTATACGTTATATCGTAATACTACATAACGTTATACGTTATATCGTAATACTACATAACGTTATACGTTATATCGTTATCGTATATAACGTTATACGTTATATCGATATCGTATATAACGTTTTACGTTATATCGTTATAGTATATAACGTTATGCGTTATATCGTTATCGTATATAACGTTATACGTTATATCGTAATACTACATAACGTTATACGTTATATCGTAATACTACATAACGTTATACGTTATATCGTTATAGTATATAACGTTATACGTTATATCGTTATAGTACATAACGTTATACGTTATAACGTTATCGTATATAACGTTTGACGTTATATCGTTATCGTATATAACGTTATGCGTTATATCGTTATAGTACATAACGTTATACGTTATATCGTTATCGTATATAACGTTATACATTATATCGATATAGTATATAACGTTATCCGTTATAACGATATAGTTTATAACGTTATACGTTATATCGTTATCGTATACAACGTCATACGTTATATCGTTATAGTACATGACGTTATACGTTATATCGTTATCGTATATAACGTTATACGTTATATCGCTATCGTATATAACGTTATACGTTATATCGTTATCGTATATAACGTTATACGTTATATGGATATAGCATATAACGTTATACGTTATAACGATATAGTTTATAACGTTATATCGTTATGGTATATAACGTTATGCGTTATATCGTTATAGTACATAACGTTATACGTTATATCGTAATACTACATAACGTTATACGTTATATCGTAATACTACATAACGTTATACGTTATATCGTTATAGTATATAACGTTTTACGTTATATCGTTATGGTATATAACGTTATGCGTTATATCGCTATCGTATATAACGTTATACGTTATATCGTTATCGTATATAACGTTATACGTTATAACGATATAGTTTTTAACGTTATACGTTATATCGTTATCGTATATAACGATATACGTTATATCGTTATAGTACATAACGTTATACGTTATATCGTTATCGTATATAACGTTATACATTATATCGATATAGTATATAACGTTATACGTTATACCGTTATCGTATATAACGTTATACATTATATCGTTATCGTATATAACGTTTTACGTTATATCGTTATAGTATATAACGTTTTACGTTATATCGTTATGGTATATAACGTTATGCGTTATATCGTTATCGTATATAACGTTATACGTTATATCGTAACACTATATAACGTTATACGTTATATCGTAATACTACATAACGTTATACGTTATATCGTTATAGTATATAACGTTTTACGTTATATCGTTATGGTATATAACGTTATGCGTTATATCGCTATCGTATATAACGTTATACGTTATATCGTTATCGTATATAACGTTATACATTATATCGATATAGTATATAACGTTATACGTTATAACGATATAGTTTATAACGTTATACGTTATATCGTTATCGTATACAACGTTATACGTTATATCGTTATAGTACATAACGTTATACGTTATATCGTTATAGTATATAACGTTATACGTTATATGGATATAGCATATAACGTTATACGTTATATCGTTATCGTATATAACGTTATACGTTATATCGTTATAGTATATAACGTTATACGTTATATCGTTACAGTATATAACGTTATACGTTATATCGTTATAGCATGTAACGTTATACGTTATATCGCTATCGTATATAACGTTATACGTTATATGGATATAGCATATAACGTTATACGTTATATCGTAATACTACATAACGTTATACGTTATATCGTAATACTACATAACGTTATACGTTATATCGTAATACTACATAACGTTATACGTTATATCGTAATACTACATAACGTTATACGTTATATCGTAATACTACATAACGTTATACGTTATATCGTTATCGTATATAACGTTATACGTTATATCGTTATGGCATATCACGTTATACGTTATAACGATATAGCTTATAACGTTATACGTTATATCGTTATCGTATATAACGTTAAACGTTATATCGATATAGTATATAACGTTATACGTTATAACGATATAGTTTATAACGTTATACGTTATATCGTTATCGTATACAACGTTATACGTTATATCGTTATAGTACATAACGTTATACGTTATATCGTTATAGTATATAACGTTATACGTTATATGGATATAGCATATAACGTTATACGTTATATCGTTATCGTATATAACGTTATACGTTATATCGTTATAGTATATAACGTTATACGTTATATCGTTATAGTACATAACGTTATACGTTATATCGTTATCGTATATAACGTTATACATTATATCGATATAGTATATAACGTTATACGTTATAACGATATAGTTTATAACGTTATACGTTATATCGTTATCGTATACAACGTTATACGTTATATCGTTATAGTACATAACGTTATACGTTATATCGTTATAGTATATAACGTTATACGTTATATGGATATAGCATATAACGTTATACGTTATATCGTAATACTACATAACGTTATACGTTATATCGTTATCGTATATAACGTTTTACGTTATATCGTTATAGTATATAACGTTATACATTATATCCATATAGTATATAACGTTATACGTTATAACGATACAGTTTTTAACGTTATACGTTATATCGTTATCGTATATAACGTTATACGTTATATCGATATCGTATATAACGTTTTACGTTATATCGTTATAGTATATAACGTTATACGTTATATCGTTATAGTACATAACGTTATACGTTATATCGTTATCGTATATAACGTTATACGTTATATCGCTATCGTATATAACGTTATCCGTTATATCGTTATCGTATATAACGTTATACGTTATATCGTTATAGTACATAACGTTATACGTTATATCGTTATAGTATATAACGTTATACGTTATATGGATATAGCATATAACGTTATACGTTATATCGTAATACTACATAACGTTATACGTTATATCGTAATACTACATAACGTTATACGTTATATCGTAATACTACATAACGTTATACGTTATATCGTAATACTACATAACGTTATACGTTATATCGTTATCGTATATAACGTTATACGTTATATCGTTATAGCATATCACGTTATACGTTATAACGATATAGCTTATAACGTTATACGTTATATCGTTATCGTATATAACGTTTTACGTTATATCGTTATAGTATATAACGTTATACATTATATCCATATAGTATATAACGTTATACGTTATAACGATATAGTTTTTAACGTTATACGTTATATCGTTATCGTATATAACGTTATACGTTATATCGTTATAGTACATAACGTTATACGTTATATCGTTATCGTATATAACGTTATACATTATATCGATATAGTATATAACGTTATACGTTATAACGATATAGTTTATAACGTTATACGTTATGTCGTTATCGTATATAACGTTATACGTTATATCGTAATACTACATAACGTTATACGTTATATCGTAATACTACATAACGTTATACGTTATATCGTAATACTACATAACGTTATACGTTATATCGTAATACTACATAACGTTATACGTTATATCGTAATACTACATAACGTTATACGTTATATCGTAATACTACATAACGTTATACGTTATATCGTTATAGTATATAACGTTTTACGTTATATCGTTATGGTATATAACGTTATGCGTTATATCCTAATCTTATATAACGTTATACGTTATATCGTTATCGTATATAACGTTATACGTTATATCGATATAGTATATAACGTTATACTTTATATCGTTATAGTACATAACGTTATACGTTATATCGTTATCGTATATAACGTTATACGTTATATCGTTATCGTATATAACTTTATACGTTATATGGCTATCGTATATAACGTTATACGTTATATCGTTATCGTATATAACGTTATACGGTATATCGTTATAGTTTATAACGTTATACGTTATATCGTTATCGTATATAACGTTTTACGTTATATGGATATAGCATATAACGTTATACGTTATATCGTAATACTACATAACGTTATACGTTATATCGTTATCGTATATAACGTTATACGTTATATCGTTATAGTACATAACGTTATACGTTATATCGTTATCGTATATAACGTTATACATTATATCGATATAGTATATAACGTTATACGTTATAACGATATAGTTTATAACGTTATACGTTATATCGTTATCGTATACAACGTTATACGTTATATCGTTATAGTACATAACGTTATACGTTATATCGTTATAGTATATAACGTTAAACGTTATATCGTTACAGTATATAACGTTATACGTTATATCGTTATAGTATATAACGTTTTACGTTATATCGTTATGGTATATAATGTTATGCGTTATATCGTTATCGTATATAACGTTATACGTTATATCGTAATACTACATAACGTTATACGTTATATCGTAATACTACATAACGTTATACGTTATATCGTTATAGTATATAACGTTTTACGTTATATCGTTATGGTATATAACGTAATGCGTTATATCCTAATCGTATATAACGTTATACGTTATATCGTTATCGTATATAACGTTATACGTTATATCGATATAGTATATAACGTTATACGTTATATCGATATAGTATATAACGTTAAACGTTATATCGATATAGTATATAACGTTATACGTTATATCGTTATAGTACATAACGTTATACGTTATATCGTTATCGTATATAACGTTATACGTTATATCGCTATCGTATATAACGTTATACGTTATATCGTTATAGTATATAACGTTTTACGTTATATCGTTATGGTATATAACGTTATGCGTTATATCGTTATCGTATATAACGTTATACGTTATATCGATATAGTATATAACGTTAAACGTTATATCGATATAGTATATAACGTTATACGTTATATCGTTATAGTACATAACGTTATACGTTATATCGTTATCGTATATAACGTTATACATTATATCGATATAGTATATAACGTTATACGTTATAACGATATAGTTTATAACGTTATACGTTATATCGTTATCGTATGCAACGTTATACGTTATATCGTTATAGTACATAACGTTATACGTTATATCGTTATAGTATATAACGTTATACGTTATATGGATATAGCATATAACGTTATACGTTATATCGTAATACTACATAACGTTATACGTTATATCGTTATCGTATATAACGTTATACGTTATATCGTTATAGTATATAACGTTATACGTTATATCGTTACAGTATATAACGTTATACGTTATATCGTTATAGCATATAACGTTATACGTTATATCGCTATCGTATATAACGTTATACGTTATATGGATATAGCATATAACGTTATACGTTATATCGTAATACTACATAACGTTATACGTTATATCGTAATACTACATAACGTTATACGTTATATCGTAATACTACATAACGTTATACGTTATATCGTAATACTACATAACGTTATACGTTATATCGTAATACTACATAACGTTATACGTTATATCGTAATACTACATAACGTTATACGTTATATCGTTATCGTATATAACGTTATACGTTATATCGTTATAGCATATCACGTTATACGTTATAACGATATAGCTTATAACGTTATACGTTATATCGTTATCGTATATAACGTTTTACGTTATATGGATATAGCATATAACGTCATACGTTATATCGTAATACTACATAACGTTATACGTTATATCGTTATCGTATATAACGTTATACGTTATATCGTTATAGCATATCACGTTATACGTTATATCGTTATAGCATATAACGTTATACGTTATATCGATATAGTATATAACGTTATACGTTATATGGATATAGCATATAACGTTATACGTTATAACGATATAGTTTATAACGTTATACGTTATATCGTTATCGTATATAACGTTATACGTTATATCGTTATCGTATATAACGTTTTACGTTATATCGTTATAGTATATAACGTTTTACGTTATATCGTTATGGTATATAATGTTATGCGTTATATCGTTATCGTATATAACGTTATACGTTATATCGTAATACTACATAACGTTATACGTTATATCGTAATACTACATAACGTTATACGTTATATCGTTATAGTGTATAACGTTTTACGTTATATCGTTATGGTATATAACGTTATGCGTTATATCCTAATCGTATATAACGTTATACGTTATATCGTTATCATATATAACGTTATACGTTATATCGATATAGTATATAACGTTATACGTTATATCGATATAGTATATAACGTTAAACGTTATATCGATATAGTATATAACGTTATACGTTATATCGTTATAGTACATAACGTTATACGTTATATCGTTATCGTATATAACGTTATACGTTATATCGCTATCGTATATAACGTTATCCGTTATATCGTTATCGTATATAACGTTATACGTTATATCGTTATAGTACATAACGTTATACGTTATATCGTTATAGTATATAACGTTATACGTTATATGGATATAGCATATAACGTTATACGTTATGTCGTAATACTACATAACGTTATACGTTATATCGTAATACTACATAACGTTATACGTTATATCGTAATACTACATAACGTTATACGTTATATCGTTATCGTATATAACGTTATACGTTATATCGTTACAGTATATAACGTTATACGTTATATCGTTATAGCATATAACGTTATACGTTATATCGATATAGTATATAACGTTATACGTTATATGGATATAGCATATAACGTTATACGTTATAACGATATAGTTTATAACGTTATACGTTATATCGTTATCGTATATAACGTTATACGTTATATCGTTATCGTATATAACGTTTTACGTTATATCGTTATAGTATATAACGTTTTACGTTATATCGTTATGGTATATAACGTTATGCGTTATATCGTTATCGTATATAACGTTATACGTTATATCGTAATACTACATAACGTTATACGTTATATCGTAATACTACATAACGTTATACGTTATATCGTTATAGTATATAACGTTTCACGTTATATCGTTATGGTATATAACGTTATGCGTTATATCGCTATCGTATATAACGTTATACGTTATATCGTTATCGTATATAACGTTATACGTTATATCGATATAGTATATAACGTTATACTTTATATCGTTATAGTACATAACGTTATACGTTATATCGTTATCGTATATAACTTTATACGTTATATCGCTATCGTATATAACGTTATACGTTATATCGTTATCGTATATAACGTTATACGGTATATCGTTATAGTTTATAACGTTATACGTTATATCGTTATCGTATATAACGTTTTACGTTATATGGATATAGCATATAACGTTATACGTTATATCGTAATACTACATAACGTTATACGTTATATCGTTATCGTATATAACGTTATACGTTATATCGTTATAGTACATAACGTTATACGTTATATCGTTATAGTATATAACGTTTTACGTTATATCGATATAGTATATAACGTTATACGTTATAACGATATAGTTTATAACGTTATACGTTATATCGTTATCGTATACAACGTTATACGTTATATCGTTATAGTACATAACGTTATACGTTATATCGTTATAGTATATAACGTTATACGTTATATGGATATAGCATATAACGTTATACGTTATATCGTAATACTACATAACGTTATACGTTATATCGTTATCGTATATAACGTTATACGTTATATCGTTATAGTATATAACGTTATACGTTATATCGTTACAGTATATAACGTTATGCGTTATATCGTTATAGCATATAACGTTATACGTTATATCGATATAGTATATAACGTTATACGTTATATGGATATAGCATATAACGTTATACGTTATAACGATATAGTTTATAACGTTATACGTTATATCGTTATCGTATATAACGTTATACGTTATGTCGTTATCGTATATAACGTTTTACGTTATATCGTTATAGTATATAACGTTTTACGTTATATCGTTATGGTATATAATGTTATGCGTTATATCGTTATCGTATATAACGTTATACGTTATATCGTAATACTACATAACGTTATACGTTATATCGTAATACTACATAACGTTATACGTTATATCGTTATAGTATATAACGTTTTACGTTATATCGTTATGGTATATAACGTTATGCGTTATATCCTAATCGTATATAACGTTATACGTTATATCGTTATCGTATATAACGTTATACGTTATATCGATATAGTATATAACGTTATACGTTATATCGATATAGTATATAACGTTAAACGTTATATCGATATAGTATATAACGTTATACGTTATATCGTTATAGTACATAACGTTATACGTTATATCGTTATCGTATATAACGTTATACGTTATATCGCTATCGTATATAACGTTATACGTTATATCGTTATAGTATATAACGTTTTACGTTATATCGTTATGGTATATAACGTTATGCGTTATATCGTTATCGTATATAACGTTATACGTTATATCGATATAGTATATAACGTTAAACGTTATATCGATATAGTATATAACGTTAAACGTTATATCGATATAGTATATAACGTTATACGTTATATCGTTATAGTACATAACGTTATACGTTATATCGTTATCGTATATAACGTTATACATTATATCGATATAGTATATAACGTTATACGTTATAACGATATAGTTTATAACGTTATACGTTATATCGTTATCGTATACAACGTTATACGTTATATCGTTATAGTACATAACGTTATACGTTATATCGTTATAGTATATAACGTTATACGTTATATGGATATAGCATATAACGTTATACGTTATATCGTAATACTACATAACGTTATACGTTATATCGTTATCGTATATAACGTTATACGTTATATCGTTATCGTATATAACGTTATACGTTATATCGTTATAGTATATAACGTTATACGTTATATCGTTACAGTATATAACGTTATGCGTTATATCGTTATAGCATATAACGTTATACGTTATATCGATATAGTATATACCGTTATACGTTATATGGATATAGCATATAACGTTATACGTTATAACGATATAGTTTATAACGTTATACGTTATATCGTTATCGTATATAACGTTATACGTTATATCGTTATCGTATATAACGTTTTACGTTATATCGTTATCGTATATAACGTTTTACGTTATATCGTTATAGTATATAACGTTATACGTTATATCGTAATACTACATAACGTTATACGTTATATCGTTATCGTATATAACGTTATACGTTATATCGTTATAGCATATCACGTTATACGTTATAACGATATAGCTTATAACGTTATACGTTATATCGTTATCGTATATAACGTTTTACGTTATATCGTTATAGTATATAACGTTATACATTATATCCATATAGTATATAACGTTATACGTTATAACGATATAGTTTTTAACGTTATACGTTATATCGTTATCGTATATAACGTTATACGTTATATCGTTATAGTACATAACGTTATACGTTATATCGTTATCGTATATAACGTTATACATTATATCGATATAGTATATAACGTTATACGTTATAACGATATAGTTTATAACGTTATACGTTATATCGTTATCGTATACAACGTTATACGTTATATCGTTATAGTATATAACGTTATACGTTATATCGTTATAGTATATAACGTTATACGTTATATGGATATAGCATATAACGTTATACGTTATATCGTAATACTACATAACGTTATACGTTATATCGTTATCGTATATAACGTTATACGTTATATCGTTATAGTATATAACGTTATACATTATATCCATATAGTATATAACGTTATACGTTATATCGATATAGTATATAACGTTAAACGTTATATCGATATAGTATATAACGTTATACGTTATATCGTTATAGTACATAACGTTATACGTTATATCGTTATCGTATATAACGTTATACGTTATATCGCTATCGTATATAACGTTATACGTTATATCGTTATAGTATATAATGTTTTACGTTATATCGTTATGGTATATAACGTTATGCGTTATATCGTTATCGTATATAACGTTATACGTTATATCGATATAGTATATAACGTTAAACGTTATATCGATATAGTATATAACGTTATACGTTATATCGTTATAGTACATAACGTTATACGTTATATCGTTATCGTATATAACGTTATACGTTATATCGCTATCGTATATAACGTTATACGTTATATCGTTATAGTATATAACGTTTTACGTTATATCGTTATGGTATATAACGTTATGCGTTATATCGTTATCGTATATAACGTTATACGTTATATCGTTATCGTATATAACGTTTTACGTTATATCGTTATAGTATATAACGTTATACGTTATATGGATATAGCATATAGCGTTATACGTTATATCGTAATACTACATAACGTTATACGTTATATCGTAATACTACATAACGTTATACGTTATATCGTAATACTACATAACGTTATACGTTATATCGTAATACTACATAACGTTATACGTTATATCGTAATACTACATAACGTTATACGTTATATCGTTATCGTATATAACGTTATACGTTATATCGTTATAGCATATCACGTTATACGTTATAACGCTATAGCTTATAACGTTATACGTTATATCGTTATCGTATATAACGTTTTACGTTATATCGTTATAGTATATAACGTTATACATTATATCCATATAGTATATAACGTTATACGTTATAACGATATAGTTTTTAACGTTATACGTTATATCGTTATCGTATATAACGTTATACGTTATATCGTTATAGTACATAACGTTATACGTTATATCGTTATCGTATATAACGTTATACATTATATCGATATAGTATATAACGTTATACGTTATAACGATATAGTTTATAACGTTATACGTTATATCGTAATACTACATAACGTTATACGTTATATCGTAATACTACATAACGTTATACGTTATATCGTTATCGTATATAACGTTATACGTTATATCGTTATAGCATATCACGTTATACGTTATAACGCTATAGCTTATAACGTTATACGTTATATCGTTATCGTATATAACGTTTTACGTTATATCGTTATAGTATATAACGTTATACATTATATCCATATAGTATATAATGTTATACGTTATAACGATATAGTTTTTAACGTTATACGTTATATCGTTATCGTATATAACGTTATACGTTATATCGTTATAGTACATAACGTTATACGTTATATCGTTATCGTATATAACGTTATACGTTATATGGATATAGCATATAACGTTATACGTTATAACGATATAGTTTATAACGTTATACGTTATATCGTTATCGTATATAACGTTATACGTTATATCGTTATCGTATATAACGTTTTACGTTATATCGTTATAGTATATAACGTTTTACGTTATATCGTTATGGTATATAATGTTCTGCGTTATATCGTTATCGTATATAACGTTATACGGTATATCGTAATACTACATAACGTTATACGTTATATCGTAATACTACATAACGTTATACGTTATATCGTTATAGTATATAACGTTTTACGTTATATCGTTATGGTATATAACGTTATGCGTTATATCGTTATCGTATATAACGTTATACGTTATATCGATATAGTATATAACGTTAAACGTTATATCGATATAGTATATAACGTTATACGTTATATCGTTATAGTACATAACGTTATACGTTATATCGTTATCGTATATAACGTTATACGTTATATCGTTATCGTATATAACGTTATACTTTATATCGTTATAGTATATAACGTTTTACGTTATATCGTTATGGTATATAACGTTATGCGTTATATCGTTATCGTATATAACGTTATACGTTATATCGATATCGTATATAACGTTTTACGTTATATCGTTATAGTATATAACGTTATACGTTATATGGATATAGCATATAGCGTTATACGTTATATCGTAATACTACATAACGTTATACGTTATATCGTAATACTACATAACGTTATACGTTATATCGTAATACTACATAACGTTATACGTTATATCGTAATACTACATAACGTTATACGTTATATCGTTATCGTATATAACGTTATACGTTATATCGTTATAGCATATCACGTTATACGTTATAACGCTATAGCTTATAACGTTATACGTTATATCGTTATCGTATATAACGTTTTACGTTATATCGTTATAGTATATAACGTTATACATTATATCCATATAGTATATAACGTTATACGTTATAACGATATAGTTTTTAACGTTATACGTTATATCGTTATCGTATATAACGTTATACGTTATATCGTTATAGTACATAACGTTATACGTTATATCGTTATCGTATATAACGTTATACATTATATCGATATAGTATATAACGTTATACGTTATAACGATATAGTTTATAACGTTATACGTTATATCGTAATACTACATAACGTTATACGTTATATCGTAATACTACATAACGTTATACGTTATATCGTTATCGTATATAACGTTATACGTTATATCGTTATAGCATATCACGTTATACGTTATAACGCTATAGCTTATAACGTTATACGTTATAACGATATAGTTTTTAACGTTATACGTTATATCGTTATAGTATATAACGTTATACGTTATATCGTTACAGTATATAACGTTATGCGTTATATCGTTATAGCATATAACGTTATACGTTATATCGATATAGTATATACCGTTATACGTTATATGGATATAGCATATAACGTTATACGTTATAACGATATAGTTTATAACGTTATACGTTATATCGTTATCGTATATAACGTTATACGTTATATCGTTATCGTATATAACGTTTTACGTTATATCGTTATCGTATATAACGTTTTACGTTATATCGTTATAGTATATAACGTTATACGTTATATCGTAATACTACATAACGTTATACGTTATATCGTTATCGTATATAACGTTATACGTTATATCGTTATAGCATATCACGTTATACGTTATAACGATATAGCTTATAACGTTATACGTTATATCGTTATCGTATATAACGTTTTACGTTATATGGATATAGCATATAACGTCATACGTTATATCGTAATACTACATAACGTTATACGTTATATCGTTATCGTATATAACGTTATACGTTATATCGTTATAGCATATCACGTTATACGTTATATCGTTATAGCATATAACGTTATACGTTATATCGATATAGTATATAACGTTTTACGTTATATCGTTATCGTATATAACGTTATACGTTATATCGTTATAGCATATCACGTTATACGTTATAACGATATAGCTTATAACGTTATACGTTATATCGTTATCGTATATAACGTTTTACGTTATATGGATATAGCATATAACGTCATACGTTATATCGTAATACTACATAACGTTATACGTTATATCGTTATCGTATATAACGTTATACGTTATATCGTTATAGCATATCACGTTATACGTTATATCGTTATAGCATATAACGTTATACGTTATATCGATATAGTATATAACGTTATACGTTATATGGATATAGCATATAACGTTATACGTTATAACGATATAGTTTATAACGTTATACGTTATATCGTTATCGTATATAACGTTATACGTTATATCGTTATCGTATATAACGTTTTACGTTATATCGTTATAGTATATAACGTTTTACGTTATATCGTTATGGTATATAATGTTATGCGTTATATCGTTATCGTATATAACGTTATACGTTATATCGTAATACTACATAACGTTATACGTTATATCGTAATACTACATAACATTATACGTTATATCGTTATAGTGTATAACGTTTTACGTTATATCGTTATGGTATATAACGTTATGCGTTATATCCTAATCGTATATAACGTTATACGTTATATCGTTATCATATATAACGTTATACGTTATATCGATATAGTATATAACGTTATACGTTATATCGATATAGTATATAACGTTAAACGTTATATCGATATAGTATATAACGTTATACGTTATATCGTTATAGTACATAACGTTATACGTTATATCGTTATCGTATATAACGTTATACGTTATATCGCTATCGTATATAACGTTATCCGTTATATCGTTATCGTATATAACGTTATACGTTATATCGTTATAGTACATAACGTTATACGTTATATCGTTATAGTATATAACGTTATACGTTATATGGATATAGCATATAACGTTATACGTTATGTCGTAATACTACATAACGTTATACGTTATATCGTAATACTACATAACGTTATACGTTATATCGTAATACTACATAACGTTATACGTTATATCGTTATCGTATATAACGTTATACGTTATATCGTTACAGTATATAACGTTATACGTTATATCGTTATAGCATATAACGTTATACGTTATATCGATATAGTATATAACGTTATACGTTATATGGATATAGCATATAACGTTATACGTTATAACGATATAGTTTATAACGTTATACGTTATATCGTTATCGTATATAACGTTATACGTTATATCGATATAGTATATAACGTTATACGTTATATGGATATAGCATATAACGTTATACGTTATAACGATATAGTTTATAACGTTATACGTTATATCGTTATCGTATATAACGTTATACGTTATATCGTTATCGTATATAACGTTATACGTTATATCGTTATAGTATATAACGTTTCACGTTATATCGTTATGGTATATAACGTTATGCGTTATATCGCTATCGTATATAACGTTATACGTTATATCGTTATCGTATATAACGTTATACGTTATATCGATATAGTATATAACGTTATACTTTATATCGTTATAGTACATAACGTTATACGTTATATCGTTATCGTATATAACTTTATACGTTATATCGCTATCGTATATAACGTTATACGTTATATCGTTATCGTATATAACGTTATACGGTATATCGTTATAGTTTATAACGTTATACGTTATATCGTTATCGTATATAACGTTTTACGTTATATGGATATAGCATATAACGTTATACGTTATATCGTAATACTACATAACGTTATACGTTATATCGTTATCGTATATAACGTTATACGTTATATCGTTATAGTACATAACGTTATACGTTATATCGTTATCGTATATAACGTTATACATTATATCGATATAGTATATAACGTTATACGTTATAACGATATAGTTTATAACGTTATACGTTATATCGTTATCGTATACAACGTTATACGTTATATCGTTATAGTACATAACGTTATACGTTATATCGTTATAGTATATAACGTTATACGTTATATGGATATAGCATATAACGTTATACGTTATATCGTAATACTACATAACGTTATACGTTATATCGTTATCGTATATAACGTTATACGTTATATCGTTATAGTATATAACGTTATACGTTATATCGTTACAGTATATAACGTTATGCGTTATATCGTTATAGCATATAACGTTATACGTTATATCGATATAGTATATAACGTGATACGTTATATGGATATAGCATATAACGTTATACGTTATAACGATATAGTTTATAACGTTATACGTTATATCGTTATCGTATATAACGTTATACGTTATGTCGTTATCGTATATAACGTTTTACGTTATATCGTTATAGTATATAACGTTTTACGTTATATCGTTATGGTATATAATGTTATGCGTTATATCGTTATCGTATATAACGTTATACGTTATATCGTAATACTACATAACGTTATACGTTATATCGTAATACTACATAACGTTATACGTTATATCGTTATAGTATATAACGTTTTACGTTATATCGTTATGGTATATAACGTTATGCGTTATATCCTAATCGTATATAACGTTATACGTTATATCGTTATCGTATATAACGTTATACGTTATATCGATATAGTATATAACGTTATACGTTATATCGATATAGTATATAACGTTAAACGTTATATCGATATAGTATATAACGTTATACGTTATATCGTTATAGTACATAACGTTATACGTTATATCGTTATCGTATATAACGTTATACGTTATATCGCTATCGTATATAACGTTATACGTTATATCGTTATAGTATATAACGTTTTACGTTATATCGTTATGGTATATAACGTTATGCGTTATATCGTTATCGTATATAACGTTATACGTTATATCGATATAGTATATAACGTTAAACGTTATATCGATATAGTATATAACGTTAAACGTTATATCGATATAGTATATAACGTTATACGTTATATCGTTATAGTACATAACGTTATACGTTATATCGTTATCGTATATAACGTTATACATTATATCGATATAGTATATAACGTTATACGTTATAACGATATAGTTTATAACGTTATACGTTATATCGTTATCGAATACAACGTTATACGTTATATCGTTATAGTACATAACGTTATACGTTATATCGTTATAGTATATAACGTTATACGTTATATGGATATAGCATATAACGTTATACGTTATATCGTAATACTACATAACGTTATACGTTATATCGTTATCGTATATAACGTTATACGTTATATCGTTATCGTATATAACGTTATACGTTATATCGTTATAGTATATAACGTTATACGTTATATCGTTACAGTATATAACGTTATGCGTTATATCGTTATAGCATATAACGTTATACGTTATATCGATATAGTATATACCGTTATACGTTATATGGATATAGCATATAACGTTATACGTTATAACGATATAGTTTATAACGTTATACGTTATATCGTTATCGTATATAACGTTATACGTTATATCGTTATCGTATATAACGTTTTACGTTATATCGTTATCGTATATAACGTTTTACGTTATATCGTTATAGTATATAACGTTATACGTTATATCGTAATACTACATAACGTTATACGTTATATCGTTATCGTATATAACGTTATACGTTATATCGTTATAGCATATCACGTTATACGTTATAACGATATAGCTTATAACGTTATACGTTATATCGTTATCGTATATAACGTTTTACGTTATATCGTTATAGTATATAACGTTATACATTATATCCATATAGTATATAACGTTATACGTTATAACGATATAGTTTTTAACGTTATACGTTATATCGTTATCGTATATAACGTTATACGTTATATCGTTATAGTACATAACGTTATACGTTATATCGTTATCGTATATAACGTTATACATTATATCGATATAGTATATAACGTTATACGTTATAACGATATAGTTTATAACGTTATACGTTATATCGTTATCGTATACAACGTTATACGTTATATCGTTATAGTACATAACGTTATACGTTATATCGTTATAGTATATAACGTTATACGTTATATGGATATAGCATATAACGTTATACGTTATATCGTAATACTACATAACGTTATACGTTATATCGTTATCGTATATAACGTTATACGTTATATCGTTATAGTATATAACGTTATACATTATATCCATATAGTATATAACGTTATACGTTATATCGATATAGTATATAACGTTAAACGTTATATCGATATAGTATATAACGTTATACGTTATATCGTTATAGTACATAACGTTATACGTTATATCGTTATCGTATATAACGTTATACGTTATATCGCTATCGTATATAACGTTATACGTTATATCGTTATAGTATATAATGTTTTACGTTATATCGTTATGGTATATAACGTTATGCGTTATATCGTTATCGTATATAACGTTATACGTTATATCGATATAGTATATAACGTTAAACGTTATATCGATATAGTATATAACGTTATACGTTATATCGTTATAGTACATAACGTTATACGTTATATCGTTATCGTATATAACGTTATACGTTATATCGCTATCGTATATAACGTTATACGTTATATCGTTATAGTATATAACGTTTTACGTTATATCGTTATGGTATATAACGTTATGCGTTATATCGTTATCGTATATAACGTTATACGTTATATCGATATCGTATATAACGTTTTACGTTATATCGTTATAGTATATAACGTTATACGTTATATGGATATAGCATATAGCGTTATACGTTATATCGTAATACTACATAACGTTATACGTTATATCGTAATACTACATAACGTTATACGTTATATCGTAATACTACATAACGTTATACGTTATATCGTAATACTACATAACGTTATACGTTATATCGTAATACTACATAACGTTATACGTTATATCGTTATCGTATATAACGTTATACGTTATATCGTTATAGCATATCACGTTATACGTTATAACGCTATAGCTTATAACGTTATACGTTATATCGTTATCGTATATAACGTTTTACGTTATATCGTTATAGTATATAACGTTATACATTATATCCATATAGTATATAACGTTATACGTTATAACGATATAGTTTTTAACGTTATACGTTATATCGTTATCGTATATAACGTTATACGTTATATCGTTATAGTACATAACGTTATACGTTATATCGTTATCGTATATAACGTTATACATTATATCGATATAGTATATAACGTTATACGTTATAACGATATAGTTTATAACGTTATACGTTATATCGTAATACTACATAACGTTATACGTTATATCGTAATACTACATAACGTTATACGTTATATCGTTATCGTATATAACGTTATACGTTATATCGTTATAGCATATCACGTTATACGTTATAACGCTATAGCTTATAACGTTATACGTTATATCGTTATCGTATATAACGTTTTACGTTATATCGTTATAGTATATAACGTTATACATTATATCCATATAGTATATAATGTTATACGTTATAACGATATAGTTTTTAACGTTATACGTTATATCGTTATCGTATATAACGTTATACGTTATATCGTTATAGTACATAACGTTATACGTTATATCGTTATCGTATATAACGTTATACGTTATATGGATATAGCATATAACGTTATACGTTATAACGATATAGTTTATAACGTTATACGTTATATCGTTATCGTATATAACGTTATACGTTATATCGTTATCGTATATAACGTTTTACGTTATATCGTTATAGTATATAACGTTTTACGTTATATCGTTATGGTATATAATGTTCTGCGTTATATCGTTATCGTATATAACGTTATACGGTATATCGTAATACTACATAACGTTATACGTTATATCGTAATACTACATAACGTTATACGTTATATCGTTATAGTATATAACGTTTTACGTTATATCGTTATGGTATATAACGTTATGCGTTATATCGTTATCGTATATAACGTTATACGTTATATCGATATAGTATATAACGTTAAACGTTATATCGATATAGTATATAACGTTATACGTTATATCGTTATAGTACATAACGTTATACGTTATATCGTTATCGTATATAACGTTATACGTTATATCGCTATCGTATATAACGTTATACGTTATATCGTTATAGTATATAACGTTTTACGTTATATCGTTATGGTATATAACGTTATGCGTTATATCGTTATCGTATATAACGTTATACGTTATATCGATATCGTATATAACGTTTTACGTTATATCGTTATAGTATATAACGTTATACGTTATATGGATATAGCATATAGCGTTATACGTTATATCGTAATACTACATAACGTTATACGTTATATCGTAATACTACATAACGTTATACGTTATATCGTAATACTACATAACGTTATACGTTATATCGTAATACTACATAACGTTATACGTTATATCGTTATCGTATATAACGTTATACGTTATATCGTTATAGCATATCACGTTATACGTTATAACGCTATAGCTTATAACGTTATACGTTATATCGTTATCGTATATAACGTTTTACGTTATATCGTTATAGTATATAACGTTATACATTATATCCATATAGTATATAACGTTATACGTTATAACGATATAGTTTTTAACGTTATACGTTATATCGTTATCGTATATAACGTTATACGTTATATCGTTATAGTACATAACGTTATACGTTATATCGTTATCGTATATAACGTTATACATTATATCGATATAGTATATAACGTTATACGTTATAACGATATAGTTTATAACGTTATACGTTATATCGTAATACTACATAACGTTATACGTTATATCGTAATACTACATAACGTTATACGTTATATCGTTATCGTATATAACGTTATACGTTATATCGTTATAGCATATCACGTTATACGTTATAACGCTATAGCTTATAACGTTATACGTTATAACGATATAGTTTTTAACGTTATACGTTATATCGTTATAGTATATAACGTTATACGTTATATCGTTACAGTATATAACGTTATGCGTTATATCGTTATAGCATATAACGTTATACGTTATATCGATATAGTATATACCGTTATACGTTATATGGATATAGCATATAACGTTATACGTTATAACGATATAGTTTATAACGTTATACGTTATATCGTTATCGTATATAACGTTATACGTTATATCGTTATCGTATATAACGTTTTACGTTATATCGTTATCGTATATAACGTTTTACGTTATATCGTTATAGTATATAACGTTATACGTTATATCGTAATACTACATAACGTTATACGTTATATCGTTATCGTATATAACGTTATACGTTATATCGTTATAGCATATCACGCTATACGTTATAACGATATAGCTTATAACGTTATACGTTATATCGTTATCGTATATAACGTTTTACGTTATATCGTTATAGTATATAACGTTATACATTATATCCATATAGTATATAACGTTATACGTTATAACGATATAGTTTTTAACGTTATACGTTATATCGTTATCGTATATAACGTTATACGTTATATCGTTATAGTACATAACGTTATACGTTATATCGTTATCGTATATAACGTTATACATTATATCGATATAGTATATAACGTTATACGTTATAACGATATAGTTTATAACGTTATACGTTATATCGTTATCGTATACAACGTTATACGTTATATCGTTATAGTACATAACGTTATACGTTATATCGTTATAGTATATAACGTCATAAGTTATATGGATATAGCATATAACGTTATACGTTATATCGTAATACTACATAACGTTATACGTTATATCGTTATCGTATATAACGTTATACGTTATATCGTTATAGTATATAACGTTATACATTATATCCATATAGTATATAACGTTATACGTTATATCGATATAGTATATAACGTTAAACGTTATATCGATATAGTATATAACGTTATACGTTATATCGTTATAGTACATAACGTTATACGTTATATCGTTATCGTATATAACGTTATACGTTATATCGCTATCGTATATAACGTTATACGTTATATCGTTATAGTATATAATGTTTTACGTTATATCGTTATGGTATATAACGTTATGCGTTATATCGTTATCGTATATAACGTTATACGTTATATCGATATAGTATATAACGTTAAACGTTATATCGATATAGTATATAACGTTATACGTTATATCGTTATAGTACATAACGTTATACGTTATATCGTTATCGTATATAACGTTATACGTTATATCGCTATCGTATATAACGTTATACGTTATATCGTTATAGTATATAACGTTTTACGTTATATCGTTATGGTATATAACGTTATGCGTTATATCGTTATCGTATATAACGTTATACGTTATATCGATATCGTATATAACGTTTTACGTTATATCGTTATAGTATATAACGTTATACGTTATATGGATATAGCATATAGCGTTATACGTTATATCGTAATACTACATAACGTTATACGTTATATCGTAATACTACATAACGTTATACGATATATCGTAATACTACATAACGTTATACGTTATATCGTAATACTACATAACGTTATACGTTATATCGTAATACTACATAACGTTATACGTTATATCGTTATCGTATATAACGTTATACGTTATATCGTTATAGCATATCACCTTATACGTTATAACGCTATAGCTTATAACGTTATACGTTATATCGTTATCGTATATAACGTTTTACGTTATATCGTTATAGTATATAACGTTATACATTATATCCATATAGTATATAACGTTATACGTTATAACGATATAGTTTTTAACGTTATACGTTATATCGTTATCGTATATAACGTTATACGTTATATCGTTATAGTACATAACGTTATACGTTATATCGTTATCGTATATAACGTTATACATTATATCGATATAGTATATAACGTTATACGTTATAACGATATAGTTTATAACGTTATACGTTATATCGTAATACTACATAACGTTATACGTTATATCGTAATACTACATAACGTTATACGTTATATCGTTATCGTATATAACGTTATACGTTATATCGTTATAGCATATCACGTTATACGTTATAACGCTATAGCTTATAACGTTATACGTTATATCGTTATCGTATATAACGTTTTACGTTATATCGTTATAGTATATAACGTTATACATTATATCCATATAGTATATAATGTTATACGTTATAACGATATAGTTTTTAACGTTATACGTTATATCGTTATCGTATATAACGTTATACGTTATATCGTTATAGTACATAACGTTATACGTTATATCGTTATCGTATATAACGTTATACGTTATATGGATATAGCATATAACGTTATACGTTATAACGATATAGTTTATAACGTTATACGTTATATCGTTATCGTATATAACGTTATACGTTATATCGTTATCGTATATAACGTTTTACGTTATATCGTTATAGTATATAACGTTTTACGTTATATCGTTATGGTATATAATGTTCTGCGTTATATCGTTATCGTATATAACGTTATACGGTATATCGTAATACTACATAACGTTATACGTTATATCGTAATACTACATAACGTTATACGTTATATCGTTATAGTATATAACGTTTTACGTTATATCGTTATGGTATATAACGTTATGCGTTATATCGTTATCGTATATAACGTTATACGTTATATCGATATAGTATATAACGTTAAACGTTATATCGATATAGTATATAACGTTATACGTTATATCGTTATAGTACATAACGTTATACGTTATATCGTTATCGTATATAACGTTATACGTTATATCGCTATCGTATATAACGTTATACGTTATATCGTTATAGTATATAACGTTTTACGTTATATCGTTATGGTATATAACGTTATGCGTTATATCGTTATCGTATATAACGTTATACGTTATATCGATATCGTATATAACGTTTTACGTTATATCGTTATAGTATATAACGTTATACGTTATATGGATATAGCATATAGCGTTATACGTTATATCGTAATACTACATAACGTTATACGTTATATCGTAATACTACATAACGTTATACGTTATATCGTAATACTACATAACGTTATACGTTATATCGTAATACTACATAACGTTATACGTTATATCGTTATCGTATATAACGTTATACGTTATATCGTTATAGCATATCACGTTATACGTTATAACGCTATAGCTTATAACGTTATACGTTATATCGTTATCGTATATAACGTTTTACGTTATATCGTTATAGTATATAACGTTATACATTATATCCATATAGTATATAACGTTATACGTTATAACGATATAGTTTTTAACGTTATACGTTATATCGTTATCGTATATAACGTTATACGTTATATCGTTATAGTACATAACGTTATACGTTATATCGTTATCGTATATAACGTTATACATTATATCGATATAGTATATAACGTTATACGTTATAACGATATAGTTTATAACGTTATACGTTATATCGTAATACTACATAACGTTATACGTTATATCGTAATACTACATAACGTTATACGTTATATCGTTATCGTATATAACGTTATACGTTATATCGTTATAGCATATCACGTTATACGTTATAACGCTATAGCTTATAACGTTATACGTTATAACGATATAGTTTTTAACGTTATACGTTATATCGTTATCGTATATAACGTTATACGTTATATCGTTATAGTACATAACGTTATACGTTATATCGTTATCGTATATAACGTTATACGTTATATGGATATAGCATATAACGTTATACGTTATAACGATATAGTTTATAACGTTATACGTTATATCGTTATCGTATATAACGTTATACGTTATATCGTTATCGTATATAACGTTTTACGTTATATCGTTATAGTATATAACGTTTTACGTTATATCGTTATGGTATATAATGTTATGCGTTATATCGTTATCGTATATAACGTTATACGGTATATCGTAATACTACATAACGTTATACGTTATATCGTAATACTACATAACGTTATACGTTATATCGTTATAGTATATAACGTTTTACGTTATATCGTTATGGTATATAACGTTATGCGTTATATCCTAATCGTATATAACGTTATACGTTATATCGTTATCGTATATAACGTTATACGTTATATCGATATAGTATATAACGTTATACGTTATATGGATATAGCATATAACGTTATACGTTATAACGATATAGTTTATAACGTTATACGTTATATCGTTATCGTATATAACGTTATACGTTATATCGTTATCGTATATAACGTTTTACGTTATATCGTTATGGTATATAACGTTATGCGTTATATCGTTATCGTATATAACGTTATACGTTATATCGATATAGTATATAACGTTATACGTTATATCGTAATACTACATAACGTTATACGTTATATCGTAATACTACATAACGTTATACGTTATATCGTTATAGTATATAACGTTATGCGTTATATCCTAATCGTATATAACGTTATACGTTATATCGTTATCGTATATAACGTTATACGTTATATCGATATAGTATATAACGTTATACGTTATATCGATATAGTATATAACGTTATACGTTATATCGATATAGTATATAACGTTATACGTTATATGGATATAGCATATAACGTTATACGTTATAACGATATAGTTTATAACGTTATACGTTATATCGTTATCGTATATAACGTTATACGTTATATCGTTATCGTATATAACGTTTTACGTTATATCGTTATGGTATATAACGTTATGCGTTATATCGTTATCGTATATAACGTTATACGTTATATCGATATAGTATATAACGTTATACGTTATATCGTAATACTACATAACGTTATACGTTATATCGTAATACTACATAACGTTATACGTTATATCGTTATAGTATATAACGTTATGCGTTATATCCTAATCGTATATAACGTTATACGTTATATCGTTATCGTATATAACGTTATACGTTATATCGATATAGTATATAACGTTATACGTTATATCGATATAGTATATAACGTTAAACGTTATATCGATATAGTATATAACGTTATACGTTATATCGTTATAGTACATAACGTTATACGTTATATCGTTATCGTATATAACGTTATACGTTATATCGCTATCGTATATAACGTTATACGTTATATCGTTATAGTATATAACGTTTTACGTTATATCGTTATGGTATATAACGTTATGCGTTATATCGTTATCGTATATAACGTTATACGTTATATCGATATAGTATATAACGTTAAACGTTATATCGATATAGTATATAACGTTATACGTTATATCGTTATAGTACATAACGTTATACGTTATATCGTTATCGTATATAACGTTATACATTATATCGATATAGTATATAACGTTATACGTTATAACGATATAGTTTATAACGTTATACGTTATATCGTTATCGTATACAACGTTATACGTTATATCGTTATAGTACATAACGTTATACGTTATATCGTTATAGTATATAACGTTATACGTTATATGGATATAGCATATAATGTTATACGTTATATCGTAATACTACATAACGTTATACGTTATATCGTTATCGTATATAACGTTATACGTTATATCGTTATAGTACATAACGTTATACGTTATATCGTTACAGTATATAACGTTATACGTTATATCGTTATAGCATATAACGTTATACGTTATATCGCTATCGTATATAACGTTATACGTTATATGGATATAGCATATAACGTTATACGTTATATCGTAATACTACATAACGTTATACGTTATATCGTAATACTACATAACGTTATACGTTATATCGTAATACTACATAACGTTATACGTTATATCGTAATACTACATAACGTTATACGTTATATCGTAATACTACATAACGTTATACGTTATATCGTAATACTACATAACGTTATACGTTATATCGTAATACTACATAACGTTATACGTTATATCGTAATACTACATAACGTTATACGTTATATCGTTATAGTATATAACGTTTTACGTTATATCGTTATGGTATATAACGTTATGCGTTATATCGTTATCGTATATAACGTTATACGTTATATCGATATCGTATATAACGTTTTACGTTATATCGTTATAGTATATAACGTTATACGTTATATCGTTATAGTACATAACGTTATACGTTATATCGTTATCGTATATAACTTTATACGTTATATCGCTATCGTATATAACGTTATACGTTATATCGTTATCGTATATAACGTTATACGGTATATCGTTATAGTTTATAACGTTATACGTTATATCGTTATCGTATATAACGTTTTACGTTATATGGATATAGCATATAACGTTATACGTTATATCGTAATACTACATAACGTTATACGTTATATCGTTATCGTATATAACGTTATACGTTATATCGTTATAGTACATAACGTTATACGTTATATCGTTATCGTATATAACGTTATACATTATATCGATATAGTATATAACGTTATACGTTATAACGATATAGTTTATAACGTTATACGTTATATCGTTATCGTATACAACGTTATACGTTATATCGTAATACTACATAACGTTATACGTTATATCGTAATACTACATAACGTTATACGTTATATCGTAATACTACATAACGTTATACGTTATATCGTAATACTACATAACGTTATACGTTATATCGTAATACTACATAACGTTATACGTTATATCGTTATCGTATATAACGTTATACGTTATATCGTTATAGTATATAACGTTATACGTTATATCGTTACAGTATATAACGTTATGCGTTATATCGTTATAGCATATAACGTTATACGTTATATCGATATAGTATATAACGTTATACGTTATATGGATATAGCATATAACGGTATACGTTATAACGATATAGTTTATAACGTTATACGTTATATCGTTATCGTATATAACGTTATACGTTATATCGTTATCGTATATAACGTTTTACGTAATATCGTTATAGTATATAACGTTTTACGTTATATCGTTATGGTATATAATGTTATGCGTTATATCGTTATCGTATATAACGTTATACGTTATATCGTAATACTACATAACGTTATACGTTATATCGTAATACTACATAACGTTATACGTTATATCGTTATAGTATATAACGTTTTACGTTATATCGTTATGGTATATAACGTTATGCGTTATATCCTAATCGTATATAACGTTATACGTTATATCGTTATCGTATATAACGTTATACGTTATATCGATATAGTATATAACGTTATACGTTATATCGATATAGTATATAACGTTAAACGTTATATCGATATAGTATATAACGTTATACGTTATATCGTTATAGTACATAACGTTATACGTTATATCGTTATCGTATATAACGTTATACGTTATATCGCTATCGTATATAACGTTATACGTTATATCGTTATAGTATATAACGTTTTACGTTATATCGTTATGGTATATAACGTTATGCGTTATATCGTTATCGTATATAACGTTATACGTTATATCGATATAGTATATAACGTTATACGTTATATCGTTATAGTACATAACGTTATACGTTATATCGTTATAGTATATAACGTTATACGTTATATGGATATAGCATATAATGTTATACGTTATATCGTAATACTACATAACGTTATACGTTATATCGTTATCGTATATAACGTTATACGTTATATCGTTATAGTACATAACGTTATACGTTATATCGTTACAGTATATAACGTTATACGTTATATCGTTATAGCATATAACGTTATACGTTATATTGCTATCGTATATAACGTTATACGTTATATGGATATAGCATATAACGTTATACGTTATATCGTAATACTATATAACGTTATACGTTATATCGTTATAGTATATAACGTTATACGTTATATCGATATAGTATATAACGTTAAACGTTATATCGATATAGTATATAACGTTATACGTTATATCGTTATAGTACATAACGTTATACGTTATATCGTTATCGTATATAACGTTATACGTTATATCGTTATAGTATATAACGTTATACGTTATATGGATATAGCATATAACGTTATACGTTATATCGTTATCGTATATAACGTTATACGTTATATCGTTATAGTATATAACGTTATACGTTATATGGATATAGCATATAACGTTATACGTTATATCGTAATACTACATAACGTTATACGTTATATCGTTATCGTATATAACGTTATACGTTATATCGTTATAGCATATCACGTTATACGTTATAACGATATAGCTTATAACGTTATACGTTATATCGTTATCGTATATAACGTTTTACGTTATATCGTTATAGTATATAACGTTATACATTATATCCATATAGTATATAACGTTATACGTTATAACGATATAGTTTTTAACGTTATACGTTATATCGTTATCGTATATAACGTTATACGTTATATCGTTATAGTACATAACGTTATACGTTATATCGTTATCGTATATAACGTTATACATTATATCGATATAGTATATAACGTTATACGTTATAACGATATAGTTTATAACGTTATACGTTATATCGTTATCGTATACAACGTTATACGTTATATCGTTATAGTACATAACGTTATACGTTATATCGTTATAGTATATAACGTTATACGTTATATGGATATAGCATATAACGTTATACGTTATATCGTAATACTACATAACGTTATACGTTATATCGTTATCGTATATAACGTTATACGTTATATCGTTATCGTATATAACGTTTTACGTTATATCGTTATGGTATATAACGTTATGCGTTATATCGTTATCGTATATAACGTTATACGTTATATCGATATAGTATATAACGTTATACGTTATATCGTAATACTACATAACGTTATACGTTATATCGTAATACTACATAACGTTATACGTTATATCGTTATAGTATATAACGTTATGCGTTATATCCTAATCGTATATAACGTTATACGTTATATCGTTATCGTATATAACGTTATACGTTATATCGATATAGTATATAACGTTATACGTTATATCGATATAGTATATAACGTTATACGTTATATCGATATAGTATATAACGTTATACGTTATATGGATATAGCATATAACGTTATACGTTATAACGATATAGTTTATAACGTTATACGTTATATCGTTATCGTATATAACGTTATACGTTATATCGTTATCGTATATAACGTTTTACGTTATATCGTTATGGTATATAACGTTATGCGTTATATCGTTATCGTATATAACGTTATACGTTATATCGATATAGTATATAACGTTATACGTTATATCGTAATACTACATAACGTTATACGTTATATCGTAATACTACATAACGTTATACGTTATATCGTTATAGTATATAACGTTATGCGTAATATCCTAATCGTATATAACGTTATACGTTATATCGTTATCGTATATAACGTTATACGTTATATCGATATAGTATATAACGTTATACGTTATATCGATATAGTATATAACGTTAAACGTTATATCGATATAGTATATAACGTTATACGTTATATCGTTATAGTACATAACGTTATACGTTATATCGTTATCGTATATAACGTTATACGTTATATCGCTATCGTATATAACGTTATACGTTATATCGTTATAGTATATAACGTTTTACGTTATATCGTTATGGTATATAACGTTATGCGTTATATCGTTATCGTATATAACGTTATACGTTATATCGATATAGTATATAACGTTAAACGTTATATCGATATAGTATATAACGTTATACGTTATATCGTTATAGTACATAACGTTATACGTTATATCGTTATCGTATATAACGTTATACATTATATCGATATAGTATATAACGTTATACGTTATAACGATATAGTTTATAACGTTATACGTTATATCGTTATCGTATACAACGTTATACGTTATATCGTTATAGTACATAACGTTATACGTTATATCGTTATAGTATATAACGTTATACGTTATATGGATATAGCATATAATGTTATACGTTATATCGTAATACTACATAACGTTATACGTTATATCGTTATCGTATATAACGTTATACGTTATATCGTTATAGTACATAACGTTATACGTTATATCGTTACAGTATATAACGTTATACGTTATATCGTTATAGTATATAACGTTATACGTTATAACGATATAGTTTATAACGTTATACGTTATATCGTTATCGTATACAACGTTATACGTTATATCGTAATACTACATAACGTTATACGTTATATCGTAATACTACATAACGTTATACGTTATATCGTAATACTACATAACGTTATACGTTATATCGTAATACTACATAACGTTATACGTTATATCGTAATACTACATAACGTTATACGTTATATCGTTATCGTATATAACGTTATACGTTATATCGTTATAGTATATAACGTTATACGTTATATCGTTACAGTATATAACGTTATGCGTTATATCGTTATAGCATATAACGTTATACGTTATATCGATATAGTATATAACGTTATACGTTATATGGATATAGCATATAACGGTATACGTTATAACGATATAGTTTATAACGTTATACGTTATATCGTTATCGTATATAACGTTATACGTTATATCGTTATCGTATATAACGTTTTACGTTATATCGTTATAGTATATAACGTTTTACGTTATATCGTTATGGTATATAATGTTATGCGTTATATCGTTATCGTATATAACGTTATACGTTATATCGTAATACTACATAACGTTATACGTTATATCGTAATACTACATAACGTTATACGTTATATCGTTATAGTATATAACGTTTTACGTTATATCGTTATGGTATATAACGTTATGCGTTATATCCTAATCGTATATAACGTTATACGTTATATCGTTATCGTATATAACGTTATACGTTATATCGATATAGTATATAACGTTATACGTTATATCGATATAGTATATAACGTTAAACGTTATATCGATATAGTATATAACGTTATACGTTATATCGTTATAGTACATAACGTTATACGTTATATCGTTATCGTATATAACGTTATACGTTATATCGCTATCGTATATAACGTTATACGTTATATCGTTATAGTATATAACGTTTTACGTTATATCGTTATGGTATATAACGTTATGCGTTATATCGTTATCGTATATAACGTTATACGTTATATCGATATAGTATATAACGTTATACGTTATATCGTTATAGTACATAACGTTATACGTTATATCGTTATAGTATATAACGTTATACGTTATATGGATATAGCATATAATGTTATACGTTATATCGTAATACTACATAACGTTATACGTTATATCGTTATCGTATATAACGTTATACGTTATATCGTTATAGTACATAACGTTATACGTTATATCGTTACAGTATATAACGTTATACGTTATATCGTTATAGCATATAACGTTATACGTTATATTGCTATCGTATATAACGTTATACGTTATATGGATATAGCATATAACGTTATACGTTATATCGTAATACTACATAACGTTATACGTTATATCGTTATCGTATATAACGTTATACGTTATATCGTTATAGTACATAACGTTATACGTTATATCGTTATAGTATATAACGTTATACGTTATATGGATATAGCATATAATGTTATACGTTATATCGTAATACTACATAACGTTATACGTTATATCGTTATCGTATATAACGTTATACGTTATATCGTTATAGTACATAACGTTATACGTTATATCGTTACAGTATATAACGTTATACGTTATATCGTTATAGCATATAACGTTATACGTTATATCGCTATCGTATATAACGTTATACGTTATATGGATATAGCATATAACGTTATACGTTATATCGTAATACTACATAACGTTATACGTTATATCGTAATACTACATAACGTTATACGTTATATCGTAATACTACATAACGTTATACGTTATATCGTAATACTACATAACGTTATACGTTATATCGTAATACTACATAACGTTATACGTTATATCGTAATACTACATAACGTTATACGTTATATCGTAATACTACATAACGTTATACGTTATATCGTAATACTACATAACGTTATACGTTATATCGTAATACTACATAACGTTATACGTTATATCGTTATAGTATATAACGTTTTACGTTATATCGTTATGGTATATAACGTTATGCGTTATATCGTTATCGTATATAACGTTATACGTTATATCGATATCGTATATAACGTTTTACGTTATATCGTTATAGTATATAACGTTATACGTTATATCGTTATAGTACATAACGTTATACGTTATATCGTTATCGTATATAACTTTATACGTTATATCGCTATCGTATATAACGTTATACGTTATATCGTTATCGTATATAACGTTATACGGTATATCGTTATAGTTTATAACGTTATACGTTATATCGTTATCGTATATAACGTTTTACGTTATATGGATATAGCATATAACGTTATACGTTATATCGTAATACTACATAACGTTATACGTTATATCGTTATCGTATATAACGTTATACGTTATATCGTTATAGTACATAACGTTATACGTTATATCGTTATCGTATATAACGTTATACATTATATCGATATAGTATATAACGTTATACGTTATAACGATATAGTTTATAACGTTATACGTTATATCGTTATCGTATACAACGTTATACGTTATATCGTAATACTACATAACGTTATACGTTATATCGTAATACTACATAACGTTATACGTTATATCGTAATACTACATAACGTTATACGTTATATCGTAATACTACATAACGTTATACGTTATATCGTAATACTACATAACGTTATACGTTATATCGTTATCGTATATAACGTTATACGTTATATCGTTATAGTATATAACGTTATACGTTATATCGTTACAGTATATAACGTTATGCGTTATATCGTTATAGCATATAACGTTATACGTTATATCGATATAGTATATAACGTTATACGTTATATGGATATAGCATATAACGGTATACGTTATAACGATATAGTTTATAACGTTATACGTTATATCGTTATCGTATATAACGTTATACGTTATATCGTTATCGTATATAACGTTTTACGTTATATCGTTATAGTATATAACGTTTTACGTTATATCGTTATGGTATATAATGTTATGCGTTATATCGTTATCGTGTATAACGTTATACGTTATATCGTAATACTACATAACGTTATACGTTATATCGTAATACTACATAACGTTATACGTTATATCGTTATAGTATATAACGTTTTACGTTATATCGTTATGGTATATAACGTTATGCGTTATATCCTAATCGTATATAACGTTATACGTTATATCGTTATCGTATATAACGTTATACGTTATATCGATATAGTATATAACGTTATACGTTATATCGATATAGTATATAACGTTAAACGTTATATCGATATAGTATATAACGTTATACGTTATATCGTTATAGTACATAACGTTATACGTTATATCGTTATCGTATATAACGTTATACGTTATATCGCTATCGTATATAACGTTATACGTTATATCGTTATAGTATATAACGTTTTACGTTATATCGTTATGGTATATAACGTTATGCGTTATATCGTTATCGTATATAACGTTATACGTTATATCGATATAGTATATAACGTTATACGTTATATCGTTATAGTACATAACGTTATACGTTATATCGTTATAGTATATAACGTTATACGTTATATGGATATAGCATATAATGTTATACGTTATATCGTAATACTACATAACGTTATACGTTATATCGTTATCGTATATAACGTTATACGTTATATCGTTATAGTACATAACGTTATACGTTATATCGTTACAGTATATAACGTTATACGTTATATCGTTATAGCATATAACGTTATACGTTATATTGCTATCGTATATAACGTTATACGTTATATGGATATAGCATATAACGTTATACGTTATATCGTAATACTACATAACGTTATACGTTATATCGTTATCGTATATAACGTTATACGTTATATCGTTATCGTATATAACGTTATACGTTATATCGTTATAGTATATAACGTTATACGTTATATCGATATAGTATATAACGTTAAACGTTATATCGATATAGTATATAACGTTATACGTTATATCGTTATAGTACATAACGTTATACGTTATATCGTTATCGTATATAACGTTATACGTTATATCGTTATAGTATATAACGTTATACGTTATATGGATATAGCATATAACGTTATACGTTATATCGTAATACTACATAACGTTATACGTTATATCGTTATCGTATATAACGTTATACGTTATATCGTTATAGCATATCACGTTATACGTTATAACGATATAGCTTATAACGTTATACGTTATATCGTTATCGTATATAACGTTTTACGTTATATCGTTATAGTATATAACGTTATACATTATATCCATATAGTATATAACGTTATACGTTATAACGATATAGTTTTTAACGTTATACGTTATATCGTTATCGTATATAACGTTATACGTTATATCGTTATAGTACATAACGTTATACGTTATATCGTTATCGTATATAACGTTATACATTATATCGATATAGTATATAACGTTATACGTTATAACGATATAGTTTATAACGTTATACGTTATATCGTTATCGTATACAACGTTATACGTTATATCGTTATAGTACATAACGTTATACGTTATATCGTTATAGTATATAACGTTATACGTTATATGGATATAGCATATAACGTTATACGTTATATCGTAATACTACATAACGTTATACGTTATATCGTTATCGTATATAACGTTATACGTTATATCGTTATAGTATATAACGTTATACATTATATCCATATAGTATATAACGTTATACGTTATATCGATATAGTATATAACGTTAAACGTTATATCGATATAGTATATAACGTTATACGTTATATCGTTATAGTACATAACGTTATACGTTATATCGTTATCGTATATAACGTTATACGTTATATCGCTATCGTATATAACGTTATACGTTATATCGTTATAGTATATAATGTTTTACGTTATATCGTTATGGTTTATAACGTTATGCGTTATATCGTTATCGTATATAACGTTATACGTTATATCGATATAGTATATAACGTTAAACGTTATATCGATATAGTATATAACGTTATACGTTATATCGTTATAGTACATAACGTTATACGTTATATCGTTATCGTATATAACGTTATACGTTATATCGCTATCGTATATAACGTTATACGTTATATCGTTATAGTATATAACGTTTTACGTTATATCGTTATGGTATATAACGTTATGCGTTATATCGTTATCGTATATAACGTTATACGTTATATCGATATCGTATATAACGTTTTACGTTATATCGTTATAGTATATAACGTTATACGTTATATGGATATAGCATATAGCGTTATACGTTATATCGTAATACTACATAACGTTATACGTTATATCGTAATACTACATAACGTTATACGTTATATCGTAATACTACATAACGTTATACGTTATATCGTAATACTACATAACGTTATACGTTATATCGTAATACTACATAACGTTATACGCTATATCGTAATACTACATAACGTTATACGTTATATCGTTATCGTATATAACGTTATACGTTATATCGTTATAGCATATCACGTTATACGTTATAACGCTATAGCTTATAACGTTATACGTTATATCGTTATCGTATATAACGTTTTACGTTATATCGTTATAGTATATAACGTTATACATTATATCCATATAGTATATAACGTTATACGTTATAACGATATAGTTTTTAACGTTATACGTTATATCGTTATCGTATATAACGTTATACGTTATATCGTTATAGTACATAACGTTATACGTTATATCGTTATCGTATATAACGTTATACATTATATCGATATAGTATATAACGTTATACGTTATAACGATATAGTTTATAACGTTATACGTTATATCGTAATACTACATAACGTTATACGTTATATCGTAATACTACATAACGTTATACGTTATATCGTTATCGTATATAACGTTATACGTTATATCGTTATAGCATATCACGTTATACGTTATAACGCTATAGCTTATAACGTTATACGTTATATCGTTATCGTATATAACGTTTTACGTTATATCGTTATAGTATATAACGTTATACATTATATCCATATAGTATATAACGTTATACGTTATAACGATATAGTTTTTAACGTTATACGTTATATCGTTATCGTATATAACGTTATACGTTATGTCGTTATAGTACATAACGTTATACGTTATATCGTTATCGTATATAACGTTATACGTTATATGGATATAGCATATAACGTTATACGTTATAACGATATAGTTTATAACGTTATACGTTATATCGTTATCGTATATAACGTTATACGTTATATCGTTATCGTATATAACGTTTTACGTTATATCGTTATAGTATATAACGTTTTACGTTATATCGTTATGGTATATAATGTTATGCGTTATATCGTTATCGTATATAACGTTATACGGTATATCGTAATACTACATAACGTTATACGTTATATCGTAATACTACATAACGTTATACGTTATATCGTTATAGTATATAACGTTTTACGTTATATCGTTATGGTATATAACGTTATGCGTTATATCCTAATCGTATATAACGTTATACGTTATATCGTTATCGTATATAACGTTATACGTTATATCGATATAGTATATAACGTTATACGTTATATCGATATAGTATATAACGTTATACGTTATATGGATATAGCATATAACGTTATACGTTATAACGATATAGTTTATAACGTTATACGTTATATCGTTATCGTATATAACGTTATACGTTATATCGTTATCGTATATAACGTTTTACGTTATATCGTTATCGTATATAACGTTTTACGTTATATCGTTATGGTATATAACGTTATGCGTTATATCGCTATCGTATATAACGTTATACGTTATATCGATATAGTATATAACGTTATACGTTATATCGTAATACTACATAACGTTATACGTTATATCGTTATAGTATATAACGTTATGCGTTATATCCTAATCGTATATAACGTTATACCTTATATCGTTATCGTATATAACGTTATACGTTATATCGTTATCGTATATAACGTTATACATTATATCGATATAGTATATAACGTTATACGTTATATCGATATAGTATATAACGTTAAACGTTATATCGATATAGTATATAACGTTATACGTTATATCGTTATAGTACATAACGTTATACGTTATATCGTTATCGTATATAACGTTATACGTTATATCGATATAGTATATAACGTTAAACGTTATATCGATATAGTATATAACGTTATACGTTATATCGTTATAGTACATAACGTTATACGTTATATCGTTATCGTATATAACGTTATACATTATATCGATATAGTATATAACGTTATACGTTATAACGATATAGTTTATAACGTTATACGTTATATCGTTATCGTATACAACGTTTTACGTTATATCGTTATAGTACATAACGTTATACGTTATATCGTTATAGTATATAACGTTATACGTTATATGGATATAGCATATAATGTTATACGTTATATCGTAATACTACATAACGTTATACGTTATATCGTTATCGTATATAACGTTATACGTTATATCGTTATAGTACATAACGTTATACGTTATATCGTTACAGTATATAACGTTATACGTTATATCGTTATAGCATATAACGTTATACGTTATATCGCTATCGTATATAACGTTATACGTTATATGGATATAGCATATAACGTTATACGTTATATCGTAATACTACATAACGTTATACGTTATATCGTTATAGTATATAACGTTTTACGTTATATCGTTATGGTATATAACGTTATGCGTTATATCGTTATCGTATATAACGTTATACGTTATATCGATATCGTATATAACGTTTTACGTTATATCGTTATAGTATATAACGTTATACGTTATATCGTTATAGTACATAACGTTATACGTTATATCGTTATCGTATATAACGTTATACGTTATATCGCTATCGTATATAACGTTATCCGTTATATCGTTATCGTATATAACGTTATACGTTATATCGTTATAGTACATAACGTTATACGTTATATCGTTATAGTATATAACGTTATACGTTATATGGATATAGCATATAACGTTATACGTTATATCGTAATACTACATAACGTTATACGTTATATCGTAATACTACATAACGTTATACGTTATATCGTAATACTACATAACGTTATACGTTATATCGTAATACTACATAACGTTATACGTTATATCGTAATACTACATAACGTTATACGTTATATCGTAATACTACATAACGTTATACGTTATATCGTTATCGTATATAACGTTATACGTTATATCGTTATAGCATATCACGTTATACGTTATAACGATATAGCTTATAACGTTATACGTTATATCGTTATCGTATATAACGTTTTACGTTATATCGTTATAGTATATAACGTTATACATTATATCCATATAGTATATAACGTTATACGTTATAACGATATAGTTTTTAACGTTATACGTTATATCGTTATCGTATATAACGTTATACGTTATATCGTTATAGTACATAACGTTATACGTTATATCGTTATCGTATATAACGTTATACATTATATCGATATAGTATATAACGTTATACGTTATAACGATATAGTTTATAACGTTATACGTTATATCGTTATCGTATATAACGTTATACGTTATATCGTAATACTACATAACGTTATACGTTATATCGTAATACTACATAACGTTATACGTTATATCGTTATGGTATATAACGTTATGCGTTATATCCTAATCTTATATAACGTTATACGTTATATCGTTATCGTATATAACGTTATACGTTATATCGATATAGTATATAACGTTATACTTTATATCGTTATAGTACATAACGTTATACGTTATATCGTTATCGTATATAACGTTATACGTTATATCGTTATCGTATATAACTTTATACGTTATATCGCTATCGTATATAACGTTATACGTTATATCGATATAGTATATAACGTTATACGTTATATCGATATAGTATATAACGTTAAACGTTATATCGATATAGTATATAACGTTATACGTTATATCGTTATAGTACATAACGTTATACGTTATATCGTTATAGTATATAACGTTATACGTTATATCGTTACAGTATATAACGTTATACGTTATATCGTTATAGTATATAACGTTTTACGTTATATCGTTATGGTATATAATGTTATGCGTTATATCGTTATCGTATATAACGTTATACGTTATATCGTAATACTACATAACGTTATACGTTATATCGTAATACTACATAACGTTATACGTTATATCGTTATAGTATATAACGTTTTACGTTATATCGTTATGGTATATAACGTTATGCGTTATATCCTAATCGTATATAACGTTATACGTTATATCGTTATCGTATATAACGTTATACGTTATATCGATATAGTATATAACGTTATACGTTATATCGATATAGTATATAACGTTAAACGTTATATCGATATAGTATATAACGTTATACGTTATATCGTTATAGTACATAACGTTATACGTTATATCGTTATCGTATATAACGTTATACGTTATATCGCTATCGTATATAACGTTATACGTTATATCGTTATAGTATATAACGTTTTACGTTATATCGTTATGGTATATAACGTTATGCGTTATATCGTTATCGTATATAACGTTATACGTTATATCGATATAGTATATAACGTTAAACGTTATATCGATATAGTATATAACGTTATACGTTATATCGTTATAGTACATAACGTTATACGTTATATCGTTATCGTATATAACGTTATACATTATATCGATATAGTATATAACGTTATACGTTATAACGATATAGTTTATAACGTTATACGTTATATCGTTATCGTATGCAACGTTATACGTTATATCGTTATAGTACATAACGTTATACGTTATATCGTTATAGTATATAACGTTATACGTTATATGGATATAGCATATAACGTTATACGTTATATCGTAATACTACATAACGTTATACGTTATATCGTTATCGTATATAACGTTATACGTTATATCGTTATAGTATATAACGTTATACGTTATATCGTTACAGTATATAACGTTATACGTTATATCGTTATAGCATATAACGTTATACGTTATATCGCTATCGTATATAACGTTATACGTTATATGGATATAGCATATAACGTTATACGTTATATCGCTATCGTATATAACGTTATACGTTATATGGATATAGCATATAACGTTATACGTTATATCGTAATACTACATAACGTTATACGTTATATCGTAATACTACATAACGTTATACGTTATATCGTAATACTACATAACGTTATACGTTATATCGTAATACTACATAACGTTATACGTTATATCGTAATACTACATAACGTTATACGTTATATCGTTATCGTATATAACGTTATACGTTATATCGTTATAGCATATCACGTTATACGTTATAACGATATAGCTTATAACGTTATACGTTATATCGTTATCGTATATAACGTTTTACGTTATATGGATATAGCATATAACGTTATACGTTATATCGTAATACTACATAACGTTATACGTTATATCGTTATCGTATATAACGTTATACGTTATATCGTTATAGCATATCACGTTATACGTTATATCGTTATAGCATATAACGTTATACGTTATATCGATATAGTATATAACGTTATACGTTATATGGATATAGCATATAACGTTATACGTTATAACGATATAGTTTATAACGTTATACGTTATATCGTTATCGTATATAACGTTATACGTTATATCGTTATCGTATATAACGTTTTACGTTATATCGTTATAGTATATAACGTTTTACGTTATATCGTTATGGTATATAATGTTATGCGTTATATCGTTATCGTATATAACGTTATACGTTATATCGTAATACTACATAACGTTATACGTTATATCGTAATACTACATAACGTTATACGTTATATCGTTATAGTATATAACGTTTTACGTTATATCGTTATGGTATATAACGTTATGCGTTATATCCTAATCGTATATAACGTTATACGTTATATCGTTATCGTATATAACGTTATACGTTATATCGATATAGTATATAACGTTATACGTTATATCGATATAGTATATAACGTTAAACGTTATGTCGATATAGTATATAACGTTATACGTTATATCGTTATAGTACATAACGTTATACGTTATATCGTTATCGTATATAACGTTATACGTTATATCGCTAACGTATATAACGTTATCCGTTATATCGTTATCGTATATAACGTTATACGTTATATCGTTATAGTACATAACGTTATACGTTATATCGTTATAGTATATAACGTTATACGTTATATGGATATAGCATATAACGTTATACGTTATGTCGTAATACTACATAACGTTATACGTTATATCGTAATACTACATAACGTTATACGTTATATCGTAATACTACATAACGTTATACGTTATATCGTTATCGTATATAACGTTATACGTTATATCGTTACAGTATATAACGTTATACGTTATATCGTTATAGCATATAACGTTATACGTTATATCGATATAGTATATAACGTTATTCGTTATATGGATATAGCATATAACGTTATACGTTATAACGATATAGTTTATAACGTTATACGTTATATCGTTATCGTATATAACTTTATACGTTATATCGCTATCGTATATAACGTTATACGTTATATCGTTATCGTATATAACGTTATACGGTATATCGTTATAGTTTATAACGTTATACGTTATATCGTTATCGTATATAACGTTTTACGTTATATGGATATAGCATATAACGTTATACGTTATATCGTAATACTACATAACGTTATACGTTATATCGTTATCGTATATAACGTTATACGTTATATCGTTATAGAACATAACGTTATACGTTATATCGTTATCGTATATAACGTTATACGTTATATCGTTATCGTATATAACTTTATACGTTATATCGCTATCGTATATAACGTTATACGTTATATCGTTATCGTATATAACGTTATACGGTATATCGTTATAGTTTATAACGTTATACGTTATATCGTTATCGTATATCACGTTTTACGTTATATGGATATAGCATATAACGTTATACGTTATATCGTAATACTACATAACGTTATACGTTATATCGTTATCGTATATAACGTTATACGTTATATCGTTATAGTACATAACGTTATACGTTATATCGTTATCGTATATAACGTTATACATTATATCGATATAGTATATAACGTTATACGTTATAACGATATAGTTTATAACGTTATACGTTATATCGTTATCGTATACAACGTTATACGTTATATCGTTATAGTACATAACGTTATACGTTATATCGTTATAGTATATAACGTTATACGTTATATGGATATAGCATATAACGTTATACGTTATATCGTAATACTACATAACGTTATACGTTATATCGTTATCGTATATAACGTTATACGTTATATCGTTATAGTATATAACGTTATACGTTATATCGTTACAGTATATAACGTTATGCGTTATATCGTTATAGCATATAACGTTATACGTTATATCGATATAGTATATAACGTTATACGTTATATGGATATAGCATATAACGTTATACGTTATAACGATATAGTTTATAACGTTATACGTTATATCGTTATGGTATATAACGTTATACGTTATATCGTTATCGTATATAACGTTTTACGTTATATCGTTATAGTATATAACGTTTTACGTTATATCGTTATGGTATATAATGTTATGCGTTATATCGTTATCGTATATAACGTTATACGTTATATCGTAATACTACATAACGTTATACGTTATATCGTAATACTACATAACGTTATACGTTATATCGTAATACTACATAACGTTATACGTTATATCGTTATAGTATATAACGTTTTACGTTATATCGTTATGGTATATAACGTTATGCGTTATATCCTAATCGTATATAACGTTATACGTTATATCGTTATCGTATATAACGTTATACGTTATATCGATATAGTATATAACGTTATACGTTATATCGTTATCGTATATAACGTTATACGTTATATCGCTATCGTATATAACGTTATACGTTATATCGTTATGGTATATAACGTTTTACGTTATATCGTTATGGTATATAACGTTATGCGTTATATCGTTATCGTATATAACGTTATACGTTATATCGATATAGTATATAACGTTAAACGTTATATCGATATAGTATATAACGTTATACGTTATATCGTTATAGTACATAACGTTATACGTTATATCGTTATCGTATATAACGTTATACATTATATCGATATAGTATATAACGTTATACGTTATAACGATATAGTTTATAACGTTATACGTTATATCGTTATCGTATACAACGTTATACGTTATATCGTTATAGTACATAACGTTATACGTTATATCGTTATAGTATATAACGTTATACGTTATATGGATATAGCATATAACGTTATACGTTATATCGTAATACTACATAACGTTATACGTTATATCGTTATCGTATATAACGTTATACGTTATATCGTTATCGTATATAACGTTATACGTTATATCGTTATAGTATATAACGTTATACGTTATATCGTTACAGTATATAACGTTATGCGTTATATCGTTATAGCATATAACGTTATACGTTATATCGATATAGTATATACCGTTATACGTTATATGGATATAGCATATAACGTTATACGTTATAACGATATAGTTTATAACGTTATACGTTATATCGTTATCGTATATAACGTTATACGTTATATCGTTATCGTATATAACGTTTTACGTTATATCGTTATCGTATATAACGTTTTACGTTATATCGTTATAGTATATAACGTTATACGTTATATCGTAATACTACATAACGTTATACGTTATATCGTTATCGTATATAACGTTATACGTTATATCGTTATCGTATATAACGTTTTACGTTATATCGTTATGGTATATAACGTTATGCGTTATATCGTTATCGTATATAACGTTATACGTTATATCGATATAGTATATAACGTTATACGTTATATCGTAATACTACATAACGTTATACGTTATATCGTAATACTACATAACGTTATACGTTATATCGTTATAGTATATAACGTTATGCGTTATATCCTAATCGTATATAACGTTATATGTTATATCGTTATCGTATATAACGTTATACGTTATATCGATATAGTATATAACGTTATACGTTATATCGATATAGTATATAACGTTATACGTTATATCGATATAGTATATAACGTTATACGTTATATGGATATAGCATATAACGTTATACGTTATAACGATATAGTTTATAACGTTATACGTTATATCGTTATCGTATATAACGTTATACGTTATATCGTTATCGTATATAACGTTTTACGTTATATGGATATAGCATATAACGTTATACGTTATATCGTAATACTACATAACGTTATACGTTATATCGTTATCGTATATAACGTTATACGTTATATCGTTATCGTATATAACGTTATACGTTATATCGTTATAGTATATAACGTTATACGTTATATCGTTACAGTATATAACGTTATGCGTTATATCGTTATAGCATATAACGTTATACGTTATATCGATATAGTATATACCGTTATACGTTATATGGATATAGCATATAACGTTATACGTTATAACGATATAGTTTATAACGTTATACGTTATATCGTTATCGTATATAACGTTATACGTTATATCGTTATCGTATATAACGTTATACGTTATATCGTTATCGTATATAACGTTTTACGTTATATCGTTATAGTATATAACGTTATACGTTATATCGTAATACTACATAACGTTATACGTTATATCGTTATCGTATATAACGTTATACGTTATATCGTTATAGCATATCACGTTATACGTTATAACGATATAGCTTATAACGTTATACGTTATATCGTTATCGTATATAACGTTTTACGTTATATCGTTATAGTATATAACGTTATACATTATATCCATATAGTATATAACGTTATACGTTATAACGATATAGTTTTTAACGTTATACGTTATATCGTTATCGTATATAACGTTATACGTTATATCGTTATAGTACATAACGTTATACGTTATATCGTTATCGTATATAACGTTATACATTATATCGATATAGTATATAGCGTTATACGTTATAACGATATAGTTTATAACGTTATACGTTATATCGTTATCGTATACAACGTTATACGTTATATCGTTATAGTACATAACGTTATACGTTATATCGTTATAGTACATAACGTTATACGTTATATCGTTATCGTATATAACGTTATACGTTATATCGCTATCGTATGTAACGTTATACGTTATATCGTTATAGTATATAATGTTTTACGTTATATCGTTATGGTATATAACGTTATGCGTTATATCGTTATCGTATATAACGTTATACGTTATATCGATATAGTATATAACGTTAAACGTTATATCGATATAGTATATAACGTTATACGTTATATCGTTATAGTACATAACGTTATACGTTATATCGTTATCGTATATAACGTTATACGTTATATCGCTATCGTATATAACGTTATACGTTATATCGTTATAGTATATAACGTTTTACGTTATATCGTTATGGTATATAACGTTATGCGTTATATCGTTATCGTATATAACGTTATACGTTATATCGATATCGTATATAACGTAAAACGTTATATCGTTATAGTATATAACGTTATACGTTATATGGATATAGCATATAACGTTATACGTTATATCGTAATACTACATAACGTTATACGTTATATCGTAATACTACATAACGTTATACGTTATATCGTAATACTACATAACGTTATACGTTATATCGTAATACTACATAACGTTATACGTTATATCGTAATACTACATAACGTTATACGTTATATCGTAATACTACATAACGTTATACGTTATATCGTTATCGTATATAACGTTATACGTTATATCGTTATAGCATATCACGTTATACGTTATAACGCTATAGCTTATAACGTTATACGTTATATCGTTATCGTATATAACGTTTTACGTTATATCGTTATAGTATATAACGTTATACATTATATCCATATAGTATATAACGTTATACGTTATAACGATATAGTTTTTAACGTTATACGTTATATCGTTATCGTATATAACGTTATACGTTATATCGTTATAGTACATAACGTTATACGTTATATCGTTATCGTATATAACGTTATACATTATATCGATATTGTATATAACGTTATACGTTATAACGATATAGTTTATAACGTTATACGTTATATCGTAATACTACATAACGTTATACGTTATATCGTAATACTACATAACGTTATACGTTATATCGTTATCGTATATAACGTTATACGTTATATCGTTATAGCATATCACGTTATACGTTATAACGCTATAGCTTATAACGTTATACGTTATATCGTTATCGTATATAACGTTATACATTATATCGATATAGTATATAACGTTATACGTTATAACGATATAGTTTTTAACGTTATACGTTATATCGTTATCGTATATAACGTTATACGTTATATCGTTATAGTACATAACGTTATACGTTATATCGTTATCGTATATAACGTTATACGTTATATGGATATAGCATATAACGTTATACGTTATATCGTTATAGTACATAACGTTATACGTTATATCGTTATCGTATATAACGTTATACATTATATCGATATAGTATATAACGTTATACGTTATAACGATATAGTTTATAACGTTATACGTTATATCGTTATCGTATACAACGTTATACGTTATATCGTTATAGTATATAACGTTATACGTTATATCGTTATAGTATATAACGTTATACGTTATATGGATATAGCATATAACGTTATACGTTATATCGTAATACTACATAACGTTATACGTTATATCGTAATACTACATAACGTTATACGTTATATCGTAATACTACATAACGTTATACGTTATATCGTAATACTACATAACGTTATACGTTATATCGTAATACTACATAACGTTATACGTTATATCGTTATCGTATATAACGTTATACGTTATATCGTTATAGCATATCACGTTATACGTTATAACGCTATAGCTTATAACGTTATACGTTATATCGTTATCGTATATAACGTTTTACGTTATATCGTTATAGTATATAACGTTATACATTATATCCATATAGTATATAACGTTATACGTTATAACGATATAGTTTTTAACGTTATACGTTATATCGTTATCGTATATAACGTTATACGTTATATCGTTATAGTACATAACGTTATACGTTATATCGTTATCGTATATAACGTTATACATTATATCGATATAGTATATAACGTTATACGTTATAACGATATAGTTTATAACGTTATACGTTATATCGTAATACTACATAACGTTATACGTTATATCGTAATACTACATAACGTTATACGTTATATCGTTATCGTATATAACGTTATACGTTATATCGTTATAGCATATCACGTTATACGTTATAACGCTATAGCTTATAACGTTATACGTTATATCGTTATCGTATATAACGTTATACATTATATCGATATAGTATATAACGTTATACGTTATAACGATATAGTTTTTAACGTTATACGTTATATCGTTATCGTATATAACGTTATACGTTATATCGTTATAGTACATAACGTTATACGTTATATCGTTATCGTATATAACGTTATACGTTATATGGATATAGCATATAACGTTATACGTTATAACGATATAGTTTATAACGTTATACGTTATATCGTTATCGTATATAACGTTATACGTTATATCGTTATCGTATATAGCGTTTTACGTTATATCGTTATAGTATATAACGTTTTACGTTATATCGTTATGGTATATAATGTTATGCGTTATATCGTTATCGTATATAACGTTATACGTTATATCGTAATACTACATAACGTTATACGTTATATCGTAATACTACATAACGTTATACGTTATATCGTTATAGTATATAACGTTTTACGTTATATCGTTATGGTATATAACGTTATGCGTTATATCCTAATCGTATATAACGTTATACGTTATATCGTTATCGTATATAACGTTATACGTTATATCGATATAGTATATAACGTTATACGTTATATCGATATAGTATATAACGTTATACGTTATATGGATATAGCATATAACGTTATACGTTATAACGATATAGTTTATAACGTTATACGTTATATCGTTATCGTATATAACGTTATACGTTATATCGTTATCGTATATAACGTTTTACGTTATATCGTTATGGTATATAACGTTATGCGTTATATCGTTATCGTATATAACGTTATACGTTATATCGATATAGTATATAACGTTATACGTTATATCGTAATACTACATAACGTTATACGTTATATCGTAATACTACATAACGTTATACGTTATATCGTTATAGTATATAACGTTATGCGTTATATCCTAATCGTATATAACGTTATATGTTATATCGTTATCGTATATAACGTTATACGTTATATCGATATAGTATATAACGTTATACGTTATATCGATATAGTATATAACGTTATACGTTATATCGATATAGTATATAACGTTATACGTTATATGGATATAGCATATAACGTTATACGTTATAACGATATAGTTTATAACGTTATACGTTATATCGTTATCGTATATAACGTTATACGTTATATCGTTATCGTATATAACGTTTTACGTTATATGGATATAGCATATAACGTTATACGTTATATCGTAATACTACATAACGTTATACGTTATATCGTTATCGTATATAACGTTATACGTTATATCGTTATCGTATATAACGTTATACGTTATATCGTTATAGTATATAACGTTATACGTTATATCGTTACAGTATATAACGTTATGCGTTATATCGTTATAGCATATAACGTTATACGTTATATCGATATAGTATATACCGTTATACGTTATATGGATATAGCATATAACGTTATACGTTATAACGATATAGTTTATAACGTTATACGTTATATCGTTATCGTATATAACGTTATACGTTATATCGTTATCGTATATAACGTTTTACGTTATATCGTTATCGTATATAACGTTTTACGTTATATCGTTATAGTATATAACGTTATACGTTATATCGTAATACTACATAACGTTATACGTTATATCGTTATCGTATATAACGTTATACGTTATATCGTTATAGCATATCACGTTATACGTTATAACGATATAGCTTATAACGTTATACGTTATATCGTTATCGTATATAACGTTTTACGTTATATCGTTATAGTATATAACGTTATACATTATATCCATATAGTATATAACGTTATACGTTATAACGATATAGTTTTTAACGTTATACGTTATATCGTTATCGTATATAACGTTATACGTTATATCGTTATAGTACATAACGTTATACGTTATATCGTTATCGTATATAACGTTATACATTATATCGATATAGTATATAACGTTATACGTTATAACGATATAGTTTATAACGTTATACGTTATATCGTTATCGTATACAACGTTATACGTTATATCGTTATAGTACATAACGTTATACGTTATATCGTTATAGTACATAACGTTATACGTTATATCGTTATCGTATATAACGTTATACGTTATATCGCTATCGTATGTAACGTTATACGTTATATCGTTATAGTATATAATGTTTTACGTTATATCGTTATGGTATATAACGTTATGCGTTATATCGTTATCGTATATAACGTTATACGTTATATCGATATAGTATATAACGTTAAACGTTATATCGATATAGTATATAACGTTATACGTTATATCGTTATAGTACATAACGTTATACGTTATATCGTTATCGTATATAACGTTATACGTTATATCGCTATCGTATATAACGTTATACGTTATATCGTTATAGTATATAACGTTTTACGTTATATCGTTATGGTATATAACGTTATGCGTTATATCGTTATCGTATATAACGTTATACGTTATATCGATATCGTATATAACGTTATACGTTATATCGTTATAGTATATAACGTTATACGTTATATGGATATAGCATATAACGTTATACGTTATATCGTAATACTACATAACGTTATACGTTATATCGTAATACTACATAACGTTATACGTTATATCGTAATACTACATAACGTTATACGTTATATCGTAATACTACATAACGTTATACGTTATATCGTAATACTACATAACGTTATACGTTATATCGTAATACTACATAACGTTATACGTTATATCGTTATCGTATATAACGTTATACGTTATATCGTTATAGCATATCACGTTATACGTTATAACGCTATAGCTTATAACGTTATACGTTATATCGTTATCGTATATAACGTTTTACGTTATATCGTTATAGTATATAACGTTATACATTATATCCATATAGTATATAACGTTATACGTTATAACGATATAGTTTTTAACGTTATACGTTATATCGTTATCGTATATAACGTTATACGTTATATCGTTATAGTACATAACGTTATACGTTATATCGTTATCGTATATAACGTTATACATTATATCGATATTGTATATAACGTTATACGTTATAACGATATAGTTTATAACGTTATACGTTATATCGTAATACTACATAACGTTATACGTTATATCGTAATACTACATAACGTTATACGTTATATCGTTATCGTATATAACGTTATACGTTATATCGTTATAGCATATCACGTTATACGTTATAACGCTATAGCTTATAACGTTATACGTTATATCGTTATCGTATATAACGTTATACATTATATCGATATAGTATATAACGTTATACGTTATAACGATATAGTTTTTAACGTTATACGTTATATCGTTATCGTATATAACGTTATACGTTATATCGTTATAGTACATAACGTTATACGTTATATCGTTATCGTATATAACGTTATACGTTATATGGATATAGCATATAACGTTATACGTTATAACGATATAGTTTATAACGTTATACGTTATATCGTTATCGTATATAACGTTATACGTTATATCGTTATCGTATATAGCGTTTTACGTTATATCGTTATAGTATATAACGTTTTACGTTATATCGTTACAGTATATAACGTTATGCGTTATATCGTTATAGCATATAACGTTATACGTTATATCGATATAGTATATACCGTTATACGTTATATGGATATAGCATATAACGTTATACGTTATAACGATATAGTTTATAACGTTATACGTTATATCGTTATCGTATATAACGTTATACGTTATATCGTTATCGTATATAACGTTTTACGTTATATCGTTATCGTATATAACGTTTTACGTTATATCGTTATAGTATATAACGTTATACGTTATATCGTAATACTACATAACGTTATACGTTATATCGTTATCGTATATAACGTTATACGTTATATCGTTATAGCATATCACGTTATACGTTATAACGATATAGCTTATAACGTTATACGTTATATCGTTATCGTATATAACGTTTTACGTTATATCGTTATAGTATATAACGTTATACATTATATCCATATAGTATATAACGTTATACGTTATAACGATATAGTTTTTAACGTTATACGTTATATCGTTATCGTATATAACGTTATACGTTATATCGTTATAGTACATAACGTTATACGTTATATCGTTATCGTATATAACGTTATACATTATATCGATATAGTATATAACGTTATACGTTATAACGATATAGTTTATAACGTTATACGTTATATCGTTATCGTATACAACGTTATACGTTATATCGTTATAGTACATAACGTTATACGTTATATCGTTATAGTACATAACGTTATACGTTATATCGTTATCGTATATAACGTTATACGTTATATCGCTATCGTATGTAACGTTATACGTTATATCGTTATAGTATATAACGTTTTACGTTATATCGTTATGGTATATAACGTTATGCGTTATATCGTTATCGTATATAACGTTATGCGTTATATCGTTATCGTATATAACGTTATACGTTATATCGATATCGTATATAACGTTATACGTTATATCGTTATAGTATATAACGTTATACGTTATATGGATATAGCATATAACGTTATACGTTATATCGTAATACTACATAACGTTATACGTTATATCGTAATACTACATAACGTTATACGTTATATCGTAATACTACATAACGTTATACGTTATATCGTAATACTACATAACGTTATACGTTATATCGTAATACTACATAACGTTATACGTTATATCGTTATCGTATATAACGTTATACGTTATATCGTTATAGCATATCACGTTATACGTTATAACGCTATAGCTTATAACGTTATACGTTATATCGTTATCGTATATAACGTTTTACGTTATATCGTTATAGTATATAACGTTATACATTATATCCATATAGTATATAACGTTATACGTTATAACGATATAGTTTTTAACGTTATACGTTATATCGTTATCGTATATAACGTTATACGTTATATCGTTATAGTACATAACGTTATACGTTATATCGTTATCGTATATAACGTTATACATTATATCGATATAGTATATAACGTTATACGTTATAAGGATATAGTTTATAACGTTATACGTTATATCGTAATACTACATAACGTTATACGTTATATCGTAATACTACATAACGTTATACGTTATATCGTTATCGTATATAACGTTATACGTTATATCGTTATAGCATATCACGTTATACGTTATAACGCTATAGCTTATAACGTTATACGTTATATCGTTATCGTATATAACGTTATACATTATATCGATATAGTATATAACGTTATACGTTATAACGATATAGTTTTTAACGTTATACGTTATATCGTTATCGTATATAACGTTATACGTTATATCGTTATAGTACATAACGTTATACGTTATATCGTTATCGTATATAACGTTATACGTTATATGGATATAGCATATAACGTTATACGTTATAACGATATAGTTTATAACGTTATACGTTATATCGTTATCGTATATAACGTTATACGTTATATCGTTATCGTATATAGCGTTTTACGTTATATCGTTATAGTATATAACGTTTTACGTTATATCGTTATGGTATATAATGTTATGCGTTATATCGTTATCGTATATAACGTTATACGTTATATCGTAATACTGCATAACGTTATACGTTATATCGTAATACTACATAACGTTATACGTTATATCGTTATAGTATATAACGTTATGCGTTATATCCTAATCGTATATAACGTTATACGTTATATCGTTATCGTATATAACGTTATACGTTATATCGATATAGTATATAACGTTATACGTTATATCGTTACAGTATATAACGTTATGCGTTATATCGTTATAGCATATAACGTTATACGTTATATCGATATAGTATATAACGTTATACGTTATATGGATATAGCATATAACGTTATACGTTATAACGATATAGTTTATAACGTTATACGTTATATCGTTATGGTATATAACGTTATACGTTATATCGTTATCGTATATAACGTTTTACGTTATATCGTTATAGTATATAACGTTTTACGTTATATCGTTATGGTATATAATGTTATGCGTTATATCGTTATCGTATATAACGTTATACGTTATATCGTTATAGTACATAACGTTATACGTTATATCGTTATCGTATATAACGTTATACATTATATCGATATAGTATATAACGTTATACGTTATAACGATATAGTTTATAACGTTATACGTTATATCGTTATCGTATACAACGTTATACGTTATATCGTTATAGTACATAACGTTATACGTTATATCGTTATAGTACATAACGTTATACGTTATATCGTTATCGTATATAACGTTATACGTTATATCGCTATCGTATGTAACGTTATACGTTATATCGTTATAGTATATAATGTTTTACGTTATATCGTTATGGTATATAACGTTATGCGTTATATCGTTATCGTATATAACGTTATGCGTTATATCGTTATCGTATATAACGTTATACGTTATATCGATATCGTATATAACGTTATACGTTATATCGTTATAGTATATAACGTTATACGTTATATGGATATAGCATATAACGTTATACGTTATATCGTAATACTACATAACGTTATACGTTATATCGTAATACTACATAACGTTATACGTTATATCGTAATACTACATAACGTTATACGTTATATCGTAATACTACATAACGTTATACGTTATATCGTAATACTACATAACGTTATACGTTATATCGTTATCGTATATAACGTTATACGTTATATCGTTATAGCATATCACGTTATACGTTATAACGCTATAGCTTATAACGTTATACGTTATATCGTTATCGTATATAACGTTTTACGTTATATCGTTATAGTATATAACGTTATACATTATATCGATATAGTATATAACGTTATACGTTATAACGATATAGTTTTTAACGTTATACGTTATATCGTTATCGTATATAACGTTATACGTTATATCGTTATAGTACATAACGTTATACGTTATATCGTTATCGTATATAACGTTATACATTATATCGATATAGTATATAACGTTATACGTTATAACGATATAGTTTATAACGTTATACGTTATATCGTAATACTACATAACGTTATACGTTATATCGTAATACTACATAACGTTATACGTTATATCGTTATCGTATATAACGTTATACGTTATATCGTTATAGCATATCACGTTATACGTTATAACGCTATAGCTTATAACGTTATACGTTATATCGTTATCGTATATAACGTTATACATTATATCGATATAGTATATAACGTTATACGTTATAACGATATAGTTTTTAACGTTATACGTTATATCGTTATCGTATATAACGTTATACGTTATATCGTTATAGTACATAACGTTATACGTTATATCGTTATCGTATATAACGTTATACGTTATATGGATATAGCATATAACGTTATACGTTATAACGATATAGTTTATAACGTTATACGTTATATCGTTATCGTATATAACGTTATACGTTATATCGTTATCGTATATAGCGTTTTACGTTATATCGTTATAGTATATAACGTTTTACGTTATATCGTTATGGTATATAATGTTATGCGTTATATCGTTATCGTATACAACGTTATACGTTATATCGTTATAGTACATAACGTTATACGTTATATCGTTATAGTATATAACGTTATACGTTATATGGATATAGCATATAACGTTATACGTTATATCGTAATACTACATAACGTTATACGTTATATCGTTATCGTATATAACGTTATACGTTATATCGTTATAGTATATAACGTTATACGTTATATCGTTACAGTATATAACGTTATGCGTTATATCGTTATAGCATATAACGTTATACGTTATATCGATATAGTATATAACGTTATACGTTATATGGATATAGCATATAACGTTATACGTTATAACGATATAGTTTATAACGTTATACGTTATATCGTTATGGTATATAACGTTATACGTTATATCGTTATCGTATATAACGTTTTACGTTATATCGTTATAGTATATAACGTTTTACGTTATATCGTTATGGTATATAATGTTATGCGTTATATCGTTATCGTATATAACGTTATACGTTATATCGTAATACTACATAACGTTATACGTTATATCGTAATACTACATAACGTTATACGTTATATCGTAATACTACATAACGTTATACGTTATATCGTTATAGTATATAACGTTTTACGTTATATCGTTATGGTATATAACGTTATGCGTTATATCCTAATCGTATATAACGTTATACGTTATATCGTTATCGTATATAACGTTATACGTTATATCGATATAGTATATAACGTTATACGTTATATCGTTATCGTATATAACGTTATACGTTATATCGCTATCGTATATAACGTTATACGTTATATCGTTATGGTATATAACGTTTTACGTTATATCGTTATGGTATATAACGTTATGCGTTATATCGTTATCGTATATAACGTTATACGTTATATCGATATAGTATATAACGTTAAACGTTATATCGATATAGTATATAACGTTATACGTTATATCGTTATAGTACATAACGTTATACGTTATATCGTTATCGTATATAACGTTATACATTATATCGATATAGTATATAACGTTATACGTTATAACGATATAGTTTATAACGTTATACGTTATATCGTTATCGTATACAACGTTATACGTTATATCGTTATAGTACATAACGTTATACGTTATATCGTTATAGTATATAACGTTATACGTTATATGGATATAGCATATAACGTTATACGTTATATCGTAATACTACATAACGTTATACGTTATATCGTTATCGTATATAACGTTATACGTTATATCGTTATCGTATATAACGTTATACGTTATATCGTTATAGTATATAACGTTATACGTTATATCGTTACAGTATATAACGTTATGCGTTATATCGTTATAGCATATAACGTTATACGTTATATCGATATAGTATATACCGTTATACGTTATATGGATATAGCATATAACGTTATACGTTATAACGATATAGTTTATAACGTTATACGTTATATCGTTATCGTATATAACGTTATACGTTATATCGTTATCGTATATAACGTTTTACGTTATATCGTTATCGTATATAACGTTTTACGTTATATCGTTATAGTATATAACGTTATACGTTATATCGTAATACTACATAACGTTATACGTTATATCGTTATCGTATATAACGTTATACGTTATATCGTTATCGTATATAACGTTTTACGTTATATCGTTATGGTATATAACGTTATGCGTTATATCGTTATCGTATATAACGTTATACGTTATATCGATATAGTATATAACGTTATACGTTATATCGTAATACTACATAACGTTATACGTTATATCGTAATACTACATAACGTTATACGTTATATCGTTATAGTATATAACGTTATGCGTTATATCCTAATCGTATATAACGTTATATGTTATATCGTTATCGTATATAACGTTATACGTTATATCGATATAGTATATAACGTTATACGTTATATCGATATAGTATATAACGTTATACGTTATATCGATATAGTATATAACGTTATACGTTATATGGATATAGCATATAACGTTATACGTTATAACGATATAGTTTATAACGTTATACGTTATATCGTTATCGTATATAACGTTATACGTTATATCGTTATCGTATATAACGTTTTACGTTATATGGATATAGCATATAACGTTATACGTTATATCGTAATACTACATAACGTTATACGTTATATCGTTATCGTATATAACGTTATACGTTATATCGTTATCGTATATAACGTTATACGTTATATCGTTATAGTATATAACGTTATACGTTATATCGTTACAGTATATAACGTTATGCGTTATATCGTTATAGCATATAACGTTATACGTTATATCGATATAGTATATACCGTTATACGTTATATGGATATAGCATATAACGTTATACGTTATAACGATATAGTTTATAACGTTATACGTTATATCGTTATCGTATATAACGTTATACGTTATATCGTTATCGTATATAACGTTTTACGTTATATCGTTATCGTATATAACGTTTTACGTTATATCGTTATAGTATATAACGTTATACGTTATATCGTAATACTACATAACGTTATACGTTATATCGTTATCGTATATAACGTTATACGTTATATCGTTATAGCATATCACGTTATACGTTATAACGATATAGCTTATAACGTTATACGTTATATCGTTATCGTATATAACGTTTTACGTTATATCGTTATAGTATATAACGTTATACATTATATCCATATAGTATATAACGTTATACGTTATAACGATATAGTTTTTAACGTTATACGTTATATCGTTATCGTATATAACGTTATACGTTATATCGTTATAGTACATAACGTTATACGTTATATCGTTATCGTATATAACGTTATACATTATATCGATATAGTATATAACGTTATACGTTATAACGATATAGTTTATAACGTTATACGTTATATCGTTATCGTATACAACGTTATACGTTATATCGTTATAGTACATAACGTTATACGTTATATCGTTATAGTACATAACGTTATACGTTATATCGTTATCGTATATAACGTTATACGTTATATCGCTATCGTATGTAACGTTATACGTTATATCGTTATAGTATATAATGTTTTACGTTATATCGTTATGGTATATAACGTTATGCGTTATATCGTTATCGTATATAACGTTATACGTTATATCGATATAGTATATAACGTTAAACGTTATATCGATATAGTATATAACGTTATACGTTATATCGTTATAGTACATAACGTTATACGTTATATCGTTATCGTATATAACGTTATACGTTATATCGCTATCGTATATAACGTTATACGTTATATCGTTATAGTATATAACGTTTTACGTTATATCGTTATGGTATATAACGTTATGCGTTATATCGTTATCGTATATAACGTTATACGTTATATCGATATCGTATATAACGTTATACGTTATATCGTTATAGTATATAACGTTATACGTTATATGGATATAGCATATAACGTTATACGTTATATCGTAATACTACATAACGTTATACGTTATATCGTAATACTACATAACGTTATACGTTATATCGTAATACTACATAACGTTATACGTTATATCGTAATACTACATAACGTTATACGTTATATCGTAATACTACATAACGTTATACGTTATATCGTAATACTACATAACGTTATACGTTATATCGTTATCGTATATAACGTTATACGTTATATCGTTATAGCATATCACGTTATACGTTATAACGCTATAGCTTATAACGTTATACGTTATATCGTTATCGTATATAACGTTTTACGTTATATCGTTATAGTATATAACGTTATACATTATATCCATATAGTATATAACGTTATACGTTATAACGATATAGTTTTTAACGTTATACGTTATATCGTTATCGTATATAACGTTATACGTTATATCGTTATAGTACATAACGTTATACGTTATATCGTTATCGTATATAACGTTATACATTATATCGATATTGTATATAACGTTATACGTTATAACGATATAGTTTATAACGTTATACGTTATATCGTAATACTACATAACGTTATACGTTATATCGTAATACTACATAACGTTATACGTTATATCGTTATCGTATATAACGTTATACGTTATATCGTTATAGCATATCACGTTATACGTTATAACGCTATAGCTTATAACGTTATACGTTATATCGTTATCGTATATAACGTTATACATTATATCGATATAGTATATAACGTTATACGTTATAACGATATAGTTTTTAACGTTATACGTTATATCGTTATCGTATATAACGTTATACGTTATATCGTTATAGTACATAACGTTATACGTTATATCGTTATCGTATATAACGTTATACGTTATATGGATATAGCATATAACGTTATACGTTATATCGTTATAGTACATAACGTTATACGTTATATCGTTATCGTATATAACGTTATACATTATATCGATATAGTATATAACGTTATACGTTATAACGATATAGTTTATAACGTTATACGTTATATCGTTATCGTATACAACGTTATACGTTATATCGTTATAGTATATAACGTTATACGTTATATCGTTATAGTATATAACGTTATACGTTATATGGATATAGCATATAACGTTATACGTTATATCGTAATACTACATAACGTTATACGTTATATCGTAATACTACATAACGTTATACGTTATATCGTAATACTACATAACGTTATACGTTATATCGTAATACTACATAACGTTATACGTTATATCGTAATACTACATAACGTTATACGTTATATCGTTATCGTATATAACGTTATACGTTATATCGTTATAGCATATCACGTTATACGTTATAACGCTATAGCTTATAACGTTATACGTTATATCGTTATCGTATATAACGTTTTACGTTATATCGTTATAGTATATAACGTTATACATTATATCCATATAGTATATAACGTTATACGTTATAACGATATAGTTTTTAACGTTATACGTTATATCGTTATCGTATATAACGTTATACGTTATATCGTTATAGTACATAACGTTATACGTTATATCGTTATCGTATATAACCTTATACATTATATCGATATAGTATATAACGTTATACGTTATAACGATATAGTTTATAACGTTATACGTTATATCGTAATACTACATAACGTTATACGTTATATCGTAATACTACATAACGTTATACGTTATATCGTTATCGTATATAACGTTATACGTTATATCGTTATAGCATATCACGTTATACGTTATAACGCTATAGCTTATAACGTTATACGTTATATCGTTATCGTATATAACGTTATACATTATATCGATATAGTATATAACGTTATACGTTATAACGATATAGTTTTTAACGTTATACGTTATATCGTTATCGTATATAACGTTATACGTTATATCGTTATAGTACATAACGTTATACGTTATATCGTTATCGTATATAACGTTATACGTTATATGGATATAGCATATAACGTTATACGTTATAACGATATAGTTTATAACGTTATACGTTATATCGTTATCGTATATAACGTTATACGTTATATCGTTATCGTATATAGCGTTTTACGTTATATCGTTATAGTATATAACGTTTTACGTTATATCGTTATGGTATATAAAGTTATGCGTTATATCGTTATCGTATATAACGTTATACGTTATATCGTAATACTACATAACGTTATACGTTATATCGTAATACTACATAACGTTATACGTTATATCGTTATAGTATATAACGTTTTACGTTATATCGTTATGGTATATAACGTTATGCGTTATATCCTAATCGTATATAACGTTATACGTTATATCGTTATCGTATATAACGTTATACGTTATATCGATATAGTATATAACGTTATACGTTATATCGATATAGTATATAACGTTATACGTTATATGGATATAGCATATAACGTTATACGTTATAACGATATAGTTTATAACGTTATACGTTATATCGTTATCGTATATAACGTTATACGTTATATCGTTATCGTATATAACGTTTTACGTTATATCGTTATGGTATATAACGTTATGCGTTATATCGTTATCGTATATAACGTTATACGTTATATCGATATAGTATATAACGTTATACGTTATATCGTAATACTACATAACGTTATACGTTATATCGTAATACTACATAACGTTATACGTTATATCGTTATAGTATATAACGTTATGCGTTATATCCTAATCGTATATAACGTTATATGTTATATCGTTATCGTATATAACGTTATACGTTATATCGATATAGTATATAACGTTATACGTTATATCGATATAGTATATAACGTTATACGTTATATCGATATAGTATATAACGTTATACGTTATATGGATATAGCATATAACGTTATACGTTATAACGATATAGTTTATAACGTTATACGTTATATCGTTATCGTATATAACGTTATACGTTATATCGTTATCGTATATAACGTTTTACGTTATATGGATATAGCATATAACGTTATACGTTATATCGTAATACTACATAACGTTATACGTTATATCGTTATCGTATATAACGTTATACGTTATATCGTTATCGTATATAACGTTATACGTTATATCGTTATAGTATATAACGTTATACGTTATATCGTTACAGTATATAACGTTATGCGTTATATCGTTATAGCATATAACGTTATACGTTATATCGATATAGTATATACCGTTATACGTTATATGGATATAGCATATAACGTTATACGTTATAACGATATAGTTTATAACGTTATACGTTATATCGTTATCGTATATAACGTTATACGTTATATCGTTATCGTATATAACGTTTTACGTTATATCGTTATCGTATATAACGTTTTACGTTATATCGTTATAGTATATAACGTTATACGTTATATCGTAATACTACATAACGTTATACGTTATATCGTTATCGTATATAACGTTATACGTTATATCGTTATAGCATATCACGTTATACGTTATAACGATATAGCTTATAACGTTATACGTTATATCGTTATCGTATATAACGTTTTACGTTATATCGTTATAGTATATAACGTTATACATTATATCCATATAGTATATAACGTTATACGTTATAACGATATAGTTTTTAACGTTATACGTTATATCGTTATCGTATATAACGTTATACGTTATATCGTTATAGTACATAACGTTATACGTTATATCGTTATCGTATATAACGTTATACATTATATCGATATAGTATATAACGTTATACGTTATAACGATATAGTTTATAACGTTATACGTTATATCGTTATCGTATACAACGTTATACGTTATATCGTTATAGTACATAACGTTATACGTTATATCGTTATAGTACATAACGTTATACGTTATATCGTTATCGTATATAACGTTATACGTTATATCGCTATCGTATGTAACGTTATACGTTATATCGTTATAGTATATAATGTTTTACGTTATATCGTTATGGTATATAACGTTATGCGTTATATCGTTATCGTATATAACGTTATACGTTATATCGATATAGTATATAACGTTAAACGTTATATCGATATAGTATATAACGTTATACGTTATATCGTTATAGTACATAACGTTATACGTTATATCGTTATCGTATATAACGTTATACGTTATATCGCTATCGTATATAACGTTATACGTTATATCGTTATAGTATATAACGTTTTACGTTATATCGTTATGGTATATAACGTTATGCGTTATATCGTTATCGTATATAACGTTATACGTTATATCGATATCGTATATAACGTTATACGTTATATCGTTATAGTATATAACGTTATACGTTATATGGATATAGCATATAACGTTATACGTTATATCGTAATACTACATAACGTTATACGTTATATCGTAATACTACATAACGTTATACGTTATATCGTAATACTACATAACGTTATACGTTATATCGTAATACTACATAACGTTATACGTTATATCGTAATACTACATAACGTTATACGTTATATCGTAATACTACATAACGTTATACGTTATATCGTTATCGTATATAACGTTATACGTTATATCGTTATAGCATATCACGTTATACGTTATAACGCTATAGCTTATAACGTTATACGTTATATCGTTATCGTATATAACGTTTTACGTTATATCGTTATAGTATATAACGTTATACATTATATCCATATAGTATATAACGTTATACGTTATAACGATATAGTTTTTAACGTTATACGTTATATCGTTATCGTATATAACGTTATACGTTATATCGTTATAGTACATAACGTTATACGTTATATCGTTATCGTATATAACGTTATACATTATATCGATATTGTATATAACGTTATACGTTATAACGATATAGTTTATAACGTTATACGTTATATCGTAATACTACATAACGTTATACGTTATATCGTAATACTACATAACGTTATACGTTATATCGTTATCGTATATAACGTTATACGTTATATCGTTATAGCATATCACGTTATACGTTATAACGCTATAGCTTATAACGTTATACGTTATATCGTTATCGTATATAACGTTATATACTATATGGATATAATGTATAACGTTATACGTTATAACGATATAGTTTTTAACGTTATACGTTATATCGTTATCGTATATAACGTTATACGTTATATCGTTATAGTACATAACGTTATACGTTATATCGTTATCGTATATAACGTTATACGTTATATGGATATAGCATATAACGTTATACGTTATAACGATATAGTTTATAACGTTATACGTTATATCGTTATCGTATATAACGTTATACGTTATATCGTTATCGTATATAGCGTTTTACGTTATATCGTTATAGTATATAACGTTTTACGTTATATCGTTACAGTATATAACGTTATGCGTTATATCGTTATAGCATATAACGTTATACGTTATATCGATATAGTATATACCGTTATACGTTATATGGATATAGCATATAACGTTATACGTTATAACGATATAGTTTATAACGTTATACGTTATATCGTTATCGTATATAACGTTATACGTTATATCGTTATCGTATATAACGTTTTACGTTATATCGTTATCGTATATAACGTTTTACGTTATATCGTTATAGTATATAACGTTATACGTTATATCGTAATACTACATAACGTTATACGTTATATCGTTATCGTATATAACGTTATACGTTATATCGTTATAGCATATCACGTTATACGTTATAACGATATAGCTTATAACGTTATACGTTATATCGTTATCGTATATAACGTTTTACGTTATATCGTTATAGTATATAACGTTATACATTATATCCATATAGTATATAACGTTATACGTTATAACGATATAGTTTTTAACGTTATACGTTATATCGTTATCGTATATAACGTTATACGTTATATCGTTATAGTACATAACGTTATACGTTATATCGTTATCGTATATAACGTTATACATTATATCGATATAGTATATAACGTTATACGTTATAACGATATAGTTTATAACGTTATACGTTATATCGTTATCGTATACAACGTTATACGTTATATCGTTATAGTATATAACGTTATACGTTATATCGTTATAGTACATAACGTTATACGTTATATCGTTATCGTATATAACGTTATACGTTATATCGCTATCGTATGTAACGTTATACGTTATATCGTTATAGTATATAATGTTTTACGTTATATCGTTATGGTATATAACGTTATGCGTTATATCGTTATCGTATATAACGTTATGCGTTATATCGTTATCGTATATAACGTTATACGTTATATCGATATCGTATATAACGTTATACGTTATATCGTTATAGTATATAACGTTATACGTTATATGGATATAGCATATAACGTTATACGTTATATCGTAATACTACATAACGTTATACGTTATATCGTAATACTACATAACGTTATACGTTATATCGTAATACTACATAACGTTATACGTTATATCGTAATACTACATAACGTTATACGTTATATCGTAATACTACATAACGTTATACGTTATATCGTTATCGTATATAACGTTATACGTTATATCGTTATAGCATATCACGTTATACGTTATAACGCTATAGCTTATAACGTTATACGTTATATCGTTATCGTATATAACGTTTTACGTTATATCGTTATAGTATATAACGTTATACATTATATCCATATAGTATATAACGTTATACGTTATAACGATATAGTTTTTAACGTTATACGTTATATCGTTATCGTATATAACGTTATACGTTATATCGTTATAGTACATAACGTTATACGTTATATCGTTATCGTATATAACGTTATACATTATATCGATATAGTATATAACGTTATACGTTATAACGATATAGTTTATAACGTTATACGTTATATCGTAATACTACATAACGTTATACGTTATATCGTAATACTACATAACGTTATACGTTATATCGTTATCGTATATAACGTTATACGTTATATCGTTATAGCATATCACGTTATACGTTATAACGATATAGCTTATAACGTTATACGTTATATCGTTATCGTATATAACGTTATACATTATATCGATATAGTATATAACGTTATACGTTATAACGATATAGTTTTTAACGTTATACGTTATATCGTTATCGTATATAACGTTATACGTTATATCGTTATAGTACATAACGTTATACGTTATATCGTTATCGTATATAACGTTATACGTTATATGGATATAGCATATAACGTTATACGTTATAACGATATAGTTTATAACGTTATACGTTATATCGTTATCGTATATAACGTTATACGTTATATCGTTATCGTATATAGCGTTTTACGTTATATCGTTATAGTATATAACGTTTTACGTTATATCGTTATGGTATATAATGTTATGCGTTATATCGTTATCGTATATAACGTTATACGTTATATCGTAATACTGCATAACGTTATACGTTATATCGTAATACTACATAACGTTATACGTTATATCGTTATAGTATATAACGTTATGCGTTATATCCTAATCGTATATAACGTTATACGTTATATCGTTATCGTATATAACGTTATACGTTATATCGATATAGTATATAACGTTATACGTTATATCGATATAGTATATAACGTTATACGTTATATCGATATAGTATATAACGTTATACGTTATATGGATATAGCATATAACGTTATACGTTATAACGATATAGTTTATAACGTTATACGTTATATCGTTATCGTATATAACGTTATACGTTATATCGTTATCGTATATAACGTTTTACGTTATATCGTTATGGTATATAACGTTATGCGTTATATCGTTATCGTATATAACGTTATACGTTATATCGATATAGTATATAACGTTATACGTTATATCGTAATACTACATAACGTTATACGTTATATCGTAATACTACATAACGTTATACGTTATATCGTTATAGTATATAACGTTATGCGTTATATCCTAATCGTATATAACGTTAAACGTTATATCGATATAGTATATAACGTTATACGTTATATCGTTATAGTACATAACGTTATACGTTATATCGATATAGTATATAACGTTATACGTTATAACGATATAGTTTATAACGTTATACGTTATATCGTTATAGTACATAACGTTATACGTTATATCGTTATCGTATATAACGTTATACGTTATATCGCTATCGTATATAACGTTATACGTTATATCGTTATAGTATATAACGTTTTACGTTATATCGTTATGGTATATAACGTTATGCGTTATATCGTTATCGTATATAACGTTATACGTTATATCGTTATCGTATATAACGTTATACGTTATATCGTTATAGTATATAACGTTATACGTTATATCGTTACAGTATATAACGTTATGCGTTATATCGTTATAGCATATAACGTTATACGTTATATCGATATAGTATATACCGTTATACGTTATATGGATATAGCATATAACGTTATACGTTATAACGATATAGTTTATAACGTTATACGTTATATCGTTATCGTATATAACGTTATACGTTATATCGTTATAGTATATAACGTTTTACGTTATATCGTTATGGTATATAACGTTATGCGTTATATCCTAATCGTATATAACGTTATACGTTATATCGTTATCGTATATAACGTTATACGTTATATCGATATAGTATATAACGTTATACGTTATATCGTTATAGCATATAACGTTATACGTTATATCGTTATCGTATATAACGTTATACATTATATCGATATAGTATATAACGTTAAACGTTATATCGTTATAGTACATAACGTTATACGTTATATCGTTATCGTATATAACGTTATACATTATATCGATATAGTATATAACGTTTTACGTTATATCGTTATAGTATATAACGTTATACGTTATATCGTAATACTACATAACGTTATACGTTATATCGTTATCGTATATAACGTTATACGTTATATCGTTATAGCATATCACGTTATACGTTATAACGATATAGCTTATAACGTTATACGTTATATCGTTATCGTATATAACGTTTTACGTTATATCGTTATAGTATATAACGTTATACATTATATCCATATAGTATATAACGTTATACGTTATAACGATATAGTTTTTAACGTTATACGTTATATCGTTATCGTATATAACGTTATACGTTATATCGTTATAGTACATAACGTTATACGTTATATCGTTATCGTATATAACGTTATACATTATATCGATATAGTATATAACGTTATACGTTATAACGATATAGTTTATAACGTTATACGTTATATCGTTATCGTATACAACGTTATACGTTATATCGTTATAGCATATAACGTTATACGTTATATCGTTATAGTATATAACGTTATACGTTATATGGATATAGCATATAACGTTATACGTTATATCGTAATACTACATAACGTTATACGTTATATCGTTATAGTACATAACGTTATACGTTATATCGTTATCGTATATAACGTTATACATTATATCGATATAGTATATAACGTTATACGTTATAACGATATAGTTTATAACGTTATACGTTATATCGTAATACTACATAACGTTATACGTTATATCGTAATACTACATAACGTTATACGTTATATCGTTATCGTATATAACGTTATACGTTATATCGTTATAGCATATCACGTTATACGTTATAACGCTATAGCTTATAACGTTATACGTTATATCGTTATCGTATATAACGTTATACATTATATCGATATAGTATATAACGTTATACGTTATAACGATATAGTTTATAACGTTATACGTTATATCGTTATCGTATATAACGTTATACGTTATATCGTTATAGTACATAACGTTATACGTTATATCGTTATCGTATATAACGTTATACGTTATATGGATATAGCATATAACGTTATACGTTATAACGATATAGTTTATAACGTTATACGTTATATCGTTATCGTATATAACGTTATACGTTATATCGTTATCGTATATAGCGTTTTACGTTATATCGTTATAGTATATAACGTTTTACGTTATATCGTTATGGTATATAATGTTATGCGTTATATCGTTATCGTATATAACGTTATACGTTATATCGTAATACTACATAACGTTATACGTTATATCGTAATACTACATAACGTTATACGTTATATCGTTATAGTATATAACGTTTTACGTTATATCGTTATGGTATATAACGTTATGCGTTATATCCTAATCGTATATAACGTTATACGTTATATCGTTATCGTATATAACGTTATACGTTATATCGATATAGTATATAACGTTATACGTTATATCGATATAGTATATAACGTTATACGTTATATGGATATAGCATATAACGTTATACGTTATAACGATATAGTTTATAACGTTATACGTTATATCGCTATCGTATATAACGTTATACGTTATATCGTTATCGTATATAACGTTTTACGTTATATCGTTATGGTATATAACGTTATGCGTTATATCGTTATCGTATATAACGTTATACGTTATATCGATATAGTATATAACGTTATACGTTATATCGTAATACTACATAACGTTATACGTTATATCGTAATACTACATAACGTTATACGTTATATCGTTATAGTATATAACGTTATGCGTTATATCCTAATCGTATATAACGTTATACGTTATATCGTTATCGTATATAACGTTATACGTTATATCGATATAGTATATAACGTTATACGTTATATCGATATAGTATATAACGTTATACGTTATATCGATATAGTATATAACGTTATACGTTATATGGATATAGCATATAACGTTATACGTTATAACGATATAGTTTATAACGTTATACGTTATATCGTTATCGTATATAACGTTATACGTTATATCGTTATCGTATATAACGTTTTACGTTATATCGTTATGGTATATAACGTTATGCGTTATATCGTTATCGTATATAACGCTATACGTTATATCGATATAGTATATAACGTTATACGTTATATCGTAATACTACATAACGTTATACGTTATATCGTAATACTACATAACGTTATACGTTATATCGTTATAGTATATAACGTTATGCGTTATATCCTAATCGTATATAACGTTAAACGTTATATCGATATAGTATATAACGTTATACGTTATATCGTTATAGTACATAACGTTATACGTTATATCGATATAGTATATAACGTTATACGTTATAGCGATATAGTTTATAACGTTATACGTTATATCGTTATAGTACATAACGTTATACGTTATATCGTTATCGTATATAACGTTATACGTTATATCGCTATCGTATATAACGTTATACGTTATATCGTTATAGTATATAACGTTTTACGTTATATCGTTATGGTATATAACGTTATGCGTTATATCGTTATCGTATATAACGTTATACGTTATATCGATATAGTATATAACGTTAAACGTTATATCGATATAGTATATAACGTTATACGTTATATCGTTATAGTACATAACGTTATACGTTATATCGTTATCGTATATAACGTTATACATTATATCGATATAGTATATAACGTTATACGTTATAACGATATAGTTTATAACGTTATACGTTATATCGTTATCGTATACAACGTTATACGTTATATCGTTATAGTACATAACGTTATACGTTATATCGTTATAGTATATAACGTTATACGTTATATGGATATAGCATATAACGTTATACGTTATATCGTAATACTACATAACGTTATACGTTATATCGTTATCGTATATAACGTTATACGTTATATCGTTATAGCATATCACGTTATACGTTATAACGCTATAGCTTATAACGTTATACGTTATATCGTTATCGTATATAACGTTTTACGTTATATCGTTATAGTATATAACGTTATACATTATATCCATATAGTATATAACGTTATACGTTATAACGATATAGTTTTTAACGTTATACGTTATATCGTTATCGTATATAACGTTATACGTTATATCGTTATAGTACATAACGTTATACGTTATATCGTTATCGTATATAACGTTATACATTATATCGATATAGTATATAACGTTATACGTTATAACGATATAGTTTATAACGTTATACGTTATATCGTAATACTACATAACGTTATACGTTATATCGTAATACTACATAACGTTATACGTTATATCGTAATACTACATAACGTTATACGTTATATCGTTATCGTATATAACGTTATACGTTATATCGTTATAGCATATCACGTTATACGTTATAACGCTATAGCTTATAACGTTATACGTTATAACGTTATCGTATATAACGTTATACATTATATCGATATAGTATATAACGTTATACGTTATAACGATATAGTTTTTAACGTTATACGTTATATCGTTATCGTATATAACGTTATACGTTATATCGTTATAGTACATAACGTTATACGTTATATCGTTATCGTATATAACGTTATACGTTATATGGATATAGCATATAACGTTATACGTTATAACGATATAGTTTATAACGTTATACGTTATATCGTTATCGTATATAACGTTATACGTTATATCGTTATCGTATATAGCGTTTTACGTTATATCGTTATAGTATATAACGTTTTACGTTATATCGTTATGGTATATAATGTTATGCGTTATATCGTTATCGTATATAACGTTATACGTTATATCGTAATACTACATAACGTTATACGTTATATCGTAATACTACATAACGTTATACGTTATATCGTTATAGTATATAACGTTATGCGTTATATCCTAATCGTATATAACGTTAAACGTTATATCGATATAGTATATAACGTTATACGTTATATCGTTATAGTACATAACGTTATACGTTATATCGATATAGTATATAACGTTATACGTTATAGCGATATAGTTTATAACGTTATACGTTATATCGTTATAGTACATAACGTTATACGTTATATCGTTATCGTATATAACGTTATACGTTATATCGCTATCGTATATAACGTTATACGTTATATCGTTATCGTATACAACGTTATACGTTATATCGTTATAGTACATAACGTTATACGTTATATCGTTATAGTATATAACGTTATACGTTATATGGATATAGCATATAACGTTATACGTTATATCGTAATACTACATAACGTTATACGTTATATCGTTATAGTACATAACGTTATACGTTATATCGTTATCGTATATAACGTTATACATTATATCGATATAGTATATAACGTTATACGTTATAACGATATAGTTTATAACGTTATACGTTATATCGTAATACTACATAACGTTATACGTTATATCGTAATACTACATAACGTTATACGTTATATCGTTATCGTATATAACGTTATACGTTATATCGTTATAGCATATCACGTTATACGTTATAACGCTATAGCTTATAACGTTATACGTTATATCGTTATCGTATATAACGTTATACATTATATCGATATAGTATATAACGTTATACGTTATAACGATATAGTTTTTAACGTTATACGTTATATCGTTATCGTATATAACGTTATACGTTATATCGTTATAGTACATAACGTTATACGTTATATCGTTATAGTATATAACGTTATACGTTATATGGATATAGCATATAACGTTATACGTTATATCGTAATACTACATAACGTTATACGTTATATCGTTATAGTACATAACGTTATACGTTATATCGTTATCGTATATAACGTTATACATTATATCGATATAGTATATAACGTTATACGTTATAACGATATAGTTTATAACGTTATACGTTATATCGTAATACTACATAACGTTATACGTTATATCGTAATACTACATAACGTTATACGTTATATCGTTATAGTATATAACGTTTTACGTTATATCGTTATGGTATATAACGTTATGCGTTATATCCTAATCGTATATAACGTTATACGTTATATCGTTATCGTATATAACGTTATACGTTATATCGATATAGTATATAACGTTATACGTTATATCGATATAGTATATAACGTTATACGTTATATGGATATAGCATATAACGTTATACGTTATAACGATATAGTTTATAACGTTATACGTTATATCGTTATCGTATATAACGTTATACGTTATATCGTTATCGTATATAACGTTTTACGTTATATCGTTATGGTATATAACGTTATGCGTTATATCGTTATCGTATATAACGTTTTACGTTATATCGTTATGGTATATAACGTTATGCGTTATATCGTTATCGTATATAACGTTATACGTTATATCGATATAGTATATAACGTTATACGTTATATCGATATAGTATATAACGTTATACGTTATATCGATATAGTATATAACGTTATACGTTATATGGATATAGCATATAACGTTATACGTTATAACGATATAGTTTATAACGTTATACGTTATATCGTTATCGTATATAACGTTATACGTTATATCGTTATCGTATATAACGTTTTACGTTATATCGTTATGGTATATAACGTTATGCGTTATATCGTTATCGTATATAACGTTATACGTTATATCGATATAGTATATAACGTTATACGTTATATCGTAATACTACATAACGTTATACGTTATATCGTAATACTACATAACGTTATACGTTATATCGTTATAGTATATAACGTTATGCGTTATATCCTAATCGTATATAACGTTAAACGTTATATCGATATAGTATATAACGTTATACGTTATATCGTTATAGTACATAACGTTATACGTTATATCGATATAGTATATAACGTTATACGTTATAGCGATATAGTTTATAACGTTATACGTTATATCGTTATAGTACATAACGTTATACGTTATATCGTTATCGTATATAACGTTATACGTTATATCGCTATCGTATATAACGTTATACGTTATATCGTTATAGTATATAACGTTTTACGTTATATCGTTATGGTATATAACGTTATGCGTTATATCGTTATCGTATATAACGTTATACGTTATATCGTTATCGTATACAACGTTATACGTTATATCGTTATAGTACATAACGTTATACGTTATATCGTTATAGTATATAACGTTATACGTTATATGGATATAGCATATAACGTTATACGTTATATCGTAATACTACATAACGTCATACGTTATATCGTTATCGTATATAACGTTATACGTTATATCGTTATAGCATATCACGTTATACGTTATAACGCTATAGCTTATAACGTTATACGTTATATCGTTTTCGTATATAACGTTTTACGTTATATCGTTATAGTATATAACGTTATACATTATATCCATATAGTATATAACGTTATACGTTATAACGATATAGTTTTTAACGTTATACGTTATATCGTTATCGTATATAACGTTATACGTTATATCGTTATAGTACATAACGTTATACGTTATATCGTTATCGTATATAACGTTATACATTATATCGATATAGTATATAACGTTATACGTTATAACGATATAGTTTATAACGTTATACGTTATATCGTAATACTACATAACGTTATACGTTATATCGTAATACTACATAACGTTATACGTTATATCGTTATCGTATATAACGTTATACGTTATATCGTTATAGCATATCACGTTATACGTTATAACGCTATAGCTTATAACGTTATACGTTATATCGTTATCGTATATAACGTTATACATTATATCGATATAGTATATAACGTTATACGTTATAACGATATAGTTTTTAACGTTATACGTTATATCGTTATCGTATATAACGTTATACGTTATATCGATATAGTACATAACGTTATACGTTATATCGTTATCGTATATAACGTTATACGTTATATGGATATAGCATATAACGTTATACGTTATAACGATATAGTTTATAACGTTATACGTTATATCGTTATCGTATATAACGTTATACGTTATATCGTTATCGTATATAGCGTATTACGTTATATCGTTATAGTATATAACGTTTTACGTTATATCGTTATGGTATATAATGTTATGCGTTATATCGTTATCGTATATAACGTTATACGTTATATCGTAATACTACATAACGTTATACGTTATATCGTAATACTACATAACGTTATACGTTATATCGTTATAGTATATAACGTTATGCGTTATATCCTAATCGTATATAACGTTAAACGTTATATCGATATAGTATATAACGTTATACGTTATATCGTTATAGTACATAACGTTATACGTTATATCGATATAGTATATAACGTTATACGTTATAGCGATATAGTTTATAACGTTATACGTTATATCGTTATAGTACATAACGTTATACGTTATATCGTTATCGTATATAACGTTATACGTTATATCGCTATCGTATATAACGTTATACGTTATATCGTTATCGTATACAACGTTATACGTTATATCGTTATAGTACATAACGTTATACGTTATATCGTTATAGTATATAACGTTATACGTTATATGGATATAGCATATAACGTTATACGTTATATCGTAATACTACATAACGTTATACGTTATATCGTTATAGTACATAACGTTATACGTTATATCGTTATCGTATATAACGTTATACATTATATCGATATAGTATATAACGTTATACGTTATAACGATATAGTTTATAACGTTATACGTTATATCGTAATACTACATAACGTTATACGTTATATCGTAATACTACATAACGTTATACGTTATATCGTTATCGTATATAACGTTATACGTTATATCGTTATAGCATATCACGTTATACGTTATAACGCTATAGCTTATAACGTTATACGTTATATCGTTATCGTATATAACGTTATACATTATATCGATATAGTATATAACGTTATACGTTATAACGATATAGTTTTTAACGTTATACGTTATATCGTTATCGTATATAACGTTATACGTTATATCGTTATAGTACATAACGTTATACGTTATATCGTTATCGTATATAACGTTATACGTTATATGGATATAGCATATAACGTTATACGTTATAACGATATAGTTTATAACGTTATACGTTATATCGTTATCGTATATAACGTTATACGTTATATCGTTATCGTATATAGCGTTTTACGTTATATCGTTATAGTATATAACGTTTTACGTTATATCGTTATGGTATATAATGTTATGCGTTATATCGTTATCGTATATAACGTTATACGTTATATCGTAATACTACATAACGTTATACGTTATATCGTAATACTACATAACGTTATACGTTATATCGTTATAGTATATAACGTTTTACGTTATATCGTTATGGTATATAACGTTATGCGTTATATCCTAATCGTATATAACGTTATACGTTATATCGTTATCGTATATAACGTTATACGTTATATCGATATAGTATATAACGTTATACGTTATATCGATATAGTATATAACGTTATACGTTATATGGATATAGCATATAACGTTATACGTTATAACGATATAGTTTATAACGTTATACGTTATATCGTTATCGTATATAACGTTATACGTTATATCGTTATCGTATATAACGTTTTACGTTATATCGTTATGGTATATAACGTTATGCGTTATATCGTTATCGTATATAACGTTATACGTTATATCGATATAGTATATAACGTTATACGTTATATCGTAATACTACATAACGTTATACGTTATATCGTAATACTACATAACGTTATACGTTATATCGTTATAGTATATAACGTTATGCGTCATATCCTAATCGTATATAACGTTATACGTTATATCGTTATCGTATATAACGTTATACGTTATATCGATATAGTATATAACGTTATACGTTATATCGATATAGTATATAACGTTATACGTTATATCGATATAGTATATAACGTTATACGTTATATGGATATAGCATATAACGTTATACGTTATAACGATATAGTTTATAACGTTATACGTTATATCGTTATCGTATATAACGTTATACGTTATATCGTTATCGTATATAACGTTTTACGTTATATCGTTATGGTATATAACGTTATGCGTTATATCGTTATCGTATATAACGTTATACGTTATATCGATATAGTATATAACGTTATACGTTATATCGATATAGTATATAACGTTATACGTTATATCGATATAGTATATAACGTTATACGTTATATGGATATAGCATATAACGTTATACGTTATAACGATATAGTTTATAACGTTATGCGTTATATCCTAATCGTATATAACGTTAAACGTTATATCGATATAGTATATAACGTTATACGTTATATCGTTATAGTACATAACGTTATACGTTATATCGATATAGTATATAACGTTATACGTTATAGCGATATAGTTTATAACGTTATACGTTATATCGTTATAGTACATAACGTTATACGTTATATCGTTATCGTATATAACGTTATACGTTATATCGCTATCGTATATAACGTTATACGTTATATCGTTATAGTATATAACGTTTTACGTTATATCGTTATGGTATATAACGTTATGCGTTATATCGTTATCGTATATAACGTTATACGTTATATCGATATAGTATATAACGTTAAACGTTATATCGATATAGTATATAACGTTATACGTTATATCGTTATAGTACATAACGTTATACGTTATATCGTTATCGTATATAACGTTATACATTATATCGATATAGTATATAACGTTATACGTTATAACGATATAGTTTATAACGTTATACGTTATATCGTTATCGTATACAACGTTATACGTTATATCGTTATAGTACATAACGTTATACGTTATATCGTTATAGTATATAACGTTATACGTTATATGGATATAGCATATAACGTTATACGTTATATCGTAATACTACATAACGTTATACGTTATATCGTTATCGTATATAACGTTATACGTTATATCGTTATAGCATATCACGTTATACGTTATAACGCTATAGCTTATAACGTTATACGTTATATCGTTATCGTATATAACGTTTTACGTTATATCGTTATAGTATATAACGTTATACATTATATCCATATAGTATATAACGTTATACGTTATAACGATATAGTTTTTAACTTTATACGTTATATCGTTATCGTATATAACGTTATACGTTATATCGTTATAGTACATAACGTTATACGTTATATCGTTATCGTATATAACGTTATACATTATATCGATATAGTATATAACGTTATACGTTATAACGATATAGTTTATAACGTTATACGTTATATCGTAATACTACATAACGTTATACGTTATATCGTAATACTACATAACGTTATACGTTATATCGTTATCGTATATAACGTTATACGTTATATCGTTATAGCATATCACGTTATACGTTATAACGCTATAGCTTATAACGTTATACGTTATATCGTTATCGTATATAACGTTATACATTATATCGATATAGTATATAACGTTATACGTTATAACGATATAGTTTTTAACGTTATACGTTATATCGTTATCGTATATAACGTTATACGTTATATCGTTATAGTACATAACGTTATACGTTATATCGTTATCGTATATAACGTTATACGTTATATGGATATAGCATATAACGTTATACGTTATAACGATATAGTTTATAACGTTATACGTTATATCGTTATCGTATATAACGTTATACGTTATATCGTTATCGTATATAGCGTTTTACGTTATATCGTTATAGTATATAACGTTTTACGTTATATCGTTATGGTATATAATGTTATGCGTTATATCGTTATCGTATATAACGTTATACGTTATATCGTAATACTACATAACGTTATACGTTATATCGTAATACTACATAACGTTATACGTTATATCGTTATAGTATATAACGTTATGCGTTATATCCTAATCGTATATAACGTTAAACGTTATATCGATATAGTATATAACGTTATACGTTATATCGTTATAGTACATAACGTTATACGTTATATCGATATAGTATATAACGTTATACGTTATAGCGATATAGTTTATAACGTTATACGTTATATCGTTATAGTACATAACGTTATACGTTATATCGTTATCGTATATAACGTTATACGTTATATCGCTATCGTATATAACGTTATACGTTATATCGTTATAGTATATAACGTTTTACGTTATATCGTTATGGTATATAACGTTATGCGTTATATCGTTATCGTATATAACGTTATACGTTATATCGATATAGTATATAACGTTTAACGTTATATCGATATAGTATATAACGTTATACGTTATATCGTTATAGTACATAACGTTATACGTTATATCGTTATCGTATATAACGTTATACATTATATCGATATAGTATATAACGTTATACGTTATAACGATATAGTTTATAACGTTATACGTTATATCGTTATCGTATACAACGTTATACGTTATATCGTTATAGTACATAACGTTATACGTTATATCGTTATAGTATATAACGTTATACGTTATATGGATATAGCATATAACGTTATACGTTATATCGTAATACTACATAACGTTATACGTTATATCGTTATCGTATATAACGTTATACGTTATATCGTTATAGCATATCACGTTATACGTTATAACGCTATAGCTTATAACGTTATACGTTATATCGTTATCGTATATAACGTTTTACGTTATATCGTTATAGTATATAACGTTATACATTATATCCATATAGTATATAACGTTATACGTTATAACGATATAGTTTTTAACGTTATACGTTATATCGTTATCGTATATAACGTTATACGTTATATCGTTATAGTACATAACGTTATACGTTATATCGTTATCGTATATAACGTTATACATTATATCGATATAGTATATAACGTTATACGTTATAACGATATAGTTTATAACGTTATACGTTATATCGTAATACTACATAACGTTATACGTTATATCGTAATACTACATAACGTTATACGTTATATCGTTATCGTATATAACGTTATACGTTATATCGTTATAGCATATCACGTTATACGTTATAACGCTATAGCTTATAACGTTATACGTTATATCGTTATCGTATATAACGTTATACATTATATCGATATAGTATATAACGTTATACGTTATAACGATATAGTTTTTAACGTTATACGTTATATCGTTATCGTATATAACGTTATACGTTATATCGTTATAGTACATAACGTTATACGTTATATCGTTATCGTATATAACGTTATACGTTATATGGATATAGCATATAACGTTATACGTTATAACGATATAGTTTATAACGTTATACGTTATATCGTTATCGTATATAACGTTATACGTTATATCGTTATCGTATATAGCGTTTTACGTTATATCGTTATAGTATATAACGTTTTACGTTATATCGTTATGGTATATAATGTTATGCGTTATATCGTTATCGTATATAACGTTATACGTTATATCGTAATACTGCATAACGTTATACGTTATATCGTAATACTACATAACGTTATACGTTATATCGTTATAGTATATAACGTTATGCGTTATATCCTAATCGTATATAACGTTATACGTTATATCGTTATCGTATATAACGTTATACGTTATATCGATATAGTATATAACGTTATACGTTATATCGATATAGTATATAACGTTATACGTTATATCGATATAGTATATAACGTTATACGTTATATGGATATAGCATATAACGTTATACGTTATAACGATATAGTTTATAACGTTATACGTTATATGGATATAGCATATAACGTTATACGTTATAACGATATAGTTTATAACGTTATACGTTATATCGTTATCGTATATAACGTTATACGTTATATCGTTATCGTATATAGCGTTTTACGTTATATCGTTATAGTATATAACGTTTTACGTTATATCGTTATGGTATATAATGTTATGCGTTATATCGTTATCGTATATAACGTTATACGTTATATCGTAATACTGCATAACGTTATACGTTATATCGTAATACTACATAACGTTATACGTTATATCGTTATAGTATATAACGTTATGCGTTATATCCTAATCGTATATAACGTTATACGTTATATCGTTATCGTATATAACGTTATACGTTATATCGATATAGTATATAACGTTATACGTTATATCGATATAGTATATAACGTTATACGTTATATCGATATAGTATATAACGTTATACGTTATATGGATATAGCATATAACGTTATACGTTATAACGATATAGTTTATAACGTTATACGTTATATCGTTATCGTATATAACGTTATACGTTATATCGTTATCGTATATAACGTTTTACGTTATATCGTTATGGTATATAACGTTATGCGTTATATCGTTATCGTATATAACGTTATACGTTATATCGATATAGTATATAACGTTATACGTTATATCGTAATACTACATAACGTTATACGTTATATCGTAATACTACATAACGTTATACGTTATATCGTTATAGTATATAACGTTATGCGTTATATCCTAATCGTATATAACGTTAAACGTTATATCGTTATAGTATATAACGTTTTACGTTATATCGTTATGGTATATAACGTTATGCGTTATATCGTTATCGTATATAACGTTATACGTTATATCGTTATCGTATATAACGTTATACGTTATATCGTTATAGTATATAACGTTATACGTTATATCGTTACAGTATATAACGTTATGCGTTATATCGTTATAGCATATAACGTTATACGTTATATGGATATAGCATATAACGTTATACGTTATAAGGATATAGTTTATAACGTTATACGTTATATCGTTATCGTATATAACGTTATACGTTATATCGTTATCGTATATAACGTTTTACGTTATATCGTTATGGTATATAACGTTATGCGTTATATCGTTATGGTATATAATGTTATGCGTTATATCGTTATCGTATATAACGTTATACGTTATATCGTAATACTGCATAACGTTATACGTTATATCGTAATACTACATAACGTTATACGTTATATCGTTATAGTATATAACGTTATGCGTTATATCCTAATCGTATATAACGTTATACGTTATATCGTTATCGTATATAACGTTATACGTTATATCGATATAGTATATAACGTTATACGTTATATCGATATAGTATATAACGTTATACGTTATATCGATATAGTATATAACGTTATACGTTATATGGATATAGCATATAACGTTATACGTTATAACGATATAGTTTATAACGTTATACGTTATATCGTTATCGTATATAACGTTATACGTTATATCGTTATCGTATATAACGTTTTACGTTATATCGTTATGGTATATAACGTTATGCGTTATATCGTTATCGTATATAACGTTATACGTTATATCGATATAGTATATAACGTTATACGTTATATCGTAATACTACATAACGTTATACGTTATATCGTAATACTACATAACGTTATACGTTATATCGTTATAGTATATAACGTTATGCGTTATATCCTAATCGTATATAACGTTAAACGTTATATCGATATAGTATATAACGTTATACGTTATATCGTTATAGTACATAACGTTATACGTTATATCGATATAGTATATAACGTTATACGTTATAACGATATAGTTTATAACGTTATACGTTATATCGTTATAGTACATAACGTTATACGTTATATCGTTATCGTATATAACGTTATACGTTATATCGCTATCGTATATAACGTTATACGTTATATCGTTATAGTATATAACGTTTTACGTTATATCGTTATGGTATATAACGTTATGCGTTATATCGTTATCGTATATAACGTTATACGTTATATCGTTATCGTATATAACGTTATACGTTATATCGTTATAGTATATAACGTTATACGTTATATCGTTACAGTATATAACGTTATGCGTTATATCGTTATAGCATATAACGTTATACGTTATATCGATATAGTATATACCGTTATACGTTATATGGATATAGCATATAACGTTATACGTTATAACGATATAGTTTATAACGTTATACGTTATATCGTTATCGTATATAACGTTATACGTTATATCGTTATAGTATATAACGTTTTACGTTATATCGTTATGGTATATAACGTTATGCGTTATATCCTAATCGTATATAACGTTATACGTTATATCGTTATCGTATATAACGTTATACGTTATATCGATATAGTATATAACGTTATACGTTATATCGATATAGTATATAACGATAAACGTTATATCGTTATAGTACATAACGTTATACGTTATATCGTTATCGTATATAACGTTATACATTATATCGATATAGTATATAACGTTATACGTTATAACGATATAGTTTATAACGTTATACGTTATATCGTTATCGTATACAACGTTATACGTTATATCGTTATAGTACATAACGTTATACGTTATATCGTTATAGTATATAACGTTATACGTTATATGGATATAGCATATAACGTTATACGTTATATCGTAATACTACATAACGTTATACGTTATATCGTTATCGTATATAACGTTATACGTTATATCGTTATCGTATATAACGTTATACGTTATATCGTTATAGTATATAACGTTATACGTTATATCGTTACAGTATATAACGTTATGCGTTATATCGTTATAGCATATAACGTTATACGTTATATCGTTATCGTATATAACGTTATACATTATATCGATATAGTATATAACGTTAAACGTTATATCGTTATAGTACATAACGTTATACGTTATATCGTTATCGTATATAACGTTATACATTATATCGATATAGTATATAACGTTTTACGTTATATCGTTATAGTATATAACGTTATACGTTATATCGTAATACTACATAACGTTATACGTTATATCGTTATCGTATATAACGTTATACGTTATATCGTTATAGCATATCACGTTATACGTTATAACGATATAGCTTATAACGTTATACGTTATATCGTTATCGTATATAACGTTTTACGTTATATCGTTATAGTATATAACGTTATACATTATATCCATATAGTATATAACGTTATACGTTATAACGATATAGTTTTTAACGTTATACGTTATATCGTTATCGTATATAACGTTATACGTTATATCGTTATAGTACATAACGTTATACGTTATATCGTTATCGTATATAACGTTATACATTATATCGATATAGTATATAACGTTATACGTTATAACGATATAGTTTATAACGTTATACGTTATATCGTTATCGTATACAACGTTATACGTTATATCGTTATAGTACATAACGTTATACGTTATATCGTTATAGTATATAACGTTATACGTTATATGGATATAGCATATAACGTTATACGTTATATCGTAATACTACATAACGTTATACGTTATATCGTTATAGTACATAACGTTATACGTTATATCGTTATCGTATATAACGTTATACATTATATCGATATAGTATATAACGTTATACGTTATAACGATATAGTTTTTAACGTTATACGTTATATCGTAATACTACATAACGTTATACGTTATATCGTAATACTACATAACGTTATACGTTATATCGTTATCGTATATAACGTTATACGTTATATCGTTATAGCATATCACGTTATACGTTATAACGCTATAGCTTATAACGTTATACGTTATATCGTTATCGTATATAACGTTATACGTTATATCGATATAGTATATAACGTTATACGTTATAACGATATAGTTTTTAACGTTATACGTTATATCGTTATCGTATATAACGTTATACGTTATATCGTTATAGTACCTAACGTTATACGTTATATCGTTATCGTATATAACGTTATACGTTATATGGATATAGCATATAACGTTATACGTTATAACGATATAGTTTATAACGTTATACGTTATATCGTTATCGTATATAACGTTATACGTTATATCGTTATCGTATATAGCGTTTTACGTTATATCGTTATAGTATATAACGTTTTACGTTATATCGTTATGGTATATAATGTTATGCGTTATATCGTTATCGTATATAACGTTATACGTTATATCGTAATACTACATAACGTTATACGTTATATCGTAATACTACATAACGTTATACGTTATATCGTTATAGTATATAACGTTTTACGTTATATCGTTATGGTATATAACGTTATGCGTTATATCCTAATCGTATATAACGTTATACGTTATATCGTTATCGTATATAACGTTATACGTTATATCGATATAGTATATAACGTTATACGTTATATCGATATAGTATATAACGTTATACGTTATATCGATATAGTATATAACGTTATACGTTATATGGATATAGCATATAACGTTATACGTTATAACGATATAGTTTATAACGTTATACGTTATATCGTTATCGTATATAACGTTATACGTTATATCGTTATCGTATATAACGTTTTACGTTATATCGTTATGGTATATAACATTATGCGTTATATCGTTATCGTATATAACGTTATACGTTATATCGTTATCGTATATAACGTTATACATTATATCGATATAGTATATAACGTTATACATTATATCGATATAGTATATAACGTTAAACGTTATATCGTTATCGTATATAACGTTATACGTTATATCGATATAGTATATAACGTTATACGTTATATCGATATAGTATATAACGTTATACGTTATATGGATATAGCATATAACGTTATACGTTATAACGATATAGTTTATAACGTTATACGTTATATCGTTATCGTATATAACGTTATACGTTATATCGTTATCGTATATAACGTTTTACGTTATATCGTTATGGTATATAACGTTATGCGTTATATCGTTATCGTATATAACGTTATACGTTATATCGATATAGTATATAACGTTATACGTTATATCGTAATACTACATAACGTTATACGTTATATCGTAATACTACATAACGTTATACGTTATATCGTTATAGTATATAACGTTATGCGTTATATCCTAATCGTATATAACGTTATACGTTATATCGTTATCGTATATAACGTTATACGTTATATCGATATAGTATATAACGTTATACGTTATATCGATATAGTATATAACGTTATACGTTATATCGATATAGTATATAACGTTATACGTTATATCGATATAGTATATAACGTTATACGTTATATGGATATAGCATATAACGTTATACGTTATAACGATATAGTTTATAACGTTATACGTTATATCGTTATCGTATATAACGTTATACGTTATATCGTTATCGTATATAACGTTTTACGTTATATCGTTATGGTATATAACATTATGCGTTATATCGTTATCGTATATAACGTTATACGTTATATCGATATAGTATATAACGTTATACGTTATATCGTAATACTACATAACGTTATACGTTATATCGTAATACTACATAACGTTATACGTTATATCGTTATAGTATATAACGTTATGCGTTATATCCTAATCGTATATAACGTTAAACGTTATATCGATATAGTATATAACGTTATACGTTATATCGTTATAGTACATAACGTTATACGTTATATCGATATAGTATATAACGTTATACGTTATAGCGATATAGTTTATAACGTTATACGTTATATCGTTATAGTACATAACGTTATACGTTATATCGTTATCGTATATAACGTTATACGTTATATCGCTATCGTATATAACGTTATACGTTATATCGTTATAGTATATAACGTTTTACGTTATATCGTTATGGTATATAACGTTATGCGTTATATCGTTATCGTATATAACGTTATACGTTATATCGATATAGTATATAACGTTAAACGTTATATCGATATAGTATATAACGTTATACGTTATATCGTTATAGTACATAACGTTATACGTTATATCGTTATCGTATATAACGTTATACATTATATCGATATAGTATATAACGTTATACGTTATAACGATATAGTTTATAACGTTATACGTTATATCGTTATCGTATACAACGTTATACGTTATATCGTTATAGTACATAACGTTATACGTTATATCGTTATAGTATATAACGTTATACGTTATATGGATATAGCATATAACGTTATACGTTATATCGTAATACTACATAACGTTATACGTTATATCGTTATCGTATATAACGTTATACGTTATAACGATATAGTTTATAACGTTATACGTTATATCGTTATCGTATACAATGTTATACGTTATATCGTTATAGTACATAACGTTATACGTTATATCGTTATAGTATATAACGTTATACGTTATATGGATATAGCATATAACGTTATACGTTATATCGTAATACTACATAACGTTATACGTTATATCGTTATAGTACATAACGTTATACGTTATATCGTTATAGTATATAACGTTATACGTTATATGGATATACCATATAACGTTATACGTTATATCGTAATACTACATAACGTTATACGTTATATCGTTATCGTATATAACGTTATACGTTATATCGTTATCGTATATAACGTTATACGTTATATCGTTATAGTATATAACGTTATACGTTATATCGTTACAGTATATAACGTTATGCGTTATATCGTTATAGCATATAACGTTATACGTTATATCGATATAGTATATACCGTTATACGTTATATGGATATAGCATATAACGTTATACGTTATAACGATATAGTTTATAACGTTATACGTTATATCGTTATCGTATATAACGTTATACGTTATATCGTTATAGTATATAACGTTTTACGTTATATCGTTATGGTATATAACGTTATGCGTTATATCCTAATCGTATATAACGTTATACGTTATATCGTTATCGTATATAACGTTATACGTTATATCGATATAGTATATAACGTTATACGTTATATCGATATAGTATATAACGTTAAACGTTATATCGTTATAGTACATAACGTTATACGTTATATCGTTATCGTATATAACGTTATACATTATATCGATATAGTATATAACGTTATACGTTATAACGATATAGTTTATAACGTTATACGTTATATCGTTATCGTATACAACGTTATACGTTATATCGTTATAGTACATAACGTTATACGTTATATCGTTATAGTATATAACGTTATACGTTATATGGATATAGCATATAACGTTATACGTTATATCGTAATACTACATAACGTTATACGTTATATCGTTATCGTATATAACGTTATACGTTATATCGTTATCGTATATAACGTTTTACGTTATATCGTTATAGTATATAACGTTATACATTATATCCATATAGTATATAACGTTATACGTTATAACGATATAGTTTTTAACGTTATACGTTATATCGTTATCGTATATAACGTTATACGTTATATCGTTATAGTACATAACGTTATACGTTATATCGTTATCGTATATAACGTTATACATTATATCGATATAGTATATAACGTTATACGTTATAACGATATAGTTTATAACGTTATACGTTATATCGTTATCGTATACAACGTTATACGTTATATCGTTATAGTACATAACGTTATACGTTATATCGTTATAGTATATAACGTTATACGTTATATGGATATAGCATATAACGTTATACGTTATATCGTAATACTACATAACGTTATACGTTATATCGTTATCGTATATAACGTTATACGTTATATCGTTATAGTATATAACGTTATACATTATATCCATATAGTATATAACGTTATACGTTATATCGATATAGTATATAACGTTAAACGTTATATCGATATAGTATATAACGTTATACGTTATATCGTTATAGTACATAACGTTATACGTTATATCGTTATCGTATATAACGTTATACGTTATATCGCTATCGTATATAACGTTATACGTTATATCGTTATAGTATATAATGTTTTACGTTATATCGTTATGGTATATAACGTTATGCGTTATATCGTTATCGTATATAACGTTATACGTTATATCGATATAGTATATAACGTTAAACGTTATATCGATATAGTATATAACGTTATACGTTATATCGTTATAGTACATAACGTTATACGTTATATCGTTATCGTATATAACGTTATACGTTATATCGCTATCGTATATAACGTTATACGTTATATCGTTATAGTATATAACGTTTTACGTTATATCGTTATGGTATATAACGTTATGCGTTATATCGTTATCGTATATAACGTTATACGTTATATCGTTATCGTATATAACGTTTTACGTTATATCGTTATAGTATATAACGTTATACGTTATATGGATATAGCATATAGCGTTATACGTTATATCGTAATACTACATAACGTTATACGTTATATCGTAATACTACATAACGTTATACGTTATATCGTAATACTACATAACGTTATACGTTATATCGTAATACTACATAACGTTATACGTTATATCGTAATACTACATAACGTTATACGTTATATCGTTATCGTATATAACGTTATACGTTATATCGTTATAGCATATCACGTTATACGTTATAACGCTATAGCTTATAACGTTATACGTTATATCGTTATCGTATATAACGTTTTACGTTATATCGTTATAGTATATAACGTTATACATTATATCCATATAGTATATAACGTTATACGTTATAACGATATAGTTTTTAACGTTATACGTTATATCGTTATCGTATATAACGTTATACGTTATATCGTTATAGTACATAACGTTATACGTTATATCGTTATCGTATATAACGTTATACATTATATCGATATAGTATATAACGTTATACGTTATAACGATATAGTTTATAACGTTATACGTTATATCGTAATACTACATAACGTTATACGTTATATCGTAATACTACATAACGTTATACGTTATATCGTTATCGTATATACCGTTATACGTTATATCGTTATAGCATATCACGTTATACGTTATAACGCTATAGCTTATAACGTTATACGTTATATCGTTATCGTATATAACGTTTTACGTTATATCGTTATAGTATATAACGTTATACATTATATCCATATAGTATATAACGTTATACGTTATAACGATATAGTTTTTAACGTTATACGTTATATCGTTATCGTATATAACGTTATACGTTATATCGTTATAGTACATAACGTTATACGTTATATCGTTATCGTATATAACGTTATACGTTATATGGATATAGCATATAACGTTATACGTTATAACGATATAGTTTATAACGTTATACGTTATATCGTTATCGTATATAACGTTATACGTTATATCGTTATCGTATATAACGTTTTACGTTATATCGTTATAGTATATAACGTTTTACGTTATATCGTTATGGTATATAATGTTATGCGTTATATCGTTATCGTATACAACGTTATACGGTATATCGTAATACTACATAACGTTATACGTTATATCGTAATACTACATAACGTTATACGTTATATCGTTATAGTATATAACGTTTTACGTTATATCGTTATGGTATATAACGTTATGCGTTATATCCTAATCGTATATAACGTTATACGTTATATCGTTATCGTATATAACGTTATACGTTATATCGATATAGTATATAACGTTATACGTTATATAGATATAGTATATAACGTTATACGTTATATGGATATAGCATATAACGTTATACGTTATAACGATATAGTTTATAACGTTATACGTTATATCGTTATCGTATATAACGTTATACGTTATATCGTTATCGTATATAACGTTTTACGTTATATCGTTATGGTATATAACGTTATGCGTTATATCGTTATCGTATATAACGTTATACGTTATATCGATATAGTATATAACGTTATACGTTATATCGTAATACTACATAACGTTATACGTTATATCGTAATACTACATAACGTTATACGTTATATCGTTATAGTATATAACGTTATGCGTTATATCCTAATCGTATATAACGTTATACCTTATATCGTTATCGTATATAACGTTATACGTTATATCGTTATCGTATATAACGTTATACGTTATATCGATATAGTATATAACGTTATACGTTATATCGATATAGTATATAACGTTATACGTTATATCGATATAGTATATAACGTTATACGTTATATGGATATAGCATATAACGTTATACGTTATAACGATATAGTTTATAACGTTATACGTTATATCGTTATCGTATATAACGTTATATGTTATATCGTTATCGTATATAACGTTTTACGTTATATCGTTATGGTATATAACGTTATGCGTTATATCGTTATCGTATATAACGTTATACGTTATATCGATATAGTATATAATGTTATACGTTATATCGTAATACTACATAACGTTATACGTTATATCGTAATACTACATAACGTTATACGTTATATCGTTATAGTATATAACGTTATGCGTTATATCCTAATCGTATATAACGTTATACGTTATATCGTTATCGTATATAACGTTATACGTTATATCGTTATCGTATATAACGTTATACGTTATATCGATATAGTATATAACGTTATACGTTATATCGATATAGTATATAACGTTAAACGTTATATCGATATAGTATATAACGTTATACGTTATATCGTTATAGTACATAACGTTATACGTTATATCGTTATCGTATATAACGTTATACGTTATATCGCTATCGTATATAACGTTATACGTTATATCGTTATAGTATATAACGTTTTACGTTATATCGTTATGGTATATAACGTTATGCGTTATATCGTTATCGTATATAACGTTATACGTTATATCGATATAGTATATAACGTTAAACGTTATATCGATATAGTATATAACGTTATACGTTATATCGTTATAGTACATAACGTTATACGTTATATCGTTATCGTATATAACGTTATACATTATATCGATATAGTATATAACGTTATACGTTATAACGATATAGTTTATAACGTTATACGTTATATCGTTATCGTATACAACGTTATACGTTATATCGTTATAGTACATAACGTTATACGTTATATCGTTATAGTATATAACGTTATACGTTATATGGATATAGCATATAATGTTATACGTTATATCGATATCGTATATAACGTTTTACGTTATATCGTTATAGTATATAACGTTATACGTTATATCGTTATAGTACATAACGTTATACGTTATATCGTTATCGTATATAACGTTATACGTTATATCGCTATCGTATATAACGTTATCCGTTATATCGTTATCGTATATAACGTTATACGTTATATCGTTATAGTACATAACGTTATACGTTATATCGTTATAGTATATAACGTTATACGTTATATGGATATAGCATATAACGTTATACGTTATATCGTAATACTACATAACGTTATACGTTATATCGTTATCGTATATAACGTTATACGTTATATCGTTATAGCATATCACGTTATACGTTATAACGATATAGCTTATAACGTTATACGTTATATCGTTATCGTATATAACGTTTTACGTTATATCGTTATAGTATATAACGTTATACATTATATCCATATAGTATATAACGTTATACGTTATAACGATATAGTTTTTAACGTTATACGTTATATCGTTATCGTATATAACGTTATACGTTATATCGTTATAGTACATAACGTTATACGTTATATCGTTATCGTATATAACGTTATACATTATATCGATATAGTATATAACGTTATACGTTATAACGATATAGTTTATAACGTTATACGTTATATCGTTATCGTATATAACGTTATACGTTATATCGTAATACTACATAACGTTATACGTTATATCGTAATACTACATAACGTTATACGTTATATCGTTATAGTATATAACGTTTTACGTTATATCGTTATGGTATATAACGTTATGCGTTATATCCTAATCTTATATAACGTTATACGTTATATCGTTATCGTATATAACGTTATACGTTATATCGATATAGTATATAACGTTATACTTTATATCGTTATAGTACATAACGTTATACGTTATATCGTTATCGTATATAACGTTATACGTTATATCGTTATCGTATATAACTTTATACGTTATATCGCTATCGTATATAACGTTATACGTTATATCGTTATCGTATATAACGTTATACGGTATATCGTTATAGTTTATAACGTTATACGTTATATCGTTATCGTATATAACGTTTTACGTTATATGGATATAGCATATAACGTTATACGTTATATCGTAATACTACATAACGTTATACGTTATATCGTTATCGTATATAACGTTATACGTTATATCGTTATAGTACATAACGTTATACGTTATATCGTTATCGTATATAACGTTATACATTATATCGATATAGTATATAACGTTATACGTTATAACGATATAGTTTATAACGTTATACGTTATATCGTTATCGTATACAACGTTATACGTTATATCGTTATAGTACATAACGTTATACGTTATATCGTTATAGTATATAACGTTATACGTTATATCGTTACAGTATATAACGTTATACGTTATATCGTTATAGTATATAACGTTTTACGTTATATCGTTATGGTATATAATGTTATGCGTTATATCGTTATCGTATATAACGTTATACGTTATATCGTAATACTACATAACGTTATACGTTATATCGTAATACTACATAACGTTATACGTTATATCGTTATAGTATATAACGTTTTACGTTATATCGTTATGGTATATAACGTTATGCGTTATATCCTAATCGTATATAACGTTATACGTTATATCGTTATCGTATATAACGTTATACGTTATATCGATATAGTATATAACGTTATACGTTATATCGATATAGTATATAACGTTAAACGTTATATCGATATAGTATTTAACGTTATACGTTATATCGTTATAGTACATAACGTTATACGTTATATCGTTATCGTATATAACGTTATACGTTATATCGCTATCGTATATAACGTTATACGTTATATCGTTATAGTATATAACGTTTTACGTTATATCGTTATGGTATATAACGTTATGCGTTATATCATTATCGTATATAACGTTATACGTTATATCGATATAGTATATAACGTTAAACGTTATATCGATATAGTATATAACGTTATACGTTATATCGTTATAGTACATAACGTTATACGTTATAACGATATAGTTTATAACGTTATACGTTATATCGTTATCGTATGCAACGTTATACGTTATATCGTTATAGTACATAACGTTATACGTTATATCGTTATAGTATATAACGTTATACGTTATATGGATATAGCATATAACGTTATACGTTATATCGTAATACTACATAACGTTATACGTTATATCGTTATCGTATATAACGTTATACGTTATATCGTTATAGTATATAACGTTATACGTTATATCGTTACAGTATATAACGTTATACGTTATATCGTTATAGCATATAACGTTATACGTTATATCGCTATCGTATATAACGTTATACGTTATATGGATATAGCATATAACGTTATACGTTATATCGTAATACTACATAACGTTATACGTTATATCGTAATACTACATAACGTTATACGTTATATCGTAATACTACATAACGTTATACGTTATATCGTAATACTACATAACGTTATACGTTATATCGTAATACTACATAACGTTATACGTTATATCGTTATCGTATATAACGTTATACGTTATATCGTTATAGCATATCACGTTATACGTTATAACGATATAGCTTATAACGTTATACGTTATATCGTTATCGTATATAACGTTTTACGTTATATGGATATAGCATATAACGTTATACGTTATATCGTAATACTACATAACGTTATACGTTATATCGTTATCGTATATAACGTTATACGTTATATCGTTATAGCATATCACGTTATACGTTATATCGTTATAGCATATAACGTTATACGTTATATCGATATAGTATATAACGTTATACGTTATATGGATATAGCATATAACTTTATACGTTATAACGATATAGTTTATAACGTTATACGTTATATCGTTATCGTATATAACGTTATACGTTATATCGTTATCGTATATAACGTTTTACGTTATATCGTTATAGTATATAACGTTTTACGTTATATCGTTATGGTATATAATGTTATGCGTTATATCGTTATCGTATATAACGTTATACGCTATATCGTAATACTACATAACGTTATACGTTATATCGTAATACTACATAACGTTATACGTTATATCGTAATACTACATAACGTTATACGTTATATCGTTATAGTATATAACGTTTTACGTTATATCGTTATGGTATATAACGTTATGCGTTATATCCTAATCGTATATAACGTTATACGTTATATCGTTATCGTATATAACGTTATACGTTATATCGATATAGTATATAACGTTATACGTTATATCGATATAGTATATAACGTTAAACGTTATATCGATATAGTATATAACGTTATACGTTATATCGTTATAGTACATAACGTTATACGTTATATCGTTATCGTATATAACGTTATACGTTATATCGCTAACGTATATAACGTTATCCGTTATATCGTTATCGTATATAACGTTATACGTTATATCGTTATAGTACATAACGTTATACGTTATATCGTTATAGTATATAACGTTATACGTTATATGGATATAGCATATAACGTTATACGTTATGTCGTAATACTACATAACGTTATACGTTATATCGTAATACTACATAACGTTATACGTTATATCGTAATACTACATAACGTTATACGTTATATCGTTATCGTATATAACGTTATACGTTATATCGTTACAGTACATAACGTTATACGTTATATCGTTATAGCATATAACGTTATACGTTATATCGATATAGTATATAACGTTATACGTTATATGGATATAGCATATAACGTTATACGTTATAACGATATAGTTTATAACGTTATACGTTATATCGTTATCGTATATAACGTTATACGTTATATCGTTATCGTATATAACGTTTTACGTTATATCGTTATAGTATATAACGTTTTACGTTATATCGTTATGGTATATAACGTTATGCGTTATATCGTTATCGTATATAACGTTATACGTTATATCGTAATACTACATAACGTTATACGTTATATCGTAATACTACATAACGTTATACGTTATATCGTTATCGTATATAACGTTATACGTTATATCGATATAGTATATAACGTTATACTTTATATCGTTATAGTACATAACGTTATACGTTATATCGTTATCGTATATAACGTTATACGTTATATCGTTATCGTATATAACTTTATACGTTATATCGCTATCGTATATAACGTTATACGTTATATCGTTATCGTATATAACGTTATACGGTATATCGTTATAGTTTATAACGTTATACGTTATATCGTTATCGTATATAACGTTTTACGTTATATGGATATAGCATATAACGTTATACGTTATATCGTAATACTACATAACGTTATACGTTATATCGTTATCGTATATAACGTTATACGTTATATCGTTATAGTACATAACGTTATACGTTATATCGTTATCGTATATAACGTTATACATTATATCGATATAGTATATAACGTTATACGTTATAACGATATAGTTTATAACGTTATACGTTATATCGTTATCGTATACAACGTTATACGTTATATCGTTATAGTACATAACGTTATACGTTATATCGTTATAGTATATAACGTTATACGTTATATGGATATAGCATATAACGTTATACGTTATATCGTAATAAAACATAACGTTATACGTTATATCGTTATCGTATATAACGTTATACGTTATATCGTTATAGTATATAACGTTATACGTTATATCGTTACAGTATATAACGTTATGCGTTATATCGTTATAGCATATAACGTTATACGTTATATCGATATAGTATATAACGTTATACGTTATATGGATATAGCATATAACGTTATACGTTATAACGATATAGTTTATAACGTTATACGTTATATCGTTATCGTATATAACGTTATACGTTATATCGTTATCGTATATAACGTTTTACGTTATATCGTTATAGTATATAACGTTTTACGTTATATCGTTATGGTATATAATGTTATGCGTTATATCGTTATCGTATATAACGTTATACGTTATATCGTAATACTACATAACGTTATACGTTATATCGTAATACTACATAACGTTATACGTTATATCGTAATACTACATAACGTTATACGTTATATCGTTATAGTATATAGCGTTTTACGTTATATCGTTATGGTATATAACGTTATGCGTTATATCCTAATCGTATATAACGTTATACGTTATATCGTTATCGTATATAACGTTAAACGTTATATCGATATAGTATATAACGTTATACGTTATATCGTTATAGTACATAACGTTATACGTTATATCGTTATAGTATATAACGTTTTACGTTATATCGTTATGGTATATAACGTTATGCGTTATATCGTTATCGTATATAACGTTATACGTTATATCGATATAGTATATAACGTTAAACGTTATATCGATATAGTATATAACGTTATACGTTATATCGTTATAGTACATAACGTTATACGTTATATCGTTATCGTATATAACGTTATACATTATATCGATATAGTATATAACGTTATACGTTATAACGATATAGTTTATAACGTTATACGTTATATCGTTATCGTATACAACGTTATACGTTATATCGTTATAGTACATAACGTTATACGTTATATCGTTATAGTATATAACGTTATACGTTATATGGATATAGCATATAATGTTATACGTTATATCGATATCGTATATAACGTTTTACGTTATATCGTTATAGTATATAACGTTATACGTTATATCGTTATAGTACATAACGTTATACGTTATATCGTTATCGTATATAACGTTATACGTTATATCGCTATCGTATATAACGTTATCCGTTATATCGTTATCGTATATAACGTTATACGTTATATCGTTATAGTACATAACGTTATACGTTATATCGTTATAGTATATAACGTTATACGTTATATGGATATAGCATATAACGTTATACGTTATATCGTAATACTACATAACGTTATACGTTATATCGTAATACTACATAACGTTATACGTTATATCGTAATACTACATAACGTTATACGTTATATCGTTATCGTATATAACGTTATACGTTATATCGTTATAGCATATCACGTTATACGTTATAACGATATAGCTTATAACGTTATACGTTATATCGTTATCGTATATAACGTTTTACGTTATATCGTTATAGTATATAACGTTATACATTATATCCATATAGTATATAACGTTATATACTATAACGATATAGTTTTTAACGTTATACGTTATATCGTTATCGTATATAACGTTATACGTTATATCGTTATAGTACATAACGTTATACGTTATATCGTTATCGTATATAACGTTATACATTATATCGATATAGTATATAACGTTATACGTTATAACGATATAGTTTATAACGTTATACGTTATATCGTTATCGTATATAACGTTATACGTTATATCGTAATACTACATAACGTTATACGTTATATCGTAATACTACATAACGTTATACGTTATATCGTTATAGTATATAACGTTTTACGTTATATCGTTATGGTATATAACGTTATGCGTTATATCCTAATCTTATATAACGTTATACGTTATATCGTTATCGTATATAACGTTATACGTTATATCGATATAGTATATAACGTTATACTTTATATCGTTATAGTACATAACGTTATACGTTATATCGTTATCGTATATAACGTTATACGTTATATCGTTATCGTATATAACTTTATACGTTATATCGCTATCGTATATAACGTTATACGTTATATCGTTATCGTATATAACGTTATACGGTATATCGTTATAGTTTATAACGTTATACGTTATATCGTTATCGTATATAACGTTTTACGTTATATGGATATAGCATATAACGTTATACGTTATATCGTAATACTACATAACGTTATACGTTATATCGTTATCGTATATAACGTTATACGTTATATCGTTATAGTACATAACGTTATACGTTATATCGTTATCGTATATAACGTTATACATTATATCGATATAGTATATAACGTTATACGTTATAACGATATAGTTTATAACGTTATACGTTATATCGTTATCGTATACAACGTTATACGTTATATCGTTATAGTACATAACGTTATACGTTATATCGTTATAGTATATAACGTTATACGTTATATCGTTACAGTATATAACGTTATACGTTATATCGTTATAGTATATAACGTTTTACGTTATATCGTTATGGTATATAATGTTATGCGTTATATCGTTATCGTATATAACGTTATACGTTATATCGTAATACTACATAACGTTATACGTTATATCGTAATACTACATAACGTTATACGTTATATCGTTATAGTATATAACGTTTTACGTTATATCGTTATGGTATATAACGTTATGCGTTATATCCTAATCGTATATAACGTTATACGTTATATCGTTATCGTATATAACGTTATACGTTATATCGATATAGTATATAACGTTATACGTTATATCGATATAGTATATAACGTTAAACGTTATATCGATATAGTATATAACGTTATACGTTATATCGTTATAGTACATAACGTTATACGTTATATCGTTATCGTATATAACGTTATACGTTATATCGCTATCGTATATAACGTTATACGTTATATCGTTATAGTATATAACGTTTTACGTTATATCGTTATGGTATATAACGTTATGCGTTATATCATTATCGTATATAACGTTATACGTTATATCGATATAGTATATAACGTTAAACGTTATATCGATATAGTATATAACGTTATACGTTATATCGTTATAGTACATAACGTTATACGTTATAACGATATAGTTTATAACGTTATACGTTATATCGTTATCGTATGCAACGTTATACGTTATATCGTTATAGTACATAACGTTATACGTTATATCGTTATAGTATATAACGTTATACGTTATATGGATATAGCATATAACGTTATACGTTATATCGTAATACTACATAACGTTATACGTTATATCGTTATCGTATATAACGTTATACGTTATATCGTTATAGTATATAACGTTATACGTTATATCGTTACAGTATATAACGTTATACGTTATATCGTTATAGCATATAACGTTATACGTTATATCGCTATCGTATATAACGTTATACGTTATATGGATATAGCATATAACGTTATACGTTATATCGTAATACTACATAACGTTATACGTTATATCGTAATACTACATAACGTTATACGTTATATCGTAATACTACATAACGTTATACGTTATATCGTAATACTACATAACGTTATACGTTATATCGTAATACTACATAACGTTATACGTTATATCGTTATCGTATATAACGTTATACGTTATATCGTTATAGCATATCACGTTATACGTTATAACGATATAGCTTATAACGTTATACGTTATATCGTTATCGTATATAACGTTTTACGTTATATGGATATAGCATATAACGTTATACGTTATATCGTAATACTACATAACGTTATACGTTATATCGTTATCGTATATAACGTTATACGTTATATCGTTATAGCATATCACGTTATACGTTATATCGTTATAGCATATAACGTTATACGTTATATCGATATAGTATATAACGTTATACGTTATATGGATATAGCATATAACGTTATACGTTATAACGATATAGTTTATAACGTTATACGTTATATCGTTATCGTATATAACGTTATACGTTATATCGTTATCGTATATAACGTTTTACGTTATATCGTTATAGTATATAACGTTTTACGTTATATCGTTATGGTATATAATGTTATGCGTTATATCGTTATCGTATATAACGTTATACGCTATATCGTAATACTACATAACGTTATACGTTATATCGTAATACTACATAACGTTATACGTTATATCGTAATACTACATAACGTTATACGTTATATCGTTATAGTATATAACGTTTTACGTTATATCGTTATGGTATATAACGTTATGCGTTATATCCTAATCGTATATAACGTTATACGTTATATCGTTATCGTATATAACGTTATACGTTATATCGATATAGTATATAACGTTATACGTTATATCGATATAGTATATAACGTTAAACGTTATATCGATATAGTATATAACGTTATACGTTATATCGTTATAGTACATAACGTTATACGTTATATCGTTATCGTATATAACGTTATACGTTATATCGCTAACGTATATAACGTTATCCGTTATATCGTTATCGTATATAACGTTATACGTTATATCGTTATAGTACATAACGTTATACGTTATATCGTTATAGTATATAACGTTATACGTTATATGGATATAGCATATAACGTTATACGTTATGTCGTAATACTACATAACGTTATACGTTATATCGTAATACTACATAACGTTATACGTTATATCGTAATACTACATAACGTTATACGTTATATCGTTATCGTATATAACGTTATACGTTATATCGTTACAGTACATAACGTTATACGTTATATCGTTATAGCATATAACGTTATACGTTATATCGATATAGTATATAACGTTATACGTTATATGGATATAGCATATAACGTTATACGTTATAACGATATAGTTTATAACGTTATACGTTATATCGTTATCGTATATAACGTTATACGTTATATCGTTATCGTATATAACGTTTTACGTTATATCGTTATAGTATATAACGTTTTACGTTATATCGTTATGGTATATAACGTTATGCGTTATATCGTTATCGTATATAACGTTATACGTTATATCGTAATACTACATAACGTTATACGTTATATCGTAATACTACATAACGTTATACGTTATATCGTTATCGTATATAACGTTATACGTTATATCGATATAGTTTATAACGTTATACTTTATATCGTTATAGTACATAACGTTATACGTTATATCGTTATCGTATATAACGTTATACGTTATATCGTTATCGTATATAACTTTATACGTTATATCGCTATCGTATATAACGTTATACGTTATATCGTTATCGTATATAACGTTATACGGTATATCGTTATAGTTTATAACGTTATACGTTATATCGTTATCGTATATAACGTTTTACGTTATATGGATATAGCATATAACGTTATACGTTATATCGTAATACTACATAACGTTATACGTTATATCGTTATCGTATATAACGTTATACGTTATATCGTTATAGTACATAACGTTATACGTTATATCGTTATCGTATATAACGTTATACATTATATCGATATAGTATATAACGTTATACGTTATAACGATATAGTTTATAACGTTATACGTTATATCGTTATCGTATACAACGTTATACGTTATATCGTTATAGTACATAACGTTATACGTTATATCGTTATAGTATATAACGTTATACGTTATATGGATATAGCATATAACGTTATACGTTATATCGTAATACTACATAACGTTATACGTTATATCGTTATTGTATATAACGTTATACGTTATATCGTTATAGTATATAACGTTATACGTTATATCGTTACAGTATATAACGTTATGCGTTATATCGTAATAGCATATAACGTTATACGTTATATCGATATAGTATATAACGTTATACGTTATATGGATATAGCATATAACGTTATACGTTATAACGATATAGTTTATAACGTTATACGTTATATCGTTATCGTATATAACGTTATACGTTATATCGTTATCGTATATAACGTTTTACGTTATATCGTTATAGTATATAACGTTTTACGTTATATCGTTATGGTATATAATGTTATGCGTTATATCGTTATCGTATATAACGTTATACGTTATATCGTAATACTACATAACGTTATACGTTATATCGTAATACTACATAACGTTATACGTTATATCGTAATACTACATAACGTTATACGTTATATCGTTATAGTATATAACGTTTTACGTTATATCGTTATGGTATATAACGTTATGCGTTATATCCTAATCGTATATAACGTTATACGTTATATCGTTATCGTATATAACGTTAAACGTTATATCGATATAGTATATAACGTTATACGTTATATCGTTATAGTACATAACGTTATACGTTATATCGTTATCGTATATAACGTTATACGTTATATCGCTAACGTATATAACGTTATCCGTTATATCGTTATCGTATATAACGTTATACGTTATATCGTTATAGTACATAACGTTATACGTTATATCGTTATAGTATATAACGTTATACGTTATATGGATATAGCATATAACGTTATACGTTATGTCGTAATACTACATAACGTTATACGTTATATCGTAATACTACATAACGTTATACGTTATATCGTAATACTACATAACGTTATACGTTATATCGTTATCGTATATAACGTTATACGTTATATCGTTACAGTACATAACGTTATACGTTATATCGTTATAGCATATAACGTTATACGTTATATCGATATAGTATATAACGTTATACGTTATATGGATATAGCATATAACGTTATACGTTATAACGATATAGTTTATAACGTTATACGTTATATCGTTATCGTATATAACGTTATACGTTATATCGTTATCGTATATAACGTTTTACGTTATATCGTTATAGTATATAACGTTTTACGTTATATCGTTATGGTATATAACGTTATGCGTTATATCGTTATCGTATATAACGTTATACGTTATATCGTAATACTACATAACGTTATACGTTATATCGTAATACTACATAACGTTATACGTTATATCGTTATCGTATATAACGTTATACGTTATATCGATATAGTATATAACGTTATACTTTATATCGTTATAGTACATAACGTTATACGTTATATCGTTATCGTATATAACGTTATACGTTATATCGTTATCGTGTATAACTTTATACGTTATATCGCTATCGTATATAACGTTATACGTTATATCGTTATCGTATATAACGTTATACGGTATATCGTTATAGTTTATAACGTTATACGTTATATCGTTATCGTATATAACGTTTTACGTTATATGGATATAGCATATAACGTTATACGTTATATCGTAATACTACATAACGTTATACGTTATATCGTTATCGTATATAACGTTATACGTTATATCGTTATAGTACATAACGTTATACGTTATATCGTTATCGTATATAACGTTATACATTATATCGATATAGTATATAACGTTATACGTTATAACGATATAGTTTATAACGTTATACGTTATATCGTTATCGTATACAACGTTATACGTTATATCGTTATAGTACATAACGTTATACGTTATATCGTTATAGTATATAACGTTATACGTTATATCGTTATCGTATATAACGTTATACGTTATATCGTTATAGTACATAACGTTATACGTTATATCGTTACAGTATATAACGTTATGCGTTATATCGTTATAGCATATAACGTTATACGTTATATCGATATAGTATATAACGTTATACGTTATATGGATATAGCATATAACGTTATACGTTATAACGATATAGTTTATAACGTTATACGTTATATCGTTATCGTATACAACGTTATACGTTATATCGTAATACTACATAACGTTATACGTTATATCGTTATCGTATATAACGTTATACGTTATATCGTTATAGTATATAACGTTATACGTTATATCGTTACAGTATATAACGTTATGCGTTATATCGTTATAGCATATAACGTTATACGTTATATCGATATAGTATATAACGTTATACGTTATATGGATATAGCATATAACGTTATACGTTATAACGATATAGTTTATAACGTTATACGTTATATCGTTATCGTATATAACGTTATACGTTATATCGTTATCGTATATAACGTTTTACGTTATATCGTTATAGTATATAACGTTTTACGTTATATCGTTATGGTATATAATGTTATGCGTTATATCGTTATCGTATATAACGTTATACGTTATATCGTAATACTACATAACGTTATACGTTATATCGTAATACTACATAACGTTATACGTTATATCGTAATACTACATAACGTTATACGTTATATCGTTATAGTATATAACGTTTTACGTTATATCGTTATGGTATATAACGTTATGCGTTATATCCTAATCGTATATAACGTTATACGTTATATCGTTATCGTATATAACGTTATACGTTATATCGATATAGTATATAACGTTATACGTTATATCGTTATCGTATATAACGTTATACGTTATATCGCTATCGTATATAACGTTATACGTTATATCGTTATAGTATATAACGTTTTACGTTATATCGTTATGGTATATAACGTTATGCGTTATATCGTTATCGTATATAACGTTATACGTTATATCGATATAGTATATAACGTTAAACGTTATATCGATATAGTATATAACGTTATACGTTATATCGTTATAGTACATAACGTTATACGTTATATCGTTATCGTATATAACGTTATACATTATATCGATATAGTATATAACGTTATACGTTATAACGATATAGTTTATAACGTTATACGTTATATCGTTATCGTATGCAACGTTATACGTTATATCGTTATAGTACATAACGTTATACGTTATATCGTTATAGTATATAACGTTATACGTTATATGGATATAGCATATAACGTTATACGTTATATCGTAATACTACATAACGTTATACGTTATATCGTTATCGTATATAACGTTATACGTTATATCGTTATAGCATATAACGTTATACGTTATATCGCTATCGTATATAACGTTATACGTTATATGGTTATAGCATATAACGTTATACGTTATATCGTAATACTACATAACGTTATACGTTATATCGTTATCGTATATAACGTTATACGTTATATCGTTATAGCATATCACGTTATACGTTATAACGATATAGCTTATAACGTTATACGTTATATCGTTATCGTATATAACGTTTTACGTTATATGGATATAGCATACAACGTTATACGTTATATCGTAATACTACATAACGTTATACGTTATATCGTTATCGTATATAACGTTATACGTTATATCGTTATAGCATATCACGTTATACGTTATATCGTTATAGCATATAACGTTATACGTTATATCGATATAGTATATAACGTTATACGTTATATGGATATAGCATATAACGTTATACGTTATAACGATATAGTTTATAACGTTATACGTTATATCGTTATCGTATATAACGTTATACGTTATATCGTTATCGTATATAACGTTTTACGTTATATCGTTATAGTATATAACGTTTTACGTTATATCGTTATGGTATATAATGTTATGCGTTATATCGTTATCGTATATAACGTTATACGTTATATCGTAATACTACATAACGTTATACGTTATATCGTAATACTACATAACGTTATACGTTATATCGTAATACTACATAACGTTATACGTTATATCGTTATAGTATATAACGTTTTACGTTATATCGTTATGGTATATAACGTTATGCGTTATATCCTAATCGTATATAACGTTATACGTTATATCGTTATCGTATATAACGTTATACGTTATATCGATATAGTATATAACGTTATACGTTATATCGATATAGTATATAACGTTAAACGTTATATCGATATAGTATATAACGTTATACGTTATATCGTTATAGTACATAACGTTATACGTTATATCGTTATCGTATATAACGTTATACGTTATATCGCTAACGTATATAACGTTATCCTTTATATCGTTATCGTATATAACGTTATACGTTATATCGTTATAGTACATAACGTTATACGTTATATCGTTATAGTATATAACGTTATACGTTATATGGATATAGCATATAACGTTATACGTTATGTCGTAATACTACATAACGTTATACGTTATATCGTAATACTACATAACGTTATACGTTATATCGTAATACTACATAACGTTATACGTTATATCGTTATCGTATATAACGTTATACGTTATATCGTTACAGTACATAACGTTATACGTTATATCGTTATAGCATATAACGTTATACGTTATATCGATATAGTATATAACGTTATACGTTATATGGATATAGCATATAACGTTATACGTTATAACGATATAGTTTATAACGTTATACGTTATATCGTTATCGTATATAACGTTATACGTTATATCGTTATCGTATATAACGTTTTACGTTATATCGTTATAGTATATAACGTTTTACGTTATATCGTTATGGTATATAACGTTATGCGTTATATCGTTATCGTATATAACGTTATACGTTATATCGTAATACTACATAACGTTATACGTTATATCGTAATACTACATAACGTTATACGTTATATCGTTATCGTATATAACGTTATACGTTATATCGATATAGTATATAACGTTATACTTTATATCGTTATAGTACATAACGTTATACGTTATATCGTTATCGTATATAACGTTATACGTTATATCGTTATCGTATATAACTTTATACGTTATATCGCTATCGTATATAACGTTATACGTTATATCGTTATCGTATATAACGTTATACGGTATATCGTTATAGTTTATAACGTTATACGTTATATCGTTATCGTATATAACGTTTTACGTTATATGGATATAGCATATAACGTTATACGTTATATCGTAATACTACATAACGTTATACGTTATATCGTTATCGTATATAACGTTATACGTTATATCGTTATAGTACATAACGTTATACGTTATATCGTTATCGTATATAACGTTATACATTATATCGATATAGTATATAACGTTATACGTTATAACGATATAGTTTATAACGTTATACGTTATATCGTTATCGTATACTACGTTATACGTTATATCGTTATAGTACATAACGTTATACGTTATATCGTTATAGTATATAACGTTATACGTTATATGGATATAGCATATAACGTTATACGTTATATCGTAATACTACATAACGTTATACGTTATATCGTTATCGTATATAACGTTATACGTTATATCGTTATAGTATATAACGTTATACGTTATATCGTTACAGTATATAACGTTATGCGTTATATCGTTATAGCATATAACGTTATACGTTATATCGATATAGTATATAACGTTATACGTTATATGGATATAGCATATAACGTTATACGTTATAACGATATAGTTTATAACGTTATACGTTATATCGTTATCGTATATAACGTTATACGTTATATCGTTATCGTATATAACGTTTTACGTTATATCGTTATAGTATATAACGTTTTACGTTATATCGTTATGGTATATAATGTTATGCGTTATATCGTTATCGTATATAACGTTATACGTTATATCGTAATACTACATAACGTTATACGTTATATCGTAATACTACATAACGTTATACGTTATATCGTAATACTACATAACGTTATACGTTATATCGTTATAGTATATAACGTTTTACGTTATATCGTTATGGTATATAACGTTATGCGTTATATCCTAATCGTATATAACGTTATACGTTATATCGTTATGGTATATAACGTTATACGTTATATCGATATAGTATATAACGTTATACGTTATATCGTTATCGTATATAACGTTATACGTTATATCGCTATCGTATATAACGTTATACGTTATATCGTTATAGTATATAACGTTTTACGTTATATCGTTATGGTATATAACGTTATGCGTTATATCGTTATCGTATATAACGTTATACGTTATATCGATATAGTATATAACGTTAAACGTTATATCGATATAGTATATAACGTTATACGTTATATCGTTATAGTACATAACGTTATACGTTATATCGTTATCGTATATAACGTTATACATTATATCGATATAGTATATAACGTTATACGTTATAACGATATAGTTTATAACGTTATACGTTATATCGTTATCGTATACAACGTTATACGTTATATCGTTATAGTACATAACGTTATACGTTATATCGTTATAGTATATAACGTTATACGTTATATGGATATAGCATATAACGTTATACGTTATATCGTAATACTACATAACGTTATACGTTATATCGTTATCGTATATAACGTTATACGTTATATCGTTATCGTATATAACGTTATACGTTATATCGTTATAGTATTTAACGTTATACGTTATATCGTTACAGTATATAACGTTATGCGTTATATCGTTATAGCATATAACGTTATACGTTATATCGATATAGTATATACCGTTATACGTTATATGGATATAGCATATAACGTTATACGTTATAACGATATAGTTTATAACGTTATACGTTATATCGTTATCGTATATAACGTTATACGTTATATCGTTATCGTATATAACGTTTTACGTTATATCGTTATCGTATATAACGTTTTACGTTATATCGTTATAGTATATAACGTTATACGTTATATCGTAATACTACATAACGTTATACGTTATATCGTTATCGTATATAACGTTATACGTTATATCGTTATAGCATATCACGTTATACGTTATAACGATATAGCTTATAACGTTATACGTTATATCGTTATCGTATATAACGTTTTACGTTATATCGTTATAGTATATAACGTTATACATTATATCCATATAGTATATAACGTTATACGTTATAACGATATAGTTTTTAACGTTATACGTTATATCGTTATCGTATATAACGTTATACGTTATATCGTTATAGTACATAACGTTATACGTTATATCGTTATCGTATATAACGTTATACATTATATCGATATAGTATATAACGTTATACGTTATAACGATATAGTTTATAACGTTATACGTTATATCGTTATCGTATACAACGTTATACGTTATATCGTTATAGTACATAACGTTATACGTTATATCGTTATAGTACATAACGTTATACGTTATATCGTTATCGTATATAACGTTATACGTTATATCGCTATCGTATATAACGTTATACGTTATATCGTTATAGTATATAATGTTTTACGTTATATCGTTATGGTATATAACGTTATGCGTTATATCGTTATCGTATATAACGTTATACGTTATATCGATATAGTATATAACGTTAAACGTTATATCGATATAGTATATAACGTTATACGTTATATCGTTATAGTATATAACGTTTTACGTTATATCGTTATGGTATATAACGTTATGCGTTATATCGTTATCGTATATAACGTTATACGTTATATCGATATCGTATATAACGTTATACGTTATATCGTTATAGTATATAACGTTATACGTTATATGGATATAGCATATAACGTTATACGTTATATCGTAATACTACATAACGTTATACGTTATATCGTAATACTACATAACGTTATACGTTATATCGTAATACTACATAACGTTATACGTTATATCGTAATACTACATAACGTTATACGTTATATCGTAATACTACATAACGTTATACGTTATATCGTAATACTACATAACGTTATACGTTATATCGTTATCGTATATAACGTTATACGTTATATCGTTATAGCATATCACGTTATACGTTATAACGCTATAGCTTATAACGTTATACGTTATATCGTTATCGTATATAACGTTTTACGTTATATCGTTATAGTATATAACGTTATACATTATATCCATATAGTATATAACGTTATACGTTATAACGATATAGTTTTTAACGTTATACGTTATATCGTTATCGTATATAACGTTATACGTTATATCGTTATAGTACATAACGTTATACGTTATATCGTTATCGTATATAACGTTATACATTATATCGATATAGTATATAACGTTATACGTTATAACGATATAGTTTATAACGTTATACGTTATATCGTAATACTACATAACGTTATACGTTATATCGTAATACTACATAACGTTATACGTTATATCGTTATCGTATATAACGTTATACGTTATATCGTTATAGCATATCACGTTATACGTTATAACGCTATAGCTTATAACGTTATACGTTATATCGTTATCGTATATAACGTTATACATTATATCGATATAGTATATAACGTTATACGTTATAACGATATAGTTTTTAACGTTATACGTTATATCGTTATCGTATATAACGTTATACGTTATATCGTTATAGTACATAACGTTATACGTTATATCGTTATCGTATATAACGTTATACGTTATATGGATATAGCATATAACGTTATACGTTATAACGATATAGTTTATAACGTTATACGTTATATCGTTATCGTATATAACGTTATACGTTATATCGTTATCGTATATAGCGTTTTACGTTATATCGTTATAGTATATAACGTTTTACGTTATATCGTTATGGTATATAATGTTATGCGTTATATCGTTATCGTATATAACGTTATACGTTATATCGTAATACTACATAACGTTATACGTTATATCGTAATACTACATAACGTTATACGTTATATCGTTATAGTATATAACGTTATACGTTATATCGTTATAGCATATAACGTTATACGTTATATCGTTATAGTATATAACGTTATACGTTATATGGATATAGCATATAACGTTATACGTTATATCGTAATACTACATAACGTTATACGTTATATCGTTATCGTATATAACGTTATACGTTATATCGTTATAGTATATAACGTTATACGTTATATCGTTATCGTATATAACGTTATACGTTATATCGTTATAGTACATAACGTTATACGTTATATCGTTATCGTATATAACGTTATACATTATATCGTTATAGTATATAACGTTATACGTTATATCGTTACAGTATATAACGTTATACGTTATATCGTTATCGTATATAACGTTATACGTTATATCGTTATCGTATATAACGTTTTACGTTATATCGTTATAGTATATAACGTTTTACGTTATATCGTTATGGTATATAACGTTATACGTTATATCGTTATCGTATATAACGTTTTACGTTATATCGTTATAGTATATAACGTTTTACGTTATATCGTTATGGTATATAACGTTATGCGTTATATCGTTATCGTATATAACGTTATACGTTATATCGATATAGTATATAACGTTAAACGTTATATCGATATAGTATATAACGTTATACGTTATATCGTTATAGTACATAACGTTATACGTTATATCGTTATCGTATATAACGTTATACATTATATCGATATAGTATATAACGTTATACGTTATAACGATATAGTTTATAACGTTATACGTTATATCGTTATCGTATACAACGTTATACGTTATATCGTTATAGTACATAACGTTATACGTTATATCGTTATAGTATATAACGTTATACGTTATATGGATATAGCATATAACGTTATACGTTATATCGTAATACTGCATAACGTTATACGTTATATCGTAATACTACATAACGTTATACGTTATATCGTAATACTACATAACGTTATACGTTATATCGTTACAGTATATAACGTTATACGTTATATCGTTATAGCATATAACGTTATACGTTATATCGTTACAGTATATAACGTTATACGTTATATCGTTATAGCATATAACGTTATACGTTATATCGCTATCGTATATAACGTTATACGTTATATGGATATAGCATATAACGTTATACGTTATATCGTAATACTACATAACGTTATACGTTATATCGTAATACTACATAACGTTATACGTTATATCGTTATCGTATATAACGTTTTACGTTATATCGTTATAGCATATAACGTTATACGTTATATCGATATAGTATATAACGTTATACGTTATATGGATATAGCATATAACGTTATACGTTATAACGATATAGTTTATAACGATATAGTTTATAACGTTATACGTTATATCGTTATCGCATATAACGTTATACGTTATATCGTTATCGTATATAACGTTTTACGTTATATCGTTATAGTATATAACGTTTTACGTTATATCGTTATGGTATATAATGTTATGCGTTATATCGTTATCGTATATAACGTTATACGTTATATCGTAATACTACATAACGTTATACGTTATATCGTTATCGCATATAACGTTAAACGTTACATCGATATAGTATATAACGTTATACGTTATATCGTTATAGTACATAACGTTATACGTTATATCGTTATCGTATATAACGTTATACGTTATATCGTTATCGTATATAACGTTATACGTTATATCGATATAGTATATAACGTTATACGTCATATGGATATAGCATATAACGTTATACGTTATATCGTTACAGTATATAACGTTATACGTTATATCGTTATGGTATATAACGTTATGCGTTATATCGTTATCGTATATAACGTTATACGTTATATCGTTATCGTATATAACGTTATACGTTATATCGATATAGTATATAACGTTATACTTTATATCGTTATAGTACATAACGTTATACGTTATATCGTTATCGTATATAACGTTATACGTTATATCGTTATCGTATATAACTTTATACGTTATATCGCTATCGTATATAACGTTATACGTTATATCGTTATCGTATATAACGTTTTACGTTATATCGTTATAGTACATAACGTTATACGTTATATCGTTATCGTATATAACGTTATACGTTATATCGCTATCGTATATAACGTTATACGTTATATCGTTATCGTATATAACGTTATACGTTATATCGCTATCGTATATAACGTTATACGTTATATCGTTATCGTATATAACGTTATACGGTATATCGCTATCGTATATAACGTTATACGTTATATCGTTATCGTATATAACGTTATACGTTATAACGATATAGTTTTTATCGTTATACGTTATATCGTTATCGTATATAACGTTATACGTTATATCGTTATAGTACATAACGTTATACGTTATATCGTTATCGTATATAACGTTATACATTATATCGATATAGTATATAACGTTATACGTTATAACGATATAGTTTATAACGTTATAAACTATATCGTTATCGTATATAACGTTATACGTTATATCGTTATCGTATATAACGTTTTACGTTATATCGTTATAGTATATAACGTTTTACGTTATATCGTTATGGTATATAATGTTATGCGTTATATCGTTATCGTATATAACGTTATACGTTATATCGTAATACTACATAACGTTATACGTTATATCGTAATACTACATAACGTTATACGTTATATCGTTATCGTATATAACGTTATACGTTATATCGTTACAGTATATAACGTTATACGTTATATCGTTATAGCATATAACGTTATACGTTATATCGATATAGTATATAACGTTATACGTCATATGGATATAGCATATAACGTTATACGTTATAACGATATAGTTTATAACGTTATACGTTATATCGTTATCGTATATAACGTTATACGTTATATCGTTATCGTATATAACGTTTTACGTTATATCGTTATAGTATATAACGTTTTACGTTATATCGTTATGGTATATAACGTTATGCGTTATATCGTTATCGTATATAACGTTATACGTTATATCGTAATACTACATAACGTTATACGTTATATCGTAATACTACATAACGTTATACGTTATATCGTTATAGTATATAACGTTTTACGTTATATCGTTATGGTATATAACGTTATGCGTTATATCGCTATCGTATATAACGTTATACGTTATATCGTTATCGTATATAACGTTATACGTTATATCGATATAGTATATAACGTTATACTTTATATCGTTATAGTACATAACGTTATACGTTATATCGTTATCGTATATAACGTTATACGTTATATCGCTGTCGTATATAACGTTATACGTTATATCGTTATCGTATATAACGTTATACGTTGTATCGTAATACTACATAACGTTATACGTTATATCGTAATACTACATGACGTTATACGTTATATCGTTATAGTATATAACGTTTTACGTTATATCGTTATGGTATATAACGTTATGCGTTATATCGCTATCGTATATAACGTTATACGTTATATCGTTATCGTATATAACGTTATACGTTATAACGATATAGTTTTTAACGTTATACGTTATATCGTTATCGTGTATAACGTTATACGTTATATCGTTATAGTACATAACGTTATACGTTATATCGTTATCGTATATAACGTTATACATTATATCGATATAGTATATAACGTTATACGTTATATCGTTATCGTATATAACGTTATACGTTATATCGTTATAGTATATAACGTTATACGTTATATCGATATAGTATATAACGTTATACGTTATATCGTTATCGTATATAACGTTATACGTTATATCGTTATAGTATATAACGTTATACGTTATATCGTTACAGTATATAACGTTATACGTTATATCGTTACAGTATATAACGTTATACGTTATATCGTTATAGTATATAACGTTATACGTTATATCGATATAGTATATAACGTTATACGTTATATCGTTATCGTATATAACGTTATACGTTATATCGTTATCGTATATAACGTTTTACGTTATATCGTTATCGTATATAACGTTATACGTTATATCGATATAGTATATAACGTTATACGTTATACCGTTATCGTATATAACGTTATACATTATATCGTTATCGTATATAACGTTTTACGTTATATCGTTATAGTATATAACGTTTTACGTTATATCGTTATGGTATATAACGTTATGCGTTATATCGTTATCGTATATAACGTTATACGTTATATCGTTATCGTATATAACGTTTTACGTTATATCGTTATAGTATATAACGTTTTACGTTATATCGTTATGGTATATAATGTTATGCGTTATATCGTTATCGTATATAACGTTATACGTTATATCGTAATACTACATAACGTTATATAGTATATCGTAATACTACATAACGTTATACGTTATATCGTTATAGTATATAACGTTTTACGTTATATCGTTATGGTATATAACGTTATGCGTTATATCCTAATCGTATATAACGTTATACGTTATATCGTTATCGTATATAACGTTATACGTTATATCGATATAGTATATAACGTTATACGTTATATCGTTATCGTATATAACGTTATACGTTATATCGTTACAGTATATAACGTTATACGTTATATCGTTATAGCATATAACGTTATACGTTATATCGATATAGTATATAACGTTATACGTCATATGGATATAGCATATAACGTTATACGTTATATCGTAATACTACATAACGTTATACGTTATATCGTTATCGTATATAACGTTATACGTTATATCGTTATAGTATATAACGTTATACGTTATATCGTTACAGTATATAACGTTATACGTTATATCGTTATAGCATATAACGTTATACGTTATATCGATATAGTATATAACGTTATACGTTATATGGATATAGCATATAACGTTATACGTTATAACGATATAGTTTATAACGTTATACGTTATATCGTTATCGTATATAACGTTATACGTTATATCGTAATACTACATAACGTTATACGTTATATCGTAATACTACATAACGTTATACGTTATATCGTTATATTATCTAACGTTATATGTTATATCGATATAGTATATAACGTTTTGCGTTATATCGTTATAGTATATAACGTTATACGTTATATGGATATAGCATATAACGTTATACATTATATCGTGATACTACATAACGTTATACGTTATATCGTAATACTACATAACGTTATACGTTATATCGTAATACTACATAACGTTATACGTTATATCGTTATAGTACATAACGTTATACGCTATATCGATATAGCATATCACGTTATACGTTATAACGATATAGTTTATAACGTTATACGTTATATCGTTATCGTATATAACGTTATGCGTTATATCGTTATCGTATATAACGTTATACGTTATATCGTTATCGTATATAACGTTATACGTTATATCGTTATCGTATATAACGTTATGCGTTATATCGTTATCGTATATAACGTTATACGTTATATCGTAATACTACATAACGTTATACGTTATATCGTAATACTACATAACGTTATACGTTATATCGTTATAGTATCTAACGTTATATGCTATATCGATATAGTATATAACGTTTTACGTTATATCGTTATAGTATATAACGTTATACGTTATATGGATATAGCATATAACGTTATACATTATATCGTGATACTACATAACGTTATACGTTATATCGTAATACTACATAACGTTATACGTTATATCGTAATACTACATAACGTTATACGTTATATCGCTATCGTATATAACGTTATACGTTATACCGTTATCGTATATAACGTTATGCGTTATATCGTTATCGTATATAACGTTATACGTTATATCGTAATACTACATAACGTTATACGTTATATCGTTATAGTATATAACGTTTTACGTTATATCGTTATAGTATATAACGTTTTACGTTATATCGTTATAGTATATAACGTTATACGTTATATGGATATACCATATAACGTTATACGTTATATCGTAATACTACATAACGTTATACGTTATATCGTAATACTACATAACGTTATACGTTATATCGTAATACTACATAACGTTATACGTTATATCGCTATCGTATATAACGTTATACGTTATATCGTTATCGTATATAACGTTATGCGTTATATCGTTATCGTATATAACGTTATACGTTATATCGTAATACTACATAACGTTATACGTTATATCGTTATAGTATATAACGTTATACGTTATAACGATATAGTTTATAACGTTATACGTTATATCGTTATCGTATATAACGTTATACGTTATATCGTTATAGTACATAACGTTATACGTTATATGGATATAGCATATAACGTTATACGTTATATCGTAATACTACATAACGTTATACGTTATATCGTAATACTACATAACGTTATACGTTATATCGTAATACTACATAACGTTATACGTTATATCGTAATACTACATAACGTTATACGTTATATCGTAATACTACATAACGTTATACGTTATATCGCTATCGTATATAACGTTATACGTTATATCGATATAGTATATAACGTTTTACGTTATATCGTTATAGTATATAACGTTTTACGTTATATCGTTATAGTATATAACGTTATACGTTATATGGATATAGCATATAACGTTATACGTTATATCGTAATACTACATAACGTTATACGTTATATCGTAATACTACATAACGTTATACGTTATATCGTTATAGTATATAACGTTATACGTTATATGGTTATAGCATATAACGTTATACGTTATATCGTAATACTACATAACGTTATACGTTATATCGTAATACTACATAACGTTATACGTTATATCGTTATAGTATATAACGTTATACGTTATAACGATATAGTTTATAACGTTATACGTTATATCGTTATCGTATATAACGTTATACGTTATATCGTTATAGTACATAACGTTATACGTTATATCGTTATCGTATATAACGTTTTACGTTATATCGTTATCGTATATAACGTTTTACGTTATATCGTTATAGTACATAACGTTATACGTTATATCGTTATCGTATATAACGTTATACGTTATATCGATATCGTATATAACGTTTTACGTTTTATCGTTATAGTATATAACGTTATACGTTATATCGTTATAGTACATAACGTTATACGTTATATCGTTATCGTATATAACGTTATACGTTATATCGCTATCGTATATAACGTTATCCGTTATATCGTTATCGTATATAACGTTATACGTTATATCGTTATCGTATATAAGTTTTACGTTATATCGTTATAGTACATAACGTTATACGTTATATCGTTACCGTGTATAACGTTGTACGTTATATCGTTATAGTACATAACGTTATACGTTATATCGATATAGCATATCACGTTATACGTTATATCGCTATCGTATATAACGTTATACGTTATATCGTTATCGTATATAACGTTATACGGTATATCGTTATAGTATATAACGTTATACGTTATATGGATATAGCATATAACGTTATACGTTATATCGTAATACTACATAACGTTATACGTTATATCGTAATACTACATAACGTTATACGTTATATCGTTATCGTATATAACGTTATACGTTATATCGCTATAGTACATAACGTTATACGTTATATCGTTACCGTATATAACGTTGTACGTTATATCGTTATAGTACATAACGCTATACGTTATATCGATATCGTATATAACGTTTTACGTTATATCGTTATAGTATATAACGTTATACGTTATATCGTTATAGTACATAACGTTATACGTTATATCGATATAGTATATAACGTTTTACGTTATATCGTTATAGTATATAACGTTATACGTTATATGGATATAGCATATAACGTTATACGTTATATCGTAATACTACATAACGTTATACGTTATATCGTAATACTACATAACGTTATACGTTATATCGTTATAGTATATAACGTTATACGTTATATCGATATAGTATATAACGTTTTACGTTATATCGTTATAGTATATAACGTTATACGTTATATGTATATAGCATATAACGTTATACGTTATATCGTAATACTACATAACGTTATACGTTATATCGTAATACTACATAACGTTATACGTTATATCGTAATGCTACATAACGTTATACGTTATATCGTTATCGTATATAACGTTATACGTTATATGGATATACCATATAACGTTATACGTTATATCGTAATACTACATAACGTTATACGTTATATCGTAATACTACATAACGTTATACGTTATATCGCTAACGTATATAACGTTATACGTTATATCGTTATCGTATATAACGTTATGCGTTATATCGTTATCGTATATAACGTTATACGTTATATCGTAATACTACATAACGTTATACGTTATATCGTTATAGTATATAACGTTATACGTTATAACGATATAGTTTATAACGTTATACGTTATATCGTTATCGTATATAACGTTATACGTTATATCGTTATAGTACATAACGTTATACGTTATATGGATATAGCATATAACGTTATACGTTATATCGTAATACTACATAACGTTATACGTTATATCGTAATACTACATAACGTTATACGTTATATCGTAATACTACATAACGTTATACGTTATATCGTAATACTACATAACGTTATACGTTATATCGTAATACTACATAACGTTATACGTTATATCGTTATAGTATATAACGTTATACGTTATAACGATATAGTTTATAACGTTATACGTTATATCGTTATCGTATACAACGTTATACGTTATATCGATATAGTATATAACGTTTTACGTTATATCGTTATAGTATATAACGTTTTACGTTATATCGTTATAGTATATAACGTTATACGTTATATGGATATAGCATATAACGTTATACGTTATATCGTAATACTACATAACGTTATACGTTATATCGTAATACTACATAACGTTATACGTTATATGGTTATAGCATATAACGTTATACGTTATATCGTAATACTACATAACGTTATACGTTATATCGTAATACTACATAACGTTATACGTTATATCGTTATAGTATATAACGTTATACGTTATAACGATATAGTTTATAACGTTATACGTTATATCGTTATCGTATATAACGTTATACGTTATATCGATATAGCATATCACGTTATACGTTATAACGATATAGTTTATAACGTTATACGTTATATCGTTATCGTATATAACGTTTTACGTTATATCGTTATAGTATATAACGTTATACATTATATCGATATAGTATATAACGTTATACGTTATAACGATATAGTTTTTAACGTTATTCGTTATATCGTTATCGTATATAACGTTATACGTTATATCGTTATAGTACATAACGTTATACGTTATATCGTTATCGTATATAACGTTATACATTATATCGATATAGTATATAACGTTATACGTTATAACGATATAGTTTATAACGTTATACGTTATATCGTTATCGTATACAACGTTATACGTTATATCGTTATAGTACATAACGTTATACGTTATATCGATATAGTATATAACGTTATACGTTATATCCATATAGTATATAACGTTTTACGTTATATCGTTATCGTATATAACGTTATACGTTATATCGTAATACTACATAACGTTATACGTTATATCGTTATAGTACATAACGTTATACGTTATATCGTAATACTACATAACGTTATACGTTATATCGTTATAGTACATAACGTTATACGCTATATCGATATAGCATATCACGTTATACGTTATAACGATATAGTTTATAACGTTATACGTTATATCGTTATCGTATATAACGTTATGCGTTATATCGTTATCGTATATAACGTTATGCGTTATATCGTTATAGTATATAACGTTATACGTTATATCGTTATAGTACATAACGTTATACGTTATATCGTTATCGTATATAACGTTATACGTTATATCGTAATACTACATAACGTTATACGTTATATCGTAATACTACATAACGTTATACGTTATATCGTTATAGTATCTAACGTTATATGTTATATCGATATAGTATATAACGTTTTACGTTATATCGTTATAGTATATAACGTTATACGTTATATGGATATAGCATATAACGTTATACATTATATCGTGATACTACATAACGTTATACGTTATATCGTAATACTACATAACGTTATACGTTATATCGTAATACTACATAACGTTATACGTTATATCGCTATCGTATATAACGTTATACGTTATATCGTTATCGTATATAACGTTATGCGTTATATCGTTATCGTATATAACGTTATACGTTATATCGTAATACTACATAACGTTATACGTTATATCGTTATAGTATATAACGTTTTACGTTATATCGTTATAGTATATAACGTTTTACGTTATATCGTTATAGTATATAACGTTATACGTTATATGGATATACCATATAACGTTATACGTTATATCGTAATACTACATAACGTTATACGTTATATCGTAATACTACATAACGTTATACGTTATATCGTAATACTACATAACGTTATACGTTATATCGTAATACTACATAACGTTATACGTTATATCGCTATCGTATATAACGTTATACGTTATATCGTTATCGTATATAACGTTATGCGTTATATCGTTATCGTATATAACGTTATACGTTATATCGTAATACTACATAACGTTATACGTTATATCGTTATAGTATATAACGTTATACGTTATAACGATATAGTTTATAACGTTATACGTTATATCGTTATCGTATATAACGTTATACGTTATATCGTTATAGTACATAACGTTATACGTTATATGGATATAGCATATAACGTTATACGTTATATCGTAATACTACATAACGTTATACGTTATATCGTAATACTACATAACGTTATACGTTATATCGTAATACTACATAACGTTATACGTTATATCGCTATCGTATATAACGTTATACGTTATATCGATATAGTATATAACGTTTTACGTTATATCGTTATAGTATATAACGTTTTACGTTATATCGTTATAGTATATAACGTTATACGTTATATGGATATAGCATATAACGTTATACGTTATATCGTAATACTACATAACGTTATACGTTATATCGTAATACTACATAACGTTATACGTTATATCGTTATAGTATATAACGTTATACGTTATATGGTTATAGCATATAACGTTATACGTTATATCGTAATACTACATAACGTTATACGTTATATCGTAATACTACATAACGTTATACGTTATATCGTTATAGTATATAACGTTATACGTTATAACGATATAGTTTATAACGTTATACGTTATATCGTTATCGTATATAACGTTATACGTTATATCGTTATAGTACATAACGTTATACGTTATATGGATATAGCATATAACGTTATACGTTATATCGTAATACTACATAACGTTATACGTTATATCGTAATACTACATAACGTTATACGTTATATCGTAATACTACATAACGTTATACGTTATATCGTAATACTACATAACGTTATACGTTATATCGTAATACTACATAACGTTATACGTTATATCGTTATAGTATATAACGTTATACGTTATAACGATATAGTTTATAACGTTATACGTTATATCGTTATCGTATACAACGTTATACGTTATATCGATATAGTATATAACGTTTTACGTTATATCGTTATAGTATATAACGTTTTACGTTATATCGTTATAGTATATAACGTTATACGTTATATGGATATAGCATATAACGTTATACGTTATATCGTAATACTACATAACGTTATACGTTATATCGTAATACTACATAACGTTATACGTTATATGGTTATAGCATATAACGTTATACGTTATATCGTAATACTACATAACGTTATACGTTATATCGTAATACTACATAACGTTATACGTTATATCGTTATAGTATATAACGTTATACGTTATAACGATATAGTTTATAACGTTATACGTTATATCGTTATCGTATATAACGTTATACGTTATATCGATATAGCATATCACGTTATACGTTATAACGATATAGTTTATAACGTTATACGTTATATCGTTATCGTATATAACGTTTTACGTTATATCGTTATAGTATATAACGTTATACATTATATCGATATAGTATATAACGTTATACGTTATAACGATATAGTTTTTAACGTTATTCGTTATATCGTTATCGTATATAACGTTATACGTTATATCGTTATAGTACATAACGTTATACGTTATATCGTTATCGTATATAACGTTATACATTATATCGATATAGTATATAACGTTATACGTTATAACGATATAGTTTATAACGTTATACGTTATATCGTTATCGTATACAACGTTATACGTTATATCGTTATAGTACATAACGTTATACGTTATATCGATATAGTATATAACGTTATACGTTATATCCATATAGTATATAACGTTTTACGTTATATCGTTATCGTATATAACGTTATACGTTATATCGTAATACTACATAACGTTATACGTTATATCGTAATACTACATAACGTTATACGTTATATCGTTATAGTATCTAACGTTATATGTTATATCGATATAGTATATAACGTTTTACGTTATATCGTTATAGTATATAACGTTATACGTTATATGGATATAGCATATAACGTTATACATTATATCGTGATACTACATAACGTTATACGTTATATCGTAATACTACATAACGTTATACGTTATATCGTAATACTACATAACGTTATACGTTATATCGTTATAGTACATAACGTTATACGCTATATCGATATAGCATATCACGTTATACGTTATAACGATATAGTTTATAACGTTATACGTTATATCGTTATCGTATATAACGTTATGCGTTATATCGTTATCGTATATAACGTTATGCGTTATATCGTTATAGTATATAACGTTATACGTTATATCGTTATAGTACATAACGTTATACGTTATATCGTTATCGTATATAACGTTATACGTTATATCGTAATACTACATAACGTTATACGTTATATCGTAATACTACATAACGTTATACGTTATATCGTAATACTACATAACGTTATACGTTATATCGTTATAGTATCTAACGTTATATGTTATATCGATATAGTATATAACGTTTTACGTTATATCGTTATAGTATATAACGTTATACGTTATATGGATATAGCATATAACGTTATACATTATATCGTGATACTACATAACGTTATACGTTATATCGTAATACTACATAACGTTATACGTTATATCGTAATACTACATAACGTTATACGTTATATCGCTATCGTATATAACGTTATACGTTATATCGTTATCGTATATAACGTTATGCGTTATATCGTTATCGTATATAACGTTATACGTTATATCGTAATACTACATAACGTTATACGTTATATCGTTATAGTATATAACGTTTTACGTTATATCGTTATAGTATATAACGTTTTACGTTATATCGTTATAGTATATAACGTTATACGTTATATGGATATACCATATAACGTTATACGTTATATCGTAATACTACATAACGTTATACGTTATATCGTAATACTACATAACGTTATACGTTATATCGTAATACTACATAACGTTATACGTTATATCGTAATACTACATAACGTTATACGTTATATCGCTATCGTATATAACGTTATACGTTATATCGTTATCGTATGTAACGTTATGCGTTATATCGTTATCGTATATAACGTTATACGTTATATCGTAATACTACATAACGTTATACGTTATATCGTTATAGTATATAACGTTATACGTTATAACGATATAGTTTATAACGTTATACGTTATATCGTTATCGTATATAACGTTATACGTTATATCGTTATAGTACATAACGTTATACGTTATATGGATATAGCATATAACGTTATACGTTATATCGTAATACTACATAACGTTATACGTTATATCGTAATACTACATAACGTTATACGTTATATCGTAATACTACATAACGTTATACGTTATATCGCTATCGTATATAACGTTATACGTTATATCGATATAGTATATAACGTTTTACGTTATATCGTTATAGTATATAACGTTTTACGTTATATCGTTATAGTATATAACGTTATACGTTATATGGATATAGCATATAACGTTATACGTTATATCGTAATACTACATAACGTTATACGTTATATCGTAATACTACATAACGTTATACGTTATATCGTTATAGTATATAACGTTATACGTTATATGGTTATAGCATATAACGTTATACGTTATATCGTAATACTACATAACGTTATACGTTATATCGTAATACTACATAACGTTATACGTTATATCGTTATAGTATATAACGTTATACGTTATAACGATATAGTTTATAACGTTATACGTTATATCGTTATCGTATATAACGTTATACGTTATATCGTTATAGTACATAACGTTATACGTTATATCGTTATCGTATATAACGTTTTACGTTATATCGTTATCGTATATAACGTTTTACGTTATATCATTATAGTACATAACGTTATACGTTATATCGTTATCGTATATAACGTTATACGTTATATCGATATCGTATATAACGTTTTACGTTATATCGTTATAGTATATAACGTTATACGTTATATCGTTATAGTACATAACGTTATACGTTATATCGTTATCGTATATAACGTTATACGTTATATCGCTATCGTATATAACGTTATCCGTTATATCGTTATCGTATATAACGTTATACGTTATATCGTTATCGTATATAAGTTTTACGTTATATCGTTATAGTACATAACGTTATACGTTATATCGTTACCGTGTATAACGTTGTACGTTATATCGTTATAGTACATAACGTTATACGTTATATCGATATAGCATATCACGTTATACGTTATAACGATATAGTTTATAACGTTATACGTTATATCGTTATCGTATATAACGTTTTACGTTATATCGTTATAGTATATAACGTTATACATTATATCGATATAGTATATAACGTTATACGTTATAACGATATAGTTTTTAACGTTATACGTTATATCGTTATCGTATATAGCGTTATACGTTATATCGTTATAGTACATAACGTTATACGTTATATCGTTATCGTATATAACGTTATACATTATATCGATATAGTATAAAACGTTATACGTTATAACGATATAGTTTATAACGTTATACGTTATATCGCTATCGTATACAACGTTATACGTTATATCGTTATAGTATCTAACGTTATATGTTATATCGATATAGTATATAACGTTTTACGTTATATCGTTATAGTATATAACGTTATACGTTATATGGATATAGCATATAACGTTATACATTATATCGTGATACTACATAACGTTATACGTTATATCGTAATACTACATAACGTTATACGTTATATCGTAATACTACATAACGTTATACGTTATATCGTTATAGTACATAACGTTATACGCTATATCGTTATATCATATCACGTTATACGTTATAACGATATAGTTTATAACGTTATACGTTATATCGTTATCGTATATAACGTTATGCGTTATATCGTTATCGTAAATAACGTTATGCGTTATATCGTTATAGTATATAACGTTATACGTTATATCGTTATAGTACATAACGTTATACGTTATATCGTTATCGTATATAACGTTATACGTTATATCGCTATCGTATATAACGTTATACGTTATATCGTTATCGTATATAACGTTATACGGTATATCGTTATAGTATATAACGTTATACGTTATATGGATATAGCATATAACGTTATACGTTATATCGTAATACTACATAACGTTATACGTTATATCGTAATACTACATAACGTTATACGTTATATCGTAATACTACATAACGTTATACGTTATATCGTTATCGTATATAACGTTATACGTTATATCGTTATAGTACATAACGTTATACGTTATATCGTTACCGTGTATAACGTTGTACGTTATATCGTTATAGTACATAACGTTATACGTTATATCGATATAGCATATCACGTTATACGTTATAACGATATAGTTTATAACGTTATACGTTATATCGTTATAGTATCTAACGTTATATGTTATATCGATATAGTATATAACGTTTTACGTTATATCGTTATAGTATATAACGTTATACGTTATATGGATATAGCATATAACGTTATACATTATATCGTGATACTACATAACGTTATACGTTATATCGTAATACTACATAACGTTATACGTTATATCGTAATACTACATAACGTTATACGTTATATCGTTATAGTACATAACGTTATACGCTATATCGTTATAGCATATCACGTTATACGTTATAACGATATAGTTTATAACGTTATACGTTATATCGTTATCGTATATAACGTTATGCGTTATATCGTTATCGTAAATAACGTTATGCGTTGTATCGTTATAGTATATAACGTTATACGTTATATCGTTATAGTACATAACGTTATACGTTATATCGTTATCGTATATAACGTTATACGTTATATCGCTATCGTATATAACGTTATACGTTATATCGTTATCGTATATAACGTTATACGGTATATCGTTATAGTATATAACGTTATACGTTATATGGATATAGCATATAACGTTATACGTTATATCGTAATACTACATAACGTTATACGTTATATCGTAATACTACATAACGTTATACGTTATATCGTTATCGTATATAACGTTATACGTTATATCGTTATAGTACATAACGTTATACGTTATATCGTTACCGTGTATAACGTTGTACGTTATATCGTTATAGTACATAACGTTATACGTTATATCGATATAGCATATCACGTTATACGTTATAACGATATAGTTTATAACGTTATACGTTATATCGTGATCGTATATAACGTTTTACGTTATATCGTTATAGTATATAACGTTATACGTTATATCGCTATCGTATATAACGTTATACGTTATATCGTTATCGTATATAACGTTATACGTTATAACGATATAGTTTATAACGTTATACGTTATATCGTTATCGTATATAACGTTATACGTTATATGGATATAGCATATCACGTTATACGTTATAACGATATAGTTTATAACGTTATACGTTATATCGTTATCGTATATAACGTTTTACGTTATATCGTTATAGTATATAACGTTATACATTATATCGATATAGTATATAACGTTATACGTTATAACGATATAGTTTTTAACGTTATACGTTATATCGTTATCGTATATAACGTTATACGTTATATCGTTATAGTACATAACGTTATACGTTATATCGTTATCGTATATAACGTTATACGTTATAACGATATAGTTTATAACGTTATACGTTATAACGATATAGTTTATAACGTTATACGTTATATCGTTATCGTATATAACGTTATACGTTATATGGATATAGCATATCACGTTATACGTTATAACGATATAGTTTATAACGTTATACGTTATATCGTTATCGTATACAACGTTATACGTTATATCGTTATAGTACATAACGTTATACGTTATATCGAAATAGTATATAACGTTATACGTTATATCCATATAGTATATAACGTTTTACGTTATATCGTTATCGTATATAACGTTATACGTTATATCGTAATACTACATAACGTTATACGTTATATCGTAATACTACATAACGTTATACGTTATATCGTTATAGTATCTAACGTTATATGTTATATCGATATAGTATATAACGTTTTACGTTATATCGTTATAGTATATAACGTTATACGTTATATGGATATAGCATATAACGTTATACATTATATCGTGATACTACATAACGTTATACGTTATATCGTAATACTACCTAACGTTATACGTTATATCGTAATACTACATAACGTTATACGTTATATCGTTATAGTACATAACGTTATACGCTATATCGATATAGCATATCACGTTATACGTTATAACGATATAGTTTATAAAGTTATACGTTATATCGTTATCGTATATAACGTTATGCGTTATATCGTTATCGTATATAACGTTATGCGTTATATCGTTATAGTATATAAAGTTATACGTTATATCGTAATACTACATAACGTTATACGTTATATCGTTATAGTATATAACGTTATACGTTATAACGATATAGTTTATAACGTTATACGTTATATCGTTATCGTATATAACGTCATACGTTATATCGTTATAGTACATAACGTTATACGTTATATCGTTATCGTATATAACGTTATACGTTATATCGTTATAGTATATAACGTTATACGTTATAACGATATAGTTTATAACGTTATACGTTATATCGTTATCGTATATAACGTTATACGTTATATCGTTATAGTACATAACGTTATACGTTATATCGTTATCGTATATAACGTTTTACGTTATATCGTTATCGTATATAACGTTTTACGTTATATCGTTATAGTACATAACGTTATACGTTATATCGTTATCGTATATAACGTTATACGTTATATCGATACCGTATATAACGTTTTACGTTATATCGTTACCGTATATAACGTTGTAAGTTATATCGTTATAGTACATAACGTTATACGTTATATCGTTATCGTATATAACGTTTTACGTTATATCGTTATAGTATATAACGTTATACATTATATCGAAATAGTATATAACGTTATACGTTATAACGATATAGTTTTTAACGTTATACGTTATATCGTTATCGTATATAACGTTATACGTTATATCGTTATAGTACATAACGTTATACGTTATATCGTTATCGTATATAACGTTATACATTATATCGATATAGTATATAACGTTATACGTTATAACGATATAGTTTATAACGTTATACGTTATATCGTTATCGTATACAACGTTATACGTTATATCGTTATAGTACATAACGTTATACGTTATATCGATATAGTATATAACGTTATACGTTATATGGATATAGCATATAACGTTATACATTATATCGTGATACTACATAACGTTATACGTTATATCGTAATACTACATAACGTTATACGTTATATCGTAATACTACATAACGTTATACGTTATATCGTTATAGTACATAACGTTATACGCTATATCGATATAGCATATCACGTTATACGTTATAACGATATAGTTTATAACGTTATACGTTATATCGTTATCGTATATAACGTTATGCGTTATATCGTTATCGTATATAACGTTATGCGTTATATCGTTATAGTATATAACGTTATACGTTATATCGTTATAGTACATAACGTTATACGTTATATCGTTATCGTATATAACGTTATACGTTATATCGCTATCGTATATAACGTTATACGTTATATCGTTATCGTATATAACGTTATACGGTATATCGTTATAGTATATAACGTTATACGTTATATCGTTATAGTACATAACGTTATACGTTATATCGTTATCGTATATAACGTTATACATTATATCGATATAGTATATAACGTTATACGTTATATCGTAATACTACATAACGTTATACGTTATATCGTAATACTACATAACGTTATACGTTATATCGTTATCGTATATAACGTTATACGTTATATCGTTATAGTACATAACCCTATACGTTATAACGATATAGTTTATAACGTTATACGTTATATCGCTATCGTATATAACGTTTTACGTTATATCGTTATAGTACATAACGTTATACGTTATATCGTTATCGTATATAACATTATACGTTATATCGATATCGTATATAACGTTTTACGTTATATCGTTATAGTATATAACGTTATACGTTATATCGTTATAGTACATAACGTTATACGTTATATCGATATAGTATATAACGTTTTACGTTATATCGTTATAGTATATAACGTTATACGTTATATGGATATAGCATATAACGTTATACGTTATATCGTAATACTACATAACGTTATACGTTATATCGTAATACTACATAACGTTATACGTTATATCGTTATCGTATATAACGTTATACGTTATATCGCTATCGTATATAACGTTATACGTTATATCGTTATCGTATATAACGTTATACGTTATATCGATATAGTATATAACGTTTTACGTTATATCGTTATAGTATATAACGTTTTACGTTATATCGTTATAGTATATAACGTTATACGTTATATGGATATAGCATATAACGTTATACGTTATATCGTAATACTACATAACGTTATACGTTATATCGTAATACTACATAACATTATACGTTATATCCATATAGTATATAACGTTTTACGTTATATCGTTATCGTATATAACGTTATACGTTATATCGTAATACTACATAACGTTATACGTTATATCGTAATACTACATAACATTATACGTTATATCCATATAGTATATAACGTTTTACGTTATATCGTTATCGTATACAACGTTATACGTTATATCGTTATAGTACATAACGTTATACGTTATATCGAAATAGTATATAACGTTATACGTTATATCCATATAGTATATAACGTTTTACGTTATATCGTTATCGTATATAACGTTATACGTTATATCGTAATACTACATAACGTTATACGTTATATCGTAATACTACATAACGTTATACGTTATATCGTTATAGTATCTAACGTTATATGTTATATCGATATAGTATATAACGTTTTACGTTATATCGTTATAGTATATAACGTTATACGTTATATGGATATAGCATATAACGTTATACATTATATCGTGATACTACATAACGTTATACGTTATATCGTAATACTACCTAACGTTATACGTTATATCGTAATACTACATAACGTTATACGTTATATCGTTATAGTACATAACGTTATACGCTATATCGATATAGCATATCACGTTATACGTTATAACGATATAGTTTATAAAGTTATACGTTATATCGTTATCGTATATAACGTTATGCGTTATATCGTTATCGTATATAACGTTATGCGTTATATCGTTATAGTATATAAAGTTATACGTTATATCGTAATACTACATAACGTTATACGTTATATCGTTATAGTATATAACGTTATACGTTATAACGATATAGTTTATAACGTTATACGTTATATCGTTATCGTATATAACGTTATACGTTATATCGTTATAGTACATAACGTTATACGTTATATCGTTATCGTATATAACGTTATACGTTATATCGTTATAGTATATAACGTTATACGTTATAACGATATAGTTTATAACGTTATACGTTATATCGTTATCGTATATAACGTTATACGTTATATCGTTATAGTACATAACGTTATACGTTATATCGTTATCGTATATAACGTTTTACGTTATATCGTTATCGTATATAACGTTTTACGTTATATCGTTATAGTACATAACGTTATACGTTATATCGTTATCGTATATAACGTTATACGTTATATCGATACCGTATATAACGTTTTACGTTATATCGTTACCGTATATAACGTTGTAAGTTATATCGTTATAGTACATAACGTTATACGTTATATCGTTATCGTATATAACGTTTTACGTTATATCGTTATAGTATATAACGTTATACATTATATCGAAATAGTATATAACGTTATACGTTATAACGATATAGTTTTTAACGTTATACGTTATATCGTTATCGTATATAACGTTATACGTTATATCGTTATAGTACATAACGTTATACGTTATATCGTTATCGTATATAACGTTATACATTATATCGATATAGTATATAACGTTATACGTTATAACGATATAGTTTATAACGTTATACGTTATATCGTTATCGTATACAACGTTATACGTTATATCGTTATAGTACATAACGTTATACGTTATATCGATATAGTATATAACGTTATACGTTATATGGATATAGCATATAACGTTATACATTATATCGTGATACTACATAACGTTATACGTTATATCGTAATACTACATAACGTTATACGTTATATCGTAATACTACATAACGTTATACGTTATATCGTTATAGTACATAACGTTATACGCTATATCGATATAGCATATCACGTTATACGTTATAACGATATAGTTTATAACGTTATACGTTATATCGTTATCGTATATAACGTTATGCGTTATATCGTTATCGTATATAACGTTATGCGTTATATCGTTATAGTATATAACGTTATACGTTATATCGTTATAGTACATAACGTTATACGTTATATCGTTATCGTATATAACGTTATACGTTATATCGCTATCGTATATAACGTTATACGTTATATCGTTATCGTATATAACGTTATACGGTATATCGTTATAGTATATAACGTTATACGTTATATGGATATAGCATATAACGTTATACGTTATATCGTAATACTACATAACGTTATACGTTATATCGTAATACTACATAACGTTATACGTTATATCGTTATCGTATATAACGTTATACGTTATATCGTTATAGTACATAACCCTATACGTTATAACGATATAGTTTATAACGTTATACGTTATATCGCTATCGTATATAACGTTTTACGTTATATCGTTATAGTACATAACGTTATACGTTATATCGTTATCGTATATAACATTATACGTTATATCGATATCGTATATAACGTTTTACGTTATATCGTTATAGTATATAACGTTATACGTTATATCGTTATAGTACATAACGTTATACGTTATATCGATATAGTATATAACGTTTTACGTTATATCGTTATAGTATATAACGTTATACGTTATATGGATATAGCATATAACGTTATACGTTATATCGTAATACTACATAACGTTATACGTTATATCGTAATACTACATAACGTTATACGTTATATCGTTATCGTATATAACGTTATACGTTATATCGCTATCGTATATAACGTTATACGTTATATCGTTATCGTATATAACGTTATACGTTATATCGATATAGTATATAACGTTTTACGTTATATCGTTATAGTATATAACGTTTTACGTTATATCGTTATAGTATATAACGTTATACGTTATATGGATATAGCATATAACGTTATACGTTATATCGTAATACTACATAACGTTATACGTTATATCGTAATACTACATAACATTATACGTTATATCCATATAGTATATAACGTTTTACGTTATATCGTTATCGTATATAACGTTATACGTTATATCGTAATACTACATAACGTTATACGTTACATCGTAATACTACATAACGTTGTACGTTATATCGTTATAGTATCTAACGTTATATGTTATATCGATATAGTATATAACGTTTTACGTTATATCGTTATAGTATATAACGTTATACGTTATATGGATATAGCATATAACGTTATACATTATATCGTGATACTACATAACGTTATACGTTATATCGTAATACTACATAACGTTATACGTTATATCGTAATACTACATAACGTTATACGTTATATCGTTATAGTACATAACGTTATACGCTATATCGATATAGCATATCACGTTATACGTTATAACGATATAGTTTATAACGTTATACGTTATATCGTTATCGTATATAACGTTATGCGTTATATCGTTATCGTATATAACGTTATGCGTTATATCGTTATCGTATATAACGTTATGCGTTATATCGTTATCGTATATAACGTTATACGTTATATGGATATACCATATAACGTTATACGTTATATCGTAATACTACATAACGTTATACGTTATATCGTAATACTACATAACGTTATACGTTATATCGTAATACTACATAACGTTATACGTTATATCGCTATCGTATATAACGTTATACGTTATATCGTTATCGTATATAACGTTATGCGTTATATCGTTATCGTATATAACGTTATACGTTATATCGTAATACTACATAACGTTATACGTTATATCGTTATAGTATATAACGTTATACGTTATAACGATATAGTTTATAACGTTATACGTTATATCATTATCGTATATAACGTTATACGTTATATCGTTATAGTACATAACGTTATACGTTATATGGATATAGCATATAACGTTATACATTATATCGTAATACTACATAACGTTATACGTTATATGGATATAGCATATAACGTTATACGTTATATCGTAATACTACATAACGTTATACGTTATATCGTAATACTACATAACGTTATACGTTATATCGTAATACTACATAACGTTATACATTATATCGTTATAGTATATAACGTTATAAGTTATAACGATATAGTTTATAACGTTATACGTTATATCGTTATCGTATATAACGTTATACGTTATATCGATATAGTATATAACGTTTTACGTTATATCGTTATAGTATATAACGTTTTACGTTATATCGTTATAGTATATAACGTTATACGTTATATGGATATAGCATATAACGTTATACGTTATATCGTAATACTACATAACGTTATACGTTATATCGTAATACTACATAACGTTATACGTTATATCGTTATAGTGTATAACGTTATACATTATATCGAAATAGTATATAACGTTATACGTTATAACGATATAGTTTTTAACGTTATACGTTATATCGTTATCGTATATAACGTTATACGTTATATCGTTATAGTACATAACGTTATACGTTATATCGTTATCGTATATAACGTTATACATTATATCGATATAGTATATAACGTTATACGTTATAACGATATAGTTTATAACGTTATACGTTATATCGTTATCGTATACAACGTTATACGTTATATCGTTATAGTACATAACGTTATACGTTATATCGATATAGTATATAACGTTATACGTTATATCCATATAGTATATAACGTTTTACGTTATATCGTTATCGTATATAACGTTATACGTTATATCGTAATACTACATAACGTTATACGTTATATCGTAATACTACATAACGTTATACGTTATATCGTTATAGTATCTAACGTTATATGTTATATCGATATAGTATATAACGTTTTACGTTATATCGTTATAGTATATAACGTTATACGTTATATGGATATAGCATATAACGTTATACATTATATCGTGATACTACATAACGTTATACGTTATATCGTAATACTACATAACGTTATACGTTATATCGTAATACTACATAACGTTATACGTTATATCGTTATAGTACATAACGTTATACGCTATATCGATATAGCATATCACGTTATACGTTATAACGATATAGTTTATAACGTTATACGTTATATCGTTATCGTATATAACGTTATGCGTTATATCGTTATCGTATATAACGTTATGCGTTATATCGTTATAGTATATAACGTTATACGTTATATCGTTATAGTACATAACGTTATACGTTATATCGTTATCGTATATAACGTTATACGTTATATCGCTATCGTATATAATGTTATACGTTATATCGTTATCGTATATAACGTTATACGGTATATCGTTATAGTATATAACGTTATACGTTATATGGATATAGCATATAACGTTATACGTTATATCGTAATACTACATAACGTTATACGTTATATCGTAATACTACATAACGTTATACGTTATATCGTTATCGTATATAACGTTATACGTTATATCGTTATAGTACATAACCCTATACGTTATAACGATATAGTTTATAACGTTATACGTTATATCGCTATCGTATATAACCTTTTACGTTATATCGTTATAGTACATAACGTTATACGTTATATCGTTATCGTATATAACATTATACGTTATATCGATATCGTATATAACGTTTTACGTTATATCGTTATAGTATATAACGTTATACGTTATATCGTTATAGTACATAACGTTATACGTTATATCGATATAGTATATAACGTTTTACGTTATATCGTTATAGTATATAACGTTATACGTTATATGGATATAGCATATAACGTTATACGTTATATCGTAATACTACATAACGTTATACGTTATATCGATATAGTATATAACGTTTTACGTTATATCATTATCGTATATAACGTTATACGTTATGTCGTTATAGTACACAACATTATACGTTATATCGTTATCGTATATAACGTTATACATTGTATCGATATAGTATATAACGTTATACGTTATAACGATATAGTTTATAACGTTATACGTTATATCGTAATACTACATAACGTTATACGTTATATCGATATAGTATATAACGTTTTACGTTATATCGTTATCGTATATAACGTTATACGTTATATCGTTATCGTATATAACGTTATACGTTATATCGATATCGTATATAACGTTTTACTTTATATCGTTATAGTATATAACGTTATACGTTATATCGTTATCGTATATAACGTTATACGTTATATCGTTATAGTACATAACGTTATACGTTATATGGACATAGCATATAACGTTATACGTTATATCGTAATACTACATAACGTTATACGTTATATCGTTATCGTATATAACGTTATACGTTATATCGATATAGTATATAACGTTTTACGTTATATCGTTATAGTATATAACGTTTTACGTTATATCGTTATAGTATATAACGTTATACGTTATATGGATATAGCATATAACGTTATACGTTATATCGTAATACTACATAACGTTATACGTTATATCGTAATACTACATAACATTATACGTTATATCCATATAGTATATAACGTTTTACGTTATATCGTTATCGTATATAACGTTATACGTTATATCGTAATACTACATAACGTTACACGTTACATCGTAATACTACATAACGTTGTACGTTATATCGTTATAGTATCTAACGTTATATGTTATATCGATATAGTATATAACGTTTTACGTTATATCGTTATAGTATATAACGTTATACGTTATATGGATATAGCATATAACGTTATACATTATATCGTGATACTACATAACGTTATACGTTATATCGTAATACTACATAACGTTATACGTTATATCGTTATAGTACATAACGTTATACGCTATATCGATATAGCATATCACGTTATACGTTATAACGATATAGTTTATAACGTTATACGTTATATCGTTATCGTATATAACGTTATGCGTTATATCGTTATCGTATATAACGTTATACGTTATATCGATATCGTATATAACGTTTTACGTTATATCGTTATAGTATATAACGTTATACGTTATATCGTTATCGTATATAACGTTATACGTTATATCGTTATAGTACATAACGTTATACGTTATATGGACATAGCATATAACGTTATACGTTATATCGTAATACTACATAACGTTATACGTTATATCGTTATCGTATATAACGTTATACGTTATATCGATATAGTATATAACGTTTTACGTTATATCGTTATAGTATATAACGTTTTACGTTATATCGTTATAGTATATAACGTTATACGTTATATGGATATAGCATATAACGTTATACGTTATATCGTAATACTACATAACGTTATGCGTTATATCGTAATACTACATAACATTATACGTTATATCCATATAGTATATAACGTTTTACGTTATATCGTTATCGTATATAACGTTATACGTTATATCGTAATACTACACAACGTTATACGTTACATCGTAATACTACATAACGTTGTACGTTATATCGTTATAGTATCTAACGTTATATGTTATATCGATATAGTATATAACGTTTTACGTTATATCGTTATAGTATATAACGTTATACGTTATATGGATATAGCATATAACGTTATACATTATATCGTGATACTACATAACGTTATACGTTATATCGTAATACTACATAACGTTATACGTTATATCGTAATACTACATAACGTTATACGTTATATCGTTATAGTACATAACGTTATACGCTATATCGATATAGCATATCACGTTATACGTTATAACGATATAGTTTATAACGTTATACGTTATATCGTTATCGTATATAACGTTATGCGTTATATCGTTATCGTATATAACGTTATGCGTTATATCGTTATCGTATATAACGTTATACGTTATATGGATATACCATATAACGTTATACGTTATATCGTAATACTACATAACGTTATACGTTATATCGTAATACTACATAACGTTATACGTTATATCGCTATCGCATATAACGTTATACGTTATATCGTTATCGTATATAACGTTATGCGTTATATCGTTATCGTATATAACGTTATACGTTATATCGTAATACTACATAACGTTATACGTTATATCGTTATAGTATATAACGTTATACGTTATAACGATATAGTTTATAACGTTATACGTTATATCGTAATACTACATAACGTTATACGTTATATCGTAATACTACATAACGTTATACGTTATACCGTAATACTACATAACGTTATACGTTATATCGTTATAGTACATAACGTTATACGCTATATCGATATAGCATATCACGTTATACGTTATAACGATATAGTTTATAACGTTATACGTTATATCGTTATCGTATATAACGTTATGCGTTATATCGTTATCGTATATAACGTTATACGTTATATCGATATAGTATATAACGTTTTACGTTATATCGTTATAGTATATAACGTTATACGTTATATCGTTATCGTATATAACGTTATACGTTATATCGTTATAGTACATAACGTTATACGTTATATGGACATAGCATATAACGTTATACGTTATATCGTAATACTACATAACGTTATACGTTATATCGTTATCGTATATAACGTTATACGTTATATGGATATAGCATATAACGTTATACATTATATCGTGATACTACATAACGTTATACGTTATATCGTAATACTACATAACGTTATACGTTATATCGTAATACTACATAACGTTATACGTTATATCGTTATAGTACATAACGTTATACGCTATATCGATATAGCATATCACGTTATACGTTATAACGATATAGTTTATAACGTTATACGTTATATCGTTATCGTATATAACGTTATGCGTTATATCGTTATCGTATATAACGTTATACGTTATATCGATATCGTATATAACGTTTTACGTTATATCGTTATAGTATATAACGTTATACGTTATATCGATATAGTATATAACGTTATACGTTATATCCATATAGTATATAACGTTTTACGTTATATCGTTATCGTATATAACGTTATACGTTATATCGTAATACTACATAACGTTATACGTTATATCGTAATACTACATAACGTTATACGTTATATCGTTATAGTATCTAACGTTATATGTTATATCGATATAGTATATAACGTTTTACGTTATATCGTTATAGTATATAACGTTATACGTTATATGGATATAGCATATAACGTTATACATTATATCGTGATACTACATAACGTTATACGTTATATCGTAATACTACATAACGTTATACGTTATATCGTAATACTACATAACGTTATACGTTATATCGTTATAGTACATAACGTTATACGCTATATCGATATAGCATATCACGTTATACGTTATAACGATATAGTTTATAACGTTATACGTTATATCGTTATCGTATATAACGTTATGCGTTATATCGTTATCGTATATAACGTTATGCGTTATATCGTTATAGTATATAACGTTATACGTTATATCGTTATAGTACATAACGTTATACGTTATATGGTTATCGTATATAACGTTATACGTTATATCGCTATCGTATATAATGTTATACGTTATATCGTTATCGTATATAACGTTATACGGTATATCGTTATAGTATATAACGTTATACGTTATATGGATATAGCATATAACGTTATACGTTATATCGTAATACTACATAACGTTATACGTTATATCGTAATACTACATAACGTTATACGTTATATCGTTATCGTATATAACGTTATACGTTATATCGTTATAGTACATAACCCTATACGTTATAACGATATAGTTTATAACGTTATACGTTATATCGCTATCGTATATAACCTTTTACGTTATATCGTTATAGTACATAACGTTATACGTTATATCGTTATCGTATATAACATTATACGTTATATCGATATCGTATATAACGTTTTACGTTATATCGTTATAGTATATAACGTTATACGTTATATCGTTATAGTACATAACGTTATACGTTATATCGATATAGTATATAACGTTTTACGTTATATCGTTATAGTATATAACGTTATACGTTATATGGATATAGCATATAACGTTATACGTTATATCGTAATACTACATAACGTTATACGTTATATCGATATAGTATATAACGTTTTACGTTATATCATTATCGTATATAACGTTATACGTTATGTCGTTATAGTACACAACATTATACGTTATATCGTTATCGTATATAACGTTATACATTGTATCGATATAGTATATAACGTTATACGTTATAACGATATAGTTTATAACGTTATACGTTATATCGTAATACTACATAACGTTATACGTTATATCGATATAGTATATAACGTTTTACGTTATATCGTTATCGTATATAACGTTATACGTTATATCGTTATCGTATATAACGTTATACGTTATATCGATATCGTATATAACGTTTTACGTTATATCGTTATAGTATATAACGTTATACGTTATATCGTTATCGTATATAACGTTATACGTTATATCGTTATAGTACATAACGTTATACGTTATATGGACATAGCATATAACGTTATACGTTATATCGTAATACTACATAACGTTATACGTTATATCGTTATCGTATATAACGTTATACGTTATATCGATATAGTATATAACGTTTTACGTTATATCGTTATAGTATATAACGTTTTACGTTATATCGTTATAGTATATAACGTTATACGTTATATGGATATAGCATATAACGTTATACGTTATATCGTAATACTACATAACGTTATACGTTATATCGTAATACTACATAACATTATACGTTATATCCATATAGTATATAACGTTTTACGTTATATCGTTATCGTATATAACGTTATACGTTATATCGTAATACTACATAACGTTACACGTTACATCGTAATACTACATAACGTTGTACGTTATATCGTTATAGTATCTAACGTTATATGTTATATCGATATAGTATATAACGTTTTACGTTATATCGTTATAGTATATAACGTTATACATTATATCGTGATACTACATAACGTTATACGTTATATCGTAATACTACATAACGTTATACGTTATATCGTAATACTACATAACGTTATACGTTATATCGTTATAGTACATAACGTTATACGCTATATCGATATAGCATATCACGTTATACGTTATAACGATATAGTTTATAACGTTATACGTTATATCGTTATCGTATATAACGTTATGCGTTATATCGTTATCGTATATAACGTTATACGTTATATCGATATCGTATATAACGTTTTACGTTATATCGTTATAGTATATAACGTTATACGTTATATCGTTATCGTATATAACGTTATACGTTATATCGTTATCGTATATAACGTTATACGTTATATCGTTATAGTACATAACGTTATACGTTATATGGACATAGCATATAACGTTATACGTTATATCGTAATACTACATAACGTTATACGTTATATCGTTATCGTATATAACGTTATACGTTATATCGATATAGTATATAACGTTTTACGTTATATCGTTATAGTATATAACGTTTTACGTTATATCGTTATAGTATATAACGTTATACGTTATATGGATATAGCATATAACGTTATACGTTATATCGTAATACTACATAACGTTATGCGTTATATCGTAATACTACATAACATTATACGTTATATCCATATAGTATATAACGTTTTACGTTATATCGTTATCGTATATAACGTTATACGTTATATCGTAATACTACACAACGTTATACGTTACATCGTAATACTACATAACGTTGTACGTTATATCGTTATAGTATCTAACGTTATATGTTATATCGATATAGTATATAACGTTTTACGTTATATCGTTATAGTATATAACGTTATACGTTATATGGATATAGCATATAACGTTATACATTATATCGTGATACTACATAACGTTATACGTTATATCGTAATACTACATAACGTTATACGTTATATCGTAATACTACATAACGTTATACGTTATATCGTTATAGTACATAACGTTATACGCTATATCGATATAGCATATCACGTTATACGTTATAACGATATAGTTTATAACGTTATACGTTATATCGTTATCGTATATAACGTTATGCGTTATATCGTTATCGTATATAACGTTATGCGTTATATCGTTATCGTATATAACGTTATACGTTATATGGATATACCATATAACGTTATACGTTATATCGTAATACTACATAACGTTATACGTTATATCGTAATACTACATAACGTTATACGTTATATCGCTATCGTATATAACGTTATACGTTATATCGTTATCGTATATAACGTTATGCGTTATATCGTTATCGTATATAACGTTATACGTTATATCGTAATACTACATAACGTTATACGTTATATCGTTATAGTATATAACGTTATACGTTATAACGATATAGTTTATAACGTTATACGTTATATCGTGATACTACATAACGTTATACGTTATATCGTAATACTACATAACGTTATACGTTATACCGTAATACTACATAACGTTATACGTTATATCGTTATAGTACATAACGTTATACGCTATATCGATATAGCATATCACGTTATACGTTATAACGATATAGTTTATAACGTTATACGTTATATCGTTATCGTATATAACGTTATGCGTTATATCGTTATCCTATATAACGTTATACGTTATATCGATATCGTATATAACGTTTTACGTTATATCGTTATAGTATATAACGTTATACGTTATATCGTTATCGTATATAACGTTATACGTTATATCGTTATCGTATATAACGTTATACGTTATATGGATATAGCATATAACGTTATACATTATATCGTGATACTACATAACGTTATACGTTATATCGTAATACTACATAACGTTATACGTTATATCGTAATACTACATAACGTTATACGTTATATCGTTATAGTACATAACGTTATACGCTATATCGATATAGCATATCACGTTATACGTTATAACGATATAGTTTATAACGTTATACGTTATATCGTTATCGTATATAACGTTATGCGTTATATCGTTATCGTATATAACGTTATACGTTATATCGATATCGTATATAACGTTTTACGTTATATCGTTATAGTATATAACGTTATACGTTATATCGTTATCGTATATAACGTTATACGTTATATCGTTATAGTACATAACGTTATACGTTATATGGACATAGCATATAACGTTATACGTTATATCGTAATACTACATAACGTTATACGTTATATCGTTATCGTATATAACGTTATACGTTATATCGATATAGTATATAACGTTTTACGTTATATCGTTATAGTATATAACGTTTTACGTTATATCGTTATAGTATATAACGTTATACGTTATATGGATATAGCATATAACGTTATACGTTATATCGTAATACTACATAACGTTATGCGTTATATCGTAATACTACATAACATTATACGTTATATCCATATAGTATATAACGTTTTACGTTATATCGTTATCGTATATAACGTTATACGTTATATCGTAATACTACACAACGTTATACGTTACATCGTAATACTACATAACGTTGTACGTTATATCGTTATAGTATCTAACGTTATATGTTATATCGATATAGTATATAACGTTTTACGTTATATCGTTATAGTATATAACGTTATACGTTATATGGATATAGCATATAACGTTATACATTATATCGTGATACTACATAACGTTATACGTTATATCGTAATACTACATAACGTTATACGTTATATCGTAATACTACATAACGTTATACGTTATATCGTTATAGTACATAACGTTATACGCTATATCGATATAGCATATCACGTTATACGTTATAACGATATAGTTTATAACGTTATACGTTATATCGTTATCGTATATAACGTTATGCGTTATATCGTTATCGTATATAACGTTATGCGTTATATCGTTATCGTATATAACGTTATACGTTATATGGATATACCATATAACGTTATACGTTATATCGTAATACTACATAACGTTATACGTTATATCGTAATACTACATAACGTTATACGTTATATCGTAATACTACATAACGTTATACGTTATATCGCTATCGTATATAACGTTATACGTTATATCGTTATCGTATATAACGTTATACGTTATATCGTAATACTACATAACGTTATACGTTATATCGTAATACTACATAACGTTATACGTTATATCGTTATAGTATCTAACGTTATATGTTATATCGATATAGTATATAACGTTTTACGTTATATCGTTATAGTATATAACGTTATACGTTATATGGATATAGCATATAACGTTATACATTATATCGTGATACTACATAACGTTATACGTTATATCGTAATACTACATAACGTTATACGTTATATCGTAATACTACATAACGTTATACGTTATATCGTTATAGTACATAACGTTATACGCTATATCGATATAGCATATCACGTTATACGTTATAACGATATAGTTTATAACGTTATACGTTATATCGTTATCGTATATAACGTTATGCGTTATATCGTTATCGTATATAACGTTATGCGTTATATCGTTATAGTATATAACGTTATACGTTATATCGTTATAGTACATAACGTTATACGTTATATCGTTATCGTATATAACGTTATACGTTATATCGCTATCGTATATAATGTTATACGTTATATCGTTATCGTATATAACGTTATACGGTATATCGTTATAGTATATAACGTTATACGTTATATGGATATAGCATATAACGTTATACGTTATATCGTAATACTACATAACGTTATACGTTATATCGTAATACTACATAACGTTATACGTTATATCGTTATCGTATATAACGTTATACGTTATATCGTTATAGTACATAACCCTATACGTTATAACGATATAGTTTATAACGTTATACGTTATATCGCTATCGTATATAACCTTTTACGTTATATCGTTATAGTACATAACGTTATACGTTATATCGTTATCGTATATAACATTATACGTTATATCGATATCGTATATAACGTTTTACGTTATATCGTTATAGTATATAACGTTATACGTTATATCGTTATAGTACATAACGTTATACGTTATATCGATATAGTATATAACGTTTTACGTTATATCGTTATAGTATATAACGTTATACGTTATATGGATATAGCATATAACGTTATACGTTATATCGTAATACTACATAACGTTATACGTTATATCGATATAGTATATAACGTTTTACGTTATATCATTATCGTATATAACGTTATACGTTATGTCGTTATAGTACACAACATTATACGTTATATCGTTATCGTATATAACGTTATACATTGTATCGATATAGTATATAACGTTATACGTTATAACGATATAGTTTATAACGTTATACGTTATATCGTAATACTACATAACGTTATACGTTATATCGATATAGTATATAACGTTTTACGTTATATCGTTATCGTATATAACGTTATACGTTATATCGTTATCGTATATAACGTTATACGTTATATCGATATCGTATATAACGTTTTACTTTATATCGTTATAGTATATAACGTTATACGTTATATCGTTATCGTATATAACGTTATACGTTATATCGTTATAGTACATAACGTTATACGTTATATGGACATAGCATATAACGTTATACGTTATATCGTAATACTACATAACGTTATACGTTATATCGTTATCGTATATAACGTTATACGTTATATCGATATAGTATATAACGTTTTACGTTATATCGTTATAGTATATAACGTTTTACGTTATATCGTTATAGTATATAACGTTATACGTTATATGGATATAGCATATAACGTTATACGTTATATCGTAATACTACATAACGTTATACGTTATATCGTAATACTACATAACATTATACGTTATATCCATATAGTATATAACGTTTTACGTTATATCGTTATCGTATATAACGTTATACGTTATATCGTAATACTACATAACGTTACACGTTACATCGTAATACTACATAACGTTGTACGTTATATCGTTATAGTATCTAACGTTATATGTTATATCGATATAGTATATAACGTATAACGTTATATCGTTATCGTATATAACGTTATACGTTATATGGATATAGCATATAACGTTATACATTATATCGTGATACTACATAACGTTATACGTTATATCGTAATACTACATAACGTTATACGTTATATCGTAATACTACATAACGTTATACGTTATATCGTTATAGTACATAACGTGATATGCTATATCGATATAGCATATCACGTTATACGTTATAACGATATAGTTTATAACGTTATACGTTATATCGTTATCGTATATAACGTTATGCGTTATATCGTTATCGTATATAACGTTATACGTTATATCGATATCGTATATAACGTTTTACGTTATATCGTTATAGTATATAACGTTATACGTTATATCGTTATCGTATATAACGTTATACGTTATATCGTTATAGTACATAACGTTATACGTTATATGGACATAGCATATAACGTTATACGTTATATCGTAATACTACATAACGTTATACGTTATATCGTTATCGTATATAACGTTATACGTTATATCGATATAGTATATAACGTTTTACGTTATATCGTTATAGTATATAACGTTTTACGTTATATCGTTATAGTATATAACGTTATACGTTATATGGATATAGCATATAACGTTATACGTTATATCGTAATACTACATAACGTTATGCGTTATATCGTAATACTACATAACATTATACGTTATATCCATATAGTATATAACGTTTTACGTTATATCGTTATCGTATATAACGTTATACGTTATATCGTAATACTACACAACGTTATACGTTACATCGTAATACTACATAACGTTGTACGTTATATCGTTATAGTATCTAACGTTATATGTTATATCGATATAGTATATAACGTTTTACGTTATATCGTTATAGTATATAACGTTATACGTTATATGGATATAGCATATAACGTTATACATTATATCGTGATACTACATAACGTTATACGTTATATCGTAATACTACATAACGTTATACGTTATATCGTAATACTACATAACGTTATACGTTATATCGTTATAGTACATAACGTTATACGCTATATCGATATAGCATATCACGTTATACGTTATAACGATATAGTTTATAACGTTATACGTTATATCGTTATCGTATATAACGTTATGCGTTATATCGTTATCGTATATAACGTTATGCGTTATATCGTTATCGTATATAACGTTATACGTTATATGGATATACCATATAACGTTATACGTTATATCGTAATACTACATAACGTTATACGTTATATCGTAATACTACATAACGTTATACGTTATATCGCTATCGTATATAACGTTATACGTTATATCGTTATCGTATATAACGTTATGCGTTATATCGTTATAGTATATAACGTTATACGTTATATCGTAATACTACATAACGTTATACGTTATATCGTTATAGTATATAACGTTATACGTTATAACGATATAGTTTATAACGTTATACGTTATATCGTGATAGTACATAACGTTATACGTTATATCGTAATACTACATAACGTTATACGTTATACCGTAATACTACATAACGTTATACGTTATATCGTTATAGTACATAACGTTATACGCTATATCGATATAGCATATCACGTTATACGTTATAACGATATAGTTTATAACGTTATACGTTATATCGTTATCGTATATAACGTTATGCGTTATATCGTTATCGTATATAACGTTATACGTTATATCGATATCGTATATAACGTTTTACGTTATATCGTTATAGTATATAACGTTATACGTTATATCGTTATCGTATATAACGTTATACGTTATATCGTTATAGTACATAACGTTATACGTTATATGGACATAGCATATAACGTTATACGTTATATCGTAATACTACATAACGTTATACGTTATATCGTTATCGTATATAACGTTATACGTTATATGGATATAGCATATAACGTTATACATTATATCGTGATACTACATAACGTTATACGTTATATCGTAATACTACATAACGTTATACGTTATATCGTAATACTACATAACGTTATACGTTATATCGTTATAGTACATAACGTTATACGCTATATCGATATAGCATATCACGTTATACGTTATAACGATATAGTTTATAACGTTATACGTTATATCGTTATCGTATATAACGTTATGCGTTATATCGTTATCGTATATAACGTTATACGTTATATCGATATCGTATATAACGTTTTACGTTATATCGTTATAGTATATAACGTTATACGTTATATCGTTATCGTATATAACGTTATACGTTATATCGTTATAGTACATAACGTTATACGTTATATGGACATAGCATATAACGTTATACGTTATATCGTAATACTACATAACGTTATACGTTATATCGTTATCGTATATAACGTTATACGTTATATCGATATAGTATATAACGTTTTACGTTATATCGTTATAGTATATAACGTTTTACGTTATATCGTTATAGTATATAACGTTATACGTTATATGGATATAGCATATAACGTTATACGTTATATCGTAATACTACATAACGTTATACGTTATATCGTAATACTACATAACATTATACGTTATATCCATATAGTATATAACGTTTTACGTTATATCGTTATCGTATATAACGTTATACGTTATATCGTAATACTACACAACGTTATACGTTACATCGTAATACTACATAACGTTGTACGTTATATCGTTATAGTATCTAACGTTATATGTTATATCGATATAGTATATAACGTTTTACGTTATATCGTTATAGTATATAACGTTATACGTTATATGGATATAGCATATAACGTTATACATTATATCGTGATACTACATAACGTTATACGTTATATCGTAATACTACATAACGTTATACGTTATATCGTAATACTACATAACGTTATACGTTATATCGTTATAACGTATAACGTGATATGCTATATCGATATAGCATATCACGTTATACGTTATAACGATATAGTTTATAACGTTATACGTTATATCGTTATCGTATATAACGTTATGCGTTATATCGTTATCGTATATAACGTTATGCGTTATATCGTTATCGTATATAACGTTATACGTTATATGGATATACCATATAACGTTATACGTTATATCGTAATACTACATAACGTTATACGTTATATCGTAATACTACATAACGTTATACGTTATATCGCTATCGTATATAACGTTATACGTTATATCGTTATCGTATATAACGTTATGCGTTATATCGTTATCGTATATAACGTTATACGTTATATCGTAATACTACATAACGTTATACGTTATATCGTTATAGTATATAACGTTATACGTTATAACGATATAGTTTATAACGTTATACGTTATATCGTGATACTACATAACGTTATACGTTATATCGTAATACTACATAACGTTATACGTTATATCGTAATACTACATAACGTTATACGTTATATCGTTATAGTATCTAACGTTATATGTTATATCGATATAGTATATAACGTTTTACGTTATATCGTTATAGTATATAACGTTATACGTTATATGGATATAGCATATAACGTTATACATTATATCGTGATACTACATAACGTTATACGTTATATCGTAATACTACATAACGTTATACGTTATATCGTAATACTACATAACGTTATACGTTATATCGTTATAGTACATAACGTTATACGCTATATCGATATAGCATATCACGTTATACGTTATAACGATATAGTTTATAACGTTATACGTTATATCGTTATCGTATATAACGTTATGCGTTATATCGTTATCGTATATAACGTTATGCGTTATATCGTTATAGTATATAACGTTATACGTTATATCGTTATAGTACATAACGTTATACGTTATATCGTTATCGTATATAACGTTATACGTTATATCGCTATCGTATATAATGTTATACGTTATATCGTTATCGTATATAACGTTATACGGTATATCGTTATAGTATATAACGTTATACGTTATATGGATATAGCATATAACGTTATACGTTATATCGTAATACTACATAACGTTATACGTTATATCGTAATACTACATAACGTTATACGTTATATCGTTATCGTATATAACGTTATACGTTATATCGTTATAGTACATAACCCTATACGTTATAACGATATAGTTTATAACGTTATACGTTATATCGCTATCGTATATAACCTTTTACGTTATATCGTTATAGTACATAACGTTATACGTTATATCGTTATCGTATATAACATTATACGTTATATCGATATCGTATATAACGTTTTACGTTATATCGTTATAGTATATAACGTTATACGTTATATCGTTATAGTACATAACGTTATACGTTATATCGATATAGTATATAACGTTTTACGTTATATCGTTATAGTATATAACGTTATACGTTATATGGATATAGCATATAACGTTATACGTTATATCGTAATACTACATAACGTTATACGTTATATCGATATAGTATATAACGTTTTACGTTATATCATTATCGTATATAACGTTATACGTTATGTCGTTATAGTACACAACATTATACGTTATATCGTTATCGTATATAACGTTATACATTGTATCGATATAGTATATAACGTTATACGTTATAACGATATAGTTTATAACGTTATACGTTATATCGTAATACTACATAACGTTATACGTTATATCGATATAGTATATAACGTTTTACGTTATATCGTTATCGTATATAACGTTATACGTTATATCGTTATCGTATATAACGTTATACGTTATATCGATATCGTATATAACGTTTTACTTTATATCGTTATAGTATATAACGTTATACGTTATATCGTTATCGTATATAACGTTATACGTTATATCGTTATAGTACATAACGTTATACGTTATATGGACATAGCATATAACGTTATACGTTATATCGTAATACTACATAACGTTATACGTTATATCGTTATCGTATATAACGTTATACGTTATATCGATATAGTATATAACGTTTTACGTTATATCGTTATAGTATATAACGCTTTACGTTATATCGTTATAGTATATAACGTTATACGTTATATGGATATAGCATATAACGTTATACGTTATATCGTAATACTACATAACGTTATACGTTATATCGTAATACTACATAACATTATACGTTATATCCATATAGTATATAACGTTTTACGTTATATCGTTATCGTATATAACGTTATACGTTATATCGTAATACTACATAACGTTACACGTTACATCGTAATACTACATAACGTTGTACGTTATATCGTTATAGTATCTAACGTTATATGTTATATCGATATAGTATATAACGTTTTACGTTATATCGTTATAGTATATAACGTTATACGTTATATGGATATAGCATATAACGTTATACATTATATCGTGATACTACATAACGTTATACGTTATATCGTAATACTACATAACGTTATACGTTATATCGTAATACTACATAACGTTATACGTTATATCGTTATAGTACATAACGTTATACGCTATATCGATATAGCATATCACGTTATACGTTATAACGATATAGTTTATAACGTTATACGTTATATCGTTATCGTATATAACGTTATGCGTTATATCGTTATCGTATATAACGTTATACGTTATATCGATATCGTATATAACGTTTTACGTTATATCGTTATAGTATATAACGTTATACGTTATATCGTTATCGTATATAACGTTATACGTTATATCGTTATAGTACATAACGTTATACGTTATATGGACATAGCATATAACGTTATACGTTATATCGTAATACTACATAACGTTATACGTTATATCGTTATCGTATATAACGTTATACGTTATATCGATATAGTATATAACGTTTTACGTTATATCGTTATAGTATATAACGTTTTACGTTATATCGTTATAGTATATAACGTTATACGTTATATGGATATAGCATATAACGTTATACGTTATATCGTAATACTACATAACGTTATGCGTTATATCGTAATACTACATAACATTATACGTTATATCCATATAGTATATAACGTTTTACGTTATATCGTTATCGTATATAACGTTATACGTTATATCGTAATACTACACAACGTTATACGTTACATCGTAATACTACATAACGTTGTACGTTATATCGTTATAGTATCTAACGTTATATGTTATATCGATATAGTATATAACGTTTTACGTTATATCGTTATAGTATATAACGTTATACGTTATATGGATATAGCATATAACGTTATACATTATATCGTGATACTACATAACGTTATACGTTATATCGTAATACTACATAACGTTATACGTTATATCGTAATACTACATAACGTTATACGTTATATCGTTATAGTACATAACGTTATACGCTATATCGATATAGCATATCACGTTATACGTTATAACGATATAGTTTATAACGTTATACGTTATATCGTTATCGTATATAACGTTATGCGTTATATCGTTATCGTATATAACGTTATGCGTTATATCGTTATCGTATATAACGTTATACGTTATATGGATATACCATATAACGTTATACGTTATATCGTAATACTACATAACGTTATACGTTATATCGTAATACTACACAACGTTATACGTTATATCGCTATCGTATATAACGTTATACGTTATATCGTTATCGTATATAACGTTATGCGTTATATCGTTATCGTATATAACGTTATACGTTATATCGTAATACTACATAACGTTATACGTTATATCGTTATAGTATATAACGTTATACGTTATAACGATATAGTTTATAACGTTATACGTTATATCGTGATACTACATAACGTTATACGTTATATCGTAATACTACATAACGTTATACGTTATACCGTAATACTACATAACGTTATACGTTATATCGTTATAGTACATAACGTTATACGCTATATCGATATAGCATATCACGTTATACGTTATAACGATATAGTTTATAACGTTATACGTTATATCGTTATCGTATATAACGTTATGCGTTATATCGTTATCGTATATAACGTTATACGTTATATCGATATCGTATATAACGTTTTACGTTATATCGTTATAGTATATAACGTTATACGTTATATCGTTATCGTATATAACGTTATACGTTATATCGTTATAGTACATAACGTTATACGTTATATGGACATAGCATATAACGTTATACGTTATATCGTAATACTACATAACGTTATACGTTATATCGTTATCGTATATAACGTTATACGTTATATCGATATAGTATATAACGTTTTACGTTATATCGTTATAGTATATAACGTTTTACGTTATATCGTTACCGTATATAACGTTGTAAGTTATATCGTTATAGTACATAACGTTATACGTTATATCGATATAGCATATCACGTTATACGTTATAACGATATAGTTTATAACGTTATACGTTATATCGTTATCGTATATAACGTTTTACGTTATATCGTTATAGTATATAACGTTATACATTATATCGATATAGTATATAACGTTATACGTTATAACGATATAGTTTTTAACGTTATACGTTATATCGTTATCGTATATAACGTTATACGTTATATCGTTATAGTACATAACGTTATACGTTATATCGTTATCGTATATAACGTTATACATTATATCGATATAGTATATAACGTTATACGTTATAACGATATAGTTTATAACGTTATACGTTATATCGTTATCGTATACAACGTTATACGTTATATCGTTATAGTACATAACGTTATACGTTATATCGATATAGTATATAACGTTATACGTTATATCCATATAGTATATAACGTTTTACGTTATATCGTTATCGTATATAACGTTATACGTTATATCGTAATACTATATAACGTTATACGTTTATCGTAATACTACATAACGTTATACGTTATATCGTTATAGTATCTAACGTTATATGTTATATCGATATAGTATATTACGTTTTACGTTATATCGTTATAGTATATAACGTTATACGTTATATGGATATAGCATATAACGTTATACATTATATCGTGATACTACATAACGTTATACGTTATATCGTAATACTACATAACGTTATACGTTATACCGTAATACTACATAACGTTATACGTTATATCGTTATAGTACATAACGTTATACGCTATATCGATATAGCATATCACGTTATACGTTATAACGATATAGTTTATAACGTTATACGTTATATCGTTATCGTATATAACGTTATGCGTTATATCGTTATCGTATATAACGTTATGCGTTATATCGTTATAGTATATAACGTTATACGTTATATGGATATAGCATATAACGTTATACGTTATATCGTAATACTACATAACGTTATACGTTATATCGTTATCGTATATAACGTTATACGTTATATCGCTATCGTATATAACGTTATACGTTATATCGTTATCGTATATAACGTTATACGGTATATCGTTATAGTATATAACGTTATACGTTATAACGATATAGTTTATAACGTTATACGTTATATCGTTATAGTATCTAACGTTATATGTTATATCGATATAGTATATAACGTTTTACGTTATATCGTTATAGTATATAACGTTATACGTTATATGGATATAGCATATAACGTTATACATTATATCGTGATACTACATAACGTTATACGTTATATCGTAATACTACATAACGTTATACGTTATATCGTAATACTACATAACGTTATATGTTATATCGTTATAGTACATAACGTTATACGCTATATCGATATAGCATATCAAGTTATACGTTATAACGATATAGTTTATAACGTTATACGTTATATCGTTATCGTATATAACGTTATGCGTTATATCGTTATCGTATATAACGTTATGCGTTATATCGTTATAGTATATAACGTTATACGTTATATCGTTATAGTACATAACGTTATACGTTATATCGTTATCGTATATAACGTTATACGTTATATCGCTATCGTATATAACGTTATACGTTATATCGTTATCGTATATAACGTTATACGGTATATCGTTATAGTATATAACGTTATATGCTATATCCATATAACGTATAACGTTATACGTTATATCGTAATACTACATAACGTTATACGTTATATCGTAATACTACATAACGTTATACGTTATATCGTTATCGTATATAACGTTATACGTTATATCGTTATAGTACATAACGCTATACGTTATAACGATATAGTTTATAACGTTATACGTTATATCGCTATCGTATATAACGTTTTACGTTATATCGTTATAGTACATAACGTTATACGTTATATCGTTATCGTATATAACATTATACGTTATATCGATATCGTAGATAACGTTTTACGTTATATCGTTATAGCATATAACGTTATACGTTATATCGTTATAGTACATAACGTTATACGTTATATCGATATAGTATATAACGTTTTACGTTATATCGTTATAGTATATAACGTTATACGTTATATGGATATAGCATATAACGTTATACGTTATATCGTAATACTACATAACGTTATACGTTATATCGTAATACTACATAACGTTAAACGTTATATCGTTATAGTATATAACGTTATACGTTATATCGATATAGTATATAACGTTTTACGTTATATCGTTATAGTATATAACGTTATACGTTATATGTATATAGCATATAACGTTATACGTTATATCGTAATACTACATAACGTTATACGTTATATCGTAATACTACATAACGTTATACGTTATATCGTAATACTACATAACGTTATACGTTATATCGTAATACTACATAACGTTATACGTTATATCGTTATCGTATATAACGTTATACGTTATATCGCTATCGTATATAACGTTATACGGTATATCGTTATAGTATATAACGTTATACGTTATATGCATATAGCATATAACGTTATACGTTATATCGTAATACTACATAACGTTATACGTTATATCGTAATACTACATAACGTTATACGTTATATCGTAATCGTATATAACGTTATACGTTATATCGTTATAGTACATAACGCTATACGTTATAACGATATAGTTTATAACGTTATACGTTATATCGCTATCTTATATAACGTTTTACGTTATATCGTTATAGTACATAACGTTATACGTTATATCGTTATCGTATATAACATTATACGTTATATCGATATCGTAGATAACGTTTTACGTTATATCGTTATAGCATATAACGTTATACGTTATATCGTTATAGTACATAACGTTATACGTTATATCGATATAGTATATAACGTTTTACGTTATATCGTTATAGTATATAACGTTATACGTTATATGGATATAGCATATAACGTTATACGTTATATCGTAATACTACATAACGTTATACGTTATATCGTAATACTACATAACGTTATACGTTATATCGTTATAGTATATAACGTTATACGTTATATCGATATAGTATATAACGTTTTACGTTATATCGTTATAGTATATAACGTTATACGTTATATGTATATAGCATATAACGTTATACGTTATATCGTAATACTACATAACGTTATACGTTATATCGTAATACTACATAACGTTATACGTTATATCGTAATACTACATAACGTTATACGTTATATCGTAATACTACATAACGTTATACGTTATATCGTTATCGTATATAACGTTATACGTTATATCGCTATCGTATATAACGTTATACGTTATATCGTTATCGTATATAACGTTATACGGTATATCGTTATAGTATATAACGTTATACGTTATATGGATATAGCATATAACGTTATACGTTATATCGTAATACTACATAACGTTATACGTTATAACGATATAGTATATAACGTTTTACGTTATATCGTTATCGTATATAACGTTATACGTTATATCGTTATAGTACACAACATTATACGTTATATCGTTATCGTATATAACGTTATACATTATATCGATATAGTATATAGCGTTATACGTTATAACGATATAGTTTATAACGTCATACGTTATATCGTAATACTACATAACGTTATACGTTATATCGATATAGTATATAACGTTTTACGTTATATCGTTATCGTATATAACGTTATACGTTATATCGTTATCGTATATAACGTTATACGTTATATCGATATCGTATATAACGTTTTACGTTATATCGTAATACTACATAACGTTATACGTTATATCGTTATAGTATATAACGTTTTACGTTATATCGTTATAGTATATAACGTTATACGTTATATGGATATAGCATATAACGTTATACGTTATATCGTAATACTACATAACGTTATACGTTATATCGTAATACTACATAACGTTATACGTTATATCGTTATAGTATATAACGTTATACGTTATATGGTTATAGCATATAACGTTATACGTTATATCGTAATACTACATAACGTTTTACGTTATATCGTAATACTACATAAAGTTATACGTTATATCGTTATAGTATATAACGTTATACGTTATAACGATATAGTTTATAACGTTATACGTTATATCGTTATCGTATATAACGTTATACGTTATATCGTTATAGTACATAACGTTATACGTTATATCGTTATCGTATATAACGTTTTACGTTATATCGTTATAGTATATAACGTTTTACGTTATATCGTTATAGTACATAACGTTGTACGTTATATCGTTATCGTATATAACGTTATACGTTATATCGCTATCGTATATAACGTTTTACGTTATATCGTTATAGTACATAACGTTATACGTTATATCGTTATCGTATATAACATTATACGTTATATCGATATCGTAGGTAACGTTTTACGTTATATCGTTATAGCATATAACGTTATACGTTATATCGTTATAGTACATAACGTTATACGTTATATCGATATAGTATATAACGTTATACGTTATATCCATATAGTATATAACGTTTTACGTTATATCGTTATCGTATATAACGTTATACGTTATATCGTAATACTACATAACGTTATACGTTATATCGTAATACTACATAACGTTATACGTTATATCGTTATAGTATCTAACGTTATATGTTATATCGACATAGTATATAACGTTTTACGTTATATCGTTATAGTATATAACGTTATACGTTATATGGATATAGCATATAACGTTATACATTATATCGTGATACTACATAACGTTATACGTTATATCGTAATACTACATAACGTTATACGTTATATCGTAATACTACATAACGTTATACGTTATATCGTTATCGTATATAACGTTTTACGTTATATCGTTATAGTATATAACGTTATACGTTATATCGATATAGTATATAACGTTTTACGTTATATCGTTATAGTATATAACGTTATACGTTATATGTATATAGCATATAACGTTATACGTTATATCGTAATACTACATAACGTTATACGTTATATCGTAATACTACATAACGTTATACGTTATATCGTTATCGTATATAACGTTATACGTTATATCGCTATCGTCTATAACGTTATACGTTATATCGTTATCGTATATAACGTTATACGGTATATCGTTATAGTATATAACGTTATACGTTATATGGATATAGCATATAACGTTATACGTTATATCGTAATACTACATAACGTTATACGTTATATCGATATAGTATATAACGTTTTACGTTATATCGTTATCGTATATAACGTTATACGTTATATCGTTATAGTACACAACATTATACGTTATATCGTTATCGTATATAACGTTATACATTATATCGATATAGTATATAACGTTATACGTTATAACGATATAGTTTATAACGTTATACGTTATATCGTAATACTACATAACGTTATACGTTATATCGATATAGTATATAACGTTTTACGTTATATCGTTATCGTATATAACGTTATACGTTATATCGTTATCGTATATAACGTTATACGTTATATCGATATCGTATATAACGTTTTACGTTATATCGTTATAGTATATAACGTTATACGTTATATCGTTATCGTATATAACGTTATACGTTATATCGTTATAGTACATAACGTTATACGTTATATGGATATAGCATATAACGTTATACGTTATATCGTAATACTACATAACGTTATACGTTATATCGTTATAGTATATAACGTTATACGTTATAACGATATAGTTTATAACGTTATACGTTATATCGTTATCGTATATAACGTTATACGTTATATCGATATAGTATATAACGTTTTACGTTATATCGTTATAGTATATAACGTTTTACGTTATATCGTTATAGTATATAACGTTATACGTTATATGGATATAGCATATAACGTTATACGTTATATCGTAATACTACATAACGTTATACGTTATATCGTAATACTACATAACGTTATACGTTATATCGTTATAGTATATAACGTTATACGTTATATGGTTATAGCATATAACGTTATACGTTATATCGTAATACTACATAACGTTATACGTTATATCGTAATACTACATAACGTTATACGTTATATCGTTGTAGTATATAACGTTATACGTTATAACGATATAGTTTATAACGTTATACGTTATATCGTTATCGTATATAACGTTATACGTTATATCGTTATAGTACATAACGTTATACGTTATATCGTTATCGTATATAACGTTATACATTATATCGATATAGTATATAACGTTATACGTTATAACGATATAGTTTATAACGTTATACGTTATATCGTTATCGTATACAACGTTATACGTTATATCGTTATAGTACATAACGTTATACGTTATATCGATATAGTATATAACGTTATACGTTATATCCATATAGTATATAACGTTTTACGTTATATCGTTATAGTACATAACGTTATACGTTATATCGTTATCGTATATAACGTTATACGTTATATCGCTATCGTATATAACGTTATACGTTATATCGTTATCGTATATAACGTTATACGGTATATCGTTATAGTATATAACGTTATACGTTATAACGATATAGTTTATAACGTTATACGTTATATCGTGATACTACATAACGTTATACGTTATATCGTAATACTACATAACGTTATACGTTATATCGTAATACTACATAACGTTATACGTTATATCGCTATCGTATATAACGTTATACGTTATATCGTTATCGTATATAACGTTATGCGTTATATCGTTATCGTATATAACGTTATACGTTATATCGTAATACTACATAACGTTATACGTTATATCGTTATAGTATATAACGTTATACGTTATAACGATATAGTTTATAACGTTATACGTTATATCGTGATACTACATAACGTTATACGTTATATCGTAATACTACATAACGTTATACGTTATATCGTAATACTACATAACGTTATACGTTATATCGTTATAGTATCTAACGTTATATGTTATATCGATATAGTATATAACGTTTTACGTTATATCGTTATAGTATATAACGTTATACGTTATATGGATATAGCATATAACGTTATACATTATATCGTGATACTACATAACGTTATACGTTATATCGTAATACTACATAACGTTATACGTTATATCGTAATACTACATAACGTTATACGTTATATCGTTATAGTACATAACGTTATACGCTATATCGATATAGCATATCACGTTATACGTTATAACGATATAGTTTATAACGTTATACGTTATATCGTTATCGTATATAACGTTATGCGTTATATCGTTATCGTATATAACGTTATGCGTTATATCGTTATAGTATATAACGTTATACGTTATATCGTTATAGTACATAACGTTATACGTTATATCGTTATCGTATATAACGTTATACGTTATATCGCTATCGTATATAATGTTATACGTTATATCGTTATCGTATATAACGTTATACGGTATATCGTTATAGTATATAACGTTATACGTTATATGGATATAGCATATAACGTTATACGTTATATCGTAATACTACATAACGTTATACGTTATATCGTAATACTACATAACGTTATACGTTATATCGTTATCGTATATAACGTTATACGTTATATCGTTATAGTACATAACCCTATACGTTATAACGATATAGTTTATAACGTTATACGTTATATCGCTATCGTATATAACCTTTTACGTTATATCGTTATAGTACATAACGTTATACGTTATATCGTTATCGTATATAACATTATACGTTATATCGATATCGTATATAACGTTTTACGTTATATCGTTATAGTATATAACGTTATACGTTATATCGTTATAGTACATAACGTTATACGTTATATCGATATAGTATATAACGTTTTACGTTATATCGTTATAGTATATAACGTTATACGTTATATGGATATAGCATATAACGTTATACGTTATATCGTAATACTACATAACGTTATACGTTATATCGATATAGTATATAACGTTTTACGTTATATCGTTATCGTATATAACGTTATACGTTATGTCGTTATAGTACACAACATTATACGTTATATCGTTATCGTATATAACGTTATACATTGTATCGATATAGTATATAACGTTATACGTTATAACGATATAGTTTATAACGTTATACGTTATATCGTAATACTACATAACGTTATACGTTATATCGATATAGTATATAACGTTTTACGTTATATCGTTATCGTATATAACGTTATACGTTATATCGTTATCGTATATAACGTTATACGTTATATCGATATCGTATATAACGTTTTACTTTATATCGTTATAGTATATAACGTTATACGTTATATCGTTATCGTATATAACGTTATACGTTATATCGTTATAGTACATAACGTTATACGTTATATGGACATAGCATATAACGTTATACGTTATATCGTAATACTACATAACGTTATACGTTATATCGTTATCGTATATAACGTTATACGTTATATCGATATAGTATATAACGTTTTACGTTATATCGTTATAGTATATAACGTTTTACGTTATATCGTTATAGTATATAACGTTATACGTTATATGGATATAGCATATAACGTTATACGTTATATCGTAATACTACATAACGTTATACGTTATATCGTAATACTACATAACATTATACGTTATATCCATATAGTATATAACGTTTTACGTTATATCGTTATCGTATATAACGTTATACGTTATATCGTAATACTACATAACGTTACACGTTACATCGTAATACTACATAACGTTGTACGTTATATCGTTATAGTATCTAACGTTATATGTTATATCGATATAGTATATAACGTTTTACGTTATATCGTTATAGTATATAACGTTATACGTTATATGGATATAGCATATAACGTTATACATTATATCGTGATACTACATAACGTTATACGTTATATCGTAATACTACATAACGTTATACGTTATATCGTAATACTACATAACGTTATACGTTATATCGTTATAGTACATAACGTTATACGCTATATCGATATAGCATATCACGTTATACGTTATAACGATATAGTTTATAACGTTATACGTTATATCGTTATCGTATATAACGTTATGCGTTATATCGTTATCGTATATAACGTTATACGTTATATCGATATCGTATATAACGTTTTACGTTATATCGTTATAGTATATAACGTTATACGTTATATCGTTATCGTATATAACGTTATACGTTATATCGTTATAGTACATAACGTTATACGTTATATGGACATAGCATATAACGTTATACGTTATATCGTAATACTACATAACGTTATACGTTATATCGTTATCGTATATAACGTTATACGTTATATCGATATAGTATATAACGTATAACGTTATATCGTTATAGTATATAACGTTTTACGTTATATCGTTATAGTATATAACGTTATACGTTATATGGATATAGCATATAACGTTATACGTTATATCGTAATACTACATAACGTTATGCGTTATATCGTAATACTACATAACATTATACGTTATATCCATATAGTATATAACGTTTTACGTTATATCGTTATCGTATATAACGTTATACGTTATATCGTAATACTACACAACGTTATACGTTACATCGTAATACTACATAACGTTGTACGTTATATCGTTATAGTATCTAACGTTATATGTTATATCGATATAGTATATAACGTTTTACGTTATATCGTTATAGTATATAACGTTATACGTTATATGGATATAGCATATAACGTTATACATTATATCGTGATACTACATAACGTTATACGTTATATCGTAATACTACATAACGTTATACGTTATATCGTAATACTACATAACGTTATACGTTATATCGTTATAGTACATAACGTTATACGCTATATCGATATAGCATATCACGTTATACGTTATAACGATATAGTTTATAACGTTATACGTTATATCGTTATCGTATATAACGTTATGCGTTATATCGTTATCGTATATAACGTTATGCGTTATATCGTTATCGTATATAACGTTATACGTTATATGGATATACCATATAACGTTATACGTTATATCGTAATACTACATAACGTTATACGTTATATCGTAATACTACATAACGTTATACGTTATATCGCTATCGTATATAACGTTATACGTTATATCGTTATCGTATATAACGTTATGCGTTATATCGTTATCGTATATAACGTTATACGTTATATCGTAATACTACATAACGTTATACGTTATATCGTTATAGTATATAACGTTATACGTTATAACGATATAGTTTATAACGTTATACGTTATATCGTGATACTACATAACGTTATACGTTATATCGTAATACTACATAACGTTATACGTTATACCGTAATACTACATAACGTTATACGTTATATCGTTATAGTACATAACGTTATACGCTATATCGATATAGCATATCACGTTATACGTTATAACGATATAGTTTATAACGTTATACGTTATATCGTTATCGTATATAACGTTATGCGTTATATCGTTATCGTATATAACGTTATACGTTATATCGATATCGTATATAACGTTTTACGTTATATCGTTATAGTATATAACGTTATACGTTATATCGTTATCGTATATAACGTTATACGTTATATCGTTATAGTACATAACGTTATACGTTATATGGACATAGCATATAACGTTATACGTTATATCGTAATACTACATAACGTTATACGTTATATCGTTATCGTATATAACGTTATACGTTATATCGATATAGTATATAACGTTTTACGTTATATCGTTATAGTATATAACGTTTTACGTTATATCGTTACCGTATATAACGTTGTAAGTTATATCGTTATAGTACATAACGTTATACGTTATATCGATATAGCATATCACGTTATACGTTATAACGATATAGTTTATAACGTTATACGTTATATCGTTATCGTATATAACGTTTTACGTTATATCGTTATAGTATATAACGTTATACATTATATCGATATAGTATATAACGTTATACGTTATAACGATATAGTTTTTAACGTTATACGTTATATCGTTATCGTATATAACGTTATACGTTATATCGTTATAGTACATAACGTTATACGTTATATCGTTATCGTATATAACGTTATACATTATATCGATATAGTATATAACGTTATACGTTATAACGATATAGTTTATAACGTTATACGTTATATCGTTATCGTATACAACGTTATACGTTATATCGTTATAGTACATAACGTTATACGTTATATCGATATAGTATATAACGTTATACGTTATATCCATATAGTATATAACGTTTTACGTTATATCGTTATCGTATATAACGTTATACGTTATATCGTAATACTATATAACGTTATACGTTTATCGTAATACTACATAACGTTATACGTTATATCGTTATAGTATCTAACGTTATATGTTATATCGATATAGTATATAACGTTTTACGTTATATCGTTATAGTATATAACGTTATACGTTATATGGATATAGCATATAACGTTATACATTATATCGTGATACTACATAACGTTATACGTTATATCGTAATACTACATAACGTTATACGTTATACCGTAATACTACATAACGTTATACGTTATATCGTTATAGTACATAACGTTATACGCTATATCGATATAGCATATCACGTTATACGTTATAACGATATAGTTTATAACGTTATACGTTATATCGTTATCGTATATAACGTTATGCGTTATATCGTTATCGTATATAACGTTATGCGTTATATCGTTATAGTATATAACGTTATACGTTATATGGATATAGCATATAACGTTATACGTTATATCGTAATACTACATAACGTTATACGTTATATCGTTATCGTATATAACGTTATACGTTATATCGCTATCGTATATAACGTTATACGTTATATCGTTATCGTATATAACGTTATACGGTATATCGTTATAGTATATAACGTTATACGTTATAACGATATAGTTTATAACGTTATACGTTATATCGTTATAGTATCTAACGTTATATGTTATATCGATATAGTATATAACGTTTTACGTTATATCGTTATAGTATATAACGTTATACGTTATATGGATATAGCATATAACGTTATACATTATATCGTGATACTACATAACGTTATACGTTATATCGTAATACTACATAACGTTATACGTTATATCGTAATACTACATAACGTTATATGTTATATCGTTATAGTACATAACGTTATACGCTATATCGATATAGCATATCAAGTTATACGTTATAACGATATAGTTTATAACGTTATACGTTATATCGTTATCGTATATAACGTTATGCGTTATATCGTTATCGTATATAACGTTATGCGTTATATCGTTATAGTATATAACGTTATACGTTATATCGCTATAGTACATAACGTTATACGTTATATCGTTATCGTATATAACGTTATACGTTATATCGCTATCGTATATAACGTTATACGTTATATCGTTATCGTATATAACGTTATACGGTATATCGTTATAGTATATAACGTTATACGTTATATGCATATAGCATATAACGTTATACGTTATATCGTAATACTACATAACGTTATACGTTATATCGTAATACTACATAACGTTATACGTTATATCGTTATCGTATATAACGTTATACGTTATATCGTTATAGTACATAACGCTATACGTTATAACGATATAGTTTATAACGTTATACGTTATATCGCTATCGTATATAACGTTTTACGTTATATCGTTATAGTACATAACGTTATACGTTATATCGTTATCGTATGTAACATTATACCTTATATCGATATCGTAGATAACGTTTTACGTTATATCGTTATAGCATATAACGTTATACGTTATATCGTTATAGTACATAACGTTATACGTTATATCGATATAGTATATAACGTTTTACGTTATATCGTTATAGTATATAACGTTATACGTTATATGGATATAGCATATAACGTTATACGTTATATCGTAATACTACATAACGTTATACGTTATATCGTAATACTACATAACGTTATACGTTATATCGTTATAGTATATAACGTTATACGTTATATCGATATAGTATATAACGTTTTACGTTATATCGTTATAGTATATAACGTTATACGTTATATGTATATAGCATATAACGTTATACGTTATATCGTAATACTACATAACGTTATACGTTATATCGTAATACTACATAACGTTATACGTTATATCGTAATACTACATAACGTTATACGTTATATCGTAATACTACATAACGTTATACGTTATATCGTTATCGTATATAACGTTATACGTTATATCGCTATCGTATATAACGTTATACGGTATATCGTTATAGTATATAACGTTATACGTTATATGCATATAGCATATAACGTTATACGTTATATCGTAATACTACATAACGTTATACGTTATATCGTAATACTACATAACGTTATACGTTATATCGTAATCGTATATAACGTTATACGTTATATCGTTATAGTACATAACGCTATACGTTATAACGATATAGTTTATAACGTTATACGTTATATCGCTATCTTATATAACGTTTTACGTTATATCGTTATAGTACATAACGTTATACGTTATATCGTTATCGTATATAACATTATACGTTATATCGATATCGTAGATAACGTTTTACGTTATATCGTTATAGCATATAACGTTATACGTTATATCGTTATAGTACATAACGTTATACGTTATATCGATATAGTATATAACGTTTTACGTTATATCGTTATAGTATATAACGTTATACGTTATATGGATATAGCATATAACGTTATACGTTATATCGTAATACTACATAACGTTATACGTTATATCGTAATACTACATAACGTTATACGTTATATCGTTATAGTATATAACGTTATACGTTATATCGATATAGTATATAACGTTTTACGTTATATCGTTATAGTATATAACGTTATACGTTATATGTATATAGCATATAACGTTATACGTTATATCGTAATACTACATAACGTTATACGTTATATCGTAATACTACATAACGTTATACGTTATATCGTAATACTACATAACGTTATACGTTATATCGTAATACTACATAACGTTATACGTTATATCGTTATCGTATATAACGTTATACGTTATATCGCTATCGTATATAACGTTATACGTTATATCGTTATCGTATATAACGTTATACGGTATATCGTTATAGTATATAACGTTATACGTTATATGGATATAGCATATAACGTTATACGTTATATCGTAATACTACATAACGTTATACGTTATAACGATATAGTATATAACGTTTTACGTTATATCGTTATCGTATATAACGTTATACGTTATATCGTTATAGTACACAACATTATACGTTATATCGTTATCGTATATAACGTTATACATTATATCGATATAGTATATAGCGTTATACGTTATAACGATATAGTTTATAACGTCATACGTTATATCGTAATACTACATAACGTTATACGTTATATCGATATAGTATATAACGTTTTACGTTATATCGTTATCGTATATAACGTTATACGTTATATCGTTATCGTATATAACGTTATACGTTATATCGATATCGTATATAACGTTTTACGTTATATCGTTATAGTATATAACGTTATACGTTATATCGTTATCGTATATAACGTTATACGTTATATCGTTATAGTACATAACGTTATACGTTATATGGATATAGCATATAACGTTATACGTTATATCGTAATACTACATAACGTTATACGTTATATCGTTATAGTATATAACGTTTTACGTTATATCGTTATAGTATATAACGTTATACGTTATATGGATATAGCATATAACGTTATACGTTATATCGTAATACTACATAACGTTATACGTTATATCGTAATACTACATAACGTTATACGTTATATCGTTATAGTATATAACGTTATACGTTATATGGTTATAGCATATAACGTTATACGTTATATCGTCATACTACATAACGTTTTACGTTATATCGTAATACTACATAAAGTTATACGTTATATCGTTATAGTATATAACGTTATACGTTATAACGATATAGTTTATAACGTTATACGTTATATCGTTATCGTATATAACGTTATACGTTATATCGTTATAGTACATAACGTTATACGTTATATCGTTATCGTATATAACGTTTTACGTTATATCGTTATAGTATATAACGTTTTACGTTATATCGTTATAGTACATAACGTTGTACGTTATATCGTTATCGTATATAACGTTATACGTTATATCGCTATCGTATATAACGTTTTACGTTATATCGTTATAGTACATAACGTTATACGTTATATCGTTATCGTATATAACATTATACGTTATATCGATATCGTAGATAACGTTTTACGTTATATCGTTATAGCATATAACGTTATACGTTATATCGTTATAGTACATAACGTTATACGTTATATCGATATAGTATATAACGTTATACGTTATATCCATATAGTATATAACGTTTTACGTTATATCGTTATCGTATATAACGTTATACGTTATATCGTAATACTACATAACGTTATACGTTATATCGTAATACTACATAACGTTATACGTTATATCGTTATAGTATCTAACGTTATATGTTATATCGACATAGTATATAACGTTTTACGTTATATCGTTATAGTATATAACGTTATACGTTATATGGATATAGCATATAACGTTATACATTATATCGTGATACTACATAACGTTATACGTTATATCGTAATACTACATAACGTTATACGTTATATCGTAATACTACATAACGTTATACGTTATATCGTTATCGTATATAACGTTTTACGTTATATCGTTATAGTATATAACGTTATACGTTATATCGATATAGTATATAACGTTTTACGTTATATCGTTATAGTATATAACGTTATACGTTATATGTATATAGCATATAACGTTATACGTTATATCGTAATACTACATAACGTTATACGTTATATCGTAATACTACATAACGTTATACGTTATATCGTTATCGTATATAACGTTATACGTTATATCGCTATCGTATATAACGTTATACGTTATATCGTTATCGTATATAACGTTATACGGTATATCGTTATAGTATATAACGTTATACGTTATATGGATATAGCATATAACGTTATACGTTATATCGTAATACTACATAACGTTATACGTTATATCGATATAGTATATAACGTTTTACGTTATATCGTTATCGTATATAACGTTATACGTTATATCGTTATAGTACACAACATTATACGTTATATCGTTATCGTATATAACGTTATACATTATATCGATATAGTATATAACGTTATACGTTATAACGATATAGTTTATAACGTTATACGTTATATCGTAATACTACATAACGTTATACGTTATATCGATATAGTATATAACGTTTTACGTTATATCGTTATAGTATATAACGTTATACGTTATATCGTTATCGTATATAACGTTATACGTTATATCGATATCGTATATAACGTTTTACGTTATATCGTTATAGTATATAACGTTATACGTTATATCGTTATCGTATATAACGTTATACGTTATATCGTTATAGTACATAACGTTATACGTTATATGGATATAGCATATAACGTTATACGTTATATCGTAATACTACATAACGTTATACGTTATATCGTTATAGTATATAACGTTATACGTTATAACGATATAGTTTATAACGTTATACGTTATATCGTTATCGTATATAACGTTATACGTTATATCGATATAGTATATAACGTTTTACGTTATATCGTTATAGTATATAACGTTTTACGTTATATCGTTATAGTATATAACGTTATACGTTATATGGATATAGCATATAACGTTATACGTTATATCGTAATACTACATAACGTTATACGTTATATCGTAATACTACATAACGTTATACGTTATATCGTTATAGTATATAACGTTATACGTTATATGGTTATAGCATATAACGTTATACGTTATATCGTAATACTACATAACGTTATACGTTATATCGTAATACTACATAACGTTATACGTTATATCGTTGTAGTATATAACGTTATACGTTATAACGATATAGTTTATAACGTTATACGTTATATCGTTATCGTATATAACGTTATACGTTATATCGTTATAGTACATAACGTTATACGTTATATCGTTATCGTATATAACGTTATACATTATATCGATATAGTATATAACGTTATACGTTATAACGATATAGTTTATAACGTTATACGTTATATCGTTATCGTATACAACGTTATACGTTATATCGTTATAGTACATAACGTTATACGTTATATCGATATAGTATATAACGTTATACGTTATATCCATATAGTATATAACGTTTTACGTTATATCGTTATAGTACATAACGTTATACGTTATATCGTTATCGTATATAACGTTATACGTTATATCGCTATCGTATATAACGTTATACGTTATATCGTTATCGTATATAACGTTATACGGTATATCGTTATAGTATATAACGTTATACGTTATATGCATATAGCATATAACGTTATACGTTATATCGTAATACTACATAACGTTATACGTTATATCGTAATACTACATAACGTTATACGTTATATCGTTATCGTATATAACGTTATACGTTATATCGTTATAGTACATAACGCTATACGTTATAACGATATAGTTTATAACGTTATACGTTATATCGCTATCGTATATAACGTTTTACGTTATATCGTTATAGTACATAACGTTATACGTTATATCGTTATCGTATATAACATTATACGTTATATCGATATCGTAGATAACGTTTTACGTTATATCGTTATAGCATATAACGTTATACATTATATCGTGATACTACATAACGTTATACGTTATATCGTAATACTACATAACGTTATACGTTATATCGTAATACTACATAACGTTATATGTTATATCGTTATAGTACATAACGTTATACGCTATATCGATATAGCATATCAAGTTATACGTTATAACGATATAGTTTATAACGTTATACGTTATATCGTTATCGTATATAACGTTATGCGTTATATCGTTATCGTATATAACGTTATGCGTTATATCGTTATAGTATATAACGTTATACGTTATATCGTTATAGTACATAACGTTATACGTTATATCGTTATCGTATATAACGTTATACGTTATATCGCTATCGTATATAACGTTATACGTTATATCGTTATCGTATATAACGTTATACGGTATATCGTTATAGTATATAACGTTATACGTTATATGCATATAGCATATAACGTTATACGTTATATCGTAATACTACATAACGTTATACGTTATATCGTAATACTACATAACGTTATACGTTATATCGTTATCGTATATAACGTTATACGTTATATCGTTATAGTACATAACGCTATACGTTATAACGATATAGTTTATAACGTTATACGTTATATCGCTATCGTATATAACGTTTTACGTTATATCGTTATAGTACATAACGTTATACGTTATATCGTTATCGTATATAACATTATACGTTATATCGATATCGTAGATAACGTTTTACGTTATATCGTTATAGCATATAACGTTATACGTTATATCGTTATAGTACATAACGTTATACGTTATATCGATATAGTATATAACGTTTTACGTTATATCGTTATAGTATATAACGTTATACGTTATATGGATATAGCATATAACGTTATACGTTATATCGTAATACTACATAACGTTATACGTTATATCGTAATACTACATAACGTTATACGTTATATCGTTATAGTATATAACGTTATACGTTATATCGATATAGTATATAACGTTTTACGTTATATCGTTATAGTATATAACGTTATACGTTATATGTATATAGCATATAACGTTATACGTTATATCGTAATACTACATAACGTTATACGTTATATCGTAATACTACATAACGTTATACGTTATATCGTAATACTACATAACGTTATACGTTATATCGTTATAGTACATAACGCTATACGTTATAACGATATAGTTTATAACGTTATACGTTATATCGCTATCTTATATAACGTTTTACGTTATATCGTTATAGTACATAACGTTATACGTTATATCGTTATCGTATATAACATTATACGTTATATCGATATCGTAGATAACGTTTTACGTTATATCGTTATAGCATATAACGTTATACGTTATATCGTTATAGTACATAACGTTATACGTTATATCGATATAGTATATAACGTTTTACGTTATATCGTTATAGTATATAACGTTATACGTTATATGGATATAGCATATAACGTTATACGTTATATCGTAATACTACATAACGTTATACGTTATATCGTAATACTACATAACGTTATACGTTATATCGTTATAGTATATAACGTTATACGTTATATCGATATAGTATATAACGTTTTACGTTATATCGTTATAGTATATAACGTTATACGTTATATGTATATAGCATATAACGTTATACGTTATATCGTAATACTACATAACGTTATACGTTATATCGTAATACTACATAACGTTATACGTTATATCGTAATACTACATAACGTTATACGTTATATCGTTATCGTATATAACGTTATACGTTATATCGCTATCGTATATAACGTTATACGTTATATCGTTATCGTATATAACGTTATACGGTATATCGTTATAGTATATAACGTTATACGTTATATGGATATAGCATATAACGTTATACGTTATATCGTAATACTACATAACGTTATACGTTATAACGATATAGTATATAACGTTTTACGTTATATCGTTATCGTATATAACGTTATACGTTATATCGTTATAGTACACAACATTATACGTTATATCGTTATCGTATATAACGTTATACATTATATCGATATAGTATATAGCGTTATACGTTATAACGATATAGTTTATAACGTCATACGTTATATCGTAATACTACATAACGTTATACGTTATATCGATATAGTATATAACGTTTTACGTTATATCGTTATCGTATATAACGTTATACGTTATATCGTTATCGTATATAACGTTATACGTTATATCGATATCGTATATAACGTTTTACGTTATATCGTTATAGTATATAACGTTATACGTTATATCGTTATCGTATATAACGTTATACGTTATATCGTTATAGTACATAACGTTATACGTTATATGGATATAGCATATAACGTTATACGTTATATCGTAATACTACATAACGTTATACGTTATATCGTTATAGTATATAACGTTTTACGTTATATCGTTATAGTATATAACGTTATACGTTATATGGATATAGCATATAACGTTATACGTTATATCGTAATACTACATAACGTTTTACGTTATATCGTAATACTACATAAAGTTATACGTTATATCGTTATAGTATATAACGTTATACGTTATAACGATATAGTTTATAACGTTATACGTTATATCGTTATCGTATATAACGTTATACGTTATATCGTTATAGTACATAACGTTATACGTTATATCGTTATCGTATATAACGTTTTACGTTATATCGTTATAGTATATAACGTTTTACGTTATATCGTTATAGTACATAACGTTGTACGTTATATCGTTATCGTATATAACGTTATACGTTATATCGCTATCGTATATAACGTTTTACGTTATATCGTTATAGTACATAACGTTATACGTTATATCGTTATCGTATATAACATTATACGTTATATCGATATCGTAGATAACGTTTTACGTTATATCGTTATAGCATATAACGTTATACGTTATATCGTTATAGTACATAACGTTATACGTTATATCGATATAGTATATAACGTTATACGTTATATCCATATAGTATATAACGTTTTACGTTATATCGTTATCGTATATAACGTTATACGTTATATCGTAATACTACATAACGTTATACGTTATATCGTAATACTACATAACGTTATACGTTATATCGTTATAGTATCTAACGTTATATGTTATATCGACATAGTATATAACGTTTTACGTTATATCGTTATAGTATATAACGTTATACGTTATATGGATATAGCATATAACGTTATACATTATATCGTGATACTACATAACGTTATACGTTATATCGTAATACTACATAACGTTATACGTTATATCGTAATACTACATAACGTTATACGTTATATCGTTATCGTATATAACGTTTTACGTTATATCGTTATAGTATATAACGTTATACGTTATATCGATATAGTATATAACGTTTTACGTTATATCGTTATAGTATATAACGTTATACGTTATATGTATATAGCATATAACGTTATACGTTATATCGTAATACTACATAACGTTATACGTTATATCGTAATACTACATAACGTTATACGTTATATCGTTATCGTATATAACGTTATACGTTATATCGCTATCGTATATAACGTTATACGTTATATCGTTATCGTATATAACGTTATACGGTATATCGTTATAGTATATAACGTTATACGTTATATGGATATAGCATATAACGTTATACGTTATATCGTAATACTACATAACGTTATACGTTATATCGATATAGTATATAACGTTTTACGTTATATCGTTATCGTATATAACGTTATACGTTATATCGTTATAGTACACAACATTATACGTTATATCGTTATCGTATATAACGTTATACATTATATCGATATAGTATATAACGTTATACGTTATAACGATATAGTTTATAACGTTATACGTTATATCGTAATACTACATAACGTTATACGTTATATCGATATAGTATATAACGTTTTACGTTATATCGTTATCGTATATAACGTTATACGTTATATCGTTATCGTATATAACGTTATACGTTATATCGATATCGTATATAACGTTTTACGTTATATCGTTATAGTATATAACGTTATACGTTATATCGTTATCGTATATAACGTTATACGTTATATCGTTATAGTACATAACGTTATACGTTATATGGATATAGCATATAACGTTATACGTTATATCGTAATACTACATAACGTTATACGTTATATCGTTATAGTATATAACGTTATACGTTATAACGATATAGTTTATAACGTTATACGTTATATCGTTATCGTATATAACGTTATACGTTATATCGATATAGTATATAACGTTTTACGTTATATCGTTATAGTATATAACGTTTTACGTTATATCGTTATAGTATATAACGTTATACGTTATATGGATATAGCATATAACGTTATACGTTATATCGTAATACTACATAACGTTATACGTTATATCGTAATACTACATAACGTTATACGTTATATCGTTATAGTATATAACGTTATACGTTATATGGTTATAGCATATAACGTTATACGTTATATCGTAATACTACATAACGTTATACGTTATATCGTAATACTACATAACGTTATACGTTATATCGTTGTAGTATATAACGTTATACGTTATAACGATATAGTTTATAACGTTATACGTTATATCGTTATCGTATATAACGTTATACGTTATATCGTTATAGTACATAACGTTATACGTTATATCGTTATCGTATATAACGTTATACATTATATCGATATAGTATATAACGTTATACGTTATAACGATATAGTTTATAACGTTATACGTTATATCGTTATCGTATACAACGTTATACGTTATATCGTTATAGTACATAACGTTATACGTTATATCGATATAGTATATAACGTTATACGTTATATCCATATAGTATATAACGTTTTACGTTATATCGTTATCGTATATAACGTTATACGTTATATCGTAATACTACATAACGTTATACGTTATATCGTAATACTACATAACGTTATACGTTATATCGTTATAGTATCTAACGTTATATGTTATATCGATATAGTATATAACGTTTTACGTTATATCGTTATAGTATATAACGTTATACGTTATATGGATATAGCATATAACGTTATACATTATATCGTGATACTACATAACGTTATACGTTATATCGTAATACTACATAACGTTATACGCTATATCGATATAGCATATCACGTTATACGTTATAACGATATAGTTTATAACGTTATACGTTATATCGTTATCGTATATAACGTTATGCGTTATATCGTTATCGTATATAACGTTATGCGTTATATCGTTATAGTACATAACGTTATACGTTATATCGTTATCGTATATAACGTTATACGTTATATCGTTATCGTATATAACGTTATGCGTTATATCGTTATCGTATATAACGTTATACGTTATATGGATATACCATATAACGTTATACGTTATATCGTAATACTACATAACGTTATACGTTATATCGTAATACTACATAACGTTATACGTTATATCGTAATACTACATAACGTTATACGTTATATCGTTATAGTATATAACGTTATACGTTATAACGATATAGTTTATAACGTTATACGTTATATCGTTATCGTATATAACGTTATACGTTATATCGATATAGTATATAACGTTTTACGTTATATCGTTATAGTATATAACGTTTTACGTTATATCGTTATAGTATATAACGTTATACGTTATATGGATATAGCATATAACGTTATACGTTATATCGTAATACTACATAACGTTATACGTTATATCGTAATACTACATAACGTTATACGTTATATCGTTATAGTATATAACGTTATACGTTATATGGTTATAGCATATAACGTTATACGTTATATCGTAATACTACATAACGTTATACGTTATATCGTAATACTACATAACGTTATACGTTATATCGTTATAGTATATAACGTTATACGTTATAACGATATAGTTTATAACGTTATACGTTATATCGTTATCGTATATAACGTTTTACGTTATATCGTTATAGTATATAACGTTATACATTATATCGATATAGTATATAACGTTATACGTTATAACGATATAGTTTTTAACGTTATACGTTATATCGTTATCGTATATAACGTTATACGTTATATCGCTATAGTACATAACGTTATACGTTATATCGTAATACTACATAACGTTATACGTTATATCGTTATAGTATATAACGTTATACGTTATATGGTTATAGCATATAACGTTATACGTTATATCGTAATACTACATAACGTTTTACGTTATATCGTAATACTACATAAAGTTATACGTTATATCGTTATAGTATATAACGTTATACGTTATAACGATATAGTTTATAACGTTATACGTTATATCGTTATCGTATATAACGTTATACGTTATATCGTTATAGTACATAACGTTATACGTTATATCGTTATCGTATATAACGTTTTACGTTATATCGTTATAGTATATAACGTTTTACGTTATATCGTTATATTACATAACGTTGTACGTTATATCGTTATCGTATATAACGTTATACGTTATATCGATATCGTATATAACGTTTTACGTTATATCGTTATAGTACATAACGTTATACGTTATATCGTTATAGTACATAACGTTATACGTTATATCGTTACCGTATATAACGTTGTACGTTATATCGTTATAGTACATAACGTTATACGTTATATCGATATAGCATATCACGTTATACGTTATATCGATATCGTATACAACGTTATACGTTATATCGTTATAGTACATAACGTTATACGTTATATCGATATAGTATATAACGTTATACGTTATATCCATATAGTATATAACGTTTTACGTTATATCGTAATACTACATAACGTTATACGTTATATCGTAATACTACATAACGTTATACGTTATATCGTTATAGTATATAACGTTATACGTTGTATCGATATAGTATATAACGTTTTACGTTATATCGTTATAGTGTATAACGTTATACGTTATATCGTTATCGTATATAACGTTTTACGTTATATCGTTATCGTATATAACATTATACGTTATATCAATATCGTATATAACGTTATACGTTATATCGATATAGTATATAACGTTATACGGTATATCGTTATAGTATATAACGTTATACGTTATATGGATATAGCATATAACGTTATACGTTATATCGTAATACTACATAACGTTATACGTTATATCGATATAGTATATAACGTTTTACGTTATATCGTTATCGTATATAACGTTATACGTTATATCGTTATAGTACACAACATTATACGTTATATCGTTATCGTATATAACGTTATACGTTATATCGTTATAGTACACAACATTATACGTTATATCGTTATCGTATATAACGTTATACATTGTATCGATATAGTATATAACGTTATACGTTATAACGATATAGTTTATAACGTTATACGTTATATCGTAATACTACATAACGTTATACGTTATATCGATATAGTATATAACGTTTCACGTTATATCGTTATCGTATATAACGTTATACGTTATATCGTTATCGTATATAACGTTATACGTTATATCGATATCGTATATAACGTTTTACGTTATATCGTTATAGTATATAACGTTATACGTTATATCGTTATCGTATATAACGTTATACGTTATATCGTTATAGCACATAACGTTATACGTTATATGGATATAGCATATAACGTTATACGTTATATCGTTATAGTATATAACGTTATACGTTATAACGATATAGTTTATAACGTTATACGTTATATCGTTATCGTATATAACGTTATACGTTATATCGATATAGTATATAACGTTTTACGTTATATCGTTATAGTATATAACGTTTTACGTTATATCGTTATAGCATATAACGTTATACGTTATATGGATATAGCATATAACGTTATACGTTATATCGTAATACTACATAACGTTATACGTTATATCGTAATACTACATAACGTTATACGTTATATCGTTATAGTATATAACGTTATACGTTATATGGTTATAGCATATAACGTTATACGTTATATCGTAATACTACATAACGTTATACGTTCTATCGTAATACTACATAACGTTATACGTTATATCGTTATAGTATATATCGTTATACGTTATAACGATACAGTTTATAACGTTATACGTTATATCGTTATCGTATATAACGTTATACGTTATATCGTTATAGTACATAACGTTATACGTTATATCGTTATAGTATATAACGTTATACGTTATATGGTTATAGCATATAACGTTATACGTTATATCGTAATACTACATTACGTTATACGTTATATCGTAATACTACATAACGTTATACGTTATATCGTTATAGTATATAACGTTATACGTTATAACGATATAGTTTATAACGTTATACGTTATATCGTTATCGTATATAACGTTATACGTTATATCGTTATAGTACATAACGTTATACGTTATATCGTTATCGTATATAACGTTTTACGTTGTATCGTTATCGTATATAACGTTTTACGTTATATCGTTATAGTACATAACGTTATACGTTATATCGTTATCGTATATAACGTTATACGTTATATCGATATCGCATATAACGTTTTACGTTATATCGTTATAGTATATAACGTTATACGTTATATCGTTATAGTACATAACGTTATACGTTATATCGTTATCGTATATAACGTTATACGTTATATCGCTATCGTATATAACGTCATCCGTTATATCGTTATCGTATATAATGTTATACGTTATATCGTTATCGTATCTAACGTTATACGTTATATCGTTATAGTACATAACGTTATACGTTATATCGTTACCGTATATAACGTTGTAAGTTATATCGTTATAGTACATAACGTTATACGTTATATCGTTATCGTATATAACGTTTTACGTTATATCGTTATAGTATATAACGTTATACATTATATCGAAATAGTATATAACGTTATACGTTATAACGATATAGTTTTTAACGTTATACGTTATATCGTTATCGTATATAACGTTATACGTTATATCGTTATCGTATATAACGTTTTACGTTATATCGTTATAGTATATAACGTTATACATTATATCGATATAGTATATAACGTTATACGTTATATCCATATAGTATATAACGTTTTACGTTATATCGTTATCGTATATAACGTTATACGTTATATCTAATACTACATAACGTTATACGTTATATCGTAATACTACATAACGTTATACGTTATATCGTTATAGTATCTAACGTTATATGTTATACCGATATAGTATATAACGTTTTACGTTATATCGTTATAGTATATAACGTTATACGTTATATGGATATAGCATATAACGTTATACATTATATCGTGATACTACATAACGTTATACGTTATATCGTAATACTACATAACGTTATACGTTATATCGTAATACTACATAACGTTATACGTTATATCGTTATAGTACATAACGTTATACGCTATATCGATATAGCATATCACGTTATACGTTATAACGATATAGTTTATAACGTTATACGTTATATCGTTATCGTATATAACGTTATGCGTTATATCGTTATCGTATATAACGTTATGCGTTATATCGTTATAGTATATAACGTTATACGTTATATCGTTATAGTACATAACGTTATACGTTATATCGTTATCGTATATAACGTTATACGTTATATCGCTATCGTATATAACGTTATACGTTATATCGTTATCGTATATAACGTTATACGGTATATCGTTATAGTATATAACGTTATACGTTATATGGATATAGCATATAACGTTATACGTTATATCGTAATACTACATAACGTTATACGTTATATCGTAATACTACATAACGTTATACGTTATATCGTTATCGTATATAACGTTATACGTTATATCGTTATAGTACATAACCCTATACGTTATAACGATATAGTTTATAACGTTATACGTTATATCGCTATCGTATATAACGTTTTACGTTATATCGTTATAGTACATAACGTTATACGTTATATCGTTATCGTATATAACATTATACGTTATATCGATATCGTATATAACGTTTTACGTTATATCGTTATAGTATATAACGTTATACGTTATATCGTTATAGTACATAACGTTATACGTTATATCGATATAGTATATAACGTTTTACGTTATATCGTTATAGTATATAACGTTATACGTTATATGGATATAGCATATAACGTTATACGTTATATCGTAATACTACATAACGTTATACGTTATATCGTAATACTACATAACGTTATACGTTATATCGTTATAGTATATAACGTTATACGTTATATCGATATAGTATATAACGTTTTACGTTATATCGTTATAGTATATAACGTTATACGTTATATGTATATAGCATATAACGTTATACGTTATATCGTAATACTACATAACGTTATACGTTATATCGTAATACTACATAACGTTATACGTTATATCGTAATACTACATAACGTTATACGTTATATCGTTATCGTATATAACGTTATACGTTATATCGCTATCGTATATAACGTTATACGTTATATCGTTATCGTATATAACGTTATACGTTATATGGATATAGCATATAACGTTATACGTTATATCGTAATACTACATAACGTTATACGTTATATCGATATAGTATATAACGTTATACGTTATATCGTTATAGTACACAACATTATACGTTATATCGTTATCGTATATAACGTTATACATTGTATCGATATAGTATATAACGTTATACGTTATAACGATATAGTTTATAACGTTATACGTTATATCGTAATACTACATAACGTTATACGTTATATCGATATAGTATATAACGTTTTACGTTATATCGTTATCGTATATAACGTTATACGTTATATCGTTATCGTATATAACGTTATACGTTATATCGATATCGTATATAACGTTTTACGTTATATCGTTATAGTATATAACGTTATACGTTATATCGTTATCGTATATAACGTTATACGTTATATCGTTATAGTACATAACGTTATACGTTATATGGACATAGCATATAACGTTATACGTTATATCGTAATACTACATAACGTTATACGTTATATCGTTATCGTATATAACGTTATACGTTATATCGATATAGTATATAACGTTTTACGTTATATCGTTATAGTATATAACGTTTTACGTTATATCGTTATAGTATATAACGTTATACGTTATATGGATATAGCATATAACGTTATACGTTATATCGTAATACTACATAACGTTATACGTTATATCGTAATACTACATAACATTATACGTTATATCCATATAGTATATAACGTTTTACGTTATATCGTTATCGTATATAACGTTATACGTTATATCGTAATACTACATAACGTTACACGTTACATCGTAATACTACATAACGTTGTACGTTATATCGTTATAGTATCTAACGTTATATGTTATATCGATATAGTATATAACGTTTTACGTTATATCGTTATAGTATATAACGTTATACGTTATATGGATATAGCATATAACGTTATACATTATATCGTGATACTACATAACGTTATACGTTATATCGTAATACTACATAACGTTATACGTTATATCGTAATACTACATAACGTTATACGTTATATCGTTATAGTACATAACGTGATATGCTATATCGATATAGCATATCACGTTATACGTTATAACGATATAGTTTATAACGTTATACGTTATATCGTTATCGTATATAACGTTATGCGTTATATCGTTATCGTATATAACGTTATACGTTATATCGATATCGTATATAACGTTTTACGTTATATCGTTATAGTATATAACGTTATACGTTATATCGTTATCGTATATAACGTTATACGTTATATCGTTATAGTACATAACGTTATACGTTATATGGACATAGCATATAACGTTATACGTTATATCGTAATACTACATAACGTTATACGTTATATCGTTATCGTATATAACGTTATACGTTATATCGATATAGTATATAACGTTTTACGTTATATCGTTATAGTATATAACGTTTTACGTTATATCGTTATAGTATATAACGTTATACGTTATATGGATATAGCATATAACGTTATACGTTATATCGTAATACTACATAACGTTATACGTTATATCGTAATACTACATAACATTATACGTTATATCCATATAGTATATAACGTTTTACGTTATATCGTTATCGTATATAACGTTATACGTTATATCGTAATACTACATAACGTTATACGTTACATCGTAATACTACATAACGTTGTACGTTATATCGTTATAGTATCTAACGTTATATGTTATATCGATATAGTATATAACGTTTTACGTTATATCGTTATAGTATATAACGTTATACGTTATATGGATATAGCATATAACGTTATACATTATATCGTGATACTACATAACGTTATACGTTATATCGTAATACTACATAACGTTATACGTTATATCGTAATACTACATAACGTTATACGTTATATCGTTATAGTACATAACGTTATACGCTATATCGATATAGCATATCACGTTATACGTTATAACGATATAGTTTATAACGCTATACGTTATATCGTTATCGTATATAACGTTATGCGTTATATCGTTATCGTATATAACGTTATGCGTTATATCGTTATCGTATATAACGTTATACGTTATATCGTTATAGTACATAACGTTATACGTTATATGGACATAGCATATAACGTTATACGTTATAACGATATAGTTTTTAACGTTATACGTTATATCGTTATCGTATATAACGTTATGCGTTATATCGTTATCGTATATAACGTTATACGTTATATCGATATCGTATATAACGTTATGCGTTATATCGTTATCGTATATAACGTTATACGTTATATCGTAATACTACATAACGTTATACGTTATATCGTAATACTACATAACGTTATACGTTATATCGCTATCGTATATAACGTTATACGTTATATCGTTATCGTATATAACGTTATGCGTTATATCGTTATCGTATATAACGTTATACGTTATATCGTAATACTACATAACGTTATACGTTATATCGTTATAGTATATAACGTTATACGTTATAACGATATAGTTTATAACGTTATACGTTATATCGTGATACTACATAACGTTATACGTTATATCGTAATACTACATAACGTTATACGTTATACCGTAATACTACATAACGTTATACGTTATATCGTTATAGTACATAACGTTATACGCTATATCGATATAGCATATCACGTTATACGTTATAACGATATAGTTTATAACGTTATACGTTATATCGTTATCGTATATAACGTTATGCGTTATATCGTTATCGTATATAACGTTATACGTTATATCGATATCGTATATAACGTTTTACGTTATATCGTTATAGTATATAACGTTATACGTTATATCGTTATCGTATATAACGTTATACGTTATATCGTTATAGTACATAACGTTATACGTTATATCGTTATCGTATATAACGTTATACATTATATCGATATAGTATATAACGTTATACGTTATAACGATATAGTTTATAACGTTTTACGTTATATCGTTACCGTATATAACGTTGTAAGTTATATCGTTATAGTACATAACGTTATACGTTATATCGATATAGCATATCACGTTATACGTTATAACGATATAGTTTATAACGTTATACGTTATATCGTTATCGTATATAACGTTTTACGTTATATCGTTATAGTATATAACGTTATACATTATATCGATATAGTATATAACGTTATACGTTATAACGATATAGTTTTTAACGTTATACGTTATATCGTTATCGTATATAACGTTATACGTTATATCGTTATAGTACATAACGTTATACGTTATATCGTTATCGTATATAACGTTATACATTATATCGATATAGTATATAACGTTATACGTTATAACGATATAGTTTATAACGTTATACGTTATATCGTTATCGTATACAACGTTATACGTTATATCGTTAGAGTACATAACGTTATACGTTATATCGATATAGTATATAACGTTATACGTTATATCCATATAGTATATAACGTTTTACGTTATATCGTTATCGTATATAACGTTATACGTTATATCGTAATACTATATAACGTTATACGTTTATCGTAATACTACATAACGTTATACGTTATATCGTTATAGTATCTAACGTTATATGTTATATCGATATAGTATATAACGTTTTACGTTATATCGTTATAGTATATAACGTTATACGTTATATGGATATAGCATATAACGTTATACATTATATCGTGATACTACATAACGTTATACGTTATATCGTAATACTACATAACGTTATACGTTATACCGTAATACTACATAACGTTATACGTTATATCGTTATAGTACATAACGTTATACGCTATATCGATATAGCATATCACGTTATACGTTATAACGATATAGTTTATAACGTTATACGTTATATCGTTATCGTATATAACGTTATACGTTATATCGTTATCGTATATAACGTTATGCGTTATATCGTTATAGTATATAACGTTATACGTTATATGGATATAGCATATAACGTTATACGTTATATCGTAATACTACATAACGTTATACGTTATATCGTTATCGTATATAACGTTATACGTTATATCGCTATCGTATATAACGTTATACGTTATATCGTTATCGTATATAACGTTATACGGTATATCGTTATAGTATATAACGTTATACGTTATAACGATATAGTTTATAACGTTATACGTTATATCGTTATAGTATCTAACGTTATATGTTATATCGATATAGTATATAACGTTTTACGTTATATCGTTATAGTATATAACGTTATACGTTATATGGATATAGCATATAACGTTATACATTATATCGTGATACTACATAACGTTATACGTTATATCGTAATACTACATAACGTTATACGTTATATCGTAATACTACATAACGTTATATGTTATATCGTTATAGTACATAACGTTATACGCTATATCGATATAGCATATCAAGTTATACGTTATAACGATATAGTTTATAACGTTATACGTTATATCGTTATCGTATATAACGTTATGCGTTATATCGTTATCGTATATAACGTTATGCGTTATATCGTTATAGTATATAACGTTATACGTTATATCGTTATAGTACATAACGTTATACGTTATATCGTTATCGTATATAACGTTATACGTTATATCGCTATCGTATATAACGTTATACGTTATATCGTTATCGTATATAACGTTATACGGTATATCGTTATAGTATATAACGTTATACGTTATATGCATATAGCATATAACGTTATACGTTATATCGTAATACTACATAACGTTATACGTTATATCGTAATACTACATAACGTTATACGTTATATCGTTATCGTATATAACGTTATACGTTATATCGTTATAGTACATAACGCTATACGTTATAACGATATAGTTTATAACGTTATACGTTATATCGCTATCGTATATAACGTTTTACGTTATATCGTTATAGTACATAACGTTATACGTTATATCGTTATCGTATATAACATTATACGTTATATCGATATCGTAGATAACGTTTTACGTTATATCGTTATAGCATATAACGTTATACGTTATATCGTTATAGTACATAACGTTATACGTTATATCGATATAGTATATAACGTTTTACGTTATATCGTTATAGTATATAACGTTATACGTTATATGGATATAGCATATAACGTTATACGTTATATCGTAATACTACATAACGTTATACGTTATATCGTTATAGTATATAACGTTATACGTTATATCGATATAGTATATAACGTTTTACGTTATATCGTTATAGTATATAACGTTATACGTTATATGTATATAGCATATAACGTTATACGTTATATCGTAATACTACATAACGTTATACGTTATATCGTAATACTACATAACGTTATACGTTATATCGTAATACTACATAACGTTATACGTTATATCGTAATACTACATAACGTTATACGTTATATCGTTATCGTATATAACGTTATACGTTATATCGCTATCGTATATAACGTTATACGTTATATCGTTATCGTATATAACGTTATACGGTATATCGTTATAGTATATAACGTTATACGTTATATGGATATAGCATATAACGTTATACGTTATATCGTAATACTACATAACGTTATACGTTATAACGATATAGTATATAACGTTTTACGTTATATCGTTATCGTATATAACGTTATACGTTATATCGTTATAGTACACAACATTATACGTTATATCGTTATCGTATATAACGTTATACATTATATCGATATAGTATATAGCGTTATACGTTATAACGATATAGTTTATAACGTCATACGTTATATCGTAATACTACATAACGTTATACGTTATATCGATATAGTATATAACGTTTTACGTTATATCGTTATCGTATATAACGTTATACGTTATATCGTTATCGTATATAACGTTATACGTTATATCGATATCGTATATAACGTTTTACGTTATATCGTTATAGTATATAACGTTATACGTTATATCGTTATCGTATATAACGTTATACGTTATATCGTTATAGTACATAACGTTATACGTTATATGGATATAGCATATAACGTTATACGTTATATCGTAATACTACATAACGTTATACGTTATATCGTTATAGTATATAACGTTTTACGTTATATCGTTATAGTATATAACGTTATACGTTATATGGATATAGCATATAACGTTATACGTTATATCGTAATACTACATAACGTTATACGTTATATCGTAATACTACATAACGTTATACGTTATATCGTTATAGTATATAACGTTATACGTTATATCGTAATACTACATAACGTTTTACGTTATATCGTAATACTACATAAAGTTATACGTTATATCGTTATAGTATATAACGTTATACGTTATAACGATATAGTTTATAACGTTATACGTTATATCGTTATCGTATATAACGTTATACGTTATATCGTTATAGTACATAACGTTATACGTTATATCGTTATCGTATATAACGTTTTACGTTATATCGTTATAGTATATAACGTTTTACGTTATATCGTTATAGTACATAACGTTGTACGTTATATCGTTATCGTATATAACGTTATACGTTATATCGATATCGTATATAACGTTTTACGTTATATCGTTATAGTACATAACGTTATACGTTATATCGTTATAGTACATAACGTTATACGTTATATCGTTACCGTATATAACGTTGTACGTTATATCGTTATAGTACATAACGTTATACGTTATATCGATATAGCATATCACGTTATACGTTATATCGATATCGTATACAACGTTATACGTTATATCGTTATAGTACATAACGTTATACGTTATATCGATATAGTATATAACGTTATACGTTATATCCATATAGTATATAACGTTTTACGTTATATCGTTATCGTATATAACGTTATACGTTATATCGTAATACTACATAACGTTATACGTTATATCGTAATACTACATAACGTTATACATTATATCGTTATAGTATCTAACGTTATATGTTATATCGATATAGTATATAACGTTTTACGTTATATCGTTATAGTATATAACGTTATACGTTATATGGATATAGCATATAACGTTATACATTATATCGTGATACTACATAACGTTATACGTTATATCGTAATACTACATAACGTTATACGTTATATCGTAATACTACATAACGTTATACGTTATATCGTTATCGTATATAACGTTTTACGTTATATCGTTATAGTATATAACGTTATACGTTATATCGATATAGTATATAACGTTTTACGTTATATCGTTATAGTATATAACGTTATACGTTATATGTATATAGCATATAACGTTATACGTTATATCGTAATACTACATAACGTTATACGTTATATCGTAATACTACATAACGTTATACGTTATATCGTAATACTACATAACGTTATACGTTATATCGTTATCGTATATAACGTTATACGTTATATCGCTATCGTATATAACGTTATACGTTATATCGTTATCGTATATAACGTTATACGGTATATCGTTATAGTATATAACGTTATACGTTATATGGATATAGCATATAACGTTATACGTTATATCGTAATACTACATAACGTTATACGTTATATCGATATAGTATATAACGTTTTACGTTATATCGTTATCGTATATAACGTTATACGTTATATCGTTATAGTACACAACATTATACGTTATATCGTTATCGTATATAACGTTATACATTATATCGATATAGTATATAACGTTATACGTTATAACGATATAGTTTATAACGTTATACGTTATATCGTAATACTACATAACGTTATACGTTATATCGATATAGTATATAACGTTTTACGTTATATCGTTATCGTATATAACGTTATACGTTATATCGTTATCGTATATAACGTTATACGTTATATCGATATCGTATATAACGTTTTACGTTATATCGTTATAGTATATAACGTTATACGTTATATCGTTATCGTATATAACGTTATACGTTATATCGTTATAGTACATAACGTTATACGTTATATGGATATAGCATATAACGTTATACGTTATATCGTAATACTACATAACGTTATACGTTATATCGTTATAGTATATAACGTTATACGTTATAACGATATAGTTTATAACGTTATACGTTATATCGTTATCGTATATAACGTTATACGTTATATCGATATAGTATATAACGTTTTACGTTATATCGTTATAGTATATAACGTTTTACGTTATATCGTTATAGTATATAACGTTATACGTTATATGGATATAGCATATAACGTTATACGTTATATCGTAATACTACATAACGTTATACGATATATCGTAATACTACATAACGTTATACGTTATATCGTTCTAGTATATAACGTTATACGTTATATGGATATAGCATATAACGTTATACATTATATCGTGATACTACATAACGTTATACGTTATATCGTAATACTACATAACGTTATACGCTATATCGATATAGCATATCACGTTATACGTTATAACGATATAGTTTATAACGTTATACGTTATATCGTTATCGTATATAACGTTATGCGTTATATCGTTATCGTATATAACGTTATGCGTTATATCGTTATAGTACATAACGTTATACGTTATATCGTTATCGTATATAACGTTATACGTTATATCGTTATCGTATATAACGTTATGCGTTATATCGTTATCGTATATAACGTTATACGTTATATGGATATACCATATAACGTTATACGTTATATCGTAATACTACATAACGTTATACGTTATATCGTAATACTACATAACGTTATACGTTATATCGTTATAGTATATAACGTTATACGTTATAACGATATAGTTTATAACGTTATACGTTATATCGTTATCGTATATAACGTTATACGTTATATCGATATAGTATATAACGTTTTACGTTATATCGTTATAGTATATAACGTTTTACGTTATATCGTTATAGTATATAACGTTATACGTTATATGGATATAGCATATAACGTTATACGTTATATCGTAATACTACATAACGTTATACGTTATATCGTAATACTACATAACGTTATACGTTATATCGTTATAGTATATAACGTTATACGTTATATGGTTATAGCATATAACGTTATACGTTATATCGTAATACTACATAACGTTATACGTTATATCGTAATACTACATAACGTTATACGTTATATCGTTATAGTATATAACGTTATACGTTATAACGATATAGTTTATAACGTTATACGTTATATCGTTATCGTATATAACGTTTTACGTTATATCGTTATAGTATATAACGTTATACATTATATCGATATAGTATATAACGTTATACGTTATAACGATATAGTTTTTAACGTTATACGTTATATCGTTATCGTATATAACGTTATACGTTATATCGTTATAGTACATAACGTTATACGTTATATCGTAATACTACATAACGTTATACGTTATATCGTTATAGTATATAACGTTATACGTTATATGGTTATAGCATATAACGTTATACGTTATATCGTAATACTACATAACGTTTTACGTTATATCGTAATACTACATAAAGTTATACGTTATATCGTTATAGTATATAACGTTATACGTTATAACGATATAGTTTATAACGTTATACGTTATATCGTTATCGTATATAACGTTATACGTTATATCGTTATAGTACATAACGTTATACGTTATATCGTTATCGTATATAACGTTTTACGTTATATCGTTATAGTATATAACGTTTTACGTTATATCGTTATATTACATAACGTTGTACGTTATATCGTTATCGTATATAACGTTATACGTTATATCGATATCGTATATAACGTTTTACGTTATATCGTTATAGTACATAACGTTATACGTTATATCGTTATAGTACATAACGTTATACGTTATATCGTTACCGTATATAACGTTGTACGTTATATCGTTATAGTACATAACGTTATACGTTATATCGATATAGCATATCACGTTATACGTTATATCGATATCGTATACAACGTTATACGTTATATCGTTATAGTACATAACGTTATACGTTATATCGATATAGTATATAACGTTATACGTTATATCCATATAGTATATAACGTTTTACGTTATATCGTAATACTACATAACGTTATACGTTATATCGTAATACTACATAACGTTTTACGTTATATCGTTATCGTATATAACATTATACGTTATATCAATATCGTATATAACGTTATACGTTATATCGATATAGTATATAACGTTATACGGTATATCGTTATAGTATATAACGTTATACGTTATATGGATATAGCATATAACGTTATACGTTATATCGTAATACTACATAACGTTATACGTTATATCGATATAGTATATAACGTTTTACGTTATATCGTTATCGTATATAACGTTATACGTTATATCGTTATAGTACACAACATTATACGTTATATCGTTATCGTATATAACGTTATACGTTATATCGTTATAGTACACAACATTATACGTTATATCGTTATCGTATATAACGTTATACATTGTATCGATATAGTATATAACGTTATACGTTATAACGATATAGTTTATAACGTTATACGTTATATCGTAATACTACATAACGTTATACGTTATATCGATATAGTATATAACGTTTCACGTTATATCGTTATCGTATATAACGTTATACGTTATATCGTTATCGTATATAACGTTATACGTTATATCGATATCGTATATAACGTTTTACGTTATATCGTTATAGTATATAACGTTATACGTTATATCGTTATCGTATATAACGTTATACGTTATATTGTTATAGCACATAACGTTATACGTTATATGGATATAGCATATAACGTTATACGTTATATCGTTATAGTATATAACGTTATACGTTATAACGATATAGTTTATAACGTTATACGTTATATCGTTATCGTATATAACGTTATACGTTATATCGATATAGTATATAACGTTTTACGTTATATCGTTATAGTATATAACGTTTTACGTTATATCGTTATAGCATATAACGTTATACGTTATATGGATATAGCATATAACGTTATACGTTATATCGTAATACTACATAACGTTATACGTTATATCGTAATACTACATAACGTTATACGTTATATCGTTATAGTATATAACGTTATACGTTATATGGTTATAGCATATAACGTTATACGTTATATCGTAATACTACATAACGTTATACGTTCTATCGTAATACTACATAACGTTATACGTTATATCGTTATAGTATATATCGTTATACGTTATAACGATACAGTTTATAACGTTATACGTTATATCGTTATCGTATATAACGTTATACGTTATATCGTTATAGTACATAACGTTATACGTTATATCGTTATCGTATATAACGTTTTACGTTATATCGTTATCGTATATAACGTTTTACGTTATATCGTTATAGTACATAACGTTATACGTTATATCGTTATCGTATATAACGTTATACGTTATATCGATATCGTATATAACGTTTTACGTTATATCGTTATAGTATATAACGTTATACGTTATATCGTTATAGTACATAACGTTATACGTTATATCGTTATCGTATATAACGTTATACGTTATATCGCTATCGTATATAACGTTGTCCGTTATATCGTTATCGTGTATAACGTTATACGTTATATCGTTATCGTATATAACGTTATACGTTATATCGTTATAGTACATAACGTTATACGTTATATCGTTATAGTACATAACGTTATACGTTATATCGTTACCGTATATAACGTTGTACGTTATATCGTTATAGTATATAACGTTATACGTTATATCGATATAGCATATCACGTTATACGTTATAACGATATAGTTTATAACGTTATACGTTATATCGTTATCGTATATAACGTTTTACGTTATATCGTTATAGTATATAACGTTATACATTATATCGATATAGTATATAACGTTATACGTTATAACGATATAGTTTTTAACGTTATACGTTATATCGTTATCGTATATAACGTTATACGTTATATCGTTATAGTACATAACGTTATACGTTGTATCGTTATCGTATATAACGTTATACATTATATCGATATAGTATATAACGTTATACGTTATAACGATATAGTTTATAACGTTATACGTTATATCGTTATCGTATACAACGTTATACGTTATATCGTTATAGTACATAACGTTATACGTTATATCGATATAGTATATAACGTTATACGTTATATCCATATAGTATATAACGTTTTACGTTATATCGTTATCGTATATAACGTTATACGTTATATCGTTATAGTATATAACGTTATACGTTATATGGATATAGCATATAACGTTATACATTATATCGTGATACTACATAACGTTATACGTTATATCGTAATACTACGTAACGTTATACGTTATATCGTAATACTACATAACGTTATACGTTATATCGTTATAGTACATAACGTTATACGCTATATCGATATAGCATATCACGTTATACGTTATAACGATATAGTTTATAACGTTATACGTTATATCGTTATCGTATATAACGTTATGCGTTATATCGTTATCGTATATAACGTTATGCGTTATATCGTTATCGTATATAACGTTATACGTTATATCGTAATACTACATAACGTTATACGTTATATCGTTATAGTATATAACGTTATACGTTATAACGATATAGTTTATAACGTTATACGTTATATCGTTATCGTATATAACGTTATACGTTATATCGTTATAGTACATAACGTTATACGTTATATGGATATAGCATATAACGTTATACGTTATATCGTAATACTACATAACGTTATACGTTATATCGTAATACTACATAACGTTATACGTTATATCGTAATACTACATAACGTTATACGTTATATCGTTATAGTACATAACGTTATACGTTATATCGTTATCGTATATAACGTTATACGTTATATCGCTATCGTATATAACGTTATCCGTTATATCGTTATCGTATATAACGTTATACGTTATATCGTTATCGTATATAACGTTATACGTTATATCGTTATAGTACATAACGTTATACGTTATATCGTTACCGTATATAACGTTGTACGTTATATCGTTATAGTACATAACGTTATACGTTATATCGATATAGCATATCACGTTATACGTTATATCGTTATCGTATACAACGTTATACGTTATATCGTTATAGTACATAACGTTATACGTTATATCGATATAGTATATAACGTTATACGTTATATCCATATAGTATATAACGTTTTACGTTATATCGTTATCGTATATAACGTTATACGTTATATCGTAATACTACATAACGTTATACGTTATATCGTAATACTACATAACGTTATACGTTATATCGTTATAGTATCTAACGTTATATGTTATATCGATATAGTATATAACGTTTTACGTTATATCGTTATAGTATATAACGTTTTACGTTATATCGTTATAGTATATAACGTTATACATTATATCGTGATACTACATAACGTTATACGTTATATCGTAATACTACATAACGTTATACGTTATATCGTAATACTACATAACGTTATACGTTATATCGTTATAGTACATAACGTTATACGCTATATCGATATAGCATATCACGTTATACGTTATAACGATATAGTTTATAACGTTATACGTTATATCGTTATCGTATATAACGTTATGCGTTATATCGTTATCGTATATAACGTTATACGTTATATCGTTATCGTATATAACGTTATACATTATATCGATATAGTATATAACGTTATACGTTATAACGATATAGTTTATAACGTTTTACGTTATATCGTTATAGCATATAACGTTATACGTTATATGGATATAGCATATAACGTTATACGTTATATCGTAATACTACATAACGTTATACGTTATATCGTAATACTACATAACGTTATACGTTATATCGTAATACTACATAACGTTATACGTTATATCGTAATACTACATAACGTATAACGTTATATCGTTATAGTATATAACGTTATACGTTATATGGATATAGCATATAACGTTATACATTATATCGTGATACTACATAACGTTATACGTTATATCGTAATACTACATAACGTTATACGTTATATCGTAATACTACATAACGTTATACGTTATATCGTTATAGTACATAACGTTATACGCTATATCGATATAGCATATCACGTTATACGTTATATCGATATAGTATATAACGTTATACGGTATATCGCTATAGTATATAACGTTATACGTTATATGGATATAGCATATAACGTTATACGTTATATCGTAATACTACATAACGTTATACGTTATATCGATATAGTATATAACGTTTTACGTTATATCGTTATCGTATTTAACGTTATACGTTATATCGTTATAGTACACAACATTATACGTTATATCGTTATCGTATATAACGTTATACATTATATCGATATAGTATATAACGTTATACGTTATAACGATATAGTTTATAACGTTATACGTTATATCGTAATACTACATAACGTTATACGTTATATCGATATAGTATATAACGTTTTACGTTATATCGTTATCGTATATAACGTTATACGTTATATCGTAATACTACATAACGTTATACGTTATATCGTAATACTACATAACGTTATACGTTATATCGTAATACTACATAACGTTATACGTTATATCGTTACAGTATCTAACGTTATATGTTATATCGATATAGTATATAACGTTTTACGTTATATCGTTATAGTATATAACGTTATACGTTATATGGATATAGCATATAACGTTATACATTATATCGTGATACTACATAACGTTATACGTTATATCGTAATACTACATAACGTTATACGTTATATCGTAATACTACATAACGTTATACGTTATATCGTTATAGTACATAACGTTATACGCTATATCGATATAGCATATCACGTTATACGTTATAACGATATAGTTCATAACGTTATACGTTATATCGTTATCGTATATAACGTTATGCGTTATATCGTTATCGTATATAACGTTATGCGTTATATCGTTATAGTATATAACGTTATACGTTATATCGTTATAGTACATAACGTTATACGTTATATCGTTATCGTATATAACGTTATACGTTATATCGTTATCGTATATAACGTTATGCGTTATATCGTTATCGTATATAACGTTATACGTTATATGGATATACCATATAACGTTATACGTTATATCGTAATACTACATAACGTTATACGTTATATCGTAATACTACATAACGTTATACGTTATATCGTAATACTACATAACGTTATACGTTATATCGCTATCGTATATAACGTTATACGTTATATCGTTATCGTATATAACGTTATGCGTTATATCGTTATCGTATATAACGTTATACGTTATATCGTAATACTACATAACGTTATACCTTATATCGTTATAGTATATAACGCTATACGTTATAACGATATAGTTTATAACGTTATGCGTTATATCGTTATCGTATATAACGTTATACGTTATATCGTCATAGTACATAACGTTATACGTTATATGGATATAGCATATAACGTTATACGTTATATCGTAATACTACATAACGTTATACGTTATATCGTAATACTACATAACGTTATACGTTATATCGTAATACTACATAACGTTATACGTTATATCGTAATACTACATAACGTTATACGTTATATCGCTATCGTATATAACGTTATACGTTATATCGTTATCGTATATAACGTTATACGTTATATCGTTATAGTACATAACGTTATACGTTATATCGTTATCGTATATAACGTTATACATTATATCGATACAGTATATAACGTTATACGTTATAACGATATAGTTTATAACGTTATACGTTATATCGTTATCGTATACAACGTTATACGTTATATCGTTATAGTACATAACGTTATACGTTATATCGATATAGTATATAACGTTATACGTTATATCCATATAGTATATAACGTTTTACGTTATATCGTTATCGTATATAACGTTATACGTTATATCGTAATACTACATAACGTTATACGTTATATCGTAATACTACATAACGTTATACGTTATATCGTTATAGTATCTAACGTTATATGTTATATCGATATAGTATATAACGTTTTACGTTATATCGTTATAGTATATAACGTTATACGTTATATGGATATAGCATATAACGTTATACATTATATCGTGATACTACATAACGTTATACGTTATATCGTAATACTACATAACGTTATACGTTATATCGTAATACTACATAACGTTATACGTTATATCGTTATAGTATCTAACGTTATATGTTATATCGATATAGTATATAACGTTTTACGTTATATCGTTATAGTACATAACGTTATACGTTATATCGATATAGTATATAACCTTATACGTTATATCCATATAGTATATAACGTTTTACGTTATATCGTTATCGTATATAACGTTATACGTTATATCGTAATACTACATAACGTTATACGTTATATCGTAATACTACATAACGTTATACGTTATATCGTTAGAGTATCTAACGTTATATGTTATATCGATATAGTATATAACGTTTTACGTTATATCGTAATACTACATAACGTTATACGTTATATCGTTATAGTACATAACGTTATACGCTATATCGATATAGCATATCACGTTATACGTTATAACGATATAGTTTATAACGTTATACGTTATATCGTTATCGTATATAACGTTATGCGTTATATCGTTATCGTATATAACGTTATGCGTTATATCGTTATAGTATATAACGTTATACGTTATATCGTTATAGTACATAACGTTATACGTTATATCGTTATCGTATATAACGTTATACGTTATATCGCTATCGTATATAACGTTATACGTTATATCGTTATCGTATATAACGTTATACGGTATATCGTTATAGTATATAACGTTATACGTTATATGGATATAGCATATAACGTTATACGTTATATCGTAATACTACATAACGTTATACGTTATATCGTTATAGCATATAACGTTATACGTTATAACGATATAGTTTATAACGTTATACGTTATATCGTTATCGTATATAACGTTATACGTTATATCGATATAGTATATAACGTATAACGTTATATCGTTATAGTATATAACGTTTTACGTTATATCGTTATAGTATATAACGTTATACGTTATATGGATATAGCATATAACGTTATACGTTATATCGTAATACTACATAACGTTATACGTTATATCGTAATACTACATAACGTTATACGTTATATCGTTATAGTATATAACGTTATACGTTATATGGTTATAGCATATAACGTTATACGTTATATCGTAATACTACATAACGTTATACGTTCTATCGTAATACTACATAACGTTATACGTTATATCGTTATAGTATATATCGTTATACGTTATAACGATATAGTTTATAACGTTATACGTTATATCGTTATCGTATATAACGTTATACGTTATAACGATATAGTTTATAACGTTATACGTTATATCGCTATCGTATATAACGTTTTACGTTATATCGTTATAGTACATAACGTTATACGTTATATCGTTATCGTATATAACATTATACGTTATATCGATATCGTATATAACATTTTACGTTATATCGTTATAGTATATAACGTTATACGTTATATCGTTATAGTACATAACGTTATACGTTATATCGATATAGTATATAACGTTTTACGTTATATCGTTATAGTATATAACGTTATACGTTATATGTATATAGCATATAACGTTATACGTTATATCGTAATACTACATAACGTTATACGTTATATCGTAATACTACATAACGTTATACGTTATATCGTAATACTACATAACGTTATACGTTATATCGTTATCGTATATAACGTTATACGTTATATCGCTATCGTATATAACGTTATACGTTATATCGTTATCGTATATAACGTTATACGTTATATGGATATAGCATATAACTTTATACGTTATATCGTAATACTACATAACGTTATACGTTATATCGATATAGTATATAACGTTTTACGTTATATCGTTATCGTATATAACGTTATACGTTATATCGTTATAGTACACAACATTATACGTTATATCGTTATCGTACATAACGTTATACGTTATATCGATATGGTATATAACGTTTTACGTTATATCGTTATAGTATATAACGTTATACGTTATATGTATATAGCATATAACGTTATACGTTATATCGTAATACTACATAACGTTATACGTTATATCGTAATACTACATAACGTTATACGTTATATCGTAATACTACATAACGTTATACGTTATATCGTTATCGTATATAACGTTATACGTTATATCGCTATCGTACATAACGTTATACGTTATATCGTTATCGTATATAACGTTATACGTTATATGGATATAGCATATAACGTTATACGTTATATCGTAATACTACATAACGTTATACGTTATATCGATATAGTATATAACGTTTTACGTTATATCGTTATCGTATATAACGTTATACGTTATATCGTTATCGTATATAACGTTATACGTTATATCGATATCGTATATAACGTTTTACGTTATATCGTTATAGTATATAACGTTATACGTTATAACGATATAGTTTATAACGTTATACGTTATATCGTTATCGTATATAACGTTATACGTTAGATCGATATAGTATATAACGTTTTACGTTATATCGTTATAGTATATAACGTTTTACGTTATATCGTTATAGTATATAACGTTATACGTTATATGGATATAGCATATAACGTTATACGTTATATCGTAATACTACATAACGTTATACGTTATATCGTAATACTACATAACGTTATACGTTATATCGTTATAGTATATAACGTTATACGTTATATGGTTATAGCATATAACGTTATACGTTATATCGTAATACTACATAACGTTATACGTTCTATCGTAATACTACATAACGTTATACGTTATATCGTTATAGTATATATCGTTATACGTTATAACGATATAGTTTATAACGTTATACGTTATATCGTTATCGTATATAACGTTATACGTTATATCGTTATAGTACATAACGTTATACGTTATATCGTTATCGTATATAACGTTTTACGTTATATCGTTATCGTATATAACGTTTTACGTTATATCGTTATAGTACATAACGTTATACGTTATATCGTTATCGTATATAACGTTATACGTTATATCGATATCGTATATAACGTTTTACGTTATATCGTTATAGTATATAACGTTATACGTTATATCGTTATAGTACATAACGTTATACGTTATATCGTTATCGTATATAACGTTATACGTTATATCGTAATACTACATAACGTTATACGTTATATCGTAATACTACATAACGTTATACGTTATATCGTTATAGTATCTAACGTTATATGTTATATCGATATAGTATATAACGTTTTATGTTATATCGTTATAGTATATAACGTTATACGTTATATGGATATAGCATATAACGTTATACATTATATCGTGATACTACATAACGTTATACGTTATATCGTAATACTACATAACGTTATACGTTATATCGTAATACTACATAACGTTATACGTTATATCGTTATAGTATCTAACGTTATATGTTATATCGATATAGTATATAACGTTTTACGTTATATCGTTATAGTACATAACGTTATACGTTATATCGATATAGTATATAACGTTGTACGTTATATCCATATAGTATATAACGTTTTACGTTATATCGTTATCGTATATAACGTTATACGTTATATCGTAATACTACATAACGTTATACGTTATATCGTAATACTACATAACGTTATACGTTATATCGTTATAGTATCTAACGTTATATGTTATATCAATATAGTATATAACGTTTTACGTTATATCGTAATACTACATAACGTTATACGTTATATCGTAATACTACATAACGTTATACGTTATATCGTTATAGTACATAACGTTATACGCTATATCGATATAGCATATCACGTTATACGTTATAACGATATAGTTTATAACGTTATACGTTATATCGTTATCGTATATAACGTTATGCGTTATATCGTTATCGTATATAACGTTATGCGTTATATCGTTATAGTATATAACGTTATACGTTATATCGTTATAGTACATAACGTTATACGTTATATCGTTATCGTATATAACGTTATACGTTATATCGCTATCGTATATAACGTTATACGTTATATCGTTATCGTATATAACGTTATACGTTATATCGATATCGTATATAACGTTTTACGTTATATCGTTATAGTATATAACGTTACACGTTATATCGTTATAGTACATAACGTTATACGTTATATCGATATAGTATATAACGTTTTACGTTATATCGTTATAGTACACAACATTATACGTTATATCGTTATCGTACATAACGTTATACGTTATATCGATATAGTATATAACGTTTTACGTTATATCGTTATAGTATATAACGTTATACGTTATATGTATATAGCATATAACGTTATACGTTATATCGTAATACTACATAACGTTATACGTTATATCGTAATACTACATAACGTTATACGTTATATCGTAATACTACATAACGTTATACGTTATATCGTTATCGTATATAACGTTATACGTTATATCGCTATCGTACATAACGTTATACGTTATATCGTTATCGTATATAACGTTATACGTTATATGGATATAGCATATAACGTTATACGTTATATCGTAATACTACATAACGTTATACGTTATATCGATATAGTATATAACGTTTTACGTTATATCGTTATCGTATATAACGTTATACGTTATATCGTTATAGTACACAACATTATACGTTATATCGTTATCGTATATAACGTTATACATTGTATCGATATAGTATATAACGTTATACGTTATAACGATATAGTTTATAACGTTATACGTTATATCGTAATACTACATAACGTTATACGTTATATCGATATAGTATATAACGTTTTACGTTATATCGTTATCGTATATAACGTTATACGTTATATCGTTATCGTATATAACGTTATACGTTATATCGATATCGTATATAACGTTTTACGTTATATCGTTATAGTATATAACGTTATACGTTATATCGTTATCGTATATAACGTTATACGTTATATCGTTATCGTATATAACGTTATACGTTATATCGTTATAGTACATAACGTTATACGTTATATGGATATAGCATATAACGTTATACGTTATATCGTAATACTACATAACGTTATACGTTATATCGTTATAGTATATAACGTTATACGTTATAACGATATAGTTTATAACGTTATACGTTATATCGTTATCGTATATAACGTTATACGTTATATCGATATAGTATATAACGTTTTACGTTATATCGTTATAGTATATAACGTTTTACGTTATATCGTTATAGTATATAACGTTATACGTTATATGGATATAGCATATAACGTTATACGTTATATCGTAATACTACATAACGTTATACGTTATATCGTAATACTACATAACGTTATACGTTATATCGTTATAGTATATAACGTTATACGTTATATGGTTATAGCATATAACGTTATACGTTATATCGTAATACTACATAACGTTATACGTTCTATCGTAATACTACATAACGTTATACGTTATATCGTAATACTACATAACGTTATACGTTATATCGTTATAGTATCTAACGTTATATGTTATATCGATATAGTATATAACGTTTTATGTTATATCGTTATAGTATATATCGTTATACGTTATATGGATATAGCATATAACGTTATACATTATATCGTGATACTACATAACGTTATACGTTATATCGTAATACTACATAACGTTATACGTTATATCGTTATAGTACATAACGTTATACGTTATATCGTTATCGTATATAACGTTTTACGTTATATCGTTATCGTATATAACGTTTTACGTTATATCGTTATAGTACATAACGTTATACGCTATATCGTTATCGTATATAACGTTATACGTTATATCGATATCGTATATAACGTTTTACGTTATATCGTTATAGTATATAACGTTATACGTTATATCGTTATAGTACATAACGTTATACGTTATATCGTTATCGTATATAACGTTATACGTTATATCGTAATACTACATAACGTTATACGTTATATCGTAATACTACATAACGTTATACGTTATATCGTTATAGTATCTAACGTTATATGTTATATCGATATAGTATATAACGTTTTATGTTATATCGTTATAGTATATAACGTTATACGTTATATGGATATAGCATATAACGTTATACATTATATCGTGATACTACATAACGTTATACGTTATATCGTAATACTACATAACGTTATACGTTATATCGTAATACTACATAACGTTATACGTTATATCGTTATAGTATCTAACGTTATATGTTATATCGATATAGTATATAACGTTTTACGTTATATCGTTATAGTACATAACGTTATACGTTATATCGATATAGTATATAACGTTGTACGTTATATCCATATAGTATATAACGTTTTACGTTATATCGTTATCGTATATAACGTTATACGTTATATCGTAATACTACATAACGTTATACGTTATATCGTAATACTACATAACGTTATACGTTATATCGTTATAGTATCTAACGTTATATGTTATATCGATATAATGTATAACGTTTTACGTTATATCGTAATACTACATAACGTTATACGTTATATCGTAATACTACATAACGTTATACGTTATATCGTTATAGTACATAACGTTATACGCTATATCGATATAGCATATCACGTTATACGTTATAACGATATAGTTTATAACGTTATACGTTATATCGTTATCGTATATAACGTTATGCGTTATATCGTTATCGTATATAACGTTATGCGTTATATCGTTATAGTATATAACGTTATACGTTATATCGTTATAGTACATAACGTTATACGTTATATCGTTATCGTATATAACGTTATACGTTATATCGATATCGTATATAACGTTTTACGTTATATCGTTATAGTATATAACGTTATACGTTATATCGTTATAGTACATAACGTTATACGTTATATCGTTATCGTATATAACGTTATACGTTATATCGTAATACTACATAACGTTATACGTTATATCGTAATACTACATAACGTTATACGTTATATCGTTATAGTATCTAACGTTATATGCTATATCGATATAGCGTATAACGTTTTATGTTATATCGTTATAGTATATAACGTTATACGTTATATGGATATAGCATATAACGTTATACATTATATCGTGATACTACATAACGTTATACGTTATATCGTAATACTACATAACGTTATACGTTATATCGTAATACTACATAACGTTATACGTTATATCGTTATAGTATCTAACGTTATATGTTATATCGATATAGTATATAACGTTTTACGTTATATCGTTATAGTACATAACGTTATACGTTATATCGATATAGTATATAACGTTGTACGTTATATCCATATAGTATATAACGTTTTACGTTATATCGTTATCGTATATAACGTTATACGTTATATCGTAATACTACATAACGTTATACGTTATATCGTAATACTACATAACGTTATACGTTATATCGTTATAGTATCTAACGTTATATGTTATATCGATATAGTATATAACGTTTTACGTTATATCGTAATACTACATAACGTTATACGTTATATCGTAATACTACATAACGTTATACGTTATATCGTTATAGTACATAACGTTATACGCTATATCGATATAGCATATCACGTTATACGTTATAACGATATAGTTTATAACGTTATACGTTATATCGTTATCGTATATAACGTTATGCGTTATATCGTTATCGTATATAACGTTATGCGTTATATCGTTATAGTATATAACGTTATACGTTATATCGTTATAGTACATAACGTTATACGTTATATCGTTATCGTATATAACGTTATACGTTATATCGCTATCGTATATAACGTTATACGTTATATCGTTATCGTATATAACGTTATACGTTATATCGATATCGTATATAACGTTTTACGTTATATCGTTATAGTATATAACGTTATACGTTATATCGTTATAGTACATAACGTTATACGTTATATCGTTATCGTATATAACGTTTTACGTTATATCGTTATCGTATATAACGTTTTACGTTATATCGTTATAGTACATAACGTTATACGTTATATCGTTATCGTATATAACGTTATACGTTATATCGATATCGTATATAACGTTTTACGTTATATCGTTATCGTATATAACGTTATACGTTATATCGTTATCGTATATAACGTTATACGTTATATCGATATCGTATATAACGTTATACGTTATATCGTTATCGTATATAACGTTATACGTTATATCGATATCGTATATAACGTTTTACGTTATATCGTTATAGTATATAACGTTATACGTTATATCGTTATCGTATATAACGTTATACGTTATATCGTTATAGCACATAACGTTATACGTTATATGGATATAGCATATAACGTTATACGTTATATCGTTATAGTATATAACGTTATACGTTATAACGATATAGTTTATAACGTTATACGTTATATCGTTATCGTATATAACGTTATACGTTATATCGATATAGTATATAACGTTTTACGTTATATCGTTATAGTATATAACGTTTTACGTTATATCGTTATAGCATATAACGTTATACGTTATATGGATATAGCATATAACGTTATACGTTATATCGTAATACTACATAACGTTATACGTTATATCGTAATACTACATAACGTTATACGTTATATCGTTATAGTATATAACGTTATACGTTATATGGTTATAGCATATAACGTTATACGTTATATCGTAATACTACATAACGTTATACGTTCTATCGTAATACTACATAACGTTATACGTTATATCGTTATAGTATATATCGTTATACGTTATAACGATACAGTTTATAACGTTATACGTTATATCGTTATCGTATATAACGTTATACGTTATATCGTTATAGTACATAACGTTATACGTTATATCGTTATCGTATATAACGTTTTACGTTATATCGTTATCGTATATAACGTTTTACGTTATATCGTTATAGTACATAACGTTATACGTTATATCGTTATCGTATATAACGTTATACGTTATATCGATATCGTATATAACGTTTTACGTTATATCGTTATAGTATATAACGTTATACGTTATATCGTTATAGTACATAACGTTATACGTTATATCGTTATCGTATATAACGTTATACGTTATATCGCTATCGTATATAACGTTGTCCGTTATATCGTTATCGTGTATAACGTTATACGTTATATCGTTATCGTATATAACGTTATACGTTATATCGTTATAGTACATAACGTTATACGTTATATCGTTATAGTACATAACGTTATACGTTATATCGTTACCGTATATAACGTTGTACGTTATATCGTTATAGTATATAACGTTATACGTTATATCGATATAGCATATCACGTTATACGTTATAACGATATAGTTTATAACGTTATACGTTATATCGTTATCGTATATAACGTTTTACGTTATATCGTTATAGTATATAACGTTATACATTATATCGATATAGTATATAACGTTATACGTTATAACGATATAGTTTTTAACGTTATACGTTATATCGTTATCGTATATAACGTTATACGTTATATCGTTATAGTACATAACGTTATACGTTGTATCGTTATCGTATATAACGTTATACATTATATCGATATAGTATATAACGTTATACGTTATAACGATATAGTTTATAACGTTATACGTTATATCGTTATCGTATACAACGTTATACGTTATATCGTTATAGTACATAACGTTATACGTTATATCGATATAGTATATAACGTTATACGTTATATCCATATAGTATATAACGTTTTACGTTATATCGTTATCGTATATAACGTTATACGTTATATCGTTATAGTATATAACGTTATACGTTATATGGATATAGCATATAACGTTATACATTATATCGTGATACTACATAACGTTATACGTTATATCGTAATACTACGTAACGTTATACGTTATATCGTAATACTACATAACGTTATACGTTATATCGTTATAGTACATAACGTTATACGCTATATCGATATAGCATATCACGTTATACGTTATAACGATATAGTTTATAACGTTATACGTTATATCGTTATCGTATATAACGTTATGCGTTATATCGTTATCGTATATAACGTTATGCGTTATATCGTTATCGTATATAACGTTATACGTTATATCGTAATACTACATAACGTTATACGTTATATCGTTATAGTATATAACGTTATACGTTATAACGATATAGTTTATAACGTTATACGTTATATCGTTATCGTATATAACGTTATACGTTATATCGTTATAGTACATAACGTTATACGTTATATGGATATAGCATATAACGTTATACGTTATATCGTAATACTACATAACGTTATACGTTATATCGTAATACTACATAACGTTATACGTTATATCGTAATACTACATAACGTTATACGTTATATCGTTATAGTACATAACGTTATACGTTATATCGTTATCGTATATAACGTTATACGTTATATCGCTATCGTATATAACGTTATCCGTTATATCGTTATCGTATATAACGTTATACGTTATATCGTTATCGTATATAACGTTATACGTTATATCGTTATAGTACATAACGTTATACGTTATATCGTTACCGTATATAACGTTGTACGTTATATCGTTATAGTACATAACGTTATACGTTATATCGATATAGCATATCACGTTATACGTTATATCGTTATCGTATACAACGTTATACGTTATATCGTTATAGTACATAACGTTATACGTTATATCGATATAGTATATAACGTTATACGTTATATCCATATAGTATATAACGTTTTACGTTATATCGTTATCGTATATAACGTTATACGTTATATCGTAATACTACATAACGTTATACGTTATATCGTAATACTACATAACGTTATACGTTATATCGTTATAGTATCTAACGTTATATGTTATATCGATATAGTATATAACGTTTTACGTTATATCGTTATAGTATATAACGTTATACGTTATATGGATATAGCATATAACGTTATACATTATATCGTGATACTACATAACGTTATACGTTATATCGTAATACTACATAACGTTATACGTTATATCGTAATACTACATAACGTTATACGTTATATCGTTATAGTACATAACGTTATACGCTATATCGATATAGCATATCACGTTATACGTTATAACGATATAGTTTATAACGTTATACGTTATATCGTTATCGTATATAACGTTATGCGTTATATCGTTATCGTATATAACGTTATACGTTATATCGTTATCGTATATAACGTTATACATTATATCGATATAGTATATAACGTTATACGTTATAACGATATAGTTTATAACGTTTTACGTTATATCGTTATAGCATATAACGTTATACGTTATATGGATATAGCATATAACGTTATACGTTATATCGTAATACTACATAACGTTATACGTTATATCGTAATACTACATAACGTTATACGTTATATCGTAATACTACATAACGTTATACGTTATATCGTAATACTACATAACGTATAACGTTATATCGTTATAGTATATAACGTTATACGTTATATGGATATAGCATATAACGTTATACATTATATCGTGATACTACATAACGTTATACGTTATATCGTAATACTACATAACGTTATACGTTATATCGTAATACTACATAACGTTATACGTTATATCGTTATAGTACATAACGTTATACGCTATATCGATATAGCATATCACGTTATACGTTATATCGATATAGTATATAACGTTATACGGTATATCGCTATAGTATATAACGTTATACGTTATATGGATATAGCATATAACGTTATACGTTATATCGTAATACTACATAACGTTATACGTTATATCGATATAGTATATAACGTTTTACGTTATATCGTTATCGTATTTAACGTTATACGTTATATCGTTATAGTACACAACATTATACGTTATATCGTTATCGTATATAACGTTATACATTATATCGATATAGTATATAACGTTATACGTTATAACGATATAGTTTATAACGTTATACGTTATATCGTAATACTACATAACGTTATACGTTATATCGATATAGTATATAACGTTTTACGTTATATCGTTATCGTATATAACGTTATACGTTATATCGTAATACTACATAACGTTATACGTTATATCGTAATACTACATAACGTTATACGTTATATCGTAATACTACATAACGTTATACGTTATATCGTTACAGTATCTAACGTTATATGTTATATCGATATAGTATATAACGTTTTACGTTATATCGTTATAGTATATAACGTTATACGTTATATGGATATAGCATATAACGTTATACATTATATCGTGATACTACATAACGTTATACGTTATATCGTAATACTACATAACGTTATACGTTATATCGTAATACTACATAACGTTATACGTTATATCGTTATAGTACATAACGTTATACGCTATATCGATATAGCATATCACGTTATACGTTATATCGTTATCGTATACAACGTTATACGTTATATCGTTATAGTACATAACGTTATACGTTATATCGATATAGTATATAACGTTATACGTTATATCCATATAGTATATAACGTTTTACGTTATATCGTTATCGTATATAACGTTATACGTTATATCGTAATACTACATAACGTTATACGTTATATCGTAATACTACATAACGTTATACGTTATATCGTTATAGTATCTAACGTTATACGTTATATCGTAATACTACATAACGTTTTACGTTATATCGTTATAGTATATAACGTTATACGTTATATCGCTATCGTATATAACGTTATCCGTTATATCGTTATCGTATATAACGTTATACGTTATATCGTTATCGTATATAACGTTATACGTTATATCGTTATAGTACATAACGTTATACGTTATATCGTTACCGTATATAACGTTGTACGTTATATCGTTATAGTACATAACGTTATACGTTATATCGATATAGCATATCACGTTATACGTTATATCGTTATCGTATACAACGTTATACGTTATATCGTTATAGTACATAACGTTATACGTTATATCGTTATCGTATACAACGTTATACGTTATATCGTTATAGTACATAACGTTATACGTTATATCGATATAGTATATAACGTTATACGTTATAACGATATAGTTTATAACGTTTTACGTTATATCGTTATAGCATATAACGTTATACGTTATATGGATATAGCATATAACGTTATACGTTATATCGTAATACTACATAACGTTATACGTTATATCGTAATACTACATAACGTTATACGTTATATCGTAATACTACATAACGTTATACGTTATATCGTAATACTACATAACGTTTTACGTTATATCGTTATAGTATATAACGTTATACGTTATATCGTTATAGTACATAACGTTATACGTTATATGGATATAGCATATAACGTTATACGTTATATCGTAATACTACATAACGTTATACGTTATATCGTAATACTACATAACGTTATACGTTATATCGTAATACTACATAACGTTATACGTTATATCGTTATAGTACATAACGTTATACGTTATATCGTTATCGTATATAACGTTATACGTTATATCGCTATCGTATATAACGTTATCCGTTATATCGTTATCGTATATAACGTTATACGTTATATCGTTATCGTATATAACGTTATACGTTATATCGTTATAGTACATAACGTTATACGTTATATCGTTACCGTATATAACGTTGTACGTTATATCGTTATAGTACATAACGTTATACGTTATATCGATATAGCATATCACGTTATACGTTATATCGTTATCGTATACAACGTTATACGTTATATCGTTATAGTACATAACGTTATACGTTATATCGATATAGTATATAACGTTATACGTTATATCCATATAGTATATAACGTTTTACGTTATATCGTTATCGTATATAACGTTATACGTTATATCGTAATACTACATAACGTTATACGTTATATCGTAATACTACATAACGTTATACGTTATATCGTTATAGTATCTAACGTTATATGTTATATCGATATAGTATATAACGTTTTACGTTATATCGTTATAGTATATAACGTTATACGTTATATGGATATAGCATATAACGTTATACATTATATCGTGATACTACATAACGTTATACGTTATATCGTAATACTACATAACGTTATACGTTATATCGTAATACTACATAACGTTATACGTTATATCGTTATAGTACATAACGTTATACGCTATATCGATATAGCATATCACGTTATACGTTATAACGATATAGTTTATAACGTTATACGTTATATCGTTATCGTATATAACGTTATGCGTTATATCGTTATCGTATATAACGTTATACGTTATATCGTTATCGTATATAACGTTATACATTATATCGATATAGTATATAACGTTATACGTTATAACGATATAGTTTATAACGTTTTACGTTATATCGTTATAGCATATAACGTTATACGTTATATGGATATAGCATATAACGTTATACGTTATATCGTAATACTACATAACGTTATACGTTATATCGTAATACTACATAACGTTATACGTTATATCGTAATACTACATAACGTTATACGTTATATCGTAATACTACATAACGTATAACGTTATATCGTTATAGTATATAACGTTATACGTTATATGGATATAGCATATAACGTTATACATTATATCGTGATACTACATAACGTTATACGTTATATCGTAATACTACATAACGTTATACGTTATATCGTAATACTACATAACGTTATACGTTATATCGTTATAGTACATAACGTTATACGCTATATCGATATAGCATATCACGTTATACGTTATATCGATATAGTATATAACGTTATACGGTATATCGCTATAGTATATAACGTTATACGTTATATGGATATAGCATATAACGTTATACGTTATATCGTAATACTACATAACGTTATACGTTATATCGATATAGTATATAACGTTTTACGTTATATCGTTATCGTATTTAACGTTATACGTTATATCGTTATAGTACACAACATTATACGTTATATCGTTATCGTATATAACGTTATACATTATATCGATATAGTATATAACGTTATACGTTATAACGATATAGTTTATAACGTTATACGTTATATCGTAATACTACATAACGTTATACGTTATATCGATATAGTATATAACGTTTTACGTTATATCGTTATCGTATATAACGTTATACGTTATATCGTAATACTACATAACGTTATACGTTATATCGTAATACTACATAACGTTATACGTTATATCGTAATACTACATAACGTTATACGTTATATCGTTACAGTATCTAACGTTATATGTTATATCGATATAGTATATAACGTTTTACGTTATATCGTTATAGTATATAACGTTATACGTTATATGGATATAGCATATAACGTTATACATTATATCGTGATACTACATAACGTTATACGTTATATCGTAATACTACATAACGTTATACGTTATATCGTAATACTACATAACGTTATACGTTATATCGTTATAGTACATAACGTTATACGCTATATCGATATAGCATATCACGTTATACGTTATAACGATATAGTTCATAACGTTATACGTTATATCGTTATCGTATATAACGTTATGCGTTATATCGTTATCGTATATAACGTTATGCGTTATATCGTTATAGTATATAACGTTATACGTTATATCGTTATAGTACATAACGTTATACGTTATATCGTTATCGTATATAACGTTATACGTTATATCGTTATCGTATATAACGTTATGCGTTATATCGTTATCGTATATAACGTTATACGTTATATGGATATACCATATAACGTTATACGTTATATCGTAATACTACATAACGTTATACGTTATATCGTAATACTACATAACGTTATACGTTATATCGTAATACTACATAACGTTATACGTTATATCGCTATCGTATATAACGTTATACGTTATATCGTTATCGTATATAACGTTATGCGTTATATCGTTATCGTATATAACGTTATACGTTATATCGTAATACTACATAACGTTATACCTTATATCGTTATAGTATATAACGCTATACGTTATAACGATATAGTTTATAACGTTATGCGTTATATCGTTATCGTATATAACGTTATACGTTATATCGTCATAGTACATAACGTTATACGTTATATGGATATAGCATATAACGTTATACGTTATATCGTAATACTACATAACGTTATACGTTATATCGTAATACTACATAACGTTATACGTTATATCGTAATACTACATAACGTTATACGTTATATCGTAATACTACATAACGTTATACGTTATATCGCTATCGTATATAACGTTATACGTTATATCGTTATCGTATATAACGTTATACGTTATATCGTTATAGTACATAACGTTATACGTTATATCGTTATCGTATATAACGTTATACATTATATCGATACAGTATATAACGTTATACGTTATAACGATATAGTTTATAACGTTATACGTTATATCGTTATCGTATACAACGTTATACGTTATATCGTTATAGTACATAACGTTATACGTTATATCGATATAGTATATAACGTTATACGTTATATCCATATAGTATATAACGTTTTACGTTATATCGTTATCGTATATAACGTTATACGTTATATCGTAATACTACATAACGTTATACGTTATATCGTAATACTACATAACGTTATACGTTATATCGTTATAGTATCTAACGTTATATGTTATATCGATATAGTATATAACGTTTTACGTTATATCGTTATAGTATATAACGTTATACGTTATATGGATATAGCATATAACGTTATACATTATATCGTGATACTACATAACGTTATACGTTATATCGTAATACTACATAACGTTATACGTTATATCGTAATACTACATAACGTTATACGTTATATCGTTATAGTATCTAACGTTATATGTTATATCGATATAGTATATAACGTTTTACGTTATATCGTTATAGTACATAACGTTATACGTTATATCGATATAGTATATAACCTTATACGTTATATCCATATAGTATATAACGTTTTACGTTATATCGTTATCGTATATAACGTTATACGTTATATCGTAATACTACATAACGTTATACGTTATATCGTAATACTACATAACGTTATACGTTATATCGTTAGAGTATCTAACGTTATATGTTATATCGATATAGTATATAACGTTTTACGTTATATCGTAATACTACATAACGTTATACGTTATATCGTTATAGTACATAACGTTATACGCTATATCGATATAGCATATCACGTTATACGTTATAACGATATAGTTTATAACGTTATACGTTATATCGTTATCGTATATAACGTTATGCGTTATATCGTTATCGTATATAACGTTATGCGTTATATCGTTATAGTATATAACGTTATACGTTATATCGTTATAGTACATAACGTTATACGTTATATCGTTATCGTATATAACGTTATACGTTATATCGCTATCGTATATAACGTTATACGTTATATCGTTATCGTATATAACGTTATACGGTATATCGTTATAGTATATAACGTTATACGTTATATGGATATAGCATATAACGTTATACGTTATATCGTAATACTACATAACGTTATACGTTATATCGTTATAGCATATAACGTTATACGTTATAACGATATAGTTTATAACGTTATACGTTATATCGTTATCGTATATAACGTTATACGTTATATCGATATAGTATATAACGTATAACGTTATATCGTTATAGTATATAACGTTTTACGTTATATCGTTATAGTATATAACGTTATACGTTATATGGATATAGCATATAACGTTATACGTTATATCGTAATACTACATAACGTTATACGTTATATCGTAATACTACATAACGTTATACGTTATATCGTTATAGTATATAACGTTATACGTTATATGGTTATAGCATATAACGTTATACGTTATATCGTAATACTACATAACGTTATACGTTCTATCGTAATACTACATAACGTTATACGTTATATCGTTATAGTATATATCGTTATACGTTATAACGATATAGTTTATAACGTTATACGTTATATCGTTATCGTATATAACGTTATACGTTATAACGATATAGTTTATAACGTTATACGTTATATCGCTATCGTATATAACGTTTTACGTTATATCGTTATAGTACATAACGTTATACGTTATATCGTTATCGTATATAACATTATACGTTATATCGATATCGTATATAACATTTTACGTTATATCGTTATAGTATATAACGTTATACGTTATATCGTTATAGTACATAACGTTATACGTTATATCGATATAGTATATAACGTTTTACGTTATATCGTTATAGTATATAACGTTATACGTTATATGTATATAGCATATAACGTTATACGTTATATCGTAATACTACATAACGTTATACGTTATATCGTAATACTACATAACGTTATACGTTATATCGTAATACTACATAACGTTATACGTTATATCGTTATCGTATATAACGTTATACGTTATATCGCTATCGTATATAACGTTATACGTTATATCGTCATCGTATATAACGTTATACGTTATATGGATATAGCATATAACTTTATACGTTATATCGTAATACTACATAACGTTATACGTTATATCGATATAGTATATAACGTTTTACGTTATATCGTTATCGTATATAACGTTATACGTTATATCGTTATAGTACACAACATTATACGTTATATCGTTATCGTACATAACGTTATACGTTATATCGATATGGTATATAACGTTTTACGTTATATCGTTATAGTATATAACGTTATACGTTATATGTATATAGCATATAACGTTATACGTTATATCGTAATACTACATAACGTTATACGTTATATCGTAATACTACATAACGTTATACGTTATATCGTAATACTACATAACGTTATACGTTATATCGTTATCGTATATAACGTTATACGTTATATCGCTATCGTACATAACGTTATACGTTATATCGTTATCGTATATAACGTTATACGTTATATGGATATAGCATATAACGTTATACGTTATATCGTAATACTACATAACGTTATACGTTATATCGATATAGTATATAACGTTTTACGTTATATCGTTATCGTATATAACGTTATACGTTATATCGTTATAGTACACAACATTATACGTTATATCGTTATCGTATATAACGTTATACATTGTATCGATATAGTATATAACGTTATACGTTATAACGATATAGTTTATAACGTTATACGTTATATCGTAATACTACATAACGTTATACGTTATATCGATATAGTATATAACGTTTTACGTTATATCGTTATCGTATATAACGTTATACGTTATATCGTTATCGTATATAACGTTATACGTTATATCGATATCGTATATAACGTTTTACGTTATATCGTTATAGTATATAACGTTATACGTTATAACGATATAGTTTATAACGTTATACGTTATATCGTTATCGTATATAACGTTATACGTTAGATCGATATAGTATATAACGTTTTACGTTATATCGTTATAGTATATAACGTTTTACGTTATATCGTTATAGTATATAACGTTATACGTTATATGGATATAGCATATAACGTTATACGTTATATCGTAATACTACATAACGTTATACGTTATATCGTAATACTACATAACGTTATACGTTATATCGTTATAGTATATAACGTTATACGTTATATGGTTATAGCATATAACGTTATACGTTATATCGTAATACTACATAACGTTATACGTTCTATCGTAATACTACATAACGTTATACGTTATATCGTTATAGTATATATCGTTATACGTTATAACGATATAGTTTATAACGTTATACGTTATATCGTTATCGTATATAACGTTATACGTTATATCGTTATAGTACATAACGTTATACGTTATATCGTTATCGTATATAACGTTTTACGTTATATCGTTATCGTATATAACGTTTTACGTTATATCGTTATAGTACATAACGTTATACGTTATATCGTTATCGTATATAACGTTATACGTTATATCGATATCGTATATAACGTTTTACGTTATATCGTTATAGTATATAACGTTATACGTTATATCGTTATAGTACATAACGTTATACGTTATATCGTTATCGTATATAACGTTATACGTTATATCGTAATACTACATAACGTTATACGTTATATCGTAATACTACATAACGTTATACGTTATATCGTTATAGTATCTAACGTTATATGTTATATCGATATAGTATATAACGTTTTATGTTATATCGTTATAGTATATAACGTTATACGTTATATGGATATAGCATATAACGTTATACATTATATCGTGATACTACATAACGTTATACGTTATATCGTAATACTACATAACGTTATACGTTATATCGTAATACTACATAACGTTATACGTTATATCGTTATAGTATCTAACGTTATATGTTATATCGATATAGTATATAACGTTTTACGTTATATCGTTATAGTACATAACGTTATACGTTATATCGATATAGTATATAACGTTGTACGTTATATCCATATAGTATATAACGTTTTACGTTATATCGTTATCGTATATAACGTTATACGTTATATCGTAATACTACATAACGTTATACGTTATATCGTAATACTACATAACGTTATACGTTATATCGTTATAGTATCTAACGTTATATGTTATATCAATATAGTATATAACGTTTTACGTTATATCGTAATACTACATAACGTTATACGTTATATCGTAATACTACATAACGTTATACGTTATATCGTTATAGTACATAACGTTATACGCTATATCGATATAGCATATCACGTTATACGTTATAACGATATAGTTTATAACGTTATACGTTATATCGTTATCGTATATAACGTTATGCGTTATATCGTTATCGTATATAACGTTATGCGTTATATCGTTATAGTATATAACGTTATACGTTATATCGTTATAGTACATAACGTTATACGTTATATCGTTATCGTATATAACGTTATACGTTATATCGCTATCGTATATAACGTTATACGTTATATCGTTATCGTATATAACGTTATACGTTATATCGATATCGTATATAACGTTTTACGTTATATCGTTATAGTATATAACGTTACACGTTATATCGTTATAGTACATAACGTTATACGTTATATCGATATAGTATATAACGTTTTACGTTATATCGTTATAGTACACAACATTATACGTTATATCGTTATCGTACATAACGTTATACGTTATATCGATATAGTATATAACGTTTTACGTTATATCGTTATAGTATATAACGTTATACGTTATATGTATATAGCATATAACGTTATACGTTATATCGTAATACTACATAACGTTATACGTTATATCGTAATACTACATAACGTTATACGTTATATCGTAATACTACATAACGTTATACGTTATATCGTTATCGTATATAACGTTATACGTTATATCGCTATCGTACATAACGTTATACGTTATATCGTTATCGTATATAACGTTATACGTTATATGGATATAGCATATAACGTTATACGTTATATCGTAATACTACATAACGTTATACGTTATATCGATATAGTATATAACGTTTTACGTTATATCGTTATCGTATATAACGTTATACGTTATATCGTTATAGTACACAACATTATACGTTATATCGTTATCGTATATAACGTTATACATTGTATCGATATAGTATATAACGTTATACGTTATAACGATATAGTTTATAACGTTATACGTTATATCGTAATACTACATAACGTTATACGTTATATCGATATAGTATATAACGTTTTACGTTATATCGTTATCGTATATAACGTTATACGTTATATCGTTATCGTATATAACGTTATACGTTATATCGATATCGTATATAACGTTTTACGTTATGTCGTTATAGTATATAACGTTATACGTTATATCGTTATCGTATATAACGTTATACGTTATATCGTTATCGTATATAACGTTATACGTTATATCGTTATAGTACATAACGTTATACGTTATATGGATATAGCATATAACGTTATACGTTATATCGTAATACTACATAACGTTATACGTTATATCGTTATAGTATATAACGTTATACGTTATAACGATATAGTTTATAACGTTATACGTTATATCGTTATCGTATATAACGTTATACGTTATATCGATATAGTATATAACGTTTTACGTTATATCGTTATAGTATATAACGTTTTACGTTATATCGTTATAGTATATAACGTTATACGTTATATGGATATAGCATATAACGTTATACGTTATATCGTAATACTACATAACGTTATACGTTATATCGTAATACTACATAACGTTATACGTTATATCGTTATAGTATATAACGTTATACGTTATATGGTTATAGCATATAACGTTATACGTTATATCGTAATACTACATAACGTTATACGTTCTATCGTAATACTACATAACGTTATACGTTATATCGTAATACTACATAACGTTATACGTTATATCGTTATAGTATCTAACGTTATATGTTATATCGATATAGTATATAACGTTTTATGTTATATCGTTATAGTATATAACGTTATACGTTATATGGATATAGCATATAACGTTATACATTATATCGTGATACTACATAACGTTATACGTTATATCGTAATACTACATAACGTTATACGTTATATCGTTATAGTACATAACGTTATACGTTATATCGTTATCGTATATAACGTTTTACGTTATATCGTTATCGTATATAACGTTTTACGTTATATCGTTATAGTACATAACGTTATACGCTATATCGTTATCGTATATAACGTTATACGTTATATCGATATCGTATATAACGTTTTACGTTATATCGTTATAGTATATAACGTTATACGTTATATCGTTATAGTACATAACGTTATACGTTATATCGTTATCGTATATAACGTTATACGTTATATCGTAATACTACATAACGTTATACGTTATATCGTAATACTACATAACGTTATACGTTATATCGTTATAGTATCTAACGTTATATGTTATATCGATATAGTATATAACGTTTTATGTTATATCGTTATAGTATATAACGTTATACGTTATATGGATATAGCATATAACGTTATACATTATATCGTGATACTACATAACGTTATACGTTATATCGTAATACTACATAACGTTATACGTTATATCGTAATACTACATAACGTTATACGTTATATCGTTATAGTATCTAACGTTATATGTTATATCGATATAGTATATAACGTTTTACGTTATATCGTTATAGTACATAACGTTATACGTTATATCGATATAGTATATAACGTTATACGTTATATCCATATAGTATATAACGTTTTACGTTATATCGTTATCGTATATAACGTTATACGTTATATCGTAATACTACATAACGTTATACGTTATATCGTAATACTACATAACGTTATACGTTATATCGTTATAGTATCTAACGTTATATGTTATATCGATATAGTATATAACGTTTTACGTTATATCGTAATACTACATAACGTTATACGTTATATCGTAATACTACATAACGTTATACGTTATATCGTTATAGTACATAACGTTATACGCTATATCGATATAGCATATCACGTTATACGTTATAACGATATAGTTTATAACGTTATACGTTATATCGTTATCGTATATAACGTTATGCGTTATATCGTTATCGTATATAACGTTATGCGTTATATCGTTATAGTATATAACGTTATACGTTATATCGTTATAGTACATAACGTTATACGTTATATCGTTATCGTATATAACGTTATACGTTATATCGATATCGTATATAACGTTTTACGTTATATCGTTATAGTATATAACGTTATACGTTATATCGTTATAGTACATAACGTTATACGTTATATCGTTATCGTATATAACGTTATACGTTATATCGTAATACTACATAACGTTATACGTTATATCGTAATACTACATAACGTTATACGTTATATCGTTATAGTATCTAACGTTATATGTTATATCGATATAGTATATAACGTTTTATGTTATATCGTTATAGTATATAACGTTATACGTTATATGGATATAGCATATAACGTTATACATTATATCGTGATACTACATAACGTTATACGTTATATCGTAATACTACATAACGTTATACGTTATATCGTAATACTACATAACGTTATACGTTATATCGTTATAGTATCTAACGTTATATGTTATATCGATATAGTATATAACGTTTTACGTTATATCGTTATAGTACATAACGTTATACGTTATATCGATATAGTATATAACGTTGTACGTTATATCCATATAGTATATAACGTTTTACGTTATATCGTTATCGTATATAACGTTATACGTTATATCGTAATACTACATAACGTCATACGTTATATCGTAATACTACATAACGTTATACGTTATATCGTTATAGTATCTAACGTTATATGTTATATCGATATAGTATATAACGTTTTACGTTATATCGTAATACTACATAACGTTATACGTTATATCGTAATACTACATAACGTTATACGTTATATCGTTATAGTACATAACGTTATACGCTATATCGATATAGCATATCACGTTATACGTTATAACGATATAGTTTATAACGTTATACGTTATATCGTTATCGTATATAACGTTATGCGTTATATCGTTATCGTATATAACGTTATGCGTTATATCGTTATAGTATATAACGTTATACGTTATATCGTTATAGTACATAACGTTATACGTTATATCGTTATCGTATATAACGTTATACGTTATATCGCTATCGTATATAACGTTATACGTTATATCGTTATCGTATATAACGTTATACGTTATATCGATATCGTATATAACGTTTTACGTTATATCGTTATAGTATATAACGTTATACGTTATATCGTTATAGTACATAACGTTATACGTTATATCGTTATCGTATATAACGTTTTACGTTATATCGTTATCGTATATAACGTTTTACGTTATATCGTTATAGTACATAACGTTATACGTTATATCGTTATCGTATATAACGTTATACGTTATATCGATATCGTATATAACGTTTTACGTTATATCGTTATAGTATATAACGTTATACGTTATATCGTTATAGTACATAACGTTATACGTTATATCGTTATCGTATATAACGTTATACGTTATATCGTAATACTACATAACGTTATACGTTATATCGTAATACTACATAACGTTATACGTTATATCGTTATAGTATCTAACGTTATATGTTATATCGATATAGTATATAACGTTTTATGTTATATCGTTATAGTATATAACGTTATACGTTATATGGATATAGCATATAACGTTATACATTATATCGTGATACTACATAACGTTATACGTTATATCGTAATACTACATAACGTTATACGTTATATCGTAATACTACATAACGTTATACGTTATATCGTTATAGTATCTAACGTTATATGTTATATCGATATAGTATATAACGTTTTACGTTATATCGTTATAGTACATAACGTTATACGTTATATCGATATAGTATATAACGTTGTACGTTATATCCATATAGTATATAACGTTTTACGTTATGTCGTTATCGTATATAACGTTATACGTTATATCGTAATACTACATAACGTTATACGTTATATCGTAATACTACATAACGTTATACGTTATATCGTTATAGTATCTAACGTTATATGTTATATCGATATAGTATATAACGTATAACGTTATATCGTAATACTACATAACGTTATACGTTATATCGTAATACTACATAACGTTATACGTTATATCGTTATAGTACATAACGTTATACGCTATATCGATATAGCATATCACGTTATACGTTATAACGATATAGTTTATAACGTTATACGTTATATCGTTATCGTATATAACGTTATGCGTTATATCGTTATCGTATATAACGTTATGCGTTATATCGTTATAGTATATAACGTTATACGTTATATCGTTATAGTACATAACGTTATACGTTATATCGTTATCGTATATAACGTTATACGTTATATCGATATCGTATATAACGTTTTACGTTATATCGTTATAGTATATAACGTTATACGTTATATCGTTATAGTACATAACGTTATACGTTATATCGTTATCGTATATAACGTTATACGTTATATCGTAATACTACATAACGTTATACGTTATATCGTAATACTACATAACGTTATACGTTATATCGTTATAGTATCTAACGTTATATGTTATATCGATATAGTATATAACGTTTTATGTTATATCGTTATAGTATATAACGTTATACGTTATATGGATATAGCATATAACGTTATACATTATATCGTGATACTACATAACGTTATACGTTATATCGTAATACTACATAACGTTATACGTTATATCGTAATACTACATAACGTTATACGTTATATCGTTATAGTATCTAACGTTATATGTTATATCGATATAGTATATAACGTTTTACGTTATATCGTTATAGTACATAACGTTATACGTTATATCGATATAGTATATAACGTTATACGTTATATCCATATAGTATATAACGTTTTACGTTATATCGTTATCGTATATAACGTTATACGTTATATCGTAATACTACATAACGTTATACGTTATATCGTAATACTACATAACGTTATACGTTATATCGTTATAGTATCTAACGTTATATGTTATATCGATATAGTATATAACGTTTTACGTTATATCGTAATACTACATAACGTTATACGTTATATCGTAATACTACATAACGTTATACGTTATATCGTTATAGTACATAACGTTATACGCTATATCGATATAGCATATCACGTTATACGTTATAACGATATAGTTTATAACGTTATACGTTATATCGTTATCGTATATAACGTTATGCGTTATATCGTTATCGTATATAACGTTATGCGTTATATCGTTATAGTATATAACGTTATACGTTATATCGTTATAGTACATAACGTTATACGTTATATCGTTATCGTATATAACGTTATACGTTATATCGCTATCGTATATAACGTTATACGTTATATCGTTATCGTATATAACGTTATACGTTATATCGATATCGTATATAACGTTTTACGTTATATCGTTATAGTATATAACGTTACACGTTATATCGTTATAGTACATAACGTTATACGTTATATCGATATAGTATATAACGTTTTACGTTATATCGTTATAGTACACAACATTATACGTTATATCGTTATCGTACATAACGTTATACGTTATATCGATATAGTATATAACGTTTTACGTTATATCGTTATAGTATATAACGTTATACGTTATATGTATATAGCATATAACCTTATACGTTATATCGTAATACTACATAACGTTATACGTTATATCGTAATACTACATAACGTTATACGTTATATCGTTATCGTATATAACGTTATACGTTATATCGCTATCGTACATAACGTTATACGTTATATCGTTATCGTATATAACGTTATACGTTATATGGATATAGCATATAACGTTATACGTTATATCGTAATACTACATAACGTTATACGTTATATCGATATAGTATATAACGTTTTACGTTATATCGTTATCGTATATAACGTTATACGTTATATCGTTATAGTACACAACATTATACGTTATATCGTTATCGTATATAACGTTATACATTGTATCGATATAGTATATAACGTTATACGTTATAACGATATAGTTTATAACGTTATACGTTATATCGTAATACTACATAACGTTATACGTTATATCGATATAGTATATAACGTTTTACGTTATATCGTTATCGTATATAACGTTATACGTTATATCGTTATCGTATATAACGTTATACGTTATATCGATATCGTATATAACGTTTTACGTTATATCGTTATAGTATATAACGTTATACGTTATATCGTTATCGTATATAACGTTATACGTTATATCGTTATCGTATATAACGTTATACGTTATATCGTTATAGTACATAACGTTATACGTTATATGGATATAGCATATAACGTTATACGTTATATCGTAATACTACATAACGTTATACGTTATATCGTTATAGTATATAACGTTATACGTTATAACGATATAGTTTATAACGTTATACGTTATATCGTTATCGTATATAACGTTATACGTTATATCGATATAGTATATAACGTTTTACGTTATATCGTTATAGTATATAACGTTTTACGTTATATCGTTATAGTATATAACGTTATACGTTATATGGATATAGCATATAACGTTATACGTTATATCGTAATACTACATAACGTTATACGTTATATCGTAATACTACATAACGTTATACGTTATATCGTTATAGTATATAACGTTATACGTTATATGGTTATAGCATATAACGTTATACGTTATATCGTAATACTACATAACGTTATACGTTCTATCGTAATACTACATAACGTTATACGTTATATCGTTATAGTATATATCGTTATACGTTATAACGATATAGTTTATAACGTTATACGTTATATCGTTATCGTATATAACGTTATACGTTATATCGTAATACTACATAACGTTATACGTTTAATCGTAATACTACATAACGTTATACGTTATATCGTTATAGTATATATCGTTATACGTTATAACGATATAGTTTATAACGTTATACGTTATATCGTTATCGTATATAACGTTATACGTTATATCGTTATAGTACATAACGTTATACGTTATATCGTTATCGTATATAACGTTTTACGTTATATCGTTATCGTATATAACGTTTTACGTTATATCGTTATAGTACATAACGTTATACGTTATATCGTTATCGTATATAACGTTATACGTTATATCGATATCGTATATAACGTTTTACGTTATATCGTTATAGTATATAACGTTATACGTTATATCGTTATAGTACATAACGTTATACGTTATATCGTTATCGTATATAACGTTATACGTTATATCGCTATCGTATATAACGTTATCCGTTATATCGTTATCGTATATAACGTTATACGTTATATCGATATCGTATATAACGTTATACGTTATAACGATATAGTTTATAACGTTATACGTTATATCGTTATCGTATATAACGTTATACGTTATATCGTTATAGTACATAACGTTATACGTTATATCGTTATCGTATATAACGTTTTACGTTATATCGTTATCGTATATAACGTTTTACGTTATATCGTTATAGTACATAACGTTCTACGTTATATCGTTATCGTATATAACGTTATACGTTATATCGATATCGTATATAACGTTTTACGTTATATCGTTATAGTATATAACGTTATACGTTATATCGTTATAGTACATAACGTTATACGTTATATCGTTATCGTATATAACGTTATACGTTATATCGTAATACTACATAACGTTATACGTTATATCGTAATACTACATAACGTTATACGTTATATCGTTATAGTATCTAACGTTATATGTTATATCGATATAGTATATAACGTTTTACGTTATATCGTTATAGTATATAACGTTATACGTTATATGGATATAGCATATAACGTTATACATTATATCGTGATACTACATAACGTTATACGTTATATGGTAATACTACATAACGTTATACGTTATATCGTAATACTACATAACGTTATACGTTATATCGTTATAGTATCTAACGTTATATGTTATATCGATATAGTATATAACGTTTTACGTTATATCGTTATAGTACATAACGTTATACGTTATATCGATATAGTATATAACGTTGTACGTTATATCCATATAGTATATAACGTTTTACGTTATATCGTTATCGTATATAACGTTATACGTTATATCGTAATACTACATAACGTTATACGTTATATCGTAATACTACATAACGTTATACGTTATATCGTTATAGTATCTAACGTTATATGTTATATCGATATAGTATATAACGTTTTACGTTATATCGTAATACTACATAACGTTATACGTTATATCGTAATACTACATAACGTTATACGTTATATCGTTATAGTACATAACGTTATACGCTATATCGATATAGCATATCACGTTATACGTTATAACGATATAGTTTATAACGTTATACGTTATATCGTTATCGTATATAACGTTATGCGTTATATCGTTATCGTATATAACGTTATGCGTTATATCGTTATAGTATATAACGTTATACGTTATATCGTTATAGTACATAACGTTATACGTTATATCGTTATCGTATATAACGTTATACGTTATATCGCTATCGTATATAACGTTATACGTTATATCGTAATACTACATAACGTTATACGTTATATCGTTATAGTATATAACGTTATACGTTATAACGATATAGTTTATAACGTTATACGTTATATCGTTATCGTATATAACGTTATACGTTATATCGATATAGTATATAACGTTTTACGTTATATCGTTATAGTATATAACGTTTTACGTTATATCGTTATAGTATATAACGTTATACGTTATATGGATATAGCATATAACGTTATACGTTATATCGTAATACTACATAACGTTATACGTTATATCGTAATACTACATAACGTTATACGTTATATCGTTATAGTATATAACGTTATACGTTATATGGTTATAGCATATAACGTTATACGTTATATCGTAATACTACATAACGTTATACGTTCTATCGTAATACTACATAACGTTATACGTTATATCGTTATAGTATATATCGTTATACGTTATAACGATATAGTTTATAACGTTATACGTTATATCGTTATCGTATATAACGTTATACGTTATATCGTTATAGTACATAACGTTATACGTTATATCGTTATCGTATATAACGTTTTACGTTATATCGTTATCGTATATAACGTTTTACGTTATATCGTTATAGTACATAACGTTATACGTTATATCGTTATCGTATATAACGTTATACGTTATATCGATATCGTATATAACGTTTTACGTTATATCGTTATAGTATATAACGTTATACGTTATATCGTTATAGTACATAACGTTATACGTTATATCGTTATCGTATATAACGTTATACGTTATATCGCTATCGTATATAACGTTATCCGTTATATCGTTATCGTATATAACGTTATACGTTATATCGATATCGTATATAACGTTATACGTTATAACGATATAGTTTATAACGTTATACGTTATATCGTTATCGTATATAACGTTATACGTTATATCGTTATAGTACATAACGTTGTACGTTATATCGTTATAGTACATAACGTTATACGTTATATCGATATAGCATATCACGTTATACGTTATAACGATATAGTTTATAACGTTATACGTTATATCGTTATCGTATATAACGTTTTACGTTATATCGTTATAGTATATAACGTTATACATTATATCGATATAGTATATAACGTTATACGTTATAACGATATAGTTTTTAACGTTATACGTTATATCGTTATCGTATATAACGTTATACGGTATATCGTTATAGTACATAACGTTATACGTTATATGGATATAGCATATAACGTTATACGTTATATCGTAATACTACATAACGTTATACGTTATATCGTAATACTACATAACGTTATACGTTACATCGTTATAGTATATAACGTTATACGTTATATCGATATCGTATATAACGTTTTACGTTATATCGTTATAGTATATAACGTTACACGTTATATCGTTATAGTACATAACGTTATACGTTATATCGATATAGTATATAACGTTTTACGTTATATCGTTATAGTATATAACGTTATACGTTATATGTATATAGCATATAACGTTATACGTTATATCGTAATACTACATAACGTTATACGTTATATCGTAATACTACATAACGTTATACGTTATATCGTAATACTACATAACGTTATACGTTATATCGTAATACTACATAACGTTATACGTTATATCGTAATACTACATAACGTTATACGTTATATCGTTATCGTATATAACGTTATACGTTATATCGCTATCGTATATAACGTTATACGTTATATCGTTATCGTATATAACGCTATACGTTATATGGATATAGCATATAACGTTATACGTTATATCGTAATACTACATAACGTTATACGTTATATCGATATAGTATATAACGTTTTACGTTATATCGTTATCGTATATAACGTTATACGTTATATCGTTATAGTACACAACATTATACGTTATATCGTTATCGTATATAACGTTATACATTGTATCGATATAATATATAACGTTATACGTTATAACGATATAGTTTATAACGTTATACGTTATATCGTAATACTACATAACGTTATACGTTATATCGATATAGTATATAACGTTTTACGTTATATCGTTATCGTATATAACGTTATACGTTATATCGTTATCGTATATAACGTTATACGTTATATCGATATCGTATATAACGTTTTACGTTATATCGTTATAGTATATAACGTTATACGTTATATCGTTATCGTATATAACGTTATACGTTATATCGTTATAGTATATAACGTTATACGTTATATGGTTATAGCATATAACGTTATACGTTATATCGTAATACTACATAACGTTATACGTTCTATCGTAATACTACATAACGTTATACGTTATATCGTTATAGTATATATCGTTATACGTTATAACGATATAGTTTATAACGTTATACGTTATATCGTTATCGTATATAACGTTATACGTTATATCGTTATAGTACATAACGTTATACGTTATATCGTTATCGTATATAACGTTTTACGTTATATCGTTATCGTATATAACGTTTTACGTTATATCGTTATAGTACATAACGTTATACGTTATATCGTTATCGTATATAACGTTATACGTTATATCGATATCGTATATAACGTTTTACGTTATATCGTTATAGTATATAACGTTATACGTTATATCGTTATAGTACATAACGTTATACGTTATATCGTTATCGTATATAACGTTATACGTTATATCGCTATCGTATATAACGTTATCCGTTATATCGTTATCGTATATAACGTTATACGTTATATCGATATCGTATATAACGTTATACGTTATAACGATATAGTTTATAACGTTATACGTTATATCGTTATCGTATATAACGTTATACGTTATATCGTTATAGTACATAACGTTATACGTTATATCGTTATCGTATATAACGTTTTACGTTATATCGTTATCGTATATAACGTTTTACGTTATATCGTTATCGTATATAACGTTATACGGTATATCGTTATAGTACATAACGTTATACGTTATATGGATATAGCATATAACGTTATACGTTATATCGTAATACTACATAACGTTATACGTTATATCGTAATACTACATAACGTTATACGTTATATCGTTATAGTATATAACGTTATACGTTATATCGATATCGTATATAACGTTTTACGTTATATCGTTATAGTATATAACGTTACACGTTATATCATTATAGTACATAACGTTATACGTTATATCGATATAGTATATAACGTTTTACGTTATATCGTTATAGTATATAACGTTATACGTTATATGTATATAGCATATAACGTTATACGTTATATCGTAGTACTACATAACGTTATACGTTATATCGTAATACTACATAACGTTATACGTTATATCGTAATACTACATAACGTTATACGTTATATCGTTATCGTATATAACGTTATACGTTATATCGCTATCGTATATAACGTTATACGTTATATCGTTATCGTATATAACGTTATACGTTATATGGATATAGCATATAACGTTATACGTTATATCGTAATACTACATAACGTTATACGTTATATCGATATAGTATATAACGTTTTACGTTATATCGTTATCGTATATAACGTTATACGTTATATCGTTATAGTACACAACATTATACGTTATATCGTTATCGTATACAACGTTATACATTGTATCGATATAGTATATAACGTTATACGTTATAACGATATAGTTTATAACGTTATACGTTATATCGTAATACTACATAACGTTATACGTTATATCGATATAGTATATAACGTTTTACGTTATATCGTTATCGTATATAACGTTATACGTTATATCGTTATCGTATATAACGTTATACGTTATATCGATATCGTATATAACGTTTTACGTTATATCGTTATAGTATATAACGTTATACGTTATATCGTTATCGTATATAACGTTATACGTTATATCGTTATAGTACATAACGTTATACGTTATATGGATATAGCATATAACGTTATACGTTATATCGTAATACTACATAACGTTATACGTTATATCGTTATAGTATATAACGTTATACGTTATAACGATATAGTTTATAACGTTATACGTTATATCGTTATCGTATATAACGTTATACGTTATATCGATATAGTATATAACGTTTTACGTTATATCGTTATAGTATATAACGTTTTACGTTATATCGTTATAGTATATAACGTTATACGTTATATGGATATAGCATATAACGTTATACGTTATATCGTAATACTACATAACGTTATACGTTATATCGTAATACTACATAACGTTATACGTTATATCGTTATAGTATATAACGTTATACGTTATATGGTTATAGCATATAACGTTATACGTTATATCGTAATACTACATAACGTTATACGTTCTATCGTAATACTACATAACGTTATACGTTATATCGTTATAGTATATATCGTTATACGTTATAACGATATAGTTTATAACGTTATACGTTATATCGTTATCGTATATAACGTTATACGTTATATCGTTATAGTACATAACGTTATACGTTATATCGTTATCGTATATAACGTTTTACGTTATATCGTTATCGTATATAACGTTTTACGTTATATCGTTATAGTACATAACGTTATACGTTATATCGTTATCGTATATAACGTTATACGTTATATCGATATCGTATATAACGTTTTACGTTATATCGTTATAGTATATAACGTTATACGTTATATCGTTATAGTACATAACGTTATACGTTATATCGTTATCGTATATAACGTTATACGTTATATCGCTATCGTATATAACGTTATCCGTTATATCGTTATCGTATATAACGTTATACGTTATATCGATATCGTATATAACGTTATACGTTATAACGATATAGTTTATAACGTTATACGTTATATCGTTATCGTATATAACGTTATACGTTATATCGTTATAGTACATAACGTTATACGTTATATCGTTATCGTATATAACGTTTTACGTTATATCGTTATCGTATATAACGTTTTACGTTATATCGTTATAGTACATAACGTTGTACGTTATATCGTTATCGTATATAACGTTATACGTTATATCGATATCGTATATAACGTTTTACGTTATATCGTTATAGTATATAACGTTATACGTTATATCGTTATAGTACATAACGTTGTACGTTATATCGTTATAGTACATAACGTTATACGTTATATCGATATAGCATATCACGTTATACGTTATAACGATATAGTTTATAACGTTATACGTTATATCGTTATCGTATATAACGTTTTACGTTATATCGTTATAGTATATAACGTTATACATTATATCGATATAGTATATAACGTTATACGTTATAACGATATAGTTTTTAACGTTATACGTTATATCGTTATCGTATATAACGTTATACGGTATATCGTTATAGTACATAACGTTATACGTTATATGGATATAGCATATAACGTTATACGTTATATCGTAATACTACATAACGTTATACGTTATATCGTAATACTACATAACGTTATACGTTATATCGTTATAGTATATAACGTTATACGTTATATGGTTATAGCATATAACGTTATACGTTATATCGTAATACTACATAACGTTATACGTTCTATCGTAATACTACATAACGTTATATCGTTATAGTATCTAACGTTATATGTTATATCGATATAGTATATAACGTTTTACGTTATATCGTTATAGTATATAACGTTATACGTTATATGGATATAGCATATAACGTTATACATTATATCGTGATACTACATAACGTTATACGTTATATCGTAATACTACATAACGTTATACGTTATATCGTAATACTACATAACGTTATACGTTATATCGTTATAGTACATAACGTTATACGCTATATCGATATAGCATATCACGTTATACGTTATAACGATATAGTTCATAACGTTATACGTTATATCGTTATCGTATATAACGTTATGCGTTATATCGTTATCGTATATAACGTTATGCGTTATATCGTTATAGTATATAACGTTATACGTTATATCGTTATAGTATATAACGTTATACGTTATATCGTTATCGTATATAACGTTATACGTTATATCGTTATCGTATATAACGTTATGCGTTATATCGTTATCGTATATAACGTTATACGTTATATGGATATACCATATAACGTTATACGTTATATCGTAATACTACATAACGTTATACGTTATATCGTAATACTACATAACGTTATACGTTATATCGCTATCGCATATAACGTTATACGTTATATCGTTATCGTATATAACGTTATGCGTTATATCGTTATCGTATATAACGTTATACGTTATATCGTAATACTACATAACGTTATACGTTATATCGTTATAGTATATAACGTTATACGTTATAACGATATTGTTTATAACGTTATACGTTATATCGTTGTCGTATATAACGTTATACGTTATATCGTTATAGTACATAACGTTATACGTTATATGGATATAGCATATAACGTTATACGTTATATCGTAATACTACATAACGTTATACGTTATATCGTTATAGTATATAACGTTATACGTTATAACGATATAGTTTATAACGTTATACGTTATATCGTTATCGTATATAACGTTATATGTTATATCGATATAGTATATAACGTTTTACGTTATATCGTTATAGTATATAACGTTTTACGTTATATCGTTATAGTATATAACGTTATACGTTATATGGATATAGCATATAACGTTATACGTTATATCGTAATACTACATAACGTTATACGTTATATCGTAATACTACATAACGTTATACGTTATATCGTTATAGTATATAACGTTATACGTTATATGGTTATAGCATATAACGTTATACGTTATATCGTAATACTACATAACGTTATACGTTATATCGTAATACTACATAACGTTATACGTTATATCGTTATAGTATATAACGTTATACGTTATAACGATATAGTTTATAACGTTATACGTTATATCGTTATCGTATATAACGTTATACGTTATATCGTTATAGTACATAACGTTATACGTTATATCGTAATACTACATAACGTTATACGTTATATCGTAATACTACATAACGTTATACGTTATATCGTTATAGTATCTAACGTTATACGTTATATCGCTATCGTATATAACGTTATCCGTTATATCGTTATCGTATATAACGTTATACGTTATATCGTTATCGTATATAACGTTATACGTTATATCGTTATAGTACATAACGTTTTACGTTATATCGTTATAGTACATAACGTTATACGTTATATCGTTATCGTATATAACGTTATACGTTATATCGATATCGTATATAACGTTTTACGTTATATCGTTATAGTATGTAACGTTATACGTTATATCGTTATAGTACATAACGTTATACGTTATATCGTTATCGTATATAACGTTATACGTTATATCGCTATCGTATATAACGTTATCCGTTATATCGTTATCGTATATAACGTTATACGTTATATCGTTATCGTATATAACGTTATACGTTATATCGTTATAGTACATAACGTTATACGTTATATCGTTACCGTATATAACGTTGTAAGTTATATCGTTATAGTACATAACGTTATACGTTATATCGATATAGCATATCACGTTATACGTTATAACGATATAGTTTATAACGTTATACGTTATATCGTTATCGTATATAACGTTTTACGTTATATCGTTATAGTATATAACGTTATACATTATATCGATATAGTATATAACGTTATACGTTATAACGATATAGTTTTTAACGTTATACGTTATATCGTTATCGTATATAACGTTATACGTTATATCGTTATAGTACATAACGTTATACGTTATATCGTTATCGTATATTACGTTATACATTATATCGATATAGTATATAACGTTATACGTTATAACGATATAGTTTATAACGTTATACGTTATATCGTTATCGTATACAACGTTATACGTTATATCGTTATAGTACATAACGTTATACGTTATATCGATATAGTATATAACGTTATACGTTATATCCATATAGTATATAACGTTTTACGTTATATCGTTATCGTATATAACGTTATACGTTATATCGTAATACTACATAACGTTATACGTTTATCGTAATACTACATAACGTTATACGTTATATCGTTATAGTATCTAACGTTATATGTTATATCGATATAGTATATAACGTTTTACGTTATATCGTTATAGTATATAACGTTATACGTTATATGGATATAGCATATAACGTTATACATTATATCGTGATACTACATAACGTTATACGTTATATCGTAATACTACATAACGTTATACGTTATATCGTAATACTACATAACGTTATACGTTATATCGTTATAGTACATAACGTTATACGCTATATCGATATAGCATATCACGTTATACGTTATAACGATATAGTTTATAACGTTATACGTTATATCGTTATCGTATATAACGTTATGCGTTATATCGTTATCGTATATAACGTTATGCGTTATATCGTTATAGTATATAACGTTATACGTTATATCGTTATAGTACATAACGTTATACGTTATATCGTTATCGTATATAACGTTATACGTTATATCGCTATCGTATATAACGTTATACGTTATATCGTTATCGTATATAACGTTATACGGTATATCGTTATAGTATATACCGTTATACGTTATATGGATATAGCATATAACGTTATACTTTATATCGTAATACTACATAACGTTATACGTTATATCGTAATACTACATAACGTTATACGTTATATCGTTATCGTATATAACGTTATACGTTATATCGTTATAGTACATAACGCTATACGTTATAACGATATAGTTTATAACGTTATACGTTATATCGCTATCGTATATAACGTTTTACGTTATATCGTTATAGTACATAACGTTATACGTTATGTCGTTATCGTATATAACATTATACGTTATATCGATATCGTATATAACGTTTTACGTTATATCGTTATAGTATATAACGTTATACGTTATATCGTTATAGTACATAACCTTATACGTTATATCGATATAGTATATAACGTTTTACGTTATATCGTTATAGTATATAACGTTATACGTTATATGGATATAGCATATAACGTTATACGTTATATCGTAATACTACATAACGTTATACGTTATATCGTTATCGTATATAACGTTATACGTTATATCGTTATAGTACATAACGCTATACGTTATAACGATATAGTTTATAACGTTATACGTTATATCGCTATCGTATATAACGTTTTACGTTATATCGTTATAGTATATAACGTTTTACGTTATATCGTTATAGTATATAACGTTATACGTTATATGGATATAGCATATAACGTTATACGTTATATCGTAATACTACATAACGTTATACGTTATATCGTAATACTACATAACGTTATACGTTATATCGTTATAGTATATAACGTTATACGTTATATGGTTATAGCATATAACGTTATACGTTATATCGTAATACTACATAACGTTATACGTTCTATCGTAATACTACATAACGTTATACGTTATATCGTTATAGTATATATCGTTATACGTTATAACGATATAGTTTATAACGTTATACGTTATATCGTTATCGTATATAACGTTATACGTTATATCGTTATAGTACATAACGTTATACGTTATATCGTTATCGTATATAACGTTTTACGTTATATCGTTATCGTATATAACGTTTTACGTTATATCGTTATAGTACATAACGTTATACGTTATATCGTTATCGTATATAACGTTATACGTTATATCGATATCGTATATAACGTTTTACGTTATATCGTTATAGTATATAACGTTATACGTTATATCGTTATAGTACATAACGTTATACGTTATATCGTTATCGTATATAACGTTATACGTTATATCGCTATCGTATATAACGTTATCCGTTATATCGTTATCGTATATAACGTTATACGTTATATCGATATCGTATATAACGTTATACGTTATAACGATATAGTTTATAACGTTATACGTTATATCGTTATCGTATATAACGTTATACGTTATATCGTTATAGTGCATAACGTTATACGTTATATCGTTATCGTATATAACGTTTTACGTTATATCGTTATCGTATATAACGTTTTACGTTATATCGTTATAGTACATAACGTTGTACGTTATATCGTTATCGTATATAACGTTATACGTTATATCGATATCGTATATAACGTTTTACGTTATATCGTTATAGTATATAACGTTATACGTTATATCGTTATAGTACATAACGTTGTACGTTATATCGTTATAGTACATAACGTTATACGTTATATCGATATAGCATATCACGTTATACGTTATAACGATATAGTTTATAACGTTATACGTTATATCGTTATCGTATATAACGTTTTACGTTATATCGTTATAGTATATAACGTTATACATTATATCGATATAGTATATAACGTTATACGTTATAACGATATAGTTTTTAACGTTATACGTTATATCGTTATCGTATATAACGTTATACGGTATATCGTTATAGTACATAACGTTATACGTTATATGGATATAGCATATAACGTTATACGTTATATCGTAATACTACATAACGTTATACGTTATATCGTAATACTACATAACGTTATACGTTATATCGTTATAGTATATAACGTTATACGTTATATGGTTATAGCATATAACGTTATACGTTATATCGTAATACTACATAACGTTATACGTTCTATCGTAATACTACATAACGTTATATCGTTATAGTATCTAACGTTATATGTTATATCGATATAGTATATAACGTTTTACGTTATATCGTTATAGTATATAACGTTATACGTTATATGGATATAGCATATAACGTTATACATTATATCGTGATACTACATAACGTTATACGTTATATCGTAATACTACATAACGTTATACGTTATATCGTAATACTACATAACGTTATACGTTATATCGTTATAGTACATAACGTTATACGCTATATCGATATAGCATATCACGTTATACGTTATAACGATATAGTTCATAACGTTATACGTTATATCGTTATCGTATATAACGTTATGCGTTATATCGTTATCGTATATAACGTTATGCGTTATATCGTTATAGTATATAACGTTATACGTTATATCGTTATAGTACATAACGTTATACGTTATATCGTTATCGTATATAACGTTATACGTTATATCGTTATCGTATATAACGTTATGCGTTATATCGTTATCGTATATAACGTTATACGTTATATGGATATACCATATAACGTTATACCTTATATCGTAATACTACATAACGTTATACGTTATATCGTAATACTACATAACGTTATACGTTATATCGCTATCGCATATAACGTTATACGTTATATCGTTATCGTATATAACGTTATGCGTTATATCGTTATCGTATATAACGTTATACGTTATATCGTAATACTACATAACGTTATACGTTATATCGTTATAGTATATAACGTTATACGTTATAACGATATTGTTTATAACGTTATACGTTATATCGTTGTCGTATATAACGTTATACGTTATATCGTTATAGTACATAACGTTATACGTTATATGGATATAGCATATAACGTTATACGTTATATCGTAATACTACATAACGTTATACGTTATATCGTAATACTACATAACGTTATACGTTATATCGTAATACTACATAACGTTATACGTTATATCGTTATAGTATATAACGTTATACGTTATAACGATATAGTTTATAACGTTATACGTTATATCGTTATCGTATATAACGTTATATGTTATATCGATATAGTATATAACGTTTTACGTTATATCGTTATAGTATATAACGTTTTACGTTATATCGTTATAGTATATAACGTTATACGTTATATGGATATAGCATATAACGTTATACGTTATATCGTAATACTACATAACGTTATACGTTATATCGTAATACTACATAACGTTATACGTTATATCGTTATAGTATATAACGTTATACGTTATATGGTTATAGCATATAACGTTATACGTTATATCGTAATACTACATAACGTTATACGTTATATCGTAATACTACATAACGTTATACGTTATATCGTTATAGTATATAACGTTATACGTTATAACGATATAGTTTATAACGTTATACGTTATATCGTTATCGTATATAACGTTATACGTTATATCGTTATAGTACATAACGTTATACGTTATATCGTAATACTACATAACGTTATACGTTATATCGTAATACTACATAACGTTATACGTTATATCGTTATAGTATCTAACGTTATACGTTATATCGCTATCGTATATAACGTTATCCGTTATATCGTTATCGTATATAACGTTATACGTTATATCGTTATCGTATATAACGTTATACGTTATATCGTTATAGTACATAACGTTTTACGTTATATCGTTATAGTACATAACGTTATACGTTATATCGTTATCGTATATAACGTTATACGTTATATCGATATCGTATATAACGTTTTACGTTATATCGTTATAGTATGTAACGTTATACGTTATATCGTTATAGTACATAACGTTATACGTTATATCGTTATCGTATATAACGTTATACGTTATATCGCTATCGTATATAACGTTATCCGTTATATCGTTATCGTATATAACGTTATACGTTATATCGTTATCGTATATAACGTTATACGTTATATCGTTATAGTACATAACGTTATACGTTATATCGTTACCGTATATAACGTTGTAAGTTATATCGTTATAGTACATAACGTTATACGTTATATCGGTATAGCATATCACGTTATACGTTATAACGATATAGTTTATAACGTTATACGTTATATCGTTATCGTATATAACGTTTTACGTTATATCGTTATAGTATATAACGTTATACATTATATCGATATAGTATATAACGTTATACGTTATAACGATATAGTTTTTAACGTTATACGTTATATCGTTATCGTATATAACGTTATACGTTATATCGTTATAGTACATAACGTTATACGTTATATCGTTATCGTATATTACGTTATACATTATATCGATATAGTATATAACGTTATACGTTATAACGATATAGTTTATAACGTTATACGTTATATCGTTATCGTATACAACGTTATACGTTATATCGTTATAGTACATAACGTTATACGTTATATCGATATAGTATATAACGTTATACGTTATATCCATATAGTATATAACGTTTTACGTTATATCGTTATCGTATATAACGTTATACGTTATATCGTAATACTACATAACGTTATACGTTTATCGTAATACTACATAACGTGATACGTTATATCGTTATAGTATCTAACGTTATATGTTATATCGATATAGTATATAACGTTTTACGTTATATCGTTATAGTATATAACGTTATACGTTATATGGATATAGCATATAACGTTATACATTATATCGTGATACTACGTAACGTTATACGTTATATCGTAATACTACATAACGTTATACGTTATATCGTAATACTACATAACGTTATACGTTATATCGTTATAGTACATAACGTTATACGCTATATCGATATAGCATATCACGTTATACGTTATAACGATATAGTTTATAACGTTATACGTTATATCGTTATCGTATATAACGTTATGCGTTATATCGTTATCGTATATAACGTTATGCGTTATATCGTTATAGTATATAACGTTATACGTTATATCGTTATAGTACATAACGTTATACGTTATATCGTTATCGTATATAACGTTATACGTTATATCGCTATCGTATATAACGTTATACGTTATATCGTTATCGTATATAACGTTATACGGTATATCGTTATAGTATATACCGTTATACGTTATATGGATATAGCATATAACGTTATACGTTATATCGTAATACTACATAACGTTATACGTTATATCGTAATACTACATAACGTTATACGTTATATCGTTATCGTATATAACGTTATACGTTATATCGTTATAGTACATAACGCTATACGTTATAACGATATAGTTTATAACGTTATACGTTATATCGCTATCGTATATAACGTTTTACGTTATATCGTTATAGTACATAACGTTATACGTTATGTCGTTATCGTATATAACATTATACGTTATATCGATATCGTATATAACGTTTTACGTTATATCGTTATAGTATATAACGTTATACGTTATATCGTTATAGTACATAACCTTATACGTTATATCGATATAGTATATAACGTTTTACGTTATATCGTTATAGTATATAACGTTATACGTTATATGGATATAGCATATAACGTTATACGTTATATCGTAATACTACATAACGTTATACGTTATATCGTTATCGTATATAACGTTATACGTTATATCGTTATAGTACATAACGCTATACGTTATAACGATATAGTTTATAACGTTATACGTTATATCGCTATCGTATATAACGTTTTACGTTATATCGTTATAGTACATAACGTTATACGTTATGTCGTTATCGTATATAACATTATACGTTATATCGATATCGTATATAACGTTTTACGTTATATCGTTATAGTATATAACGTTATACGTTATATCGTTATAGTACATAACGTTATACGTTATATCGATATCGTATATAACGTTTTACGTTATATCGTTATAGTATATAACGTTATACGTTATATCGTTATCGTATATAACGTTATACGGTATATCGTTATAGTATATAACGTTATACGTTATAACGATATAGTTTATAACGTTATACGTTATATCGTAATACTACATAACGTTATACGTTATATCGATATAGTATATAACGTTTTACGTTATATCGTTATCGTATATAACGTTATACGTTATATCGTTATCGTATATAACGTTATACATTATATCGATATAGTATATAACGTTATACGTTATAACGATATAGTTTTTAACGTTATACGTTATATCGTTATCGTATATAACGTTATACGGTATATCGTTATAGTACATAACGTTATACGTTATATGGATATAGCATATAACGTTATACGTTATATCGTAATACTACATAACGTTATACGTTATATCGTAATACTACATAACGTTATACGTTATATCGTTATAGTATATAACGTTATACGTTATATGGTTATAGCATATAACGTTATACGTTATATCGTAATACTACATAACGTTATACGTTCTATCGTAATACTACATAACGTTATACGTTATATCGTTATAGTATCTAACGTTATATGTTATATCGATATAGTATATAACGTTTTACGTTATATCGTTATAGTATATAACGTTATACGTTATATGGATATAGCATATAACGTTATACATTATATCGTGATACTACATAACGTTATACGTTATATCGTAATACTACATAACGTTATACGTTATATCGTAATACTACATAACGTTATACGTTATATCGTTATAGTACATAACGTTATACGCTATATCGATATAGCATATCACGTTATACGTTATAACGATATAGTTCATAACGTTATACGTTATATCGTTATCGTATATAACGTTATGCGTTATATCGTTATCGTATATAACGTTATGCGTTATATCGTTATAGTATATAACGTTATACGTTATATCGTTATAGTACATAACGTTATACGTTATATCGTTATCGTATATAACGTTATACGTTATATCGTTATCGTATATAACGTTATGCGTTATATCGTTATCGTATATAACGTTATACGTTATATGGATATACCATATAACGTTATACGTTATATCGTAATACTACATAACGTTATACGTTATATCGTAATACTACATAACGTTATACGTTATATCGCTATCGCATATAACGTTATACGTTATATCGTTATCGTATATAACGTTATGCGTTATATCGTTATCGTATATAACGTTATACGTTATATCGTAATACTACATAACGTTATACGTTATATCGTTATAGTATATAACGTTATACGTTATAACGATATTGTTTATAACGTTATACGTTATATCGTTGTCGTATATAACGTTATACGTTATATCGTTATAGTACATAACGTTATACGTTATATGGATATAGCATATAACGTTATACGTTATATCGTAATACTACATAACGTTATACGTTATATCGTAATACTACATAACGTTATACGTTATATCGTAATACTACATAACGTTATACGTTATATCGTTATAGTATATAACGTTATACGTTATAACGATATAGTTTATAACGTTATACGTTATATCGTTATCGTATATAACGTTATATGTTATATCGATATAGTATATAACGTTTTACGTTATATCGTTATAGTATATAACGTTTTACGTTATATCGTTATAGTATATAACGTTATACGTTATATGGATATAGCATATAACGTTATACGTTATATCGTAATACTACATAACGTTATACGTTATATCGTAATACTACATAACGTTATACGTTATATCGTTATAGTATATAACGTTATACGTTATATGGTTATAGCATATAACGTTATACGTTATACCGTAATACTACATAACGTTATACGTTATATCGTAATACTGCATAACGTTATACGTTATATCGTTATAGTATATAACGTTATACGTTATAACGATATAGTTTATAACGTTATACGTTATATCGTTATCGTATATAACGTTATACGTTATATCGTTATAGTACATAACGTTATACGTTATATCGTAATACTACATAACGTTATACGTTATATCGTAATACTACATAACGTTATACGTTATATCGTTATAGTATCTAACGTTATACGTTATATCGCTATCGTATATAACGTTATCCGTTATATCGTTATCGTATATAACGTTATACGTTATATCGTTATCGTATATAACGTTATACGTTATATCGTTATAGTACATAACGTTTTACGTTATATCGTTATAGTACATAACGTTATACGTTATATCGTTATCGTATATAACGTTATACGTTATATCGATATAGCATATCACGTTATACGTTATAACGATATAGTTTATAACGTTATACGTTATATCGTTATCGTATATAACGTTTTACGTTATATCGTTATAGTATATAACGTTATACATTATATCGATATAGTATATAACGTTATACGTTATAACGATATAGTTTTTAACGTTATACGTTATATCGTTATCGTATATAACGTTATACGTTATATCGTTATCGTATATAACGTTATACGTTATATCGTTATCGTATATAACGTTATACGTTATATCGTTATAGTACATAACGTTATACGTTATAACGATATAGTTTATAACGTTATACGTTATATCGTTATCGTATACAACGTTATACGTTATATCGTTATAGTACATAACGTTATACGTTATATCGATATAGTATATAACGTTATACGTTATATCCATATAGTATATAACGTTTTACGTTATATCGTTATCGTATATAACGTTATACGTTATATCGTAATACTACATAACGTTATACGTTTATCGTAATACTACATAACGTTATACGTTATATCGTTATAGTATCTAACGTTATATGTTATATCGATATAGTATATAACGTTTTACGTTATATCGTTATAGTATATAACGTTATACGTTATATGGATATAGCATATAACGTTATACATTATATCGTGATACTACATAACGTTATACGTTATATCGTAATACTACATAACGTTATACGTTATATCGTAATACTACATAACGTTATACGTTATATCGTTATAGTACATAACGTTATACGCTATATCGATATAGCATATCACGTTATACGTTATAACGATATAGTTTATAACGTTATACGTTATATCGTTATCGTATATAACGTTATGCGTTATATCGTTATCGTATATAACGTTATGCGTTATATCGTTATAGTATATAACGTTATACGTTATATCGTTATAGTACATAACGTTATACGTTATATCGTTATCGTATATAACGTTATACGTTATATCGCTATCGTATATAACGTTATACGTTATATCGTTATCGTATATAACGTTATACGGTATATCGTTATAGTATATACCGTTATACGTTATATGGATATAGCATATAACGTTATACGTTATATCGTAATACTACATAACGTTATACGTTATATCGTAATACTACATAACGTTATACGTTATATCGTTATCGTATATAACGTTATACGTTATATCGTTATAGTACATAACGCTATACGTTATAACGATATAGTTTATAACGTTATACGTTATATCGCTATCGTATATAACGTTTTACGTTATATCGTTATAGTACATAACGTTATACGTTATGTCGTTATCGTATATAACATTATACGTTATATCGATATCGTATATAACGTTTTACGTTATATCGTTATAGTATATAACGTTATACGTTATATCGTTATAGTACATAACGTTATACGTTATATCGATATAGTATATAACGTTTTACGTTATATCGTTATAGTATATAACGTTATACGTTATATGGATATAGCATATAACGTTATACGTTATATCGTAATACTACATAACGTTATACGTTATATCGTTATCGTATATAACGTTATACGTTATATCGTTATAGTACATAACGCTATACGTTATAACTATATAGTTTATAACGTTATACGTTATATCGCTATCGTATATAACGTTTTACGTTATATCGTTATAGTACATAACGTTATACGTTATGTCGTTATCGTATATAACATTATACGTTATATCGATATCGTATATAACGTTTTACGTTATATCGTTATAGTATATAACGTTATACGTTATATCGTTATAGTACATAACGTTATACGTTATATCGATATCGTATATAACGTTTTACGTTATATCGTTATAGTATATAACGTTATACGTTATATCGTTATCGTATATAACGTTATACGGTATATCGTTATAGTATATAACGTTATACGTTATAACGATATAGTTTATAACGTTATACGTTATATCGTAATACTACATAACGTTATACGTTATATCGATATAGTATATAACGTTTTACGTTATATCGTTATCGTATATAACGTTATACGTTATATCGTTATCGTATATAACGTTATACGTTATATCGATATCGTATATAACGTTTTACGTTATATCGTTATAGTATATAACGTTATACGTTATATCGTTATCGTATATAACGTTATACGTTATATCGTTATAGTACATAACATTATACGTTATATCGTTATCGTATGTAACGTTATACGTTATATCGTTATAGTACATAACGTTATACGTTATATCGATATAGTATATAACGTTATACGTTATATCGTTATCGTATATAACGTTATACGTTATATCGTTATAGTACATAACATTATACGTTATATCGTTATCGTATATAACGTTATACATTATATCGATATATGATATAACGTTATACGTTATATCGATATAGTATATAACGTTATACGTTATATCGTTATAGTACATAACGTTATACGTTATATCGATATAGCATATCACGTTATACGTTATATCGTTATCGTATACAACGTTATACATTATATCGATATATGATATAACGTTATACGTTATATCGATATAGTATATAACGTTATACGTTATAACGATATAGTTTATAACGTTATATGTTATATGGATATAGCATATAACGTTATACGTTATATCGTTATAGTACATAACATTATACGTTATATCGATATCGTATATAACGTTTTACGTTATATCGTTATAGTATATAACGTTATACGTTATATCGTTATAGTACATAACGTTATACGTTATATCGATATAGTATATAACGTTATACGTTATATCGTTATCGTATATAACGTTATACGTTATATCGTTATCGTATATAACGTTATACGTTATATCGTTATAGTACATAACATTATACGTTATATCGTTATCGTATATAACGTTATACATTATATCGATATATGATATAACGTTATACGTTATATCGATATAGTATATAACGTTATACGTTATATCGTTATAGTACATAACGTTATACGTTATATCGATATAGCATATCACGTTATACGTTATATCGTTATCGTATACAACGTTATACGTTATATCGTTATAGTACATAACGTTATACGTTATATCGATATAGTATATAACGTTATACGTTATATCCATATAGTATATAACGTTTTACGTTATATCGTAATACTACATAACGTTATACGTTATATCGTAATACTACATAACGTTATACGTTATATCGTTATAGTATCTAACGTTATATGTTATATCGATATAGTATATAACGTTTTACGTTATATCGTTATAGTATATAACGTTATACGTTATATGGATATAGCATATAACGTTATACATTATATCGTGATACTACATAACGTTATACGTTATATCGTAATACTACATAACGTTATACGTTATATCGTAATACTACATAACGTTATACGTTATATCGTTATAGTACATAACGTTATACGCTATATCGATATAGCATATCACGTTATACGTTATAACGATATAGTTTATAACGTTATACGTTATATCGTTATCGTATATAACGTTATGCGTTATATCGTTATCGTATATAACGTTATGCGTTATATCGTTATAGTATATAACGTTATACGTTATATCGTTATAGTACATAACGTTATACGTTATATCGTTATCGTATATAACGTTATACGTTATATCGTTATCGTATATAACGTTATACGTTATATCGTTATAGTACATAACATTATACGTTATATCGTTATCGTATATAACGTTATACATTATATCGATATATGATATAACGTTATACGTTATATCGTTATAGTACATAACGTTATACGTTATATCGATATAGCATATCACGTTATACGTTATATCGTTATCGTATACAACGTTATACGTTATATCGTTATAGTACATAACGTTATACGTTATATCGATATAGTATATAACGTTATACGTTATATCCATATAGTATATAACGTTTTACGTTATATCGTAATACTACATAACGTTATACGTTATATCGTAATACTACATAACGTTATACGTTATATCGTTATAGTATCTAACGTTATATGTTATATCGATATAGTATATAACGTTTTACGTTATATCGTTATAGTATATAACGTTATACGTTATATGGATATAGCATATAACGTTATACATTATATCGTGATACTACATAACGTTATACGTTATATCGTAATACTACATAACGTTATACGTTATATCGTAATACTACATAACGTTATACGTTATATCGTTATAGTACATAACGTTATACGCTATATCGATATAGCATATCACGTTATACGTTATAACGATATAGTTTATAACGTTATACGTTATATCGTTATCGTATATAACGTTATGCGTTATATCGTTATCGTATATAACGTTATGCGTTATATCGTTATAGTATATAACGTTATACGTTATATCGTTATAGTACATAACGTTATACGTTATATCGTTATCGTATATAACGTTATACGTTATATCGTTATCGTATATAACGTTATACGTTATATCGTTATAGTACATAACGTTATACGTTATATCGTTATCGTATATAACGTTTTACGTTATATCGTTATAGTATATAACGTTATACATTATATCGATATAGTATATAACGTTATACGTTATAACGATATAGTTTTTAACGTTATACGTTATATCGTTATCGTATATAACGTTATACGTTATATCGTTATAGTACATAACGTTATACGTTATATCGTTATCGTATATTACGTTATACGTTATATCCATATAGTATATAACGTTTTACGTTATATCGTTATCGTATATAACGTTATACGTTATATCGTAATACTACATAACGTTATACGTTTATCGTAATACTACATAACGTTATACGTTATATCGTTATAGTATCTAACGTTATATGTTATATCGATATAGTATATAACGTTTTACGTTATATCGTTATAGTATATAACGTTATACGTTATATGGATATAGCATATAACGTTATACATTATATCGTGATACTACATAACGTTATACGTTATATCGTAATACTACATAACGTTATACGTTATATCGTAATACTACATAACGTTATACGTTATATCGTTATAGTACATAACGTTATACGCTATATCGATATAGCATATCACGTTATACGTTATAACGATATAGTTTATAACGTTATACGTTATATCGTTATCGTATATAACGTTATACGGTATATCGTTATAGTATATACCGTTATACGTTATATGGATATAGCATATAACGTTATACGTTATATCGTAATACTACATAACGTTATACGTTATATCGTAATACTACATAACGTTATACGTTATATCGTTATCGTATATAACGTTATACGTTATATCGTTATAGTACATAACGCTATACGTTATAACGATATAGTTTATAACGTTATACGTTATATCGCTATCGTATATAACGTTTTACGTTATATCGTTATAGTACATAACGTTATACGTTATGTCGTTATCGTATATAACATTATACGTTATATCGATATCGTATATAACGTTTTACGTTATATCGTTATAGTATATAACGTTATACGTTATATCGTTATAGTACATAACGTTATACGTTATATCGATATAGTATATAACGTTTTACGTTATATCGTTATAGTATATAACGTTATACGTTATATGGATATAGCATATAACGTTATACGTTATATCGTAATACTACATAACGTTATACGTTATATCGTTATCGTATATAACGTTATACGTTATATCGCTATCGTATATAACGTTATACGTTATATCGTTATCGTATATAACGTTATACGGTATATCGTTATAGTATATAACGTTATACGTTATATGGATATAGCATATAACGTTATACGTTATATCGTAATACTACATAACGTTATACGTTATATCGATATAGTATATAACGTTTTACGTTATATCGTTATCGTATATAACGTTATACGTTATATCGTTATAGTACACAACATTATACGTTATATCGTTATCGTATATAACGTTATACATTATATCGATATAGTATATAACGTTATACGTTATAACGATATAGTTTATAACGTTATACGTTATATCGTAATACTACATAACGTTATACGTTATATCGATATAGTATATAACGTTTTACGTTATATCGTTATCGTATATAACGTTATACGTTATATCGTTATCGTATATAACGTTATACGTTATATCGATATCGTATATAACGTTTTACGTTATATCGTTATAGTATATAACGTTATACGTTATATCGTTATCGTATATAACGTTATACGTTATATCGTTATAGTACATAACATTATACGTTATATCGTTATCGTATGTAACGTTATACATTATATCGATATATGATATAACGTTATACGTTATATCGATATAGTATATAACGTTATACGTTATAACGATATAGTTTATAACGTTATACGTTATATGGATATAGCATATAACGTTATACGTTATATCGTTATAGTACATAACATTATACGTTATATCGATATCGTATATAACGTTTTACGTTATATCCATATAGTATATAACGTTTTACGTTATATCGTAATACTACATAACGTTATACGTTATATCGTAATACTACATAACGTTATACGTTATATCGTTATAGTATCTAACGTTATATGTTATATCGATATAGTATATAACGTTTTACGTTATATCGTTATAGTATATAACGTTATACGTTATATGGATATAGCATATAACGTTATACATTATATCGTGATTCTACATAACGTTATACGTTATATCGTAATACTACATAACGTTATACGTTATATCGTAATACTACATAACGTTATACGTTATATCGTTATAGTACATAACGTTATACGCTATATCGATATAGCATATCACGTTATACGTTATAACGATATAGTTTATAACGTTATACGTTATATCGTTATCGTATATAACGTTATGCGTTATATCGTTATCGTATATAACGTTATGCGTTATATCGTTATAGTATATAACGTTATACGTTATATCGTTATAGTACATAACGTTATACGTTATATCATTATCGTATATAACGTTATACGTTATATCGCTATCGTATATAACGTTATACGTTATATCGTTATCGTATATAACGTTATACGGTATATCGTTATAGTATATAACGTTATACGTTATATGCATATAGCATATAACGTTATACGTTATATCGTAATACTACATAACGTTATACGTTATATCGTAATACTACATAACGTTATACGTTATATCGTAATACTACATAACGTTATACGTTATATCGTTATCGTATATAACGTTATACGTTATATCGTTATAGTACATAACGCTATACGTTATAACGATATAGTTTATAACGTTATACGTTATATCGCTATCGTATATAACGTTTTACGTTATATCGTTATAGTACATAACGTTATACGTTATATCGTTATCGTATATAACATTATACGTTATATCGATATCGTATATAACGTTTTACGTTATATCGTTATAGTATATAACGTTATACGTTATATCGTTATAGTACATAACGTTATACGTTATATCGTAATACTACATAACGTTATACGTTATATCGTAATACTACATAACGTTATACGTTATATCGTTATAGTATATAACGTTATACGTTATATCGATATAGTATATAACGTTTTACGTTATATCGTTATAGTATATAACGTTATACGTTATATGTATATAGCATATAACGTTATACGTTATATCGTAATACTACATAACGTTATACGTTATATCGTAATACTACATAACGTTATACGTTATATCGTAATACTACATAACGTTATACGTTATATCGTTATCGTATATAACGTTATACGTTATAGCGCTATCGTATATAACGTTATACGTTATATCGTTATCGTATATAACGTTATACGTTATATCGCTATCGTATATAACGTTATACGTTATATCGTTATCGTATATAACGTTATACGGTATATCGTTATAGTATATAACGTTATACGTTATATGGATATAGCATATAACGTTATACGTTATATCGTAATACTACATAACGTTATACGTTATATCGATATAGTATATAACGTTTTACGTTATATCGTTATCGTATATAACGTTATACGTTATATCGTTATAGTACACAACATTATACATTATATCGTTATCGTATATAACGTTATACATTATATCGATATAGTATATAACGTTATACGTTATAACGATATAGTTTATAACGTTATACGTTATATCGTAATACTACATAACGTTATACGTTATATCGATATAGTATATAACGTTTTACGTTATATCGTTATCGTATATAACGTTATACGTTATATCGTTATCGTATATAACGTTATACGTTATATCAATATCGTATATAACGTTTTACGTTATATCGTTATAGTATATAACGTTATACGTTATATCGTTATCGTATATAACGTTATACGTTATATCGTTATAGTACATAACGTTATACGTTATATGGATATAGCATATAACGTTATACGTTATATCGTAATACTACATAACGTTATACGTTATATCGTTATAGTATATAACGTTAGACGTTATAACGATATAGTTTATAACGTTATACGTTATATCGTTATCGTATATAACGTTATACGTTATATCGATATAGTATATAACGTTTTACGTTATATCGTTATAGTATATAACGTTTTACGTTATATCGTTATAGTATATAACGTTATACGTTATATGGTTATAGCATATAACGTTATACGTTATATCGTAATACTACATAACGTTATACGTTATATCGTAATACTACATAACGTCATACGTTATATCGTTATCGTATATAACGTTGTAAGTTATATCGTTATAGTACATAACGTTATACGTTATATCGATATAGCATATCACGTTATACGTTATAACGATATAGTTTATAAAGTTATACGTTATATCGTTATCGTATATAACGTTTTACGTTATATCGTTATAGTATATAACGTTATACATTATATCGATATAGTATATAACGTTATACGTTATAACGATATAGTTTTTAACGTTATACGTTATATCGTTATCGTATATAACGTTATACGTTATATCGTTATAGTAAATAACGTTATACGTTATATCGTTATCGTATATAACGTTATACATTATATCGATATAGTATATAACGTTATACGTTATAACGATATAGTTTATAACGTTATACGTTATATCGTTATCGTATACAACGTTATACGTTATATCGTTATAGTACATAACGTTATACGTTATATCGATATAGTATATAACGTTATACGTTATATCCATATAGTATATAACGTTTTACGTTATATCGTTATCGTATATAACGTTATACGTTATATCGTAATACTACATAACGTTATACGTTATATCGTAATACTACATAACGTTATACGTTATATCGTTATAGTATCTAACGTTATATGTTATATCGATATAGTATATAACGTTTTACGTTATATCGTTATAGTATATAACGTTATACGTTATATGGATATAGCATATAACGTTATACATTATATCGTGATACTACATAACGTTATACGTTATATCGTAATACTACATAACGTTATACGTTATATCGTTATAGTACATAACGTTATACGCTATATCGATATAGCATATCACGTTATACGTTATAACGATATAGTTTATAACGTTATACGTTATATCGTTATCGTATATAACGTTATGCGTTATATCGTTATCGTATATAACGTTATGCGTTATATCGTTATAGTATATAACGTTATACGTTATATCGTTATAGTACATAACGTTATACGTTATATCGTTATCGTATATAACGTTATACGTTATATCGCTATCGTATATAACGTTATACGTTATATCGTTATCGTATATTACGTTATACGGTATATCGTTATAGTATATAACGTTATACGTTATATGGATATAGCATATAACGTTATACGTTATATCGTAATACTACATAACGTTATACGTTATATCGTAATACTACATAACGTTATACGTTATATCGTTATCGTATATAACGTTATACGTTATATCGTTATAGTACATAACGCTATACGTTATAACGATATAGTTTATAACGTTATACGTTATATCGCTATCGTATATAACGTTTTACGTTATATCGTTATAGTACATAACGTTATACGTTATATCGTTATCGTATATAACATTATACGTTATATCGATATCGTATATAACGTTTTACGTTATATCGTTATAGTATATAACGTTATACGTTATATCGTTATAGTACATAACGTTATACGTTATATCGATATAGTATATAACGTTTTACGTTATATCGTTATAGTATATAACGTTATACGTTATATGGATATAGCATATAACGTTATACGTTATATCGTAATACTACATAACGTTATACGTTATATCGTAATACTACATAACGTTATACGTTATATCGTAATACTACATAACGTTATACGTTATATCGTTATCGTATATAACGTTATACGTTATATCGCTATCGTATATAACGTTGTACGTTATATCGTTATCGTATATAACGTTATACGTTATATGGATATAGCATATAACGTTATACGTTATATCGTAATACTACATAACGTTATACGTTATATCGATATAGTATATAACGTTTTACGTTATATCGTTATCGTATATAACGTTATACGTTATATCGTTATCGTATATAACGTTATACGTTATATCGATATCGTATATAACGTTTTACGTTATATCGTTATAGTATATAACGTTATACGTTATATCGTTATCGTATATAACGTTATACGTTATATCGTTATAGTACATAACGTTATACGTTATATGGATATAGCATATAACGTCATACGTTATATCGTAATACTACATAACGTTATACGTTATATCGTTATAGTATATAACGTTATACGTTATAACGACATAGTTTATAACGTTATACGTTATATCGTTATCGTATATAACGTTATACGTTATATCGATATAGTATATAACGTTATACGTTATATCGTAATACTACATAACGTTATACGTTATATCGTTATAGTATATAACGTTATACGTTATATGGTTATAGCATATAACGTTATACGTTATATCGTAATACTACATAACGTTATACGTTCTATCGTAATACTACATAACGTTATACGTTATATCGTTATAGTATATAACGTTGTACGTTATATCGTTATAGTATATAACGTTATACGTTATAACGATATAGTTTATAACGTTATACGTTATAACGATATAGTTTATAACGTTATACGTTCTATCGTAATACTACATAACGTTATACGTTATATCGTTATCGTATATAACGTTATACGTTATATCGCTATCGTATATAACGTTATACGTTATATCGTTATCGTATATAACGTTATACGTTATATCGTTATAGTACATAACGTTATACGTTATATGGATATAGCATATAACGTTATACGTTATATCGTAATACCACATAACGTTATACGTTATATCGTTATAGTATATAACGTTATACGTTATATGGTTATAGCATATAACGTTATACGTTATATCGTAATACTACATAACGTTATACGTTCTATCGTAATACTACATAACGTTATACGTTATATCGTTATAGTATATAACGTTATACGTTATAACGATATAGTTTATAACGTTATACGTTATAACGATATAGTTTATAACGTTATACGTTCTATCGTAATACTACATAACGTTATACGTTATATCGTTATCGTATATAACGTTATACGTTATATCGCTATCGTATATAACGTTATACGTTATATCGTTATCGTATATAACGTTATACGTTATATCGTTATAGTACATAACGTTATACGTTATATGGATATAGCATATAACGTTATACGTTATATCGTAATACCACATAACGTTATACGTTATATCGTTATCGTATATAACGTTTTACGTTATATCGTTATCGTATATAACGTTTTACGTTATATCGTTATAGTACATAACGTTATACGTTATATCGTTATCGTATATAACGTTATACGTTATATCGATATCGTATATAACGTTTTACGTTATATCGTTATAGTATATAACGTTATACGTTATATCGTTATAGTACATAACGTTATACGTTATATCGTTATCGTATATAACGTTATACGTTATATCGCTATCGTATATAACGTTATCCGTTATATCGTTATCGTATATAACGTTATACGTTATATCGTTATCGTATATAACGTTATACGTTATATCGTTATAGTACATAACGTTATACGTTATATCGTTACCGTATATAACGTTATACGTTATATCGATATCGTATATAACGTTTTACGTTATATCGTTATAGTATATAACGTTATACGTTATATCGTTATAGTACATAACGTTATACGTTATATCGTTATCGTATATAACGTTATACATTGTATCGATATAGTATATAACGTTATACGTTATAACGATATAGTTTATAACGTTATACGTTATATCGTAATACTACATAACGTTATACGTTATATCGATATAGTATATAACGTTTCACGTTATATCGTTATCGTATATAACGTTATACGTTATATCGTTATCGTATATAACGTTATACGTTATATCGATATCGTATATAACGTTATACATTATATCGTGATACTACATAACGTTATACGTTATATCGTAATACTACATAACGTTATACGCTATATCGATATAGCATATCACGTTATACGTTATAACGATATAGTTTATAACGTTATACGTTATATCGTTATCGTATATAACGTTATGCGTTAAATCGTTATCGTATATAACGTTATGCGTTATATCGTTATAGTATATAACGTTATACGTTATATCGTTATAGTACATAACGTTATACGTTATATCGTTATCGTATATAACGTTATACGTTATATCGTTATCGTATATAACGTTATGCGTTATATCGTTATCGTATATAACGTTATACGTTATATGGATATACCATATAACGTTATACGTTATATCGTAATACTACATAACGTTATACGTTATATCGTAATACTACATAACGTTATACGTTATATCGCTATCGTATATAACGTTATACGTTATATCGTTATCGTATATAACGTTATGCGTTATATCGTTATCGTATATAACGTTATACGTTATATCGTAATACTACATAACGTTATACGTTATATCGTTATAGTATATAACGTTATACGTTATAACGATATAGTTTATAACGTTATACGTTATATCGTTATCGTATATAACGTTATACGTTATATCGTTATAGTACATAACGTTATACGTTATATGGATATAGCATATAACGTTATACGTTATATCGTAATACTACATAACGTTATACGTTATATCGTAATACTACATAACGTTATACGTTATATCGTAATACTACATAACGTTATACGTTATATCGTTATAGTATATAACGTTATACGTTATAACGATATAGTTTATAACGTTATACGTTATATCGTTATCGTATATAACGTTATACGTTATATCGATATAGTATATAACGTTTTACGTTATATCGTCATAGTATATAACGTTTTACGTTATATCGTTGTAGTATATAACGTTATACGTTATATCGTTATCGTATATAACGTTTTACGTTATATCGTTATCGTATATAACGTTTTACGTTATATCGTTATAGTACATAACGTTATACGTTATATCGTTATCGTATATAACGTTATACGTTATATCGATATAGTATATAACGTTTTACGTTATATCGTTATAGTATATAACGTTTTACGTTATATCGTTATAGTATATAACGTTATACGTTATATCGATATAGTATATAACGTTTTACGTTATATCGTTATAGTACATAACGTTATACGTTATATCGTTATCGTATATAACGTTATACGTTATATCGATATAGTATATAACGTTATACGTTATATCGATATAGTATATAACGTTTTACGTTATATCGTTATCGTATATAACGTTTTACGTTATATCGTTATAGTACATAATGTTATACGTTATATCGTTATCGTATATAACGTTATACGTTATATCGTAATACTACATAACGTTATACGTTATATCGTAATACTACATAACGTTATACGTTATATCGTAATACTACATAACGTTATACGTTATATCGTTATCGTATATAACGTTATACGTTATATCGTTATAGTACATAACGCTATACGTTATAACGATATAGTTTATAACGTTATACGTTATATCGCTATCGTATATAACGTTTTACGTTATATCGTTATAGTACATAACGTTATACGTTATATCGTTATCGTATATAACGTTATACGTTATATCGATATAGTATATAACGTTTTACGTTATATCGTTATAGTATATAACGTTTTACGTTATATCGTTATAGTATATAACGTTATACGTTATATGGATATAGCATATAACGTTATACGTTATATCGTAATACTACATAACGTTATACGTTTTATCGTAATACTACATAACGTTATACGTTATATCGTTATAGTATATAACGTTATACGTTATATGGTTATAGCATATAACGTTATACGTTATATCGTAATACTACATAACGTTATACGTTCTATCGTAATACTACATAACGTTATACGTTATATCGTTATAGTATATATCGTTATACGTTATAACGATATAGTTTATAACGTTATACGTTATATCGTTATCGTATATAACGTTATACGTTATATCGTTATAGTACATAACGTCATACGTTATATCGTTATCGTATATAACGTTTTACGTTATATCGTTATCGTATATAACGTTTTACGTTATATCGTTATAGTACATAACGTTATACGTTATATCGTTATCGTATATAACGTTATACGTTATATCGATATCGTATATAACGTTTTACGTTATATCGTTATAGTATATAACGTTATACGTTATATCGTTATAGTACATAACGTTATACGTTATATCGTTATCGTATATAACGTTATACGTTATATCGCTATCGTATATAACGTTATCCGTTATATCGTTATCGTATATAATGTTATACGTTATATCGTTATCGTATATAACGTTTTACGTTATATCGTTATAGTACATAACGTTATACGTTATATCGTTATCGTATATAACGTTATACGTTATATCGATATCGTATATAACGTTTTACGTTATATCGTTATAGTATATAACGTTATACGTTATATCGTTATAGTACATAACGTTATACGTTATATCGTTATCGTATATAACGTTATACGTTATATCGCTATCGTATATAACGTTATCCGTTATATCGTTATCGTATATAACGTTATACATTATATCGATATAGTATATAACGTTATACGTTATAACGATATAGTTTTTAACGTTATACGTTATATCGTTATCGTATATAACGTTATACGTTATATCGTTATAGTACATAACGTTATACGTTATATCGTTATCGTATATAACGTTATACATTATATCGATATAGTATATAACGTTATACGTTATAACGATATAGTTTATAACGTTATACGTTATATCGTTATCGTATACAACGTTATACGTTATATCGTTATAGTACATAACGTTGTACGTTATATCGATATAGTATATAACGTTATACGTTATATCCATATAGTATATAACGTTTTACGTTATATCGTTATCGTATATAACGTTATACGTTATATCGTAATACTACATAACGTTATACGTTATATCGTAATACTACATAACGTTATACGTTATATCGTTATAGTATCTAACGTTATATGTTATATCGATATAGTATATAACGTTTTACGTTATATCGTTATAGTATATAACGTTATACGTTATATGGATATAGCATATAACGTTATACATTATATCGTGATACTACATAACGTTATACGTTATATCGTAATACTACATAACGTTATACGTTATATCGTTATAGTACATAACGTTATACGCTATATCGATATAGCATATCACGGTATACGTTATAACGATATAGTTTATAACGTTATACGTTATATCGTTATCGTATATAACGTTATGCGTTATATCGTTGTCGTATATAACGTTATGCGTTATATCGTTATAGTATACAACGTTATACGTTATATCGTTATAGTACATAACGTTATACGTTATATCGTTATCGTATATAACGTTATACGTTATATCGCTATCGTATATAACGTTATACGTTATATCGTTATCGTATATTACGTTATACGGTATATCGTTATAGTATATAACGTTATACGTTATATGGATATAGCATATAACGTTATACGTTATATCGTAATACTACATAACGTTATACGTTATATCGTAATACTACATAACGTTATACGTTATATCGTAATACTACATAACGTTATACGTTATATCGTTATCGTATATAACGTTATACGTTATATCGTTATAGTACATAACGCTATACGTTATAACGATATAGTTTATAACGTTATACGTTATATCGCTATCGTATATAACGTTTTACGTTATATCGTTATAGTACATAACGTTATACGTTATATCGTTATCGTATATAACATTATACGTTATATCGATATCGTATATAACGTTTTACGTTATATCGTTATAGTATATAACGTTATACGTTATGTCGTTATAGTACATAACGTTATACGTTATATCGATATAGTATATAACGTTTTACGTTATATCGTTATAGTATATAACGTTATACGTTATATGGATATAGCATATAACGTTATACGTTATATCGTAATACTACATAACGTTATACGTTATATCGTAATACTACATAACGTTATACGTTATATCGTAATACTACATAACGTTATACGTTATATCGTTATCGTATATAACGTTATACGTTATATCGCTATCGTATATAACGTTGTACGTTATATCGTTATCGTATATAACGTTATACGTTATATGGATATAGCATATAACGTTATACGTTATATCGTAATACTACATAACGTTATACGTTATATCGATATAGTATATAACGTTTTACGTTATATCGTTATCGTATATAACGTTATACGTTATATCGTTATAGTACACAACATTATACGTTATATCGTTATCGTATATAACGTTATACATTGTATCGATATAGTATATAACGTTATACGTTATAACGATATAGTTTATAACGTTATACGTTATATCGTAATACTACATAACGTTATACGTTATATCGATATAGTATATAACGTTTCACGTTATATCGTTATCGTATATAACGTTATACGTTATATCGTTATCGTATATAACGTTATACGTTATATCGATATCGTATATAACGTTTTACGTTATATCGTTATAGTATATAACGTTATACGTTATATCGTTATCGTATATAACGTTATACGTTATATCGTTATAGTACATAACGTTATACGTTATATGGATATAGCATATAACGTTATACGTTATATCGTAATACTACATAACGTTATACGTTATATCGTTATAGTATATAACGTTATACGTTATAACGATATAGTTTATAACGTTATACGTTATATCGTTATCGTATATAACGTTATACGTTATATCGATATAGTATATAACGTTTTACGTTATATCGTTATAGTATATAACGTTATACGTTATATGGATATAGCATATAACGTTATACGATATATCGTAATACTACATAACGTTATACGTTATATCGTAATACTACATAACGTTATACGTTATATCGTTATAGTATATAACGTTATACGTTATATGGTTATAGCATATAACGTTATACGTTCTATCGTAATACTACATAACGTTATACGTTATATCGTTATAGTATATATCGTTATACGTTATAACGATATAGTTTATGACGTTATACGTTATATCGTTATCGTATATAACGTTATACGTTATATCGTTATAGTACATAACGTTATACGTTATATCGTTATCGTATATAACGTTTTACGTTATATCGTTATCGTATATAACGTTATACGTTATATGGATATACCATATAACGTTATACGTTATATCGTAATACTACATAACGTTATACGTTATATCGTAATACTACATAACGTTATACGTTATATCGCTATCGTATATAACGTTATACGTTATATCGTTATCGTATATAACGTTATACGTTATATCGATATAGTATATAACGTTTTACGTTATATCGTTATAGTACATAACGTTATACGTTATATCGTTATCGTATATAACGTTTTACGTTATATCGTTATAGTATATAACGTTATACGTTATATCGTTATCGTATATAACGTTATACGTTATATCGTTATAGTATATAACGTTATACATTATATCGATATAGTATATAACGTTATACGTTATAACGATATAGTTTATAACGTTATACATTATATCGATATAGTATATAACGTTATACGTTATAACGATATAGTTTTTAACGTTATACGTTATATCGTTATCGTATATAACGTTATACGTTATATCGTTATCGTATATAACGTTATACGTTATATCGATATAGTATATAACGTTTTACGTTATATCGTTATAGTATATAACGTTTTACGTTATATCGTTATAGTATATAACGTTATACGTTATATCGTTATCGTATATAACGTTATACGTTATATCGTTATAGTATATAACGTTATACATTATATCGATATAGTATATAACGTTATACGTTATAACGATTTAGTTTTTAACGTTATACGTTATATCGTTATCGTATACAACGTTATACGTTATATCGTTATAGTACATAACGTTATACGTTATATCGATATAGTATATAACGTTATACGTTATATCCATATAGTATATAACGTTTTACGTTATATCGTTATCGTATATAACGTTATACGTTATATCGTAATACTACATAACGTTATACGTTATATCGTAATACTACATAACGTTGTACGTTATATCGTTATAGTATCTAACGTTATATGTTATATCGATATAGTATATAACGGTTTACGTTATATCGTTATAGTATATAACGTTATACGTTATATGGATATAGCATATAACGTTATACATTATATCGTGATACTACATAACGTTATACGTTATATCGTAATACTACATAACGTTATACGTTATATCGTAATACTACATAACGTTATACGTTATATCGTTATAGTACATAACGTTATACGCTATATCGATATAGCATATCACGTTATACGTTATAACGATATAGTTTATAACGTTATACGTTATATCGTTATCGTATATAACGTTATGCGTTATATCGTTATCGTATATAACGTTATGCGTTATATCGTTATCGTATATAACGTTATACGTTATATGGATATACCATATAACGTTATACGTTATATCGTAATACTACATAACGTTATACGTTATATCGTAATACTACATAACGTTATACGTTATATCGTAATACTACATAACGTTATACGTTATATCGTTATAGTACATAACGTTATACGCTATATCGATATAGCATATCACGTTATACGTTATAACGATATAGTTTATAACGTTATACGTTATATCGTTATCGTATATAACGTTATGCGTTATATCGTTATCGTATATAACGTTATGCGTTATATCGTTATCGTATATAACGTTATACGTTATATGGATATACCATATAACGTTATACGTTATATCGTAATACTACATAACGTTATACGTTATATCGTAATACTACATAACGTTATACGTTATATCGCTATCGTATATAACGTTATACGTTATATCGTTATCGTATATAACGTTATGCGTTATATCGTTATCGTATATAACATTATACGTTATATCGTAATACTACATAACGTTATACGTTATATCGTTATAGTATATAACGTTATAAGTTATAACGATATAGTTTATAACGTTATACGTTATATCGTTATAGTATATAACGTTTTACGTTATATCGTTATAGTATATAACGTTATACGTTATATGGATATAGCATATAACGTTATACGTTATATCGTAATACTACATAACGTTATACGTTATATCGTAATACTACATAACGTTATACGTTATATCGTTATAGTATATAACGTTATACGTTATATGGTTATAGCATATAACGTTATACGTTATATCGTAATACTACATAACGTTATACGTTATATCGTAATACTACATAACGTTATACGTTATATCGTTATAGTATATAACGTTATACGTTATAACGATATAGTTTATAACGTTATACGTTATATCGTTATCGTATATAACGTTATACGTTATATCGTTATCGTATATAACGTTCTACGTTATATCGTTATAGTACATAACGTTATACGTTATATCGTTACCGTATATAACGTTGTAAGTTATATCGTTATAGTACATAACGTTATACGTTATATCGATATAGCATATCACGTTATACGTTATAACGATATAGTTTATAACGTTATACGTTATATCGTTATCGTATATAACGTTTTACGTTATATCGTTATAGTATATAACGTAATACATTATATCAATATAGTATATAACGTTATACGTTATAACGATATAGTTTTTAACGTTATACGTTATATCGTTATCGTATATAACGTTATACGTTATATCGTTATAGTACATAACGTTATACGTTATATCGTTATCGTATATAACGTTATACATTATATCGATATAGTATATAACGTTATACGTTATAACGATATAGTTTATAACGTTATACGTTATATCGTTATCGTATACAACGTTATACGTTATATCGTTATAGTACATAACGTTATACGTTATATCCATATAGTATATAACGTTATACGTTATATCCATATAGTATATAACGTTTTACGTTATATCGTTATCGTATATAACGTTATACGTTATATCGTAATACTACATAACGTTATACGTTTATCGTAATACTACATAACGTTATACGTTATATCGTTATAGTATCTAACGTTATATGTTATATCGATATAGTATATAACGTTTTACGTTATATCGTTATAGTATATAACGTTATACGTTATATGGATATAGCATATAACGTTATACATTATATCGTGATACTACATAACGTTATACGTTATATCGTAATACTACATAACGTTATACGTTATATCGTAATACTACATAACGTTATACGTTATATCGTTATAGTACATAACGTTATACGCTATATCGATATAGCATATCACGTTATACGTTATAACGATATAGTTTATAACGTTATACGTTATATCGTTATCGTATATAACGCTATACGTTATAACGATATAGTTTATAACGTTATACGTTATATCGCTATCGTATATAACGTTTTACGTTATATCGTTATAGTACATAACGTTATACGTTATATCGTTATCGTATATAGCATTATACGTTATATCGATATCGTATATAACGTTTTACGTTATATCGTTATAGTATATAACGTTATACGTTATATCGTTATAGTACATAACGTTATACGTTATATCGATATAGTATATAACGTTTTACGTTATATCGCTATAGTATATAACGTTATACGTTATATGGATATAGCATATAACGTTATACGTTATATCGTAATACTACATAACGTTATACGTTATATCGTAATACTACATAACGTTATACGTTATATCGTTATAGTATATAACTTTATACGTTATATCGATATAGTATATAACGTTTTACGTTATATCGATATAGTATATAACGTTATACGTTATATGGATATAGCATATAACGTTATACGTTATATCGTAATACTACATAACGTTATACGTTATATCGATATAGTATATAACGTTTTACGTTATATCGTTATCGTATATAACGTTATACGTTATATCGTTATAGTACACAACATTATACGTTATATCGTTATCGTATATAACGTTATACCTTATATCGATATAGTATATAACGTTATACGTTATAACGATATAGTTTATAACGTTATACGTTATATCGTAATACTACATAACGTTATACGTTATATCGATATAGTATATAACGTTTTACGTTATATCGTTATCGTATATAACGTTATACGTTATATCGTTATCGTATATAACGTTATACGTTATATCGATATCGTATATAACGTTTTACGTTATATCGTTATAGTATATAACGTTATACGTTATATCGTTATAGTACATAACGTTATACGTTATATCGTTATAGTACATAACATTATACGTTATATCGATATCGTATATAACGTTTTACGTTATATCGTTATAGTATATAACGTTATACGTTATATCGTTATAGTACATAACGTTATACGTTATATCGATATAGTATATAACGTTATACGTTATATCGTTATCGTATATAACGTTATACGTTATATCGTTATAGTACATAACATTATACGTTATATCGTTATCGTATATAACGTTATACATTATATCGATATATGATATAACGTTATACGTTATATAGATATAGTATATAACGTTATACGTTATAACGATATAGTTTATAACGTTATACGTTATATGGATATAGCATATAACGTTATACGTTATATCGATATAGTATATAACGTTATACGTTATATCGATATAGTATATAACGTTTTACGTTATATCGTTATAGTATATAACGTTATACGTTATATGGATATAGCATATAACTTTATACGTTATATCGTTATCGTATATAACGTTATACGTTATATCGCTATCATATATAACGTTATACGTTATATCGCTATCGTATATAACGTTATCCGTTATATCGTTATCGTATATAACGTTATACGTTATATCGATATAGTATATAACGTTATACGTTATAACGATATAGTTTTTAACGTTATACGTTATATCGTTATCGTATATAACGTTATACGTTATATCGTTATCGTATATAACGTTATACATTATATCGATATAGTATATAACGTTATACGTTATAACGATATAGTTTATAACGTTATACGTTATATCGTTATCGTATACAACGTTATACGTTATATCGTTATAGTACATAACGTTATACGTTATATCCATATAGTATATAACGTTATACGTTATATCCATATAGTATATAACGTTTTACGTTATATCGTTATCGTATATAACGTTATACGTTATATCGTAATACTACATAACGTTATACGTTTATCGTAATACTACATAACGTTATACGTTATATCGTTATAGTATCTAACGTTATATGTTATATCGATATAGTATATAACGTTTTACGTTATATCGTTATAGTATATAACGTTATACGTTATATGGATATAGCATATAACGTAATACATTATATCGTGATACTACATAACGTTATACGTTATATCGTAATACTACATAACGTTATACGTTATATCGTAATACTACATAACGTTATACGTTATATCGTTATAGTACATAACGTTATACGCTATATCGATATAGCATATCACGTTATACGTTATAAGGATATAGTTTATAACGTTATACGTTATATCGTTATCGTATATAACGCTATACGTTATAACGATATAGTTTATAACGTTATACGTTATATCGCTATCGTATATAACGTTTTACGTTATATCGTTATAGTACATAACGTTATACGTTATATCGTTATCGTATATAACATTATACGTTATATCGATATCGTATATAACGTTTTACGTTATATCGTTATAGTATATAACGTTATACGTTATATCGTTATAGTACATAACGTTATACGTTATATCGATATAGTATATAACGTTTTACGTTATATCGTTATAGTATATAACGTTATACGTTATATGGATATAGCATATAACGTTATACGTTATATCGTAATACTACATAACGTTATACGTTATATCGTAATACTACATAACGTTATACGTTATATCGTTATAGTATATAACGTTATACGTTATATCGATATAGTATATAACGTTTTACGTTATATCGATATAGTATATAACGTTATACGTTATATGGATATAGCATATAACGTTATACGTTATATCGTAATACTACATAACGTTATACGTTATATCGTTATCGTATATAACGTTATACGTTATATCGTTATAGTACACAACATTATACGTTATATCGTTATCGTATATAACGTTATACATTATATCGATATAGTATATAACGTTATACGTTATAACGATATAGTTTATAACGTTATACGTTATATCGTAATACTACATAACGTTATACGTTATATCGATATAGTATATAACGTTTTACGTTATATCGTTATCGTATATAACGTTATACGTTATATCGTTATCGTATATAACGTTATACGTTATATCGATATCGTATATAACGTTTTACGTTATATCGTTATAGTATATAACGTTATACGTTATATCGTTATAGTACATAACGTTATACGTTATATCGTTATAGTACATAACATTATACGTTATATCGATATCGTATATAACGTTTTACGTTATATCGTTATAGTATATAACGTTATACGTTATATCGTTATAGTACATAACGTTATACGTTATATCGATATAGTATATAACGTTATACGTTATATCGTTATCGTATATAACGTTATACGTTATATCGTTATAGTAAATAACGTTATACGTTATATCGTTATCGTATATAACGTTATACATTATATCGATATAGTATATAACGTTATACGTTATAACGATATAGTTTATAACGTTATACGTTATATCGTTATCGTATACAACGTTATACGTTATATCGTTATAGTACATAACGTTATACGTTATATCGATATAGTATATAACGTTATACGTTATATCCATATAGTATATAACGTTTTACGTTATATCGTTATCGTATATAACGTTATACGTTATATCGTAATACTACATAACGTTATACGTTATATCGTAATACTACATAACGTTATACGTTATATCGTTATAGTATCTAACGTTATATGTTATATCGATATAGTATATAACGTTTTACGTTATATCGTTATAGTATATAACGTTATACGTTATATGGATATAGCATATAACGTTATACATTATATCGTGATACTACATAACGTTATACGTTATATCGTAATACTACATAACGTTATACGTTATATCGTTATAGTACATAACGTTATACGCTATATCGATATAGCATATCACGTTATACGTTATAACGATATAGTTTATAACGTTATACGTTATATCGTTATCGTATATAACGTTATGCGTTATATCGTTATCGTATATAACGTTATGCGTTATATCGTTATAGTATATAACGTTATACGTTATATCGTTACAGTACATAACGTTATACGTTATATCGTTATCGTATATAACGTTATACGTTATATCACTATCGTATATAACGTTATACGTTATATCGTTATCGTATATTACGTTATACGGTATATCGTTATAGTATATAACGTTATACGTTATATGGATATAGCATATAACGTTATACGTTATATCGTAATACTACATAACGTTATACGTTATATCGTAATACTACATAACGTTATACGTTATATCGTAATACTACATAACGTTATACGTTATATCGTTATCGTATATAACGTTATACGTTATATCGTTATAGTACATAACGCTATACGTTATAACGATATAGTTTATAACGTTATACGTTATATCGCTATCGTATATAACGTTTTACGTTATATCGTTATAGTACATAACGTTATACGTTATATCGTTATCGTATATAACATTATACGTTATATCGATATCGTATATAACGTTTTACGTTATATCGTTATAGTATATAACGTTATACGTTATATCGTTATAGTACATAACGTTATACGTTATATCGATATAGTATATAACGTTTTACGTTATATCGTTATTGTATATAACGTTATACGTTATATGGATATAGCATATAACGTTATACGTTATATCGTAATACTACATAACGTTATACGTTATATCGTAATACTACATAACGTTATACGTTATATCGTAATACTACATAACGTTATACGTTATATCGTTATCGTATATAACGTTATACGTTATATCGCTATCGTATATAACGTTGTACGTTATATCGTTATCGTATATAACGTTATACGTTATATGGATATAGCATATAACGTTATACGTTATATCGTAATACTACATAACGTTATACGTTATATCGATATAGTATATAACGTTTTACGTTATATCGTTATCGTATATAACGTTATACGTTATATCGTTATAGTACATAACGTTATACGTTATATCGTTATCGTATATAACGTTATACATTGTATCGATATAGTATATAACGTTATACGTTATAACGATATAGTTTATAACGTTATACGTTATATCGTAATACTACATAACGTTATACGTTATATCGATATAGTATATAACGTTTCACGTTATATCGTTATCGTATATAACGTTATACGTTATATCGTTATCGTATATAACGTTATACGTTATATCGATATCGTATATAACGTTTTACGTTATATCGTTATAGTATATAACGTTATACGTTATATCGTTATCGTATATAACGTTATACGTTATATCGTTATAGTACATAACGTTATACGTTATATGGATATAGCATATAACGTTATACGTTATATCGTAATACTACATAACGTTATACGTTATATCGTTATAGTATATAACGTTATACGTTATAACGATATAGTTTATAACGTTATACGTTATATCGTTATCGTATATAACGTTATACGTTATATCGATATAGTATATAACGTTATACGTTATATCGTAATACTACATAACGTTATACGTTATATCGTTATAGTATATAACGTTATACGTTATATGGTTATAGCATATAACGTTATACGTTATATCGTAATACTACATAACGTTATACGTTCTATCGTAATACTACATAACGTTATACGTTATATCGTTATAGTATATAACGTTGTACGTTATATCGTTATAGTATATAACGTTATACGTTATAACGATATAGTTTATAACGTTATACGTTATAACGATATAGTTTATAACGTTATACGTTCTATCGTAATACTACATAACGTTATACGTTATATCGTAATACTACATAACGTTATACGTTATATCGTTATAGTATATAACGTTATACGTTATATCGATATAGTATATAACGTTTTACGTTATATCGATATAGTATATAACGTTATACGTTATATGGATATAGCATATAACGTTATACGTTATATCGTAATACTACATAACGTTATACGTTATATCGTTATCGTATATAACGTTATACGTTATATCGTTATAGTACACAACATTATACGTTATATCGTTATCGTATATAACGTTATACATTATATCGATATAGTATATAACGTTATACGTTATAACGATATAGTTTATAACGTTATACGTTATATCGTAATACTACATAACGTTATACGTTATATCGATATAGTATATAACGTTTTACGTTATATCGTTATCGTATATAACGTTATACGTTATATCGTTATCGTATATAACGTTATACGTTATATCGATATCGTATATAACGTTTTACGTTATATCGTTATAGTATATAACGTTATACGTTATATCGTTATAGTACATAACGTTATACGTTATATCGTTATAGTACATAACATTATACGTTATATCGATATCGTATATAACGTTTTACGTTATATCGTTATAGTATATAACGTTATACGTTATATCGTTATAGTACATAACGTTATACGTTATATCGATATAGTATATAACGTTATACGTTATATCGTTATCGTATATAACGTTATACGTTATATCGTTATAGTAAATAACGTTATACGTTATATCGTTATCGTATATAACGTTATACATTATATCGATATAGTATATAACGTTATACGTTATAACGATATAGTTTATAACGTTATACGTTATATCGTTATCGTATACAACGTTATACGTTATATCGTTATAGTACATAACGTTATACGTTATATCGAAATAGTATATAACGTTATACGTTATATCCATATAGTATATAACGTTTTACGTTATATCGTTATCGTATATAACGTTATACGTTATATCGTAATACTACATAACGTTATACGTTATATCGTAATACTACATAACGTTATACGTTATATCGTTATAGTATCTAACGTTATATGTTATATCGATATAGTATATAACGTTTTACGTTATATCGTTATAGTATATAACGTTATACGTTATATGGATATAGCATATAACGTTATACATTATATCGTGATACTACATAACGTTATACGTTATATCGTAATACTACATAACGTTATACGTTATATCGTTATAGTACATAACGTTATACGCTATATCGATATAGCATATCACGTTATACGTTATAACGATATAGTTTATAACGTTATACGTTATATCGTTATCGTATATAACGTTATGCGTTATATCGTTATCGTATATAACGTTATGCGTTATATCGTTATAGTATATAACGTTATACGTTATATCGTTACAGTACATAACGTTATACGTTATATCGTTATCGTATATAACGTTATACGTTATATCACTATCGTATATAGCGTTATACGTTATATCGTTATCGTATATTACGTTATACGGTATATCGTTATAGTATATAACGTTATACGTTATATGGATATAGCATATAACGTTATACGTTATATCGTAATACTACATAACGTTATACGTTATATCGTAATACTACATAACGTTATACGTTATATCGTAATACTACATAACGTTATACGTTATATCGTTATCGTATATAACGTTATACGTTATATCGTTATAGTACATAACGCTATACGTTATAACGATATAGTTTATAACGTTATACGTTATATCGCTATCGTATATAACGTTTTACGTTATATCGTTATAGTACATAACGTTATACGTTATATCGTTATCGTATATAACATTATACGTTATATCGATATCGTATATAACGTTTTACGTTATATCGTTATAGTATATAACGTTATACGTTATATCGTTATAGTACATAACGTTATACGTTATATCGATATAGTATATAACGTTTTACGTTATATCGTTATTGTATATAACGTTATACGTTATATGGATATAGCATATAACGTTATACGTTATATCGTAATACTACATAACGTTATACGTTATATCGTAATACTACATAACGTTATACGTTATATCGTAATACTACATAACGTTATACGTTATATCGTTATCGTATATAACGTTATACGTTATATCGCTATCGTATATAACGTTGTACGTTATATCGTTATCGTATATAACGTTATACGTTATATGGATATAGCATATAACGTTATACGTTATATCGTAATACTACATAACGTTATACGTTATATCGATATAGTATATAACGTTTTACGTTATATCGTTATCGTATATAACGTTATACGTTATATCGTTATAGTACATAACGTTATACGTTATATCGTTATCGTATATAACGTTATACATTGTATCGATATAGTATATAACGTTATACGTTATAACGATATAGTTTATAACGTTATACGTTATATCGTAATACTACATAACGTTATACGTTATATCGATATAGTATATAACGTTTCACGTTATATCGTTATCGTATATAACGTTATACGTTATATCGTTATCGTATATAACGTTATACGTTATATCGATATCGTATATAACGTTTTACGTTATATCGTTATAGTATATAACGTTATACGTTATATCGTTATCGTATATAACGTTATACGTTATATCGTTATAGTACATAACGTTATACGTTATATGGATATAGCATATAACGTTATACGTTATATCGTAATACTACATAACGTTATACGTTATATCGTTATAGTATATAACGTTATACGTTATAACGATATAGTTTATAACGTTATACGTTATATCGTTATCGTATATAACGTTATACGTTATATCGATATAGTATATAACGTTATACGTTATATCGTAATACTACATAACGTTATACGTTATATCGTTATAGTATATAACGTTATACGTTATATGGTTATAGCATATAACGTTATACGTTATATCGTAATACTACATAACGTTATACGTTCTATCGTAATACTACATAACGTTATACGTTATATCGTTATAGTATATAACGTTGTACGTTATATCGTTATAGTATATAACGTTATACGTTATAACGATATAGTTTATAACGTTATACGTTATAACGATATAGTTTATAACGTTATGCGTTCTATCGTAATACTACATAACGTTATACGTTATATCGTTATCGTATATAACGTTATACGTTATATCGCTATCGTATATAACGTTATACGTTATATCGTTATCGTATATAACGTTATACGTTATATCGTTATAGTACATAACGTTATACGTTATATGGATATAGCATATAACGTTATACGTTATATCGTAATACTACATAACGTTATACGTTATATCGTTATAGTATATAACGTTATACGTTATATGGTTATAGCATATAACGTTATACGTTATATCGTAATACTACATAACGTTATACGTTCTATCGTAATACTACATAACGTTATACGTTATATCGTTATAGTATATATCGTTATACGTTATAACGATATAGTTTATAACGTTATACGTTATATCGTTATCGTATATAACGTTATACGTTATATCGTTATAGTACATAACGTTATACGTTATATCGTTATCGTATATAACGTTTTACGTTATATCGTTATCGTATATAACGTTTTACGTTATATCGTTATAGTACATAACGTTATACGTTATATCGTTATCGTATATAACGTTATACGTTATATCGATATCGTATATAACGTTTTACGTTATATCGTTATAGTATATAACGTTATACGTTATATCGTTATAGTACATAACGTTATACGTTATATCGTTATCGTATATAACGTTATACGTTATATCGCTATCGTATATAACGTTATCCGTTATATCGTTATCGTATATAACGTTATACGTTATATCGTTATCGTATATAACGTTATACGTTATATCGTTATAGTACATAACGTTATACGTTATATCGTTACCGTATATAACGTTGTACGTTATATCGTTATAGTATATAACGTTATACGTTATATCGATATAGCATATCACGTTATACGTTATAACGATATAGTTTATAACGTTATACGTTATATCGTTATCGTATATAACGTTTTACGTTATATCGTTATAGTATATAACGTTATACATTATATCGATATAGTACATAACGTTATACGTTATATCGTTATCGTATATAACGTTATACGTTATATCGATATCGTATATAACGTTTTACGTTATATCGTTATAGTATATAACGTTATACGTTATATCGTTATAGTACATAACGTTATACGTTATATCGTTATCGTATATAACGTTATACGTTATATCGCTATCGTATATAACGTTATCCGTTATATCGTTATCGTATATAACGTTATACGTTATATCGTTATCGTATATAACGTTATACGTTATATCGTTATAGTACATAACGTTATACGTTATATCGTTACCGTATATAACGTTGTACGTTATATCGTTATAGTATATAACGTTATACGTTATATCGATATAGCATATCACGTTATACGTTATAACGATATAGTTTATAACGTTATACGTTATATCGTTATCGTATATAACGTTTTACGTTATATCGTTATAGTATATAACGTTATACGTTATATGGATATAGCATATAACGTTATACATTATATCGTGATACTACATAACGTTATACGTTATATCGTAATACTACATAACGTTATACGCTATATCGATATAGCATATCACGTTATACGTTATAACGATATAGTTTATAACGTTATACGTTATATCGTTATCGTATATAACGTTATGCGTTATATCGTTATCGTATATAACGTTATGCGTTATATCGTTATAGTATATAACGTTATACGTTATATCGTTATAGTACATAACGTTATACGTTATATCGTTATCGTATATAACGTTATACGTTATATCGTTATCGTATATAACGTTATGCGTTATATCGTTATCGTATATAACGTTATACGTTATATGGATATACCATATAACGTTATACGTTATATCGTAATACTACATAACGTTATACGTTATATCGTAATACTACATAACGTTATACGTTATATCGCTATCGTATATAACGTTATACGTTATATCGTTATCGTATATAACGTTATGCGTTATATCGTTATCGTATATAACGTTATACGTTATATCGTAATACTACATAACGTTATACGCTATATCGTTATAGTATATAACGTTATACGTTATAACGATATAGTTTATAACGTTATACGTTATATCGTTATCGTATATAACGTTATACGTTATATCGATATAGTATATAACGTTTTACGTTATATCGTCATAGTATATAACGTTTTACGTTATATCGTTGTAGTATATAACGTTATACGTTATATCGTTATCGTATATAACGTTTTACGTTATATCGTTATCGTATATAACGTTTTACGTTATATCGTTATAGTACATAACGTTATACGTTATATCGATATAGTATATAACGTTTTACGTTATATCGTTATAGTACATAACGTTATACGTTATATCGTTATCGTATATAACGTTATACGTTATATCGATATAGTATAAAACGTTATACGTTATATCGATATAGTATATAACGTTTTACGTTATATCGTTATCGTATATAACGTTTTACGTTATATCGTTATAGTACATAATGTTATACGTTATATCGTTATCGTATATAACGTTATACGTTATATCGTAATACTACATAACGTTATACGTTATATCGTAATACTACATAACGTTATACGTTATATCGTAATACTACATAACGTTATACGTTATATCGTTATCGTATATAACGTTATACGTTATATCGTTATAGTACATAACGCTATACGTTATAACGATATAGTTTATAACGTTATACGTTATATCGCTATCGTATATAACGTTTTACGTTATATCGTTATAGTACATAACGTTATACGTTATATCGTTATCGTATATAACGTTATACGTTATATCGATATAGTATATAACGTTTTACGTTATATCGTTATAGTATATAACGTTTTACGTTATATCGTTATAGTATATAACGTTATACGTTATATCGATATAGCATATCACGTTATACGTTATAACGATATAGTTTATAACGTTATACGTTATATCGTTATCGTATATAACGTTTTACGTTATATCGTTATAGTATATAACGTTATACGTTATATGGATATAGCATATAACGTTATACATTATATCGTGATACTACATAACGTTATACGTTATATCGTAATACTACATAACGTTATACGCTATATCGATATAGCATATCACGTTATACGTTATAACGATATAGTTTATAGCGTTATACGTTATATCGTTATCGTATATAACGTTATGCGTTATATCGTTATCGTATATAACGTTATGCGTTATATCGTTATAGTATATAACGTTATACGTTATATCGTTATAGTACATAACGTTATACGTTATATCGTTATCGTATATAACGTTATACGTTATATCGTTATCGTATATAACGTTATGCGTTATATCGTTATCGTATATAACGTTATACGTTATATGGATATAGCATATAACGTTATACGTTATATCGTAATACTACATAACGTTATACGTTATATCGTTATAGTATATAACGTTATACGTTATAACGATATAGTTTATAACGTTATACGTTATATCGTTATCGTATATAACGTTATACGTTATATCGATATAGTATATAACGTTATACGTTATATCGTAATACTACATAACGTTATACGTTATATCGTTATAGTATATAACGTTATACGTTATATGGTTATAGCATATAACGTTATACGTTATATCGTAATACTACATAACGTTATACGTTCTATCGTAATACTACATAACGTTATACGTTATATCGTTATAGTATATAACGTTGTACGTTATATCGTTATAGTACATAACGTTATACGTTATATGGATATAGCATATAACGTTATACGTTATATCGTAATACTACATAACGTTATTCGTTATATCGTTATAGTATATAACGTTATACGTTATATGGTTATAGCATAGAACGTTATACGTTATATCGTAATACTACATAACGTTATACGTTCTATCGTAATACTACATAACGTTATACGTTATATCGTTATAGTATATATCGTTATACGTTATAACGATATAGTTTATAACGTTATACGTTATATCGTTATCGTATATAACGTTATACGTTATATCGTTATAGTACATAACGTTATACGTTATATCGTTATCGTATATAACGTTTTACGTTATATCGTTATCGTATATAACGTTTTACGTTATATCGTTATAGTACATAACGTTATACGTTATATCGTTATCGTATATAACGTTATACGTTATATCGATATCGTATATAACGTTTTACGTTATATCGTTATAGTATATAACGTTATACGTTATATCGTTATAGTACATAACGTTATACGTTATATCGTTATCGTATATAACGTTATACGTTATATCGCTATCGTATATAACGTTATCCGTTATATCGTTATCGTATATAACGTTATACGTTATATCGTTATCGTATATAACGTTATACGTTATATCGTTATAGTACATAACGTTATACGTTATATCGTTACCGTATATAACGTTGTACGTTATATCGTTATAGTATATAACGTTATACGTTATATCGATATAGCATATCACGTTATACGTTATAACGATATAGTTTATAACGTTATACGTTATATCGTTATCGTATATAACGTTTTACGTTATATCGTTATAGTATATAACGTTATACATTATATCGATATAGTACATAACGTTATACGTTATATCGTTATCGTATATAACGTTATACGTTATATCGATATCGTATATAACGTTTTACGTTATATCGTTATAGTATATAACGTTATACGTTATATCGTTATAGTACATAACGTTATACGTTATATCGTTATCGTATATAACGTTATACGTTATATCGCTATCGTATATAACGTTATCCGTTATATCGTTATCGTATATAACGTTATACGTTATATCGTTATCGTATATAACGTTATACGTTATATCGTTATAGTACATAACGTTATACGTTATATCGTTACCGTATATAACGTTGTACGTTATATCGTTATAGTATATAACGTTATACGTTATATCGATATAGCATATCACGTTATACGTTATAACGATATAGTTTATAACGTTATACGTTATATCGTTATCGTATATAACGTTTTACGTTATATCGTTATAGTATATAACGTTATACGTTATATGGATATAGCATATAACGTTATACATTATATCGTGATACTACATAACGTTATACGTTATATCGTAATACTACATAACGTTATACGCTATATCGATATAGCATATCACGTTATACGTTATAACGATATAGTTTATAACGTTATACGTTATATCGTTATCGTATATAACGTTATGCGTTATATCGTTATCGTATATAACGTTATGCGTTATATCGTTATAGTATATAACGTTATACGTTATATCGTTATAGTACATAACGTTATACGTTATATCGTTATCGTATATAACGTTATACGTTATATCGTTATCGTATATAACGTTATGCGTTATATCGTTATCGTATATAACGTTATACGTTATATGGATATACCATATAACGTTATACGTTATATCGTAATACTACATAACGTTATACGTTATATCGTAATACTACATAACGTTATACGTTATATCGTAATACTACATAACGTTATACGTTATATCGTAATACTACATAACGTTATACGTTATATCGCTATCGTATATAACGTTATACGTTATATCGTTATCGTATATAACGTTATGCGTTATATCGTTATCGTATATAACGTTATACGTTATATCGTAATACTTCATAACGTTATACGTTATATCGTTATAGTATATAACGTTATACGTTATAACGATATAGTTTATAACGTTATACGTTATATCGTTATCGTATATAACGTTATACGTTATATCGTTATAGTACATAACGTTATACGTTATATGGATATAGCATATAACGTTATACGTTATATCGTAATACTACATAACGTTATACGTTATATCGTAATACTACATAACGTTATACGTTATATCGTAATACTACATAACGTTATACGTTATATCGTTATAGTATATAACGTTATACGTTATAACGATATAGTTTATAACGTTATACGTTATATCGTTATCGTATATAACGTTATACGTTATATCGATATAGTATATAACGTTTTACGTTATATCGTCATAGTATATAACGTTTTACGTTATATCGTTGTAGTATATAACGTTATACGTTATATCGTTATCGTATATAACGTTTTACGTTATATCGTTATCGTATATAACGTTTTACGTTATATCGTTATAGTACATAACGTTATACGTTATATCGTTATCGTATATAACGTTATACGTTATATCGATATAGTATATAACGTTTTACGTTATATCGTTATAGTATATAACGTTTTACGTTATATCGTTATAGTATATAACGTTATACGTTATATCGATATAGTATATAACGTTTTACGTTATATCGTTATAGTACATAACGTTATACGTTATATCGTTATCGTATATAACGTTATACGTTATATCGATATAGTATATAACGTTATACGTTATATCGATATAGTATATAACGTTTTACGTTATATCGTTATCGTATATAACGTTTTACGTTATATCGTTATAGTACATAATGTTATACGTTATATCGTTATCGTATATAACGTTATACGTTATATCGTAATACTACATAACGTTATACGTTATATCGTAATACTACATAGCGTTATACGTTATATCGTAATACTACATAACGTTATACGTTATATCGTTATCGTATATAACGTTATACGTTATATCGTTATAGTACATAACGCTATACGTTATAACGATATAGTTTATAACGTTATACGTTATATCGCTATCGTATATAACGTTTTACGTTATATCGTTATAGTACATAACGTTATACGTTATATCGTTATCGTATATAACGTTATACGTTATATCGTTATAGTATATAACGTTTTACGTTATATCGTTATAGTATATAACGTTTTACGTTATATCGTTATAGTATATAACGTTATACGTTATATGGATATAGCATATAACGTTATACGTTATATCGTAATACTACATAACGTTATACGTTATATCGTAATACTACATAACGTTATACGTTATATCGTTATAGTATATAACGTTATACGTTATATGGTTATAGCATATAACGTTATACGTTATATCGTAATACTACATAACGTTATACGTTCTATCGTAATACTACATAACGTTATACGTTATATCGTTATAGTATATATCGTTATACGTTATAACGATATAGTTTATAACGTTATACGTTATATCGTTATCGTATATAACGTTATACGTTATATCGTTATAGTACATAACGTCATACGTTATATCGTTATCGTATATAACGTTTTACGTTATATCGTTATCGTATATAACGTTTTACGTTATATCGTTATAGTACATAACGTTATACGTTATATCGTTATCGTATATAACGTTATACGTTATATCGATATCGTATATAACGTTTTACGTTATATCGTTATAGTATATAACGTTATACGTTATATCGTTATAGTACATAACGTTATACGTTATATCGTTATCGTATATAACGTTATACGTTATATCGCTATCGTATATAACGTTATCCGTTATATCGTTATCGTATATAATGTTATACGTTATATCGTTATCGTATATAACGTTATACGTTATATCGTTATAGTACATAACGTTATACGTTATATCGTTACCGTATATAACGTTGTAAGTTATATCGTTATAGTACATAACGTTATACGTTATATCGATATAGCATATCACGTTATACGTTATAACGATATAGTTTATAACGTTATACGTTATATCGTTATCGTATATAACGTTTTACGTTATATCGTTATAGTATATAACGTTATACATTATATCGATATAGTATATAACGTTATACGTTATAACGATATAGTTTTTAACGTTATACGTTATATCGTTATCGTATATAACGTTATACGTTATATCGTTATAGTACATAACGTTGTACGTTATATCGATATAGTATATAACGTTATACGTTATATCCATATAGTATATAACGTTTTACGTTATATCGTTATCGTATATAACGTTATACGTTATATCGTAATACTACATAACGTTATACGTTATATCGTAATACTACATAACGTTATACGTTATATCGTTATAGTATCTAACGTTATATGTTATATCGATATAGTATATAACGTTTTACGTTATATCGTTATAGTATATAACGTTATACGTTATATGGATATAGCATATAACGTTATACATTATATCGTGATACTACATAACGTTATACGTTATATCGTAATACTACATAACGTTATACGTTATATAGTTATAGTACATAACGTTATACGCTATATCGATATAGCATATCACGGTATACGTTATAACGATATAGTTTATAACGTTATACGTTATATCGTTATCGTATATAACGTTATGCGTTATATCGTTATCGTATATAACGTTATGCGTTATATCGTTATAGTATACAACGTTATACGTTATATCGTTATAGTACATAACGTTATACGTTATATCGTTATCGTATATAACGTTATACGTTATATCGCTATCGTATATAACGTTATACGTTATATCGTTATCGTATATTACGTTATACGGTATATCGTTATAGTATATAACGTTATACGTTATATGGATATAGCATATAACGTTATACGTTATATCGTAATACTACATAACGTTATACGTTATATCGTAATACTACATAACGTTATACGTTATATCGTAATACTACATAACGTTATACGTTATATCGTTATCGTATATAACGTTATACGTTATATCGTTATAGTACATAACGCTATACGTTATAACGATATAGTTTATAACGTTATACGTTATATCGCTATCGTATATAACGTTTTACGTTATATCGTTATAGTACATAACGTTATACGTTATATCGTTATCGTATATAACATTATACGTTATATCGATATCGTATATAACGTTTTACGTTATATCGTTATAGTATATAACGTTATACGTTATGTCGTTATAGTACATAACGTTATACGTTATATCGATATAGTATATAACGTTTTACGTTATATCGTTATAGTATATAACGTTATACGTTATATGGATATAGCATATAACGTTATACGTTATATCGTAATACTACATAACGTTATACGTTATATCGTAATACTACATAACGTTATACGTTATATCGTAATACTACATAACGTTATACGTTATATCGTAATACTACATAACGTTATACGTTATATCGTTATCGTATATAACGTTATACGTTATATCGCTATCGTATATAACGTTGTACGTTATATCGTTATCGTATATAACGTTATACGTTATATGGATATAGCATATAACGTTATACGTTATATCGTAATACTACATAACGTTATACGTTATATCGATATAGTATATAACGTTTTACGTTATATCGTTATAGTATATAACGTTATACGTTATATGGATATAGCATATAACGTTATACGTTATATCGTAATACTACATAACGTTATACGTTATATCGTAATACTACATAACGTTATACGTTATATCGTAATACTACATAACGTTATACGTTATATAGTTATAGTACATAACGTTATACGCTATATCGATATAGCATATCACGGTATACGTTATAACGATATAGTTTATAACGTTATACGTTATATCGTTATCGTATATAACGTTATGCGTTATATCGTTATCGTATATAACGTTATGCGTTATATCGTTATAGTATACAACGTTATACGTTATATCGTTATAGTACAGAACGTTATACGTTATATCGTTATCGTATATAACGTTATACGTTATATCGCTATCGTATATAACGTTATACGTTATATCGTTATCGTATATTACGTTATACGGTATATCGTTATAGTATATAACGTTATACGTTATATGGATATAGCATATAACGTTATACGTTATATCGTAATACTACATAACGTTATACGTTATATCGTAATACTACATAACGTTATACGTTATATCGTAATACTACATAACGTTATACGTTATATCGTTATCGTATATAACGTTATACGTTATATCGTTATAGTACATAACGCTATACGTTATAACGATATAGTTTATAACGTTATACGTTATATCGCTATCGTATATAACGTTTTACGTTATATCGTTATAGTACATAACGTTATACGTTATATCGTTATCGTATATAACATTATACGTTATATCGATATCGTATATAACGTTTTACGTTATATCGTTATAGTATATAACGTTATACGTTATGTCGTTATAGTACATAACGTTATACGTTATATCGATATAGTATATAACGTTTTACGTTATATCGTTATAGTATATAACGTTATACGTTATATGGATATAGCATATAACGTTATACGTTATATCGTAATACTACATAACGTTATACGTTATATCGTAATACTACATAACGTTATACGTTATATCGTAATACTACATAACGTTATACGTTATATCGTTATCGTATATAACGTTATACGTTATATCGCTATCGTATATAACGTTGTACGTTATATCGTTATTGTATATAACGTTATACGTTATATGGATATAGCATATAACGTTATACGTTATATCGTAATACTACATAACGTTATACGTTATATCGATATAGTATATAACGTTTTACGTTATATCGTTATCGTATATAACGTTATACGTTATATCGATATCGTATATAACGTTTTACGTTATATCGTTATAGTATATAACGTTATACGTTATATCGTTATCGTATATAACGTTATACGTTATATCGTTATAGTACATAACGTTATACGTTATATGGATATAGCATATAACGTTATACGTTATATCGTAATACTACATAACGTTATACGTTATATCGTTATAGTATATAACGTTATACGTTATAACGATATAGTTTATAACGTTATACGTTATATCGTTATCGTATATAACGTTATACGTTATATCGATATAGTATATAACGTTTTACGTTATATCGTTATAGTATATAACGTTATACGTTATATGGATATAGCATATAACGTTATACGATATATCGTAATACTACATAACGTTATACGTTATATCGTAATACTACATAACGTTATACGTTATATCGTTATAGTATATAACGTTATACGTTATATGGTTATAGCATATAACGTTATACGTTCTATCGTAATACTACATAACGTTATACGTTATATCGTTATAGTATATATCGTTATACGTTATAACGATATAGTTTATAACGTTATACGTTATATCGTTATCGTATATAACGTTATACGTTATATCGTTATAGTACATAACGTTATACGTTATATCGTTATCGTATATAACGTTTTACGTTATATCGTTATCGTATATAACGTTATACGTTATATGGATATACCATATAACGTTATACGTTATATCGTAATACTACATAACGTTATACGTTATATCGTAATACTACATAACGTTATACGTTATATCGCTATCGTATATAACGTTATACGTTATATCGTTATCGTATATAACGTTATACGTTATATCGATATAGTATATAACGTTTTACGTTATATCGTTATAGTACATAACGTTATACGTTATATCGTTATCGTATATAACGTTTTACGTTATATCGTTATAGTATATAACGTTATACGTTATATCGTTATCGTATATAACGTTATACGTTATATCGTTATAGTACATAACGTTATACGTTATATCGTTATAGTACATAACATTATACGTTATATCGATATCGTATATAACGTTTTACGTTATATCGTTATAGTATATAACGTTATACGTTATATCGTTATAGTACATAACGTTATACGTTATATCGATATAGTATATAACGTTATACGTTATATCGTTATCGTATATAACGTTATACGTTATATCGTTATAGTAAATAACGTTATACGTTATATCGTTATCGTATATAACGTTATACATTATATCGATATAGTATATAACGTTATACGTTATAACGATATAGTTTATAACGTTATACGTTATATCGTTATCGTATACAACGTTATACGTTATATCGTTATAGTACATAACGTTATACGTTATATCGATATAGTATATAACGTTATACGTTATATCCATATAGTATATAACGTTTTACGTTATATCGTTATCGTATATAACGTTATACGTTATATCGTAATACTACATAACGTTATACGTTATATCGTAATACTACATAACGTTATACGTTATATCGTTATAGTATCTAACGTTATATGTTATATCGATATAGTATATAACGTTTTACGTTATATCGTTATAGTATATAACGTTATACGTTATATGGATATAGCATATAACGTTATACATTATATCGTGATACTACATAACGTTATACGTTATATCGTAATACTACATAACGTTATACGTTATATCGTTATAGTACATAACGTTATACGCTATATCGATATAGCATATCACGTTATACGTTATAACGATATAGTTTATAACGTTATACGTTATATCGTTATCGTATATAACGTTATGCGTTATATCGTTATCGTATATAACGTTATGCGTTATATCGTTATAGTATATAACGTTATACGTTATATCGTTACAGTACATAACGTTATACGTTATATCGTTATCGTATATAACGTTATACGTTATATCGCTATCGTATATAACGTTATACGTTATATCGTTATCGTATATTACGTTATACGGTATATCGTTATAGTATATAACGTTATACGTTATATGGATATAGCATATAACGTTATACGTTATATCGTAATACTACATAACGTTATACGTTATATCGTAATACTACATAACGTTATACGTTATATCGTTATCGTATATAACGTTATACGTTATATCGTTATAGTACATAACGCTATACGTTATAACGATATAGTTTATAACGTTATACGTTATATCGCTATCGTATATAACGTTTTACGTTATATCGTTATAGTACATAACGTTATACGTTATATCGTTATCGTATATAACATTATACGTTATATCGATATCGTATATAACGTTTTACGTTATATCGTTATAGTATATAACGTTATACGTTATATCGTTATAGTACATAACGTTATACGTTATATCGATATAGTATATAACGTTTTACGTTATATCGTTATAGTATATAACGTTATACGTTATATGGATATAGCATATAACGTTATACGTTATATCGTAATACTACATAACGTTATACGTTATATCGTAATACTACATAACGTTATACGTTATATCGTAATACTACATAACGTTATACGTTATATCGTTATCGTATATAACGTTATACGTTATATCGCTATCGTATATAACGTTGTACGTTATATCGTTATCGTATATAACGTTATACGTTATATGGATATAGCATATAACGTTATACGTTATATCGTAATACTACATAACGTTATACGTTATATCGATATAGTATATAACGTTTTACGTTATATCGTTATCGTATATAACGTTATACGTTATATCGTTATAGTACACAACATTATACGTTATATCGTTATCGTATATAACGTTATACATTGTATCGATATAGTATATAACGTTATACGTTATAACGATATAGTTTATAACGTTATACGTTATATCGTAATACTACATAACGTTATACGTTATATCGATATAGTATATAACGTTTCACGTTATATCGTTATCGTATATAACGTTATACGTTATATCGTTATCGTATATAACGTTATACGTTATATCGATATCGTATATAACGTTTTACGTTATATCGTTATAGTATATAACGTTATACGTTATATCGTTATCGTATATAACGTTATACGTTATATCGTTATAGTACATAACGTTATACGTTATATGGATATAGCATATAACGTTATACGTTATATCGTAATACTACATAACGTTATACGTTATATCGTTATAGTATATAACGTTATACGTTATAACGATATAGTTTATAACGTTATACGTTATATCGTTATCGTATATAACGTTATACGTTATATCGATATAGTATATAACGTTATACGTTATATCGTAATACTACATAACGTTATACGTTATATCGTTATAGTATATAACGTTATACGTTATATGGTTATAGCATATAACGTTATACGTTATATCGTAATACTACATAACGTTATACGTTCTATCGTAATACTACATAACGTTATACGTTATATCGTTATAGTATATAACGTTGTACGTTATATCGTTATAGTATATAACGTTATACGTTATAACGATATAGTTTATAACGTTATACGTTATAACGATATAGTTTATAACGTTATACGTTCTATCGTAATACTACATAACGTTATACGTTATATCGTTATCGTATATAACGTTATACGTTATATCGCTATCGTATATAACGTTATACGTTATATCGTTATCGTATATAACGTTATACGTTATATCGTTATAGTACATAACGTTATACGTTATATGGATATAGCATATAACGTTATACGTTATATCGTAATACTACATAACGTTATACGTTATATCGTTATAGTATATAACGTTATACGTTATATGGTTATAGCATATAACGTTATACGTTATATCGTAATACTACATAACGTTATACGTTCTATCGTAATACTACATAACGTTATACGTTATATCGTTATAGTATATATCGTTATACGTTATAACGATATAGTTTATAACGTTATACGTTATATCGTTATCGTATATAACGTTATACGTTATATCGTTATAGTACATAACGTTATACGTTATATCGTTATCGTATATAACGTTTTACGTTATATCGTTATCGTATATAACGTTTTACGTTATATCGTTATAGTACATAACGTTATACGTTATATCGTTATCGTATATAACGTTATACGTTATATCGATATCGTATATAACGTTTTACGTTATATCGTTATAGTATATAACGTTATACGTTATATCGTTATAGTACATAACGTTATACGTTATATCGTTATCGTATATAACGTTATACGTTATATCGCTATCGTATATAACGTTATCCGTTATATCGTTATCGTATATAACGTTATACGTTATATCGTTATCGTATATAACGTTATACGTTATATCGTTATAGTACATAACGTTATACGTTATATCGTTACCGTATATAACGTTGTACGTTATATCGTTATAGTATATAACGTTATACGTTATATCGATATAGCATATCACGTTATACGTTATAACGATATAGTTTATAACGTTATACGTTATATCGTTATCGTATATAACGTTTTACGTTATATCGTTATAGTATATAACGTTATACATTATATCGATATAGTACATAACGTTATACGTTATATCGTTATCGTATATAACGTTATACGTTATATCGATATCGTATATAACGTTTTACGTTATATCGTTATAGTATATAACGTTATACGTTATATCGTTATAGTACATAACGTTATACGTTATATCGTTATCGTATATAACGTTATACGTTATATCGCTATCGTATATAACGTTATCCGTTATATCGTTATCGTATATAACGTTATACGTTATATCGTTATCGTATATAACGTTATACGTTATATCGTTATAGTACATAACGTTATACGTTATATCGTTACCGTATATAACGTTGTACGTTATATCGTTATAGTATATAACGTTATACGTTATATCGATATAGCATATCACGTTATACGTTATAACGATATAGTTTATAACGTTATACGTTATATCGTTATCGTATATAACGTTTTACGTTATATCGTTATAGTATATAACGTTATACGTTATATGGATATAGCATATAACGTTATACATTATATCGTGATACTACATAACGTTATACGTTATATCGTAATACTACATAACGTTATACGCTATATCGATATAGCATATCACGTTATACGTTATAACGATATAGTTTATAACGTTATACGTTATATCGTTATCGTATATAACGTTATGCGTTATATCGTTATCGTATATAACGTTATGCGTTATATCGTTATAGTATATAACGTTATACGTTATATCGTTATAGTACATAACGTTATACGTTATATCGTTATCGTATATAACGTTATACGTTATATCGTTATCGTATATAACGTTATGCGTTATATCGTTATCGTATATAACGTTATACGTTATATGGATATACCATATAACGTTATACGTTATATCGTAATACTACATAACGTTATACGTTATATCGTAATACTACATAACGTTATACGTTATATCGCTATCGTATATAACGTTATACGTTATATCGTTATCGTATATAACGTTATGCGTTATATCGTTATCGTATATAACGTTATACGTTATATCGTAATACTACATAACGTTATACGTTATATCGTTATAGTATATAACGTTATACGTTATAACGATATAGTTTATAACGTTATACGTTATATCGTTATCGTATATAACGTTATACGTTATATCGTTATAGTACATAACGTTATACGTTATATGGATATAGCATATAACGTTATACGTTATATCGTAATACTACATAACGTTATACGTTATATCGTAATACTACATAACGTTATACGTTATATCGTAATACTACATAACGTTATACGTTATATCGTTATAGTATATAACGTTATACGTTATAACGATATAGTTTATAACGTTATACGTTATATCGTTATCGTATATAACGTTATACGTTATATCGATATAGTATATAACGTTTTACGTTATATCGTCATAGTATATAACGTTTTACGTTATATCGTTGTAGTATATAACGTTATACGTTATATCGTTATCGTATATAACGTTTTACGTTATATCGTTATCGTATATAACGTTTTACGTTATATCGTTATAGTACATAACGTTATACGTTATATCGATATAGTATATAACGTTTTACGTTATATCGTTATAGTACATAACGTTATACGTTATATCGTTATCGTATATAACGTTATACGTTATATCGATATAGTATAAAACGTTATACGTTATATCGATATAGTATATAACGTTTTACGTTATATCGTTATCGTATATAACGTTTTACGTTATATCGTTATAGTACATAATGTTATACGTTATATCGTTATCGTATATAACGTTATACGTTATATCGTAATACTACATAACGTTATACGTTATATCGTAATACTACATAACGTTATACGTTATATCGTAATACTACATAACGTTATACGTTATATCGTTATCGTATATAACGTTATACGTTATATCGTTATAGTACATAACGCTATACGTTATAACGATATAGTTTATAACGTTATACGTTATATCGCTATCGTATATAACGTTTTACGTTATATCGTTATAGTACATAACGTTATACGTTATATCGTTATCGTATATAACGTTATACGTTATATCGATATAGTATATAACGTTTTACGTTATATCGTTATAGTATATAACGTTTTACGTTATATCGTTATAGTATATAACGTTATACGTTATATGGATATAGCATATAACGTTATACGTTATATCGTAATACTACATAACGTTATACGTTATATCGTTATAGTACATAACGTCATACGTTATATCGTTATCGTATATAACGTTTTACGTTATATCGTTATCGTATATAACGTTTTACGTTATATCGTTATAGTACATAACGTTATACGTTATATCGTTATCGTATATAACGTTATACGTTATATCGATATCGTATATAACGTTTTACGTTATATCGTTATAGTATATAACGTTATACGTTATATCGTTATAGTACATAACGTTATACGTTATATCGTTATCGTATATAACGTTATACGTTATATCGCTATCGTATATAACGTTATCCGTTATATCGTTATCGTATATAATGTTATACGTTATATCGTTATCGTATATAACGTTATACGTTATATCGTTATAGTACATAACGTTATACGTTATATCGATATAGTATATAACGTTTTACGTTATATCGTTATAGTATATAACGTTATACGTTATATGGATATAGCATATAACGTTATACGTTATATCGTAATACTACATAACGTTATACGTTATATCGTAATACTACATAACGTTATACGTTATATCGTAATACTACATAACGTTATACGTTATATCGTTATCGTATATAACGTTATACGTTATATCGCTATCGTATATAACGTTGTACGTTATATCGTTATCGTATATAACGTTATACGTTATATGGATATAGCATATAACGTTATACGTTATATCGTAATACTACATAACGTTATACGTTATATGGATATAGCATATAACGTTATACGTTATATCGTAATACTACATAACGTTATACGTTATATCGTTATAGTATATAACGTTATACGTTATAACGATATAGTTTATAACGTTATACGTTATATCGTTATCGTATATAACGTTTTACGTTATATCGTTATCGTATATAACGTTTTACGTTATATCGTTATAGTACATAACGTTATACGTTATATCGTTATCGTATATAACGTTATACGTTATATCGATATCGTATATAACGTTTTACGTTATATCGTTATAGTATATAACGTTATACGTTATATCGTTATAGTACATAACGTTATACGTTATATCGTTATCGTATATAACGTTATACGTTATATCGCTATCGTATATAACGTTATCCGTTATATCGTTATCGTATATAATGTTATACGTTATATCGTTATCGTATATAACGTTATACGTTATATCGTTATAGTACATAACGTTATACGTTATATCGTTATCGTATATAACGTTATACATTGTATCGATATAGTATATAACGTTATACGTTATAACGATATAGTTTATAACGTTATACGTTATATCGTAATACTACATAACGTTATACGTTATATCGATATAGTATATAACGTTTCACGTTATATCGTTATCGTATATAACGTTATACGTTATATCGTTATCGTATATAACGTTATACGTTATATCGATATCGTATATAACGTTATACGTTATATCGATATAGTATATAACGTTATACGTTATATCGTAATACTACATAACGTTATACGTTATATCGTTATAGTATATAACGTTATACGTTATATGGTTATAGCATATAACGTTATACGTTATATCGTAATACTACATAACGTTATACGTTCTATCGTAATACTACATAACGTTATACGTTCTATCGTAATACTACATAACGTTATACGTTATATCGTTATAGTATATATCGTTATACGTTATAACGATATAGTTTATAACGTTATACGTTATATCGTTATCGTATATAACGTTATACGTTATATCGTTATAGTACATAACGTTATACGTTATATCGTTATCGTATATAACGTTTTACGTTATATCGTTATCGTATATAACGTTTTACGTTATATCGTTATAGTACATAACGTTATACGTTATATCGTTATCGTATATAACGTTATACGTTATATCGATATCGTATATAACGTTTTACGTTATATCGTTATAGTATATAACGTTATACGTTATATCGTTATAGTACATAACGTTATACGTTATATCTTTATCGTATATAACGTTATACGTTATATCGCTATCGTATATAACGTTATCCGTTATATCGTTATCGTATATAACGTTATACGTTATAACGATATAGTTTATAACGTTATACGTTATATCGTTATCGTATATAACGTTTTACGTTATATCGTTATAGTATATAACGTTATACATTATATCGATATAGTACATAACGTTATACGTTATATCGTTATCGTATATAACGTTATACGTTATATCGATATCGTATATAACGTTTTACGTTATATCGTTATAGTATATAACGTTATACGTTATATCGTTATAGTACATAACGTTATACGTTATATCGTTATCGTATATAACGTTATACGTTATATCGCTATCGTATATAACGTTATCCGTTATATCGTTATCGTATATAACGTTATACGTTATATCGTTATCGTATATAACGTTATACGTTATATCGTTATAGTACATAACGTTATACGTTATATCGTTACCGTATATAACGTTGTACGTTATATCGTTATAGTATATAACGTTATACGTTATATCGATATAGCATATCACGTTATACGTTATAACGATATAGTTTATAACGTTATACGTTATATCGTTATCGTATATAACGTTTTACGTTATATCGTTATAGTATATAACGTTATACGTTATATGGATATAGCATATAACGTTATACATTATATCGTGATACTACATAACGTTATACGTTATATCGTAATACTACATAACGTTATACGCTATATCGATATAGCATATCACGTTATACGTTATAACGATATAGTTTATAACGTTATACGTTATATCGTTATCGTATATAACGTTATGCGTTATATCGTTATCGTATATAACGTTATGCGTTATATCGTTATAGTATATAACGTTATACGTTATATCGTTATAGTACATAACGTTATACGTTATATCGTTATCGTATATAACGTTATACGTTATATCGTTATCGTATATAACGTTATGCGTTATATCGTTATCGTATATAACGTTATACGTTATATGGATATACCATATAACGTTATACGTTATATCGTAATACTACATAACGTTATACGTTATATCGTAATACTACATAACGTTATACGTTATATCGTAATACTACATAACGTTATACGTTATATCGCTATCGTATATAACGTTATACGTTATATCGTTATCGTATATAACGTTATGCGTTATATCGTTATCGTATATAACGTTATACGTTATATCGTAATACTTCATAACGTTATACGTTATATCGTTATAGTATATAACGTTATACGTTATAACGATATAGTTTATAACGTTATACGTTATATCGTTATCGTATATAACGTTATACGTTATATCGTTATAGCACATAACGTTATACGTTATATGGATATAGCATATAACGTTATACGTTATATCGTAATACTACATAACGTTATACGTTATATCGTAATACTACATAACGTTATACGTTATATCGTAATACTACATAACGTTATACGTTATATCGTTATAGTATATAACGTTATACGTTATAACGATATAGTTTATAACGTTATACGTTATATCGTTATCGTATATAACGTTATACGTTATATCGATATAGTATATAACGTTTTACGTTATATCGTCATAGTATATAACGTTTTACGTTATATCGTTGTAGTATATAACGTTATACGTTATATCGTTATCGTATATAACGTTTTACGTTATATCGTTATCGTATATAACGTTTTACGTTATATCGTTATAGTACATAACGTTATACGTTATATCGTTATCGTATATAACGTTATACGTTATATCGATATAGTATATAACGTTTTACGTTATATCGTTATAGTATATAACGTTTTACGTTATATCGTTATAGTATATAACGTTATACGTTATATCGATATAGTATATAACGTTTTACGTTATATCGTTATAGTACATAACGTTATACGTTATATCGTTATCGTATATAACGTTATACGTTATATCGATATAGTATATAACGTTATACGTTATATCGATATAGTATATAACGTTTTACGTTATATCGTTATCGTATATAACGTTTTACGTTATATCGTTATAGTACATAATGTTATACGTTATATCGTTATCGTATATAACGTTATACGTTATATCGTAATACTACATAACGTTATACGTTATATCGTAATACTACATAACGTTATACGTTATATCGTAATACTACATAACGTTATACGTTATATCGTTATCGTATATAACGTTATACGTTATATCGTTATAGTACATAACGCTATACGTTATAACGATATAGTTTATAACGTTATACGTTATATCGCTATCGTATATAACGTTTTACGTTATATCGTTATAGTACATAACGTTATACGTTATATCGTTATCGTATATAACGTTATACGTTATATCGATATAGTATATAACGTTTTACGTTATATCGTTATAGTATATAACGTTTTACGTTATATCGTTATAGTATATAACGTTATACGTTATATGGATATAGCATATAACGTTATACGTTATATCGTAATACTACATAACGTTATACGTTATATCGTAATACTACATAACGTTATACGTTATATCGTTATAGTATATAACGTTATACGTTATATGGTTATAGCATATAACGTTATACGTTATATCGTAATACTACATAACGTTATACGTTCTATCGTAATACTACATAACGTTATACGTTATATCGTTATAGTATATATCGTTATACGTTATAACGATATAGTTTATAACGTTATACGTTATATCGTTATCGTATATAACGTTATACGTTATATCGTTATAGTACATAACGTCATACGTTATATCGTTATCGTATATAACGTTTTACGTTATATCGTTATCGTATATAACGTTTTACGTTATATCGTTATAGTACATAACGTTATACGTTATATCGTTATCGTATATAACGTTATACGTTATATCGATATCGTATATAACGTTTTACGTTATATCGTTATAGTATATAACGTTATACGTTATATCGTTATAGTACATAACGTTATACGTTATATCGTTATCGTATATAACGTTATACGTTATATCGCTATCGTATATAACGTTATCCGTTATATCGTTATCGTATATAATGTTATACGTTATATCGTTATCGTATATAACGTTATACGTTATATCGTTATAGTACATAACGTTATACGTTATATCGTTACCGTATATAACGTTGTAAGTTATATCGTTATAGTACATAACGTTATACGTTATATCGATATAGCATATCACGTTATACGTTATAACGATATAGTTTATAACGTTATACGTTATATCGTTATCGTATATAACGTTTTACGTTATATCGTTATAGTATATAACGTTATACATTATATCGATATAGTATATAACGTTATACGTTATAACGATATAGTTTTTAACGTTATACGTTATATCGTTATCGTATATAACGTTATACGTTATATCGTTATAGTACATAACGTTATACGTTATATCGTTATCGTATATAACGTTATACATTATATCGATATAGTATATAACGTTATACGTTATAACGATATAGTTTATAACGTTATACGTTATATCGTTATCGTATACAACGTTATACGTTATATCGTTATAGTACATAACGTTGTACGTTATATCGATATAGTATATAACGTTATACGTTATATCCATATAGTATATAACGTTTTACGTTATATCGTTATCGTATATAACGTTATACGTTATATCGTAATACTACATAACGTTATACGTTATATCGTAATACTACATAACGTTATACGTTATATCGTTATAGTATCTAACGTTATATGTTATATCGATATAGTATATAACGTTTTACGTTATATCGTTATAGTATATAACGTTATACGTTATATGGATATAGCATATAACGTTATACATTATATCGTGATACTACATAACGTTATACGTTATATCGTAATACTACATAACGTTATACGTTATATAGTTATAGTACATAACGTTATACGCTATATCGATATAGCATATCACGGTATACGTTATAACGATATAGTTTATAACGTTATACGTTATATCGTTATCGTATATAACGTTATGCGTTATATCGTTATCGTATATAACGTTATGCGTTATATCGTTATAGTATACAACGTTATACGTTATATCGTTATAGTACATAACGTTATACGTTATATCGTTATCGTATATAACGTTATACGTTATATCGCTATCGTATATAACGTTATACGTTATATCGTTATCGTATATTACGTTATACGGTATATCGTTATAGTATATAACGTTATACGTTATATGGATATAGCATATAACGTTATACGTTATATCGTAATACTACATAACGTTATACGTTATATCGTAATACTACATAACGTTATACGTTATATCGTAATACTACATAACGTTATACGTTATATCGTTATCGTATATAACGTTATACGTTATATCGTTATAGTACATAACGCTATACGTTATAACGATATAGTTTATAACGTTATACGTTATATCGCTATCGTATATAACGTTTTACGTTATATCGTTATAGTACATAACGTTATACGTTATATCGTTATCGTATATAACATTATACGTTATATCGATATCGTATATAACGTTTTACGTTATATCGTTATAGTATATAACGTTATACGTTATGTCGTTATAGTACATAACGTTATACGTTATATCGATATAGTATATAACGTTTTACGTTATATCGTTATAGTATATAACGTTATACGTTATATGGATATAGCATATAACGTTATACGTTATATCGTAATACTACATAACGTTATACGTTATATCGTAATACTACATAACGTTATACGTTATATCGTAATACTACATAACGTTATACGTTATATCGTTATCGTATATAACGTTATACGTTATATCGCTATCGTATATAACGTTGTACGTTATATCGTTATCGTATATAACGTTATACGTTATATGGATATAGCATATAACGTTATACGTTATATCGTAATACTACATAACGTTATACGTTATATCGTAATACTACATAACGTTATACGTTATATCGTAATACTACATAACGTTATACGTTATATCGTTATCGTATATAACGTTATACGTTATATCGATATCGTATATAACGTTTTACGTTATATCGTTATAGTATATAACGTTATACGTTATATCGTTATCGTATATAACGTTATACGTTATATCGTTATAGTACATAACGTTATACGTTATATGGATATAGCATATAACGTTATACGTTATATCGTAATACTACATAACGTTATACGTTATATCGTTATAGTATATAACGTTATACGTTATAACGATATAGTTTATAACGTTATACGTTATATCGTTATCGTATATAACGTTATACGTTATATCGATATAGTATATAACGTTTTACGTTATATCGTTATAGTATATAACGTTATACGTTATATGGATATAGCATATAACGTTATACGATATATCGTAATACTACATAACGTTATACGTTATATCGTAATACTACATAACGTTATACGTTATATCGTTATAGTATATAACGTTATACGTTATATGGTTATAGCATATAACGTTATACGTTCTATCGTAATACTACATAACGTTATACGTTATATCGTTATAGTATATATCGTTATACGTTATAACGATATAGTTTATAACGTTATACGTTATATCGTTATCGTATATAACGTTATACGTTATATCGTTATAGTACATAACGTTATACGTTATATCGTTATCGTATATAACGTTTTACGTTATATCGTTATCGTATATAACGTTATACGTTATATGGATATACCATATAACGTTATACGTTATATCGTAATACTACATAACGTTATACGTTATATCGTAATACTACATAACGTTATACGTTATATCGCTATCGTATATAACGTTATACGTTATATCGTTATCGTATATAACGTTATACGTTATATCGATATAGTATATAACGTTTTACGTTATATCGTTATAGTACATAACGTTATACGTTATATCGTTATCGTATATAACGTTTTACGTTATATCGTTATAGTATATAACGTTATACGTTATATCGTTATCGTATATAACGTTATACGTTATATCGTTATAGTATATAACGTTATACATTATATCGATATAGTATATAACGTTATACGTTATATCGTAATACTACATAACGTTATACGTTATATCGTAATACTACATAACGTTATACGTTATATCGTTATAGTATATAACGTTATACGTTATATGGTTATAGCATATAACGTTATACGTTATATCGTAATACTACATAACGTTATACGTTCTATCGTAATACTACATAACGTTATACGTTATATCGTTATAGTATATATCGTTATACGTTATAACGATATAGTTTATAACGTTATACGTTATATCGTTATCGTATATAACGTTATACGTTATATCGTTATAGTACATAACGTCATACGTTATATCGTTATCGTATATAACGTTTTACGTTATATCGTTATCGTATATAACGTTTTACGTTATATCGTTATAGTACATAACGTTATACGTTATATCGTTATCGTATATAACGTTATACGTTATATCGATATCGTATATAACGTTTTACGTTATATCGTTATAGTATATAACGTTATACGTTATATCGTTATAGTACATAACGTTATACGTTATATCGTTATCGTATATAACGTTATACGTTATATCGCTATCGTATATAACGTTATCCGTTATATCGTTATCGTATATAATGTTATACGTTATATCGTTATCGTATATAACGTTATACGTTATATCGTTATAGTACATAACGTTATACGTTATATCGTTACCGTATATAACGTTGTAAGTTATATCGTTATAGTACATAACGTTATACGTTATATCGATATAGCATATCACGTTATACGTTATAACGATATAGTTTATAACGTTATACGTTATATCGTTATCGTATATAACGTTTTACGTTATATCGTTATAGTATATAACGTTATACATTATATCGATATAGTATATAACGTTATACGTTATAACGATATAGTTTTTAACGTTATACGTTATATCGTTATCGTATATAACGTTATACGTTATATCGTTATAGTACATAACGTTATACGTTATATCGTTATCGTATATAACGTTATACATTATATCGATATAGTATATAACGTTATACGTTATAACGATATAGTTTATAACGTTATACGTTATATCGTTATCGTATACAACGTTATACGTTATATCGTTATAGTACATAACGTTGTACGTTATATCGATATAGTATATAACGTTATACGTTATATCCATATAGTATATAACGTTTTACGTTATATCGTTATCGTATATAACGTTATACGTTATATCGTAATACTACATAACGTTATACGTTATATCGTAATACTACATAACGTTATACGTTATATCGTTATAGTATCTAACGTTATATGTTATATCGATATAGTATATAACGTTTTACGTTATATCGTTATAGTATATAACGTTATACGTTATATGGATATAGCATATAACGTTATACATTATATCGTGATACTACATAACGTTATACGTTATATCGTAATACTACATAACGTTATACGTTATATAGTTATAGTACATAACGTTATACGCTATATCGATATAGCATATCACGGTATACGTTATAACGATATAGTTTATAACGTTATACGTTATATCGTTATCGTATATAACGTTATGCGTTATATCGTTATCGTATATAACGTTATGCGTTATATCGTTATAGTATACAACGTTATACGTTATATCGTTATAGTACATAACGTTATACGTTATATCGTTATCGTATAGAACGTTATACGTTATATCGCTATCGTATATAACGTTATACGTTATATCGTTATCGTATATTACGTTATACGGTATATCGTTATAGTATATAACGTTATACGTTATATGGATATAGCATATAACGTTATACGTTATATCGTAATACTACATAACGTTATACGTTATATCGTAATACTACATAACGTTATACGTTATATCGTAATACTACATAACGTTATACGTTATATCGTTATCGTATATAACGTTATACGTTATATCGTTATAGTACATAACGCTATACGTTATAACGATATAGTTTATAACGTTATACGTTATATCGCTATCGTATATAACGTTTTACGTTATATCGTTATAGTACATAACGTTATACGTTATATCGTTATCGTATATAACATTATACGTTATATCGATATCGTATATAACGTTTTACGTTATATCGTTATAGTATATAACGTTATACGTTATGTCGTTATAGTACATAACGTTATACGTTATATCGATATAGTATATAACGTTTTACGTTATATCGTTATAGTATATAACGTTATACGTTATATGGATATAGCATATAACGTTATACGTTATATCGTAATACTACATAACGTTATACGTTATATCGTAATACTACATAACGTTATACGTTATATCGTAATACTACATAACGTTATACGTTATATCGTTATCGTATATAACGTTATACGTTATATCGCTATCGTATATAACGTTGTACGTTATATCGTTATCGTATATAACGTTATACGTTATATGGATATAGCATATAACGTTATACGTTATATCGTAATACTACCTAACGTTATACGTTATATCGATATAGTATATAACGTTTTACGTTATATCGTTATCGTATATAACGTTATACGTTATATCGATATCGTATATAACGTTTTACGTTATATCGTTATAGTATATAACGTTATACGTTATATCGTTATCGTATATAACGTTATACGTTATATCGTTATAGTACATAACGTTATACGTTATATGGATATAGCATATAACGTTATACGTTATATCGTAATACTACATAACGTTATACGTTATATCGTTATAGTATATAACGTTATACGTTATAACGATATAGTTTATAACGTTATACGTTATATCGTTATCGTATATAACGTTATACGTTATATCGATATAGTATATAACGTTTTACGTTATATCGTTATAGTATATAACGTTATACGTTATATGGATATAGCATATAACGTTATACGATATATCGTAATACTACATAACGTTATACGTTATATCGTAATACTACATAACGTTATACGTTATATCGTTATAGTATATAACGTTATACGTTATATGGTTATAGCATATAACGTTATACGTTCTATCGTAATACTACATAACGTTATACGTTATATCGTTATAGTATATATCGTTATACGTTATAACGATATAGTTTATAACGTTATACGTTATATCGTTATCGTATATAACGTTATACGTTATATCGTTATAGTACATAACGTTATACGTTATATCGTTATCGTATATAACGTTTTACGTTATATCGTTATCGTATATAACGTTATACGTTATATGGATATACCATATAACGTTATACGTTATATCGTAATACTACATAACGTTATACGTTATATCGTAATACTACATAACGTTATACGTTATATCGCTATCGTATATAACGTTATACGTTATATCGTTATCGTATATAACGTTATACGTTATATCGATATAGTATATAACGTTTTACGTTATATCGTTATAGTACATAACGTTATACGTTATATCGTTATCGTATATAACGTTTTACGTTATATCGTTATAGTATATAACGTTATACGTTATATCGTTATCGTATATAACGTTATACGTTATATCGTTATAGTATATAACGTTATACATTATATCGATATAGTATATAACGTTATACGTTATAACGATATAGTTTATAACGTTATACATTATATCGATATAGTATATAACGTTATACGTTATAACGATATAGTTTTTAACGTTATACGTTATATCGTTATCGTATATAACGTTATACGTTATATCGTTATCGTATATAACGTTATACGTTATATCGATATAGTATATAACGTTTTTCGTTATATCGTTATAGTATATAACGTTTTACGTTATATCGTTATAGTATATAACGTTATACGTTATATCGTTATCGTATATAACGTTATACGTTATATCGTTATAGTATATAACGTTATACATTATATCGATATAGTATATAACGTTATACGTTATAACGATATAGTTTTTAACGTTATACGTTATATCGTTATCGTATATAACGTTATACGTTATATCGTTATAGTACATAACGTTATACGTTATATCGTTATCGTATATAACGTTATACATTATATCGATATAGTATATAACGTTATACGTTATAACGATTTAGTTTATAACGTTATACGTTATATCGTTATCGTATACAACGTTATACGTTATATCGTTATAGTACATAACGTTATACGTTATATCGATATAGTATATAACGTTATACGTTATATCCATATAGTATATAACGTTTTACGTTATATCGTTATCGTATATAACGTTATACGTTATATCGTAATACTACATAACGTTATACGTTATATCGTAATACTACATAACGTTGTACGTTATATCGTTATAGTATCTAACGTTATATGTTATATCGATATAGTATATAACGTTTTACGTTATATCGTTATAGTATATAACGTTATACGTTATATCGTTATCGTATATAACGTTATACGTTATATCGTTATAGTATATAACGTTATACGTTATATCGATATAGTATATAACGTTATACGTTATATCGTAATACTACATAACGTTATACGTTATATCGTAATACTACATAACGTTATACGTTATATCGTTATAGTATATAACGTTATACGTTATATGGTTATAGCATATAACGTTATACGTTATATCGTAATACTACATAACGTTATACGTTCTATCGTAATACTACATAACGTTATACGTTATATCGTTATAGTATATATCGTTATACGTTATAACGATATAGTTTATAACGTTATACGTTATATCGTTATCGTATATAACGTTATACGTTATATCGTTATAGTACATAACGTCATACGTTATATCGTTATCGTATATAACGTTTTACGTTACATCGTTATCGTATATAACGTTTTACGTTATATCGTTATAGTACATAACGTTATACGTTATATCGTTATCGTATATAACGTTATACGTTATATCGATATCGTATATAACGTTTTACGTTATATCGTTATAGTATATAACGTTATACGTTATATCGTTATAGTACATAACGTTATACGTTATATCGTTATCGTATATAACGTTATACGTTATATCGCTATCGTATATAACGTTATCCGTTATATCGTTATCGTATATAATGTTATACGTTATATCGTTATCGTATATAACGTTATACGTTATATCGTTATAGTACATAACGTTATACGTTATATCGTTACCGTATATAACGTTGTAAGTTATATCGTTATAGTACATAACGTTATACGTTATATCGATATAGCATATCACGTTATACGTTATAACGATATAGTTTATAACGTTATACGTTATATCGTTATCGTATATAACGTTTTACGTTATATCGTTATAGTATATAACGTTATACATTATATCGATATAGTATATAACGTTATACGTTATAACGATATAGTTTTTAACGTTATACGTTATATCGTTATCGTATATAACGTTATACGTTATATCGTTATAGTACATAACGTTATACGTTATATCGTTATCGTATATAACGTTATACATTATATCGATATAGTATATAACGTTATACGTTATAACGATATAGTTTATAACGTTATACGTTATATCGTTATCGTATACAACGTTATACGTTATATCGTTATAGTACATAACGTTGTACGTTATATCGATATAGTATATAACGTTATACGTTATATCCATATAGTATATAACGTTTTACGTTATATCGTTATCGTATATAACGTTATACGTTATATCGTAATACTACATAACGTTATACGTTATATCGTAATACTACATAACGTTATACGTTATATCGTTATAGTATCTAACGTTATATGTTATATCGATATAGTATATAACGTTTTACGTTATATCGTTATAGTATATAACGTTATACGTTATATGGATATAGCATATAACGTTATACATTATATCGTGATACTACATAACGTTATACGTTATATCGTAATACTACATAACGTTATACGTTATATAGTTATAGTACATAACGTTATACGCTATATCGATATAGCATATCACGGTATACGTTATAACGATATAGTTTATAACGTTATACGTTATATCGTTATCGTATATAACGTTATGCGTTATATCGTTATCGTATATAACGTTATGCGTTATATCGTTATAGTATACAACGTTATACGTTATATCGTTATAGTACATAACGTTATACGTTATATCGTTATCGTATAGAACGTTATACGTTATATCGCTATCGTATATAACGTTATACGTTATATCGTTATCGTATATTACGTTATACGGTATATCGTTATAGTATATAACGTTATACGTTATATGGATATAGCATATAACGTTATACGTTATATCGTAATACTACATAACGTTATACGTTATATCGTAATACTACATAACGTTATACGTTATATCGTTATCGTATATAACGTTATACGTTATATCGTTATAGTACATAACGCTATACGTTATAACGATATAGTTTATAACGTTATACGTTATATCGCTATCGTATATAACGTTTTGCGTTATATCGTTATAGTACATAACGTTATACGTTATATCGTTATCGTATATAACATTATACGTTATATCGATATCGTATATAACGTTTTACGTTATATCGTTATAGTATATAACGTTATACGTTATGTCGTTATAGTACATAACGTTATACGTTATATCGATATAGTATATAACGTTTTACGTTATATCGTTATAGTATATAACGTTATACGTTATATGGATATAGCATATAACGTTATACGTTATATCGTAATACTACATAACGTTATACGTTATATCGTAATACTACATAACGTTATACGTTATATCGTAATACTACATAACGTTATACGTTATATCGTTATCGTATATAACGTTATACGTTATATCGCTATCGTATATAACGTTGTACGTTATATCGTTATCGTATATAACGTTATACGTTATATGGATATAGCATATAACGTTATACGTTATATCGTAATACTACCTAACGTTATACGTTATATCGATATAGTATATAACGTTTTACGTTATATCGTTATCGTATATAACGTTATACGTTATATCGATATCGTATATAACGTTTTACGTTATATCGTTATAGTATATAACGTTATACGTTATATCGTTATCGTATATAACGTTATACGTTATATCGTTATAGTACATAACGTTATACGTTATATGGATATAGCATATAACGTTATACGTTATATCGTAATACTACATAACGTTATACGTTATATCGTTATAGTATATAACGTTATACGTTATAACGATATAGTTTATAACGTTATACGTTATATCGTTATCGTATATAACGTTATACGTTATATCGATATAGTATATAACGTTTTACGTTATATCGTTATAGTATATAACGTTATACGTTATATGGATATAGCATATAACGTTATACGATATATCGTAATACTACATAACGTTATACGTTATATCGTAATACTACATAACGTTATACGTTATATCGTTATAGTATATAACGTTATACGTTATATGGTTATAGCATATAACGTTATACGTTCTATCGTAATACTACATAACGTTATACGTTATATCGTTATAGTATATATCGTTATACGTTATAACGATATAGTTTATAACGTTATACGTTATATCGTTATCGTATATAACGTTATACGTTATATCGTTATAGTACATAACGTTATACGTTATATCGTTATCGTATATAACGTTTTACGTTATATCGTTATCGTATATAACGTTATACGTTATATGGATATACCATATAACGTTATACGTTATATCGTAATACTACATAACGTTATACGTTATATCGTAATACTACATAACGTTATACGTTATATCGCTATCGTATATAACGTTATACGTTATATCGTTATCGTATATAACGTTATACGTTATATCGATATAGTATATAACGTTTTACGTTATATCGTTATAGTACATAACGTTATACGTTATATCGTTATCGTATATAACGTTTTACGTTATATCGTTATAGTATATAACGTTATACGTTATATCGTTATCGTATATAACGTTATACGTTATATCGTTATAGTATATAACGTTATACATTATATCGATATAGTATATAACGTTATACGTTATAACGATATAGTTTATAACGTTATACATTATATCGATATAGTATATAACGTTATACGTTATAACGATATAGTTTTTAACGTTATACGTTATATCGTTATCGTATATAACGTTATACGTTATATCGTTATCGTATATAACGTTATACGTTATATCGATATAGTATATAACGTTTTTCGTTATATCGTTATAGTATATAACGTTTTACGTTATATCGTTATAGTATATAACGTTATACGTTATATCGTTATCGTATATAACGTTATACGTTATATCGTTATAGTATATAACGTTATACATTATATCGATATAGTATATAACGTTATACGTTATAACGATATAGTTTTTAACGTTATACGTTATATCGTTATCGTATATAACGTTATACGTTATATCGTTATAGTACATAACGTTATACGTTATATCGTTATCGTATTAAACGTTATACATTATATCGATATAGTATATAACGTTATACGTTATAACGATTTAGTTTATAACGTTATACGTTATATCGTTATCGTATACAACGTTATACGTTATATCGTTATAGTACATAACGTTATACGTTATATCGATATAGTATATAACGTTATACGTTATATCCATATAGTATATAACGTTTTACGTTATATCGTTATCGTATATAACGTTATACGTTATATCGTAATACTACATAACGTTATACGTTATATCGTAATACTACATAACGTTGTACGTTATATCGTTATAGTATCTAACGTTATATGTTATATCGATATAGTATATAACGTTTTACGTTATATCGTTATAGTATATAACGTTATACGTTATATGGATATAGCATATAACGTTATACATTATATCGTGATACTACATAACGTTATACGTTATATCGTAATACTACATAACGTTATACGTTATATCGTAATACTACATAACGTTATACGTTATATCGTTATAGTACATAACGTTATACGCTATATCGATATAGCATATCACGTTATACGTTATAACGATATAGTTTATAACGTTATACGTTATATCGTTATCGTATATAACGTTATGCGTTATATCGTTATCGTATATAACGTTATGCGTTATATCGATATAGTATATAACGTTATACGTTATAACGATATAGTTTATAACGTTATACGTTATATCGTAATACTACATAACGTTATACGTTATATCGATATCGTATATAACGTTATACGTTATATCGTTATCGTATATAACGTTATGCGTTATATCGTTATCGTATATAACGTTATACGTTATATCGTAATACTACATAACGTTATACGTTATATCGTTATAGTATATAACGTTATAAGTTATAACGATATAGTTTATAACGTTATACGTTATATCGTTATCGTATATAACGTTATACGTTATATCGATATAGTATATAACGTTTTACGTTATATCGTTATAGTATATAACGTTTTACGTTATATGGATATAGCATATAACGTTATACGTTATATCGTTATCGTATATAACGTTATACGTTATATCGCTATCGTATATAACGTTATACGTTATATCGTTATAGTACATAACATTATACGTTATATCGTTATCGTATATAACGTTATACATTATATCGATATATGATATAACGTTATACGTTATATAGATATAGTATATAACGTTATACGTTATAACGATATAGTTTATAACGTTATACGTTATATGGATATAGCATATAACGTTATACGTTATATCGATATAGTATATAACGTTTTACGTTATATCGTTATAGTATATAACGTTATACGTTATAACGATATAGTTTATAACGTTATACGTTATATCGTTATAGTACATAACGTTATACGTTATATCGTTATCGTATATAACGTTATACATTATATCGATATAGTATATAACGTTATACGTTATAACGATATAGTTTATAACGTTATACGTTATATCGTAATACTACATAACGTTATAAGTTATATCGTAATACTACATAACGTTATACGTTATATCGTAATACTACATAACGTTATACGTTATATCGTAATACTACATAACGTTATACGTTATATCGTTATAGTATATAACGTTATACGTTATAACGATATAGTTTATAACGTTATACGTTATATCGTTATCGTATATAACGTATAACGTTATATCGATATAGTATATAACGTTATACGTTATAACGATATAGTATATAACGTTATACGTTATATCGTTATCGTATATAACGTTTTACGTTATATCGATATAGTATATAACGTTATACGTTATATCGTTATCGTATATAACGTTATACGTTATATCGTAATACTACATAACGTTATACGTTATATTGATATAGTATATAACGTTTTACGTTATATCGTTATCGTATATAACGTTATACGTTATATCGTTATAGTACATAACATTATACGTTATATCGTTATCGTATATAACGTTATACATTATATCGTTATAGTATATAACGTTATACGTTATAACGATATAGTTTATAACGTTATACGTTATATCGTAATACTACATAACGTTATACGTTATATCGTAATACTACATAACGTTATACGTTATATCGTAATACTACATAACGTTATACGTTATATCGTTATAGTATATAACGTTATACGTTATAACGATATAGTTTATAACGTTATACGTTATATCGTTATCGTATATAACGTTATACGTTATATCGATATAGTATATAACGTTATACGTTATAACGATATAGTTTATAACGTTAAACGTTATATCGTTATCGTATATAACGTTTTACGTTATATCGATATAGTATATAACGTTATACGTTATATCGTTATCGTATATAACGTTATACGTTATATCGTTATAGTACATAACGTTATACGTTATATCGTTACCGTATATAACGTTATACGTTAAATCGATATAGTATATAACGTTTTACGTTACATCGATATAGTATATAACGTTTTACGCTATATCGATATAGTATATAACGTTATACGTTATAACGATATAGTATATAACGTTAAACGTTATATCGTTATCGTATTTAACGTTTTACGTTATATCGATATAGTATATAACGTTATACGTTATATCGTTATCGTATATAACGTTATACGTTATATCGTTATAGTACATAACGTTATACGCTATATCGATATAACATATCACGTTATACGTTATAACGATATAGTTTATAACGTTATACGTTATATCGTTATCGTATATAACGTTTTACGTTATATCGTTATAGTATATAACGTTATACGTTATATCGTAATACTACATAACGTTATAAGTTATATCGTAATACTACATAACGTTATACGTTATATCGTAATACTACATAACGTTATACGTTATATCGTAATACTACATAACGTTATACGTTATATCGTAATACTACATAACGTTATACGTTATATCGTAATACTACATAACGTTATACGTTATATCGTAATACTACATAACGTTATACGTTATATCGTAATACTACATAACGTTATACGTTATATCGTAATACTACATAACGTTATACGTTATATCGATATAGTATATAACGTTATACGTTATAACGATATAGTTTATAACGTTATACGTTATATCGATATAGTATATAACGTTTTACGTTACATCGATATAGTATATAACGCTATACGTTATAACGATATAGTATATAACGTTAAACGTTATATCGTTATCGTATATAACCTTATGCGTTATATCGTTATAGTACATAACGTTATACGTTATATCGCTATCGTATATAACGTTACACGTTATATCGTTATCGTATATAACGTTTTACGTTATATCGATATAGTATATAACGTTATACGTTATATCGTTATAGTATCTAACGTTATATGTTATATCGATATAGTATATAACGTTATACGTTATATCGTTATCGTATATAACGTTATACGTTATATCGTTATAGTACATAACGTTATACGTTATATCGTTATCGTATATAACGTTATACATTATATCGATATAGTATATAACGTTATACGTTATAACGATTTAGTTTATAACGTTATACGTTATATCGTTATCGTATACAACGTTATACGTTATATCGTTATAGTACATAACGTTATACGTTATATCGATATAGTATATAACGTTATACGTTATATCCATATAGTATATAACGTTTTACGTTATATCGTTATCGTATATAACGTTATACGTTATATCGTAATACTACATAACGTTATACGTTATATCGTAATACTACATAACGTTGTACGTTATATCGTTATAGTATCTAACGTTATATGTTATATCGATATAGTATATAACGTTTTACGTTATATCGTTATAGTATATAACGTTATACGTTATATGGATATAGCATATAACGTTATACATTATATCGTGATACTACATAACGTTATACGTTATATCGTAATACTACATAACGTTATACGTTATATCGTAATACTACATAACGTTATACGTTATATCGTTATAGTACATAACGTTATACGCTATATCGATATAGCATATCACGTTATACGTTATAACGATATAGTTTATAACGTTATACGTTATATCGTTATCGTATATAACGTTATGCGTTATATCGTTATCGTATATAACGTTATGCGTTATATCGTTATCGTATATAACGTTATACGTTATATGGATATACCATATAACGTTATACGTTATATCGTAATACTACATAACGTTATACGTTATATCGTAATACTACATAACGTTATACGTTATATCGCTATCGTATATAACGTTATACGTTATATCGTTATCGTATATAACGTTATGCGTTATATCGTTATCGTATATAACGTTATACGTTATATCGTAATACTACATAACGTTATACGTTATATCGTTATAGTATATAACGTTATAAGTTATAACGATATAGTTTATAACGTTATACGTTATATCGTTATCGTATATAACGTTATACGTTATATCGATATAGTATATAACGTTTTACGTTATATCGTTATAGTATATAACGTTTTACGTTATATCGTTATAGTATATAACGTTATACGTTATATGGATATAGCATATAACGTTATACGTTATATCGTAATACTACATAACGTTATACGTTATATCGTAATACTACATAACGTTATACGTTATATCGTTATAGTATATAACGTTATACGTTATATGGTTATAGCATATAACGTTATACGTTATATCGTAATACTACATAACGTTATACGTTATATCGTAATACTACATAACGTTATACGTTATATCGTTATAGTATATAACGTTATACGTTATAACGATATAGTTTATAACGTTATACGTTATATCGTTATCGTATATAACGTTATACGTTATATCGTTATCGTATATAACGTTATACGTTTTATCGCTATCGTATATAACGTTATACGTTATATCGCTATCGTATATAACGTTATCCGTTATATCGTTATCGTATATAACGTTATACGTTATATCGTTATCGTATATAACGTTCTACGTTATATCGTTATAGTACATAACGTTATACGTTATATCGTTACCGTATATAACGTTGTAAGTTATATCGTTATAGTACATAACGTTATACGTTATATCGATATAGCATATCACGTTATACGTTATAACGATATAGTTTATAACGTTATACGTTATATCGTTATCGTATATAACGTTTTACGTTATATCGTTATAGTATATAACGTAATACATTATATCAATATAGTATATAACGTTATACGTTATAACGATATAGTTTTTAACGTTATACGTTATATCGTTATCGTATATAACGTTATACGTTATATCGTTATAGTACATAACGTTATACGTTATATCGTTATCGTATATAACGTTATACATTATATCGATATAGTATATAACGTTATACGTTATAACGATATAGTTTATAACGTTATACGTTATATCGTTATCGTATACAACGTTATACGTTATATCGTTATAGTACATAACGTTATACGTTATATCCATATAGTATATAACGTTATACGTTATATCCATATAGTATATAACGTTTTACGTTATATCGTTATCGTATATAACGTTATACGTTATATCGTAATACTACATAACGTTATACGTTTATCGTAATACTACATAACATTATACGTTATATCGTTATAGTATCTAACGTTATATGTTATATCGATATAGTATATAACGTTTTACGTTATATCGTTATAGTATATAACGTTATACGTTATATGGATATAGCATATAACGTTATACATTATATCGTGATACTACATAACGTTATACGTTATATCGTAATACTACATAACGTTATACGTTATATCGTAATACTACATAACGTTATACGTTATATCGTTATAGTACATAACGTTATACGCTATATCGATATAGCATATCACGTTATACGTTATAACGATATAGTTTATAACGTTATACGTTATATCGTTATCGTATATAACGCTATACGTTATAACGATATAGTTTATAACGTTATACGTTATATCGCTATCGTATATAACGTTTTACGTTATATCGTTATAGTACATAACGTTATACGTTATATCGTTATCGTATATAACATTATACGTTATATCGATATCGTATATAACGTTTTACGTTATATCGTTATAGTATATAACGTTATACGTTATATCGTTATAGTACATAACGTTATACGTTATATCGATATAGTATATAACGTTTTACGTTATATCGCTATAGTATATAACGTTTTACGTTATATCGCTATAGTATATAACGTTATACGTTATATGGATATAGCATATAACGTTATACGTTATATCGTAATACTACATAACGTTATACGTTATATCGTAATACTACATAACGTTATACGTTATATCGTTATAGTATATAACGTTATACGTTATATCGATATAGTATATAACGTTTTACGTTATATCGATATAGTATATAACGTTATACGTTATATGGATATAGCATATAACGTTATACCTTATATCGATATAGTATATAACGTTATACGTTATAACGATATAGTTTATAACGTTATACGTTATATCGTAATACTACATAACGTTATACGTTATATCGATATAGTATATAACGTTTTACGTTATATCGTTACCGTATATAACGTTATACGTTATATCGTTATCGTATATAACGTTATACGTTATATCGTTATAGTACATAACATTATACGTTATATCGTTATCGTATATAACGTTATACATTATATCGATATATGATATAACGTTATACGTTATATAGATATAGTATATAACGTTATACGTTATAACGATATAGTTTATAACGTTATACGTTATATGGATATAGCATATAACGTTATACGTTATATCGATATAGTATATAACGTTATACGTTATATCGATATAGTATATAACGTTTTACGTTATATCGTTATAGTATATAACGTTATACGTTATATGGATATAGCATATAACGTTATACGTTATATCGTTATCGTATATAACGTTATACGTTATATCGCTATCATATATAACGTTATACGTTATATCGCTATCGTATATAACGTTATCCGTTATATCGTTATCGTATATAACGTTATACGTTATATCGATATAGTATATAACGTTATACGTTATAACGATATAGTTTTTAACGTTATACGTTATATCGTTATCGTATATAACGTTATACGTTATATCGTTATCGTATATAACGTTATACATTATATCGATATAGTATATAACGTTATACGTTATAACGATATAGTTTATAACGTTATACGTTATATCGTTATCGTATACAACGTTATACGTTATATCGTTATAGTACATAACGTTATACGTTATATCCATATAGTATATAACGTTATACGTTATATCCATATAGTATATAACGTTTTACGTTATATCGTTATCGTATATAACGTTATACGTTATATCGTAATACTACATAACGTTATACGTTTATCGTAATACTACATAACGTTATACGTTATATCGTTATAGTATCTAACGTTATATGTTATATCGATATAGTATATAACGTTTTACGTTATATCGTTATAGTATATAACGTTATACGTTATATGGATATAGCATATAACGTAATACATTATATCGTGATACTACATAACGTTATACGTTATATCGTAATACTACATAACGTTATACGTTATATCGTAATACTACATAACGTTATACGTTATATCGTTATAGTACATAACGTTATACGCTATATCGATATAGCATATCACGTTATACGTTATAACGATATAGTTTATAACGTTATACGTTATATCGTTATCGTATATAACGCTATACGTTATAACGATATAGTTTATAACGTTATACGTTATATCGCTATCGTATATAACGTTTTACGTTATATCGTTATAGTACATAACGTTATACGTTATATCGTTATCGTATATAACATTATACGTTATATCGATATCGTATATAACGTTTTACGTTATATCGTTATAGTATATAACGTTATACGTTATATCGTTATAGTACATAACGTTATACGTTATATCGATATAGTATATAACGTTTTACGTTATATCGTTATAGTATATAACGTTATACGTTATATGGATATAGCATATAACGTTATACGTTATATCGTAATACTACATAACGTTATACGTTATATCGTAATACTACATAACGTTATACGTTATATCGTTATAGTATATAACGTTATACGTTATATCGATATAGTATATAACGTTTTACGTTATATCGATATAGTATATAACGTTATACGTTATATGGATATAGCATATAACGTTATACGTTATATCGTAATACTACATAACGTTATACGTTATATCGTTATCGTATATAACGTTATACGTTATATCGTTATAGTACACAACATTATACGTTATATCGTTATCGTATATAACGTTATACATTATATCGATATAGTATATAACGTTATACGTTATAACGATATAGTTTATAACGTTATACGTTATATCGTAATACTACATAACGTTATACGTTATATCGATATAGTATATAACGTTTTACGTTATATCGTTATCGTATATAACGTTATACGTTATATCGTTATCTTATATAACGTTATACGTTATATCGATATCGTATATAACGTTTTACGTTATATCGTTATAGTATATAACGTTATACGTTATATCGTTATAGTACATAACGTTATACGTTATATCGTTATAGTACATAACATTATACGTTATATCGATATCGTATATAACGTTTTACGTTATATCGTTATAGTATATAACGTTATACGTTATATCGTTATAGTACATAACGTTATACGTTATATCGATATAGTGTATAACGTTATACGTTATATCGTTATCGTATATAACGTTATACGTTATATCGTTATAGTACATAACATTATACGTTATATCGTTATCGTATATAACGTTATACATTATATCGATATATGATATAACGTTATACGTTATATAGATGTAGTATATAACGTTATACGTTATAACGATATAGTTTATAACGTTATCCGTTATATCGTTATCGTATATAACGTTATACGTTATATCGATATAGTATATAACGTTATACGTTATATCGATATAGTATATAACGTTATACGTTATATCGATATAGTATATAACGTTTTACGTTATATCGTTATAGTATATAACGTTATAAGTTATAACGATATAGTTTATAACGTTATACGTTATATCGTTATCGTATATAACGTTATACGTTATATCGATATAGTATATAACGTTTTACGTTATATCGTTATAGTATATAACGTTTTACGTTATATGGATATAGCATATAACGTTATACGTTATATCGTTATCGTATATAACGTTATACGTTATATCGCTATCGTATATAACGTTATACGTTATATCGTTATAGTACATAACATTATACGTTATATCGTTATCGTATATAACGATATACATTATATCGATATATGATATAACGTTATACGTTATATAGATATAGTATATAACGTTATACGTTATAACGATATAGTTTATAACGTTATACGTTATATGGATATAGCATATAACGTTATACGTTATATCGATATAGTATATAACGTTTTACGTTATATCGTTATAGTATATAACGTTATACGTTATAACGATATAGTTTATAACGTTATACGTTATATCGTTATAGTACATAACGTTATACGTTATATCGTTATCGTATATAACGTTATACATTATATCGATATAGTATATAACGTTATACGTTATAACGATATAGTTTATAACGTTATACGTTATATCGTAATACTACATAACGTTATAAGTTATATCGTAATACTACATAACGTTATACGTTATATCGTAATACTACATAACGTTATACGTTATATCGTAATACTACATAACGTTATACGTTATATCGTTATAGTATATAACGTTATACGTTATAACGATATAGTTTATAACGTTATACGTTATATCGTTATCGTATATAACGTTTTACGTTATATCGATATAGTATATAACGTTATACGTTATAACGATATAGTTTATAACGTTATACGTTATATCGTAATACTACATAACGTTATACGTTATATCGATATCGTATATAACGTTATACGTTATATCGTTATCGTATATAACGTTATGCGTTATATCGTTATCGTATATAACGTTATACGTTATATCGTAATACTACATAACGTTATACGTTATATCGTTATAGTATATAACGTTATAAGTTATAACGATATAGTTTATAACGTTATACGTTATATCGTTATCGTATATAACGTTATACGTTATATCGATATAGTATATAACGTTTTACGTTATATCGTTATAGTATATAACGTTTTACGTTATATGGATATAGCATATAACGTTATACGTTATATCGTTATCGTATATAACGTTATACGTTATATCGCTATCGTATATAACGTTATACGTTATATCGCTATCGTATATAACGTTATACGTTATATCGTTATAGTACATAACATTATACGTTATATCGTTATCGTATATAACGATATACATTATATCGATATATGATATAACGTTATACGTTATATAGATATAGTATATAACGTTATACGTTATAACGATATAGTTTATAACGTTATACGTTATATGGATATAGCATATAACGTTATACGTTATATCGATATAGTATATAACGTTTTACGTTATATCGTTATAGTATATAACGTTATACGTTATAACGATATAGTTTATAACGTTATACGTTATATTGTTATAGTACATAACGTTATACGTTATATCGTTATCGTATATAACGTTATACATTATATCGATATAGTATATAACGTTATACGTTATAACGATATAGTTTATAACGTTATACGTTATATCGTAATACTACATAACGTTATAAGTTATATCGTAATACTACATAACGTTATACGTTATATCGTAATACTACATAACGTTATACGTTATATCGTAATACTACATAACGTTATACGTTATATCGTTATAGTATATAACGTTATACGTTATAACGATATAGTTTATAACGTTATACGTTATATCGTTATCGTATATAACGTTTTACGTTATATCGATATAGTATATAACGTTATACGTTATAACGATATAGTATATAACGTTAAACGTTATATCGTTATCGTATATAACGTTTTACGTTATATCGATATAGTATATAACGTTATACGTTATATCGTTATCGTATATAACGTTATACGTTATATCGTAATACTACATAACGTTATACGTTATATTGATATAGTATATAACGTTTTACGTTATATCGTTATCGTATATAACGTTATACGTTATATCGTTATAGTATATAACATTATACGTTATATCGTTATCGTATATAACGTTATACATTATATCGATATAGTATATAACGTTATACGTTATAACGATATAGTTTATAACGTTATACGTTATATCGTAATACTACATAACGTTATACGTTATATCGTAATACTACATAACGTTATACGTTATATCGTAATACTACATAACGTTATACGTTATATCGTTATAGTATATAACGTTATACGTTATAACGATATAGTTTATAACGTTATACGTTATATCGTTATCGTATATAACGTTATACGTTATATCGATATAGTATATAACGTTATACGTTATAACGATATAGTTTATAACGTATAACGTTATATCGTTATCGTATATAACGTTTTACGTTATATCGATATAGTATATAACGTTATACGTTATATCGTTATCGTATATAACGTTATACGTTATATCGTTATAGTACATAACGTTATACGTTATATCGTTACCGTATATAACGTTATACGTTAAATCGATATAGTATATAACGTTTTACGTTACATCGATATAGTATATAACGTTTTACGCTATATCGATATAGTATATAACGTTATACGTTATAACGATATAGTATATAACGTTAAACGTTATATCGTTATCGTATTTAACGTTTTACGTTATATCGATATAGTATATAACGTTATACGTTATATCGTTATCGTATATAACGTTATACGTTATATCGTTATAGTACATAACGTTATACGCTATATCGATATAACGTATAACGTTATACGTTATAACGATATAGTTTATAACGTTATACGTTATATCGTTATCGTATATAACGTTTTACGTTATATCGTTATAGTATATAACGTTATACGTTATATCGTAATACTACATAACGTTATAAGTTATATCGTAATACTACATAACGTTATACGTTATATCGTAATACTACATAACGTTATACGTTATATCGTAATACTACATAACGTTATACGTTATATCGTAATACTACATAACGTTATACGTTATATCGTAATACTACATAACGTTATACGTTATATCGTAATACTACATAACGTTATACGTTATATCGTAATACTACATAACGTTATACGTTATATCGTAATACTACATAACGTTATACGTTATATCGATATAGTATATAACGTTATACGTTATAACGATATAGTTTATAACGTTATACGTTATATCGATATAGTATATAACGTTTTACGTTACATCGATATAGTATATAACGCTATACGTTATAACGATATAGTATATAACGTTAAACGTTATATCGTTATCGTATATAACCTTATGCGTTATATCGTTATAGTACATAACGTTATACGTTATATCGCTATCGTATATAACGTTACACGTTATATCGTTATCGTATATAACGTTATACGTTATATCGATATAGTATATAACGTTATACGTTATATCGTTGTCGTATATAGCGTTATACGTTAAATCGCTATCGTATATAACGTTATACGTTATAACGATATAGTTTATAACGTTATGCGTTAAATCGATATAGTATATAACGTTTTACGTTACATCGATATAGTATATAACGTTTTACGTTACATCGATATAGTATATAACGTTTTACGTTATATCGATATAGTATATAACGTTATACGTTATAACGATATAGTTTATAACGTTAAACGTTATATCGTTATCGTATATAACGTTTTACGTTATATCGATATAGTATATAACGTTATACATTATATCGTTATCGTATATAACGTTATACGTTATATCGTTATAGTACATAACGTTATACGCTATATCGTTACCGTATATAACGTTATACGTTAAATCGATATAGTATATAACGTTTTACGTTACATCGATATAGTATATAACGTTTTACGCTATATCGATATAGTATATAACGTTATACGTTATAACGATATAGTATATAACGTTAAACGTTATATCGATATAACATATCACGTTATACGTTATATCGATATAGTATATAACGTTATACGTTATATCGTTATCGTATATAACGTTTTACGTTATATCGTTATAGTATATAACGTTAAACGTTATATCGTTATCGTATATAACGTTTTACGTTATATCGATATAGTATATAACGTTATACGTTATATCGTTATCGTATATAACGTTATACGTTATATCGTTATAGTACATAACGTTATACGTTATATCGTTATCGTATATAACGTTATACGTTAAATCGATATAGTATATAACGTTTTACGTTACATCGATATAGTACATAACGTTATACGTTAAATCGATATAGTATATAACGTTTTACGTTACATCGATATAGTACATAACGTTATACGTTATATCGTTATCGTATATAACGTTTTACGTTATATCGATATAGTATATAACGTTATACGTTATATCGTTATAGTATCTAACGTTATATGTTATATCGATATAGTATATAACGTTTTACGTTATATCGTTATAGTATATAACGTTATACGTTATATGGATATAGCATAAAACGTTATACATTATATCGTGATACTACATAACGTTATACGTTATATCGTAATACTACATAACGTTATACGTTATATCGTAATACTACATAACGTTATACGTTATATCGTTATAGTACATAACGTTATACGCTATATCGATATAGCATATCACGTTATACGTTATAACGATATAGTTTATAACGTTATACGTTATATCGTTATCGTATATAACGTTATACGTTATATCGCTATCATATATAACGTTATACGTTATATCGCTATCGTATATAACGTTATCCGTTATATCGTTATCGTATATAACGTTATACGTTATATCGATATAGTATATAACGTTATACGTTATAACGATATAGTTTTTAACGTTATACGTTATATCGTTATCGTATATAACGTTATACGTTATATCGTTATCGTATATAACGTTATACATTATATCGATATAGTATATAACGTTATACGTTATAACGTTATAGTTTATAACGTTATACGTTATATCGTTATCGTATACAACGTTATACGTTATATCGTTATAGTACATAACGTTATACGTTATATCCATATAGTATATAACGTTATACGTTATATCCATATAGTATATAACGTATAACGTTATATCGTTATCGTATATAACGTTATACGTTATATCGTAATACTACATAACGTTATACGTTTATCGTAATACTACATAACGTTATACGTTATATCGTTATAGTATCTAACGTTATATGTTATATCGATATAGTATATAACGTTTTACGTTATATCGTTATAGTATATAACGTTATACGTTATATGGATATAGCATATAACGTAATACATTATATCGTGATACTACATAACGTTATACGTTATATCGTAATACTACATAACGTTATACGTTATATCGTAATACTACATAACGTTATACGTTATATCGTTATAGTACATAACGTTATACGCTATATCGATATAGCATATCACGTTATACGTTATAACGATATAGTTTATAACGTTATACGTTATATCGTTATCGTATATAACGCTATACGTTATAACGATATAGTTTATAACGTTATACGTTATATCGCTATCGTATATAACGTTTTACGTTATATCGTTATAGTACATAACGTTATACGTTATATCGTTATCGTATATAACATTATACGTTATATCGATATCGTATATAACGTTTTACGTTATATCGTTATAGTATATAACGTTATACGTTATATCGTTATAGTACATAACGTTATACGTTATATCGATATAGTATATAACGTTTTACGTTATATCGCTATAGTATATAACGTTATACGTTATATGGATATAGCATATAACGTTATACGTTATATCGTAATACTACATAACGTTATACGTTATATCGTAATACTACATAACGTTATACGTTATATCGTTATAGTATATAACGTTATACGTTATATCGATATAGTATATAACGTTTTACGTTATATCGATATAGTATATAACGTTATACGTTATATGGATATAGCATATAACGTTATACGTTATATCGTAATACTACATAACGTTATACGTTATATCGTTATCGTATATAACGTTATACGTTATATCGTTATAGTACACAACATTATACGTTATATCGTTATCGTATATAACGTTATACGTTATATCGATATCGTATATAACGTTTTACGTTATATCGTTATAGTATATAACGTTATACGTTATATCGTTATAGTACATAACGTTATACGTTATATCGTTATAGTACATAACATTATACGTTATATCGATATCGTATATAACGTTTTACGTTATATCGTTATCGTATATAACGTTTTACGTTATATCGATATAGTATATAACGTTATACATTATATCGTTATCGTATATAACGTTATACGTTATATCGTTATAGTACATAACGTTATACGCTATATCGTTACCGTATATAACGTTATACGTTAAATCGATATAGTATATAACGTTTTACGTTACATCGATATAGTATATAACGTTTTACGCTATATCGATATAGTATATAACGTTATACGTTATAACGATATAGTATATAACGTTAAACGTTATATCGATATAACATATCACGTTATACGTTATATCGATATAGTATATAACGTTATACGTTATATCGTTATCGTATATAACGTTTTACGTTATATCGTTATAGTATATAACGTTAAACGTTATATCGTTATCGTATATAACGTTTTACGTTATATCGATATAGTATATAACGTTATACGTTATATCGTTATCGTATATAACGTTATACGTTATATCGTTATAGTACATAACGTTATACGTTATATCGTTATCGTATATAACGTTATACGTTAAATCGATATAGTATATAACGTTTTACGTTACATCGATATAGTACATAACGTTATACGTTAAATCGATATAGTATATAACGTTTTACGTTACATCGATATAGTACATAACGTTATACGTTATATCGTTATCGTATATAACGTTTTACGTTATATCGATATAGTATATAACGTTATACGTTATATCGTTATAGTATCTAACGTTATATGTTATATCGATATAGTATATAACGTTTTACGTTATATCGTTATAGTATATAACGTTATACGTTATATGGATATAGCATAAAACGTTATACATTATATCGTGATACTACATAACGTTATACGTTATATCGTAATACTACATAACGTTATACGTTATATCGTAATACTACATAACGTTATACGTTATATCGTTATAGTACATAACGTTATACGCTATATCGATATAGCATATCACGTTATACGTTATAACGATATAGTTTATAACGTTATACGTTATATCGTTATCGTATATAACGTTATACGTTATATCGCTATCATATATAACGTTATACGTTATATCGCTATCGTATATAACGTTATACGTTATATCGTTATCGTATATAACGTTATACGTTATATCGATATAGTATATAACGTTATACGTTATAACGATATAGTTTTTAACGTTATACGTTATATCGTTATCGTATATAACGTTATACGTTATATCGTTATCGTATATAACGTTATACATTATATCGATATAGTATATAACGTTATACGTTATAACGTTATAGTTTATAACGTTATACGTTATATCGTTATCGTATACAACGTTATACGTTATATCGTTATAGTACATAACGTTATACGTTATATCCATATAGTATATAACGTTATACGTTATATCCATATAGTATATAACGTTTTACGTTATATCGTTATCGTATATAACGTTATACGTTATATCGTAATACTACATAACGTTATACGTTTATCGTAATACTACATAACGTTATACGTTATATCGTTATAGTATCTAACGTTATATGTTATATCGATATAGTATATAACGTTTTACGTTATATCGTTATAGTATATAACGTTATACGTTATATGGATATAGCATATAACGTAATACATTATATCGTGATACTACATAACGTTATACGTTATATCGTAATACTACATAACGTTATACGTTATATCGTAATACTACATAACGTTATACGTTATATCGTTATAGTACATAACGTTATACGCTATATCGATATAGCATATCACGTTATACGTTATAACGATATAGTTTATAACGTTATACGTTATATCGTTATCGTATATAACGCTATACGTTATAACGATATAGTTTATAACGTTATACGTTATATCGCTATCGTATATAACGTTTTACGTTATATCGTTATAGTACATAACGTTATACGTTATATCGTTATCGTATATAACATTATACGTTATATCGATATCGTATATAACGTTTTACGTTATATCGTTATAGTATATAACGTTATACGTTATATCGTTATAGTACATAACGTTATACGTTATATCGATATAGTATATAACGTTTTACGTTATATCGTTATAGTATATAACGTTATACGTTATATGGATATAGCATATAACGTTATACGTTATATCGTAATACTACATAACGTTATACGTTATATCGTAATACTACATAACGTTATACGTTATATCGTTATAGTATATAACGTTATACGTTATATCGATATAGTATATAACGTTTTACGTTATATCGATATAGTATATAACGTTATACGTTATATGGATATAGCATATAACGTTATACGTTATATCGTAATACTACATAACGTTATACGTTATATCGTTATCGTATATAACGTTATACGTTATATCGTTATAGTACACAACATTATACGTTATATCGTTATCGTATATAACGTTATACGTTATATCGATATCGTATATAACGTTTTACGTTATATCGTTATAGTATATAACGTTATACGTTATATCGTTATAGTACATAACGTTATACGTTATATCGTTATAGTACATAACATTATACGTTATATCGATATCGTATATAACGTTTTACGTTATATCGTTATAGTATATAACGTTATACGTTATATCGTTATAGTACATAACGTTATACGTTATATCGATATAGTATATAACGTTATACGTTATATCGTTATCGTATATAACGTTATACGTTATATCGTTATAGTACATAACATTATACGTTATATCGTTATCGTATATAACGTTATACATTATATCGATATATGATATAACGTTATACGTTATATAGATATAGTATATAACGTTATACGTTATAACGATATAGTTTATAACGTTATACGTTATATGGATATAGCATATAACGTTATACGTTATATCGATATAGTATATAACGTTATACGTTATATCGATATAGTATATAACGTTTTACGTTATATCGTTATAGTATATAACGTTATACGTTATATGGATATAGCGTATAACGTTATACGTTATATCGTTATCGTATATAACGTTATACGTTATATCGCTATCGTATATAACGTTATACGTTATATCGCTATCGTATATAACGTTATCCGTTATATCGTTATCGTATATAACGTTATACGTTATATCGATATAGTATATAACGTTATACGTTATATCGATATAGTATATAACGTTATACGTTATATCGATATAGTATATAACGTTTTACGTTATATCGTTATAGTACATAACGTTATACGTTATAACGATATAGTTTATAACGTTATACGTTATATCGTTATAGTACATAACGTTATACGTTATATCGTTATCGTATATAACGTTATACATTATATCGATATAGTATATAACGTTATACGTTATAACGATATAGTTTATAACGTTATACGTTATATCGTAATACTACATAACGTTATACGTTATATCGATATAGTATATAACGTTTTACGTTATATCGTTATCGTATATAACGTTATACGTTATATCGTTATCGTAGATAACGTTATACGTTATATCGATATCGTATATAACGTTTTACGTTATATCGTTATAGTATATAACGTTATACGTTATATCGTTATAGTACATAACGTTATACGTTATATCGTTATAGTACATAACATTATACGTTATATCGATATCGTATATAACGTTTTACGTTATATCGTTATAGTATATAACGTTATACGTTATATGGATATACCATATAACGTTATACGTTATATCGTAATACTACATAACGTTATACGTTATATCGTAATACTACATAACGTTATACGTTATATCGCTATCGTATATAACGTTATACGTTATATCGTTATCGTATATAACGTTATGCGTTATATCGTTATCGTATATAACGTTATACGTTATATCGTAATACTACATAACGTTATACGTTATATCGTTATAGTATATAACGTTATAAGTTATAACGATATAGTTTATAACGTTATACGTTATATCGTTATCGTATATAACGTTATACGTTATATCGATATAGTATATAACGTTTTACGTTATATCGTAATACTACATAACGTTATACGTTATATCGTAATACTACATAACGTTATACGTTATATCGCTATCGTATATAACGTTATACGTTATATCGTTATCGTATATAACGTTATGCGTTATATCGTTATCGTATATAACGTTATACGTTATATCGTAATACTACATAACGTTATACGTTATATCGTTATAGTATATAACGTTATACGTTATATCGCTATCGTATATAACGTTATACGTTATATCGTTATAGTACATAACATTATACGTTATATCGTTATCGTATATAACGTTATACATTATATCGATATATGATATAACGTTATACGTTATATAGATATAGTATATAACGTTATACGTTATAACGATATAGTTTATAACGTTATACGTTATATGGATATAGCATATAACTTTATACGTTATATCGATATAGTATATAACGTTTTACGTTATATCGTTATAGTACATAACGTTATACGTTATAACGATATAGTTTATAACGTTATACGTTATATCGTTATAGTACATAACGTTATACGTTATATCGTTATCGTATATAACGTTATACATTATATCGATATAGTATATAACGTTATACGTTATAACGATATAGTTTATAACGTTATACGTTATATCGTAATACTACATAACGTTATACGTTATATCGTTATAGTATATAACGTTATACGTTATAACGATATAGTTTATAACGTTATACGTTATATCGTTATCGTATATAACGTTTTACGTTATATCGATATAGTTTATAACGTTATACGTTATATCGTTATCGTATATAACGTTATACGTTATATCGATATAGTATATAACGTTATACGTTATAACGATATAGTTTATAACGTTAAACGTTATATCGTTATCGTATATAACGTTTTACGTCATATCGATATAGTATATAACGTTATACGTTATATCGTTATCGTATATAACGTTATACGTTATATGGTTATAGTACATAACGTTATACGTTATATCGTTACCGTATATAACGTTATACGTTAAATCGATATAGTATATAACGTTTTACGTTACATCGATATAGTATATAACGTTTTACGCTATATCGATATAGTATATAACGTTATACGTTATAACGATATAGTATATAACGTTAAACGTTATATCGTTATCGTATTTAACGTTTTACGTTATATCGATATAGTATATAACGTTATACGTTATATCGTTATCGTATATAACGTTATACGTTATATCGTTATAGTACATAACGTTATACGCTATATCGATATAACATATCACGTTATACGTTATAACGATATAGTTTATAACGTTATACGTTATATCGTTATCGTATATAACGTTTTACGTTATATCGTTATAGTATATAACGTTATACGTTATATCGTAATACTACATAACGTTATAAGTTATATCGTAATACTACATAACGTTATACGTTATATCGTAATACTACATAACGTTATACGTTATATCGTAATACTACATAACGTTATACGTTATATCGTAATACTACATAACGTTATACGTTATATCGTAATACTACATAACGTTATACGTTATATCGTAATACTACATAACGTTATACGTTATATCGTAATACTACATAACGTTATACGTTATATCGTAATACTACATAACGTTATACGTTATATCGATATAGTATATAACGTTATACGTTATAACGATATAGTTTATAACGTTATACGTTATATCGATATAGTATATAACGTTTTACGTTACATCGATATAGTATATAACGCTATACGTTATAACGATATAGTATATAACGTTAAACGTTATATCGTTATCGTATATAACCTTATGCGTTATATCGTTATAGTACATAACGTTATACGTTATAACGCTATCGTATATAACGTTACACGTTATATCGTTATCGTATATAACGTTATACGTTATATCGATATAGTATATAACGTTATACGTTATATCGTTATCGTATATAGCGTTATACGTTAAATCGCTATCGTATATAACGTTATACGTTATAACGATATAGTTTATAACGTTATGCGTTAAATCGATATAGTATATAACGTTTTACGTTACATCGATATAGTATATAACGTTTTACGTTACATCGATATAGTATATAACGTTTTACGTTACATCGATATAGTATATAACGTTTTACGTTATAACGATATAGTTTATAACGTTAAACGTTATATCGTTATCGTATATAACGTTTTACGTTATATCGATATAGTATATAACGTTATACATTATATCGTTATCGTATATAACGTTATACGTTATATCGTTATAGTACATAACGTTATACGCTATATCGTTACCGTATATAACGTTATACGTTAAATCGATATAGTATATAACGTTTTACGTTACATCGATATAGTATATAACGTTTTACGCTATATCGATATAGTATATAACGTTATACGTTATAACGATATAGTATATAACGTTAAACGTTATATCGATATAACATATCACGTTATACGTTATATCGATATAGTATATAACGTTATACGTTATATCGTTATCGTATATAACGTTTTACGTTATATCGTTATAGTATATAACGTTAAACGTTATATCGTTATCGTATATAACGTTTTACGTTATATCGATATAGTATATAACGTTATACGTTATATCGTTATCGTATATAACGTTATACGTTATATCGTTATAGTACATAACGTTATACGTTATATCGTTATCGTATATAACGTTATACGTTAAATCGGTATAGTATATAACGTTTTACGTTACATCGATATAGTACATAACGTTATACGTTAAATCGATATAGTATATAACGTTTTACGTTACATCGATATAGTACATAACGTTATACGTTATATCGTTATCGTATATAACGTTTTACGTTATATCGATATAGTATATAACGTTATACGTTATATCGTTATAGTATCTAACGTTATATGTTATATCGATATAGTATATAACGTTTTACGTTATATCGTTATAGTATATAACGTTATACGTTATATGGATATAGCATATAACGTTATACATTATATCGTGATACTACATAACGTTATACGTTATATCGTAATACTACATAACGTTATACGTTATATCGTAATACTACATAACGTTATACGTTATATCGTAATACTACATAACGTTATACGTTATATCGTTATAGTACATAACGTTATACGCTATATCGATATAGCATATCACGTTATACGTTATAACGATATAGTTTATAACGTTATACGTTATATCGTTATCGTATATAACGTTATACGTTATATCGCTATCATATATAACGTTATACGTTATATCGCTATCGTATATAACGTTATCCGTTATATCGTTATCGTATATAACGTTATACGTTATATCGATATAGTATATAACGTTATACGTTATAACGATATAGTTTTTAACGTTATACGTTATATCGTTATCGTATATAACGTTATACGTTATATCGTTATCGTATATAACGTTATACATTATATCGATATAGTATATAACGTTATACGTTATAACGATATAGTTTATAACGTTATACGTTATATCGTTATCGTATACAACGTTATACGTTATATCGTTATAGTACATAACGTTATACGTTATATCCATATAGTATATAACGTTATACGTTATATCCATATAGTATATAACGTTTTACGTTATATCGTTATCGTATATAACGTTATACGTTATATCGTAATACTACATAACGTTATACGTTTATCGTAATACTACATAACGTTATACGTTATATCGTTATAGTATCTAACGTTATATGTTATATCGATATAGTATATAACGTTTTACGTTATATCGTTATAGTATATAACGTTATACGTTATATGGATATAGCATATAACGTAATACATTATATCGTGATACTACATAACGTTATACGTTATATCGTAATACTACATAACGTTATACGTTATATCGTAATACTACATAACGTTATACGTTATATCGTTATAGTACATAACGTTATACGCTATATCGATATAGCATATCACGTTATACGTTATAACGATATAGTTTATAACGTTATACGTTATATCGTTATCGTATATAACGCTATACGTTATAACGATATAGTTTATAACGTTATACGTTATATCGCTATCGTATATAACGTTTTACGTTATATCGTTATAGTACATAACGTTATACGTTATATCGTTATCGTATATAACATTATACGTTATATCGATATCGTATATAACGTTTTACGTTATATCGTTATAGTATATAACGTTATACGTTATATCGTTATAGTACATAACGTTATACGTTATATCGATATAGTATATAACGTTTTACGTTATATCGCTATAGTATATAACGTTATACGTTATATGGATATAGCATATAACGTTATACGTTATATCGTAATACTACATAACGTTATACGTTATATCGTAATACTACATAACGTTATACGTTATATCGTTATAGTATATAACGTTATACGTTATATCGATATAGTATATAACGTTTTACGTTATATCGATATAGTATATAACGTTATACGTTATATGGATATAGCATATAACGTTATACGTTATATCGTAATACTACATAACGTTATACGTTATATCGTTATCGTATATAACGTTATACGTTATATCGTTATAGTACACAACATTATACGTTATATCGCTATCGTATATAACGTTTTACGTTATATCGTTATAGTACATAACGTTATACGTTATATCGTTATCGTATATAACATTATACGTTATATCGATATCGTATATAACGTTTTACGTTATATCGTTATAGTATATAACGTTATACGTTATATCGTTATAGTACATAACGTTATACGTTATATCGATATAGTATATAACGTTTTACGTTATATCGTTATAGTATATAACGTTATACGTTATATGGATATAGCATATAACGTTATACGTTATATCGTAATACTACATAACGTTATACGTTATATCGTAATACTACATAACGTTATACGTTATATCGTTATAGTATATAACGTTATACGTTATATCGATATAGTATATAACGTTTTACGTTATATCGATATAGTATATAACGTTATACGTTATATGGATATAGCATATAACGTTATACGTTATATCGTAATACTACATAACGTTATACGTTATATCGTTATAGTACATAACGTTATACGTTATATCGATATAGTATATAACGTTATACGTTATATCGTTATCGTATATAACGTTATACGTTATATCGTTATAGTACATAACATTATACGTTATATCGTTATCGTATATAACGTTATACATTATATCGATATATGATATAACGTTATACGTTATATAGATATAGTATATAACGTTATACGTTATAACGATATAGTTTATAACGTTATACGTTATATGGATATAGCATATAACGTTATACGTTATATCGATATAGTATATAACGTTATACGTTATATCGATATAGTATATAACGTTTTACGTTATATCGTTATAGTATATAACGTTATACGTTATATGGATATAACGTATAACGTTATACGTTATATCGTTATCGTATATAACGTTATACGTTATATCGCTATCGTATATAACGTTATACGTTATATCGCTATCGTATATAACGTTATCCGTTATATCGTTATCGTATATAACGTTATACGTTATATCGATATAGTATATAACGTTATACGTTATATCGATATAGTATATAACGTTATACGTTATATCGATATAGTATATAACGTTTTACGTTATATCGTTATAGTACATAACGTTATACGTTATAACGATATAGTTTATAACGTTATACGTTATATCGTTATAGTACATAACGTTATACGTTATATCGTTATCGTATATAACGTTATACATTATATCGATATAGTATATAACGTTATACGTTATAACGATATAGTTTATAACGTTATACGTTATATCGTAATACTACATAACGTTATACGTTATATCGATATAGTATATAACGTTTTACGTTATATCGTTATCGTATATAACGTTATACGTTATATCGTTATCGTATATAACGTTATACGTTATATCGATATCGTATATAACGTTTTACGTTATATCGTTATAGTATATAACGTTATACGTTATATCGTTATAGTACATAACGTTATACGTTATATCGTTATAGTACATAACATTATACGTTATATCGATATCGTATATAACGTTTTACGTTATATCGTTATAGTATATAACGTTATACGTTATATGGATATACCATATAACGTTATACGTTATATCGTAATACTACATAACGTTATACGTTATATCGCTATCGTATATAACGTTATACGTTATATCGTTATCGTATATAACGTTATGCGTTATATCGTTATCGTATATAACGTTATACGTTATATCGTAATACTACATAACGTTATACGTTATATCGTTATAGTATATAACGTTATAAGTTATAACGATATAGTTTATAACGTTATACGTTATATCGTTATCGTATATAACGTTATACGTTATATCGATATAGTATATAACGTTTTACGTTATATCGTTATAGTATATAACGTTTTACGTTATATGGATATAGCATATAACGTTATACGTTATATCGTTATCGTATATAACGTTATACGTTATATCGCTATCGTATATAACGTTATACGTTATATCGTTATAGTACATAACATTATACGTTATATCGTTATCGTATATAACGTTATACATTATATCGATATATGATATAACGTTATACGTTATATAGATATAGTATATAACGTTATACGTTATAACGATATAGTTTATAACGTTATACGTTATATGGATATAGCATATAACGTTATACGTTATATCGATATAGTATATAACGTTTTACGTTATATCGTTATAGTACATAACGTTATACGTTATAACGATATAGTTTATAACGTTATACGTTATATCGTTATAGTACATAACGTTATACGTTATAACGATATAGTTTATAACGTTAAACGTTATATCGTTATCGTATATAACGTTTTACGTTATATCGATATAGTATATAACGTTATACATTATATCGTTATCGTATATAACGTTATACGTTATATCGTTATAGTACATAACGTTATACGCTATATCGTTACCGTATATAACGTTATACGTTAAATCGATATAGTATATAACGTTTTACGTTACATCGATATAGTATATAACGTTTTACGCTATATCGATATAGTATATAACGTTATACGTTATAACGATATAGTATATAACGTTAAACGTTATATCGATATAACATATCACGTTATACGTTATATCGATATAGTATATAACGTTATACGTTATATCGTTATCGTATATAACGTTTTACGTTATATCGTTATAGTATATAACGTTAAACGTTATATCGTTATCGTATATAACGTTTTACGTTATATCGATATAGTATATAACGTTATACGTTATATCGTTATCGTATATAACGTTATACGTTATATCGTTATAGTACATAACGTTATACGTTATATCGTTATCGTATATAACGTTATACGTTAAATCGATATAGTATATAACGTTTTACGTTACATCGATATAGTACATAACGTTATACGTTAAATCGATATAGTATATAACGTTTTACGTTACATCGATATAGTACATAACGTTATACGTTATATCGTTATCGTATATAACGTTTTACGTTATATCGATATAGTATATAACGTTATACGTTATATCGTTATAGTATCTAACGTTATATGTTATATCGATATAGTATATAACGTTTTACGTTATATCGTTATAGTATATAACGTTATACGTTATATGGATATAGCATATAACGTTATACATTATATCGTGATACTACATAACGTTATACGTTATATCGTAATACTACATAACGTTATACGTTATATCGTAATACTACATAACGTTATACGTTATATCGTTATAGTACATAACGTTATACGCTATATCGATATAGCATATCACGTTATACGTTATAACGATATAGTTTATAACGTTATACGTTATATCGTTATCGTATATAACGTTATACGTTATATCGCTATCATATATAACGTTATACGTTATATCGCTATCGTATATAACGTTATCCGTTATATCGTTATCGTATATAACGTTATACGTTATATCGATATAGTATATAACGTTATACGTTATAACGATATAGTTTTTAACGTTATACGTTATATCGTTATCGTATATAACGTTATACGTTATATCGTTATCGTATATAACGTTATACATTATATCGATATAGTATATAACGTTATACGTTATAACGTTATAGTTTATAACGTTATAGTTTATAACGTTATACGTTATATCGTTATCGTATACAACGTTATACGTTATATCGTTATAGTACATAACGTTATACGTTATATCCATATAGTATATAACGTTATACGTTATATCCATATAGTATATAACGTTTTACGTTATATCGTTATCGTATATAACGTTATACGTTATATCGTAATACTACATAACGTTATACGTTTATCGTAATACTACATAACGTTATACGTTATATCGTTATAGTATCTAACGTTATATGTTATATCGATATAGTATATAACGTTTTACGTTATATCGTTATAGTATATAACGTTATACGTTATATGGATATAGCATATAACGTAATACATTATATCGTGATACTACATAACGTTATACGTTATATCGTAATACTACATAACGTTATACGTTATATCGTAATACTACATAACGTTATACGTTATATCGTTATAGTACATAACGTTATACGCTATATCGATATAGCATATCACGTTATACGTTATAACGATATAGTTTATAACGTTATACGTTATATCGTTATCGTATATAACGCTATACGTTATAACGATATAGTTTATAACGTTATACGTTATATCGCTATCGTATATAACGTTTTACGTTATATCGTTATAGTACATAACGTTATACGTTATATCGTTATCGTATATAACATTATACGTTATATCGATATCGTATATAACGTTTTACGTTATATCGTTATAGTATATAACGTTATACGTTATATCGTTATAGTACATAACGTTATACGTTATATCGATATAGTATATAACGTTATACGTTTATCGTAATACTACATAACGTTATACGTTATATCGTTATAGTATCTAACGTTATATGTTATATCGATATAGCATATAACGTTATACGTTATATCGATATAGTATATAACGTTATACGTTATATCGATATAGTATATAACGTTTTACGTTATATCGTTATAGTATATAACGTTATACGTTATATGGATATAGCGTATAACGTTATACGTTATATCGTTATCGTATATAACGTTATACGTTATATCGCTATCGTATATAACGTTATACGTTATATCGCTATCGTATATAACGTTATCCGTTATATCGTTATCGTATATAACGTTATACGTTATATCGATATAGTATATAACGTTATACGTTATATCGATATAGTATATAACGTTATACGTTATATCGATATAGTATATAACGTTTTACGTTATATCGTTATAGTACATAACGTTATACGTTATAACGATATAGTTTATAACGTTATACGTTATATCGTTATAGTACATAACGTTATACGTTATATCGTTATCGTATATAACGTTATACATTATATCGATATAGTATATAACGTTATACGTTATAACGATATAGTTTATAACGTTATACGTTATATCGTAATACTACATAACGTTATACGTTATATCGATATAGTATATAACGTTTTACGTTATATCGTTATCGTATATAACGTTATACGTTATATGGTTATCGTATATAACGTTATACGTTATATCGATATCGTATATAACGTTTTACGTTATATCGTTATAGTATATAACGTTATACGTTATATCGTTATAGTACATAACGTTATACGTTATATCGTTATAGTACATAACATTATACGTTATATCGATATCGTATATAACGTTTTACGTTATATCGTTATAGTATATAACGTTATACGTTATATGGATATACCATATAACGTTATACGTTATATCGTAATACTACATAACGTTATACGTTATATCGTAATACTACATAACGTTATACGTTATATCGCTATCGTATATAACGTTATACGTTATATCGTTATCGTATATAACGTTATGCGTTATATCGTTATCGTATATAACGTTATACGTTATATCGTAATACTACATAACGTTATACGTTATATCGTTATAGTATATAACGTTATAAGTTATAACGATATAGTTTATAACGTTATACGTTATATCGTTATCGTATATAACGTTATACGTTATATCGATATAGTATATAACGTTTTACGTTATATCGTTATAGTATATAACGTTTTACGTTATATGGATATAGCATATAACGTTATACGTTATATCGTTATCGTATATAACGTTATACGTTATATCGCTATCGTATATAACGTTATACGTTATATCGTTATAGTACATAACATTATACGTTATATCGTTATCGTATATAACGTTATACATTATATCGATATATGATATAACGTTATACGTTATATAGATATAGTATATAACGTTATACGTTATAACGATATAGTTTATAACGTTATACGTTATATGGATATAGCATATAACTTTATACGTTATATCGATATAGTATATAACGTTTTACGTTATATCGTTATAGTACATAACGTTATACGTTATAGCGATATAGTTTATAACGTTATACGTTATATCGTTATAGTACATAACGTTATACGTTATATCGTTATCGTATATAACGTTATACATTATATCGATATAGTATATAACGTTATACGTTATAACGATATAGTTTATAACGTTATACGTTATATCGTAATACTACATAACGTTATACGTTATATCGTTATAGTATATAACGTTATACGTTATAACGATATAGTTTATAACGTTATACGTTATATCGTTATCGTATATAACGTTTTACGTTATATCGATATAGTATATAACGTTATACGTTATAACGATATAGTATATAACGTTAAACGTTATATCGTTATCGTATATAACGTTTTACGTTATATCGATATAGTATATATCGTTATACGTTATATCGTTATCGTATATAACGTTATACGTTATATCGTAATACTACATAACGTTATACGTTATATTGATATAGTATATAACGTTTTACGTTATATCGTTATCGTATATAACGTTATACGTTATATCGTTATAGTACATAACATTATACGTTATATCGTTATCGTATATAACGTTATACATTATATCGATATAGTATATAACGTTATACGTTATAACGATATAGTTTATAACGTTATACGTTATATCGTAATACTACATAACGTTATACGTTATATCGTAATACTACATAACGTTATACGTTATATCGTAATACTACATAACGTTATACGTTATATCGTTATAGTATATAACGTTATACGTTATAACGATATAGTTTATAACGTTATACGTTATATCGTTATCGTATATAACGTTATACGTTATATCGATATAGTATATAACGTTATACGTTATAACGATATAGTTTATAACGTTAAACGTTATATCGTTATCGTATATAACGTTTTACGTTATATCGATATAGTATATAACGTTATACGTTATATCGTTATCGTATATAACGTTATACGTTATATCGTTATAGTACATAACGTTATACGTTATATCGTTACCGTATATAACGTTATACGTTAAATCGATATAGTATATAACGTTTTACGTTACATCGATATAGTATATAACGTTTTACGCTATATCGATATAGTATATAACGTTATACGTTATAACGATATAGTATATAACGTTAAACGTTATATCGTTATCGTATTTAACGTTTTACGTTATATCGATATAGTATATAACGTTATACGTTATATCGTTATCGTATATAACGTTATACGTTATATCGTTACAGTACATAACGTTATACGCTATATCGATATAACATATCACGTTATACGTTATAACGATATAGTTTATAACGTTATACGTTATATCGTTATCGTATATAACGTTTTACGTTATATCGTTATAGTATATAACGTTATACGTTATATCGTAATACTACATAACGTTATAAGTTATATCGTAATACTACATAACGTTATACGTTATATCGTAATACTACATAACGTTATACGTTATATCGTAATACTACATAACGTTATACGTTATATCGTAATACTACATAACGTTATACGTTATATCGTAATACTACATAACGTTATACGTTATATCGTAATACTACATAACGTTATACGTTATATCGTAATACTACATAACGTTATACGTTATATCGTAATACTACATAACGTTATACGTTATATCGATATAGTATATAACGTTATACGTTATAACGATATAGTTTATAACGTTATACGTTATATCGATATAGTATATAACGTTTTACGTTACATCGATATAGTATATAACGCTATACGTTATAACGATATAGTATATAACGTTAAACGTTATATCGTTATCGTATATAACCTTATGCGTTATATCGTTATAGTACATAACGTTATACGTTATAACGCTATCGTATATAACGTTACACGTTATATCGTTATCGTATATAACGTTATACGTTATATCGATATAGTATATAACGTTATACGTTATATCGTTATCGTATATAGCGTTATACGTTAAATCGCTATCGTATATAACGTTATACGTTATAACGATATAGTTTATAACGTTATGCGTTAAATCGATATAGTATATAACGTTTTACGTTACATCGATATAGTATATAACGTTTTACGTTACATCGATATAGTATATAACGTTTTACGTTATATCGATATAGTATATAACGTTATACGTTATAACGATATAGTTTATAACGTTAAACGTTATATCGTTATCGTATATAACGTTTTACGTTATATCGATATAGTATATAACGTTATACATTATATCGTTATCGTATATAACGTTATACGTTATATCGTTATAGTACATAACGTTATACGCTATATCGTTACCGTATATAACGGTATACGTTAAATCGATATAGTATATAACGTTTTACGTTACATCGATATAGTATATAACGTTTTACGCTATATCGATATAGTATATAACGTTATACGTTATAACGATATAGTATATAACGTTAAACGTTATATCGATATAAAATATCACGTTATACGTTATATCGATATAGTATATAACGTTATACGTTATATCGTTATCGTATATAACGTTTTACGTTATATCGTTATACTATATAACGTTAAACGTTATATCGTTATCGTATATAACGTTTTACGTTATATCGATATAGTATATAACGTTATACGTTATATCGTTATCGTATATAACGTTATACGTTATATCGTTATAGTACATAACGTTATACGTTATATCGTTATCGTATATAACGTTATACGTTAAATCGATATAGTATATAACGTTTTACGTTACATCGATATAGTACATAACGTTATACGTTAAATCGATATAGTATATAACGTTTTACGTTACATCGATATAGTACATAACGTTATACGTTATATCGTTATCGTATATAACGTTTTACGTTATATCGATATAGTATATAACGTTATACGTTATATCGTTATAGTATCTAACGTTATATGTTATATCGATATAGTATATAACGTTTTACGTTATATCGTTATAGTATATAACGTTATACGTTATATGGATATAGCATATAACGTTACACATTATATCGTGATACTACATAACGTTATACGTTATATCGTAATACTACATAACGTTATACGTTATATCGTAATACTACATAACGTTATACGTTATATCGTAATACTACATAACGTTATACGTTATATCGTAATACTACATAACGTTATACGTTATATCGTAATACTACATAACGTTATACGTTATATCGTAATACTACATAACGTTATACGTTATATCGTAATACTACATAACGTTATACGTTATATCGTAATACTACATAACGTTATACGTTATATCGTAATACTACATAACGTTATACGTTATATCGTAATACTACATAACGTTATACGTTATATCGTAATACTACATAACGTTATACGTTATATCGATATAGTATATAACGTTATACGTTATAACGATATAGTTTATAACGTTATACGTTATATCGATATAGTATATAACGTTTTACGTTACATCGATATAGTATATAACGCTATACGTTATAACGATATAGTATATAACGTTAAACGTTATATCGTTATCGTATATAACCTTATGCGTTATATCGTTATAGTACATAACGTTATACGTTATAACGCTATCGTATATAACGTTACACGTTATATCGTTATCGTATATAACGTTATACGTTATATCGATATAGTATATAACGTTATACGTTATATCGTTATCGTATATAGCGTTATACGTTAAATCGCTATCGTATATAACGTTATACGTTATAACGATATAGTTTATAACGTTATGCGTTAAATCGATATAGTATATAACGTTTTACGTTACATCGATATAGTATATAACGTTTTACGTTACATCGATATAGTATATAACGTTTTACGTTATATCGATATAGTATATAACGTTATACGTTATAACGATATAGTTTATAACGTTAAACGTTATATCGTTATCGTATATAACGTTTTACGTTATATCGATATAGTATATAACGTTATACATTATATCGTTATCGTATATAACGTTATACGTTATATCGTTATAGTACATAACGTTATACGCTATATCGTTACCGTATATAACGGTATACGTTAAATCGATATAGTATATAACGTTTTACGTTACATCGATATAGTATATAACGTTTTACGCTATATCGATATAGTATATAACGTTATACGTTATAACGATATAGTATATAACGTTAAACGTTATATCGATATAACATATCACGTTATACGTTATATCGATATAGTATATAACGTTATACGTTATATCGTTATCGTATATAACGTTTTACGTTATATCGTTATAGTATATAACGTTAAACGTTATATCGTTATCGTATATAACGTTTTACGTTATATCGATATAGTATATAACGTTATACGTTATATCGTTATCGTATATAACGTTATACGTTATATCGTTATAGTACATAACGTTATACGTTATATCGTTATCGTATATAACGTTATACGTTAAATCGATATAGTATATAACGTTTTACGTTACATCGATATAGTACATAACGTTATACGTTAAATCGATATAGTATATAACGTTTTACGTTACATCGATATAGTACATAACGTTATACGTTATATCGTTATCGTATATAACGTTTTACGTTATATCGATATAGTATATAACGTTATACGTTATATCGTTATAGTATCTAACGTTATATGTTATATCGATATAGTATATAACGTTTTACGTTATATCGTTATAGTATATAACGTTATACGTTATATGGATATAGCATATAACGTTATACATTATATCGTGATACTACATAACGTTATACGTTATATCGTAATACTACATAACGTTATACGTTATATCGTAATACTACATAACGTTATACGTTATATCGTAATACTACATAACGTTATACGTTATATCGTTATAGTACATAACGTTATACGCTATATCGATATAGCATATCACGTTATACGTTATAACGATATAGTTTATAACGTTATACGTTATATCGTTATCGTATATAACGTTATACGTTATATCGCTATCATATATAACGTTATACGTTATATCGCTATCGTATATAACGTTATCCGTTATATCGTTATCGTATATAACGTTATACGTTATATCGATATAGTATATAACGTTATACGTTATAACGATATAGTTTTTAACGTTATACGTTATATCGTTATCGTATATAACGTTATACGTTATATCGTTATCGTATATAACGTTATACATTATATCGATATAGTATATAACGTTATACGTTATAACGATATAGTTTATAACGTTATACGTTATATCGTTATCGTATACAACGTTATACGTTATATCGTTATAGTACATAACGTTATACGTTATATCCATATAGTATATAACGTTATACGTTATATCCATATAGTATATAACGTTTTACGTTATATCGTTATCGTATATAACGTTATACGTTATATCGTAATACTACATAACGTTATACGTTTATCGTAATACTACATAACGTTATACGTTATATCGTTATAGTATCTAACGTTATATGTTATATCGATATAGTATATAACGTTTTACGTTATATCGTTATAGTATATAACGTTATACGTTATATGGATATAGCATATAACGTAATACATTATATCGTGATACTACATAACGTTATACGTTATATCGTAATACTACATAACGTTATACGTTATATCGTAATACTACATAACGTTATACGTTATATCGTTATAGTACATAACGTTATACGCTATATCGATATAGCATATCACGTTATACGTTATAACGATATAGTTTATAACGTTATACGTTATATCGTTATCGTATATAACGCTATACGTTATAACGATATAGTTTATGACGTTATACGTTATATCGCTATCGTATATAACGTTTTACGTTATATCGTTATAGTACATAACGTTATACGTTATATCGTTATCGTATATAACATTATACGTTATATCGATATCGTATATAACGTTTTACGTTATATCGTTATAGTATATAACGTTATACGTTATATCGTTATAGTACATAACGTTATACGTTATATCGATATAGTATATAACGTTTTACGTTATATCGTTATAGTATATAACGTTATACGTTATATGGATATAGCATATAACGTTATACGTTATATCGTAATACTACATAACGTTATACGTTATATCGTAATACTACATAACGTTATACGTTATATCGTTATAGTATATAACGTTATACGTTATATCGATATAGTATATAACGTTTTACGTTATATCGATATAGTATATAACGTTATACGTTATATGGATATAGCATATAACGTTATACGTTATATCGTAATACTACATAACGTTATACGTTATATCGTTATCGTATATAACGTTATACGTTATATCGTTATAGTACACAACATTATACGTTATATCGCTATCGTATATAACGTTTTACGTTATATCGTTATAGTACATAACGTTATACGTTATATCGTTATCGTATATAACATTATACGTTATATCGATATCGTATATAACGTTTTACGTTATATCGTTATAGTATATAACGTTATACGTTATATCGTTATAGTACATAACGTTATACGTTATATCGATATAGTATATAACGTTTTACGTTATATCGTTATAGTATATAACGTTATACGTTATATGGATATAGCATATAACGTTATACGTTATATCGTAATACTACATAACGTTATACGTTATATCGTAATACTACATAACGTTATACGTTATATCGTTATAGTATATAACGTTATACGTTATATCGATATAGTATATAACGTTTTACGTTATATCGATATAGTATATAACGTTATACGTTATATGGATATAGCATATAACGTTATACGTTATATCGTAATACTACATAACGTTATACGTTATATCGTTATAGTACATAACGTTATACGTTATATCGATATAGCATATAACGTTATACGTTATATCGTAATACTACATAACGTTATACGTTATATCGTTATAGTACATAACATTATACGTTATATCGTTATCGTATATAACGTTATACATTATATCGATATATGATATAACGTTATACGTTATATAGATATAGTATATAACGTTATACGTTATAACGATATAGTTTATAACGTTATACGTTATATGGATATAGCATATAACGTTATACGTTATATCGATATAGTATATAACGTTATACGTTATATCGATATAGTATATAACGTTTTACGTTATATCGTTATAGTATATAACGTTATACGTTATATGGATATAGCGTATAACGTTATACGTTATATCGTTATCGTATATAACGTTATACGTTATATCGCTATCGTATATAACGTTATACGTTATATCGCTATCGTATATAACGTTATCCGTTATATCGTTATCGTATATAACGTTATACGTTATATCGATATAGTATATAACGTTATACGTTATATCGATATAGTATATAACGTTATACGTTATATCGATATAGTATATAACGTTTTACGTTATATCGTTATAGTACATAACGTTATACGTTATAACGATATAGTTTATAACGTTATACGTTATATCGTTATAGTACATAACGTTATACGTTATATCGTTATCGTATATAACGTTATACATTATATCGATATAGTATATAACGTTATACGTTATAACGATATAGTTTATAACGTTATACGTTATATCGTAATACTACATAACGTTATACGTTATATCGATATAGTATATAACGTTTTACGTTATATCGTTATCGTATATAACGTTATACGTTATATCGTTATCGTATATAACGTTATACGTTATATCGATATCGTATATAACGTTTTACGTTATATCGTTATAGTATATAACGTTATACGTTATATCGTTATAGTACATAACGTTATACGTTATATCGTTATAGTACATAACATTATACGTTATATCGATATCGTATATAACGTTTTACGTTATATCGTTATAGTATATAACGTTATACGTTATATGGATATACCATATAACGTTATACGTTATATCGTAATACTACATAACGTTATACGTTATATCGCTATCGTATATAACGTTATACGTTATATCGTTATCGTATATAACGTTATGCGTTATATCGTTATCGTATATAACGTTATACGTTATATCGTAATACTACATAACGTTATACGTTATATCGTTATAGTATATAACGTTATACGTTATAACGATATAGTTTATAACGTTATACGTTATATCGTTATCGTATATAACGTTATACGTTATATCGATATAGTATATAACGTTTTACGTTATATCGTTATAGTATATAACGTTTTACGTTATATGGATATAGCATATAACGTTATACGTTATATCGTTATCGTATATAACGTTATACGTTATATCGCTATCGTATATAACGTTATACGTTATATCGTTATAGTACATAACATTATACGTTATATCGTTATCGTATATAACGTTATACATTATATCGATATATGATATAACGTTATACGTTATATAGATATAGTATATAACGTTATACGTTATAACGATATAGTTTATAACGTTATACGTTATATGGATATAGCATATAACGTTATACGTTATATCGATATAGTATATAACGTTTTACGTTATATCGTTATAGTACATAACGTTATACGTTATAACGATATAGTTTATAACGTTATACGTTATATCGTTATAGTACATAACGTTATACGTTATATCGTTATCGTATATAACGTTATACATTATATCGATATAGTATATAACGTTATACGTTATAACGATATAGTTTATAACGTTATACGTTATATCGTAATACTACATAACGTTATAAGTTATATCGTAATACTACATAACGTTATACGTTATATCGTAATACTACATAACGTTATACGTTATATCGTAATACTACATAACGTTATACGTTATATCGTTATAGTATATAACGTTATACGTTATAACGATATAGTTTATAACGTTATACGTTATATCGTTATCGTATATAACGTTTTACGTTATATCGATATAGTATATAACGTTATACGTTATAACGATATAGTATATAACGTTAAACGTTATATCGTTATCGTATATAACGTTTTACGTTATATCGATATAGTATATAACGTTATACGTTATATCGTTATCGTATATAACGTTATACGTTATATCGTAATACTACATAACGTTATACGTTATATTGATATAGTATATAACGTTTTACGTTATATCGTTATCGTATATAACGTTATACGTTATATCGTTATAGTACATAACATTATACGTTATATCGTTATCGTATATAACGTTATACATTATATCGATATAGTATATAACGTTATACGTTATAACGATATAGTTTATAACGTTATACGTTATATCGTAATACTACATAACGTTATACGTTATATCGTAATACTACATAACGTTATACGTTATATCGTAATACTACATAACGTTATACGTTATATCGTTATAGTATATAACGTTATACGCTATAACGATATAGTTTATAACGTTATACGTTATATCGTTATCGTATATAACGTTATACGTTATATCGATATAGTATATAACGTTATACGTTATAACGATATAGTTTATAACGTTAAACGTTATATCGTTATCGTATATAACGTTTTACGTTATATCGATATAGTATATAACGTTATACGTTATATCGTTATCGTATATAACGTTATACGTTATATCGTTATAGTACATAACGTTATACGTTATATCGTTACCGTATATAACGTTATACGTTAAATCGATATAGTATATAACGTTTTACGTTACATCGATATAGTATATAACGTTTTACGCTATATCGATATAGTATATAACGTTATACGTTATAACGATATAGTATATAACGTTAAACGTTATATCGTTATCGTATTTAACGTTTTACGTTATATCGATATAGTATATAACGTTATACGTTATATCGTTATCGTATATAACGTTATACGTTATATCGTTATAGTACATAACGTTATACGCTATATCGATATAACATATCACGTTATACGTTATAACGATATAGTTTATAACGTTAAACGTTATATCGTTATCGTATATAACCTTATGCGTTATATCGTTATAGTACATAACGTTATACGTTATATCGCTATCGTATATAACGTTACACGTTATATCGTTATCGTATATAACGTTATACGTTATATCGATATAGTATATAACGTTATACGTTATATCGTTATCGTATATAGCGTTATACGTTAAATCGCTATCGTATATAACGTTATACGTTATAACGATATAGTTTATAACGTTATGCGTTAAATCGATATAGTATATAACGTTTTACGTTACATCGATATAGTATATAACGTTTTACGTTACATCGATATAGTATATAACGTTTTACGTTATATCGATATAGTATATAACGTTATACGTTATAACGATATAGTTTATAACGTTAAACGTTATATCGTTATCGTATATAACGTTTTACGTTATATCGATATAGTATATAACGTTATACATTATATCGTTATCGTATATAACGTTATACGTTATATCGTTATAGTACATAACGTTATACGCTATATCGTTACCGTATATAACGTTATACGTTAAATCGATATAGTATATAACGTTTTACGTTACATCGATATAGTATATAACGTTTTACGCTATATCGATATAGTATATAACGTTATACGTTATAACGATATAGTATATAACGTTAAACGTTATATCGATATAACATATCACGTTATACGTTATATCGATATAGTATATAACGTTATACGTTATAACGATATAGTTTATAACGTTATACGTTATATCGATATAGTATATAACGTTTTACGTTACATCGATATAGTATATAACGCTATACGTTATAACGATATAGTATATAACGTTAAACGTTATATCGTTATCGTATATAACCTTATGCGTTATATCGTTATAGTACATAACGTTATACGTTATATCGCTATCGTATATAACGTTACACGTTATATCGTTATCGTATATAACGTTATACGTTATATCGATATAGTATATAACGTTATACGTTATATCGTTATCGTATATAGCGTTATACGTTAAATCGCTATCGTATATAACGTTATACGTTATAACGATATAGTTTATAACGTTATGCGTTAAATCGATATAGTATATAACGTTTTACGTTACATCGATATAGTATATAACGTTTTACGTTACATCGATATAGTATATAACGTTTTACGTTATATCGATATAGTATATAACGTTATACGTTATAACGATATAGTTTATAACGTTAAACGTTATATCGTTATCGTATATAACGTTTTACGTTATATTGATATAGTATATAACGTTATACATTATATCGTTATCGTATATAACGTTATACGTTATATCGTTATAGTACATAACGTTATACGCTATATCGTTACCGTATATAACGTTATACGTTAAATCGATATAGTATATAACGTTTTACGTTACATCGATATAGTATATAACGTTTTACGCTATATCGATATAGTATATAACGTTATACGTTATAACGATATAGTATATAACGTTAAACGTTATATCGATATAACATATCACGTTATACGTTATAACGATATAGTTTATAACGTTATACGTTATATCGTTATCGTATATAACGTTTTACGTTATATCGTTATAGTACATAACGTTATACGTTATATCGTTATCGTATACAACGTTATACGTTATATCGTTATAGTACATAACGTTATACGTTATATCGATATAGTATATAACGTTATACGTTATATCCATATAGTATATAACGTTTTACGTTATATCGTTATAGTATATAACGTTATACGTTATATCGTTATAGTATATAACGTTATACGTTATATGGATATACCATATAACGTTATACGTTATATCGTAATACTACATAACGTTATACGTTATATCGTAATACTACATAACGTTATACGTTATATCGTAATACTACATAACGTTATACGTTATATCGCTATCGTATATAACGTTATACGTTATATCGTTATCGTATATAACGTTATACGTTATATCGTTATCGTATATAACGTTTTACGTTATATCGTTATAGTATATAACGTTTTACGTTATATCGTTATAGTATATAACGTTATACGTTATATGGATATACCATATAACGTTATACGTTATATCGTAATACTACATAACGTTATACGTTATATCGTAATGCTACATAACGTTATACGTTATATCGTAATACTACATAACGTTATACGTTATATCGCTATCGTATATAACGTTATACGTTATATCGTTATCGTATATAACGTTATGCGTTATATCGTTATCGTATATAACGTTATACGTTATATCGTAATACTACATAACGTTATACGTTATATCGTTATAGTATATAACGTTATACGTTATATCGTTATAGTATATAACGTTATACGTTATAACGATATAGTTTATAACGTTATACGTTATATCGTTATCGTATATAACGTTATACGTTATATCGTTATCGTATATAACGTTCTACGTTATATCGTTATCGTATATAACGTTTTACGTTATATCGTTATAGTATATAACGTTAAACGTTATATCGTTATCGTATATAACGTTTTACGTTATATCGATATAGTATATAACGTTATACGTTATATCGTTATCGTATATAACGTTATACGTTATATCGTTATAGTACATAACGTTATACGTTATATCGTAATACTGCATAACGTTATACGTTATATCGTAATACTACATAACGTTATACGTTATATCGTTATAGTATATAACGTTATACGTTATAACGATATAGTTTATAACGTTATACGTTATATCGTTATCGTATATAACGTTTTACGTTATATCGATATAGTATATAACGTTATACGTTATAACGATATAGTATATAACGTTAAACGTTATATCGTTATCGTATATAACGTTTTACGTTATATCGATATAGTATATAACGTTATACGTTATATCGTTATCGTATATAACGTTATACGTTATATCGTAATACTACATAACGTTATACGTTATATTGATATAGTATATAACGTTTTACGTTATATCGTTATCGTATATAACGTTATACGTTATATCGTTATAGTACATAACATTATACGTTATATCGTTATCGTATATAACGTTATACATTATATCGATATAGTATATAACGTTATACGTTATAACGATATAGTTTATAACGTTATACGTTATATCGTAATACTACATAACGTTATACGTTATATCGTAATACTACATAACGTTATACGTTATATCGTAATACTACATAACGTTATACGTTATATCGTTATAGTATATAACGTTATACGTTATAACGATATAGTTTATAACGTTATACGTTATATCGTTATCGTATATAACGTTATACGTTATATCGATATAGTATATAACGTTATACGTTATAACGATATAGTTTATAACGTTAAACGTTATATCGTTATCGTATATAACGTTTTACGTTATATCGATATAGTATATAACGTTATACGTTATATCGTTATCGTATATAACGTTATACGTTATATCGTTATAGTACATAACGTTATACGTTATATCGTTATAGTACATAACGTTATACGTTATATCGTTACCGTATATAACGTTATACGTTAAATCGATATAGTATATAACGTTTTACGTTACATCGATATAGTATATAACGTTTTACGCTATATCGATATAGTATATAACGTTATACGTTATAACGATATAGTATATAACGTTAAACGTTATATCGTTATCGTATTTAACGTTTTACGTTATATCGATATAGTATATAACGTTATACGTTATATCGTTATCGTATATAACGTTATACGTTATATCGTTATAGTACATAACGTTATACGCTATATCGATATAACATATCACGTTATACGTTATAACGATATAGTTTATAACGTTATACGTTATATCGTTATCGTATATAACGTTTTACGTTATATCGTTATAGTATATAACGTTATACGTTATATCGTAATACTACATAACGTTATAAGTTATATCGTAATACTACATAACGTTATACGTTATATCGTAATACTACATAACGTTATACGTTATATCGTAATACTACATAACGTTATACGTTATATCGTAATACTACATAACGTTATACGTTATATCGTAATACTACATATCGTTATACGTTATATCGTAATACTACATAACGTTATACGTTATATCGTAATACTACATAACGTTATACGTTATATCGTAATACTACATAACGTTATACGTTATATCGATATAGTATATAACGTTATACGTTATAACGATATAGTATATAACGTTAAACGTTATATCGATATAACATATCACGTTATACGTTATAACGATATAGTTTATAACGTTATACGTTATATCGTTATCGTATATAACGTTTTACGTTATATCGTTATAGTACATAACGTTATACGTTATATCGTTATCGTATACAACGTTATACGTTATATCGTTATAGTACATAACGTTATACGTTATATCGATATAGTATATAACGTTATACGTTATATCCATATAGTATATAACGTTTTACGTTATATCGTTATAGTATATAACGTTATACGTTATATCGTTATAGTATATAACGTTTTACGTTATATCGTTATAGTATATAACGTTATACGTTATATGGATATACCATATAACGTTATACGTTATATCGTAATACTACATAACGTTATACGTTATATCGTAATACTACATAACGTTATACGTTATATCGTAATACTACATAACGTTATACGTTATATCGCTATCGTATATAACGTTATACGTTATATCGCTATCGTATATAACGTTATACGTTATATCGTTATCGTATATAACGTTATACGTTATATCGTTATCGTATATAACGTTTTACGTTATATCGTTATAGTATATAACGTTTTACGTTATATCGTTATAGTATATAACGTTATACGTTATATGGATATACCATATAACGTTATACGTTATATCGTAATACTACATAACGTTATACGTTATATCGTAATGCTACATAACGTTATACGTTATATCGTAATACTACATAACGTTATACGTTATATCGCTATCGTATATAACGTTATACGTTATATCGTTATCGTATATAACGTTATGCGTTATATCGTTATCGTATATAACGTTATACGTTATATCGTAATACTACATAACGTTATACGTTATATCGTTATAGTATATAACGTTATACGTTATATCGTTATAGTATATAACGTTATACGTTATAACGATATAGTTTATAACGTTATACGTTATATCGTTATCGTATATAACGTTATACGTTATATCGTTATCGTATATAACGTTCTACGTTATATCGTTATCGTATATAACGTTTTACGTTATATCGTTATAGTATATAACGTTAAACGTTATATCGTTATCGTATATAACGTTTTACGTTATATCGATATAGTATATAACGTTATACGTTATATCGTTATCGTATATAACGTTATACGTTATATCGTTATAGTACATAACGTTATACGTTATATCGTAATACTGCATAACGTTATACGTTATATCGTAATACTACATAACGTTATACGTTATATCGTTATAGTATATAACGTTATACGTTATAACGATATAGTTTATAACGTTATACGTTATATCGTTATCGTATATAACGTTTTACGTTATATCGATATAGTATATAACGTTATACGTTATAACGATATAGTATATAACGTTAAACGTTATATCGTTATCGTATATAACGTTTTACGTTATATCGATATAGTATATAACGTTATACGTTATATCGTTATCGTATATAACGTTATACGTTATATCGTAATACTACATAACGTTATACGTTATATTGATATAGTATATAACGTTTTACGTTATATCGTTATCGTATATAACGTTATACGTTATATCGTTATAGTACATAACATTATACGTTATATCGTTATCGTATATAACGTTATACATTATATCGATATAGTATATAACGTTATACGTTATAACGATATAATTTATAACGTTATACGTTATATCGTAATACTACATAACGTTATACGTTATATCGTAATACTACATAACGTTATACGTTATATCGTAATACTACATAACGTTATACGTTATATCGTTATAATATATAACGTTATACGTTATAACGATATAGTTTATAACGTTATACGTTATATCGTTATCGTATATAACGTTATACGTTATATCGATATAGTATATAACGTTATACGTTATAACGATATAGTTTATAACGTTAAACGTTATATCGTTATCGTATATAACGTTTTACGTTATATCGATATAGTATATAACGTTATACGTTATATCGTTATCGTATATAACGTTATACGTTATATCGTTATAGTACATAACGTTATACGTTATATCGTTATAGTACATAACGTTATACGTTATATCGTTACCGTATATAACGTTATACGTTAAATCGATATAGTATATAACGTTTTACGTTACATCGATATAGTATATAACGTTTTACGCTATATCGATATAGTATATAACGTTATACGTTATAACGATATAGTATATAACGTTAAACGTTATATCGTTATCGTATTTAACGTTTTACGTTATATCGATATAGTATATAACGTTATACGTTATATCGTTATCGTATATAACGTTATACGTTATATCGTTATAGTACATAACGTTATACGCTATATCGATATATCATATCACGTTATACGTTATAACGATATAGTTTATAACGTTATACGTTATATCGTTATCGTATATAACGTTTTACGTTATATCGTTATAGTATATAACGTTATACGTTATATCGTAATACTACATAACGTTATAAGTTATATCGTAATACTACATAACGTTATACGTTATATCGTAATACTACATAACGTTATACGTTATATCGTAATACTACATAACGTTATACGTTATATCGTAATACTACATAACGTTATACGTTATATCGTAATACTACATATCGTTATACGTTATATCGTAATACTACATAACGTTATACGTTATATCGTAATACTATATAACGTTATACGTTATATCGTAATACTACATAACGTTATACGTTATATCGATATAGTATATAACGTTATACGTTATAACGATATAGTTTATAACGTTATACGTTATATCGATATAGTATATAACGTTTTACGTTACATCGATATAGTATATAACGCTATACGTTATAACGATATAGTATATAACGTTAAACGTTATATCGTTATCGTATATAACCTTATGCGTTATATCGTTATAGTACATAACGTTATACGTTATATCGCTATCGTATATAACGTTACACGTTATATCGTTATCGTATATAACGTTATACGTTATATCGATATAGTATATAACGTTATACGTTATATCGTTATCGTATATAGCGTTATACGTTAAATCGCTATCGTATATAACGTTATACGTTATAACGATATAGTTTATAACGTTATGCGTTAAATCGATATAGTATATAACGTTTTACGTTACATCGATATAGTATATAACGTTTTACGTTACATCGATATAGTATATAACGTTTTACGTTATATCGATATAGTATATAACGTTATACGTTATAACGATATAGTTTATAACGTTAAACGTTATATCGTTATCGTATATAACGTTTTACGTTATATCGATATAGTATATAACGTTATACATTATATCGTTATCGTATATAACGTTATACGTTATATCGTTATAGTACATAACGTTATACGCTATATCGTTACCGTATATAACGTTATACGTTAAATCGATATAGTATATAACGTTTTACGTTACATCGATATAGTATATAACGTTTTACGCTATATCGATATAGTATATAACGTTATACGTTATAACGATATAGTATATAACGTTAAACGTTATATCGATATAACGTATAACGTTATACGTTATATCGTTATAGTATATAACGTTATACGTTATAACGATATAGTTTATAACGTTATACGTTATATCGATATAGTATATAACGTTTTACGTTACATCGATATAGTATATAACGCTATACGTTATAACGATATAGTATATAACGTTAAACGTTATATCGTTATCGTATATAACCTTATGCGTTATATCGTTATAGTACATAACGTTATACGTTATATCGCTATCGTATATAACGTTACACGTTATATCGTTATCGTATATAACGTTATACGTTATATCGATATAGTATATAACGTTATACGTTATATCGTTATCGTATATAGCGTTATACGTTAAATCGCTATCGTATATAACGTTATACGTTATAACGATATAGTTTATAACGTTATGCGTTAAATCGATATAGTATATAACGTTTTACGTTACATCGATATAGTATATAACGTTTTACGTTACATCGATATAGTATATAACGTTATACGTTATATCGTTATCGTATATAACGTTATACGTTATAACGATATAGTTTATAACGTTAAACGTTATATCGTTATCGTATATAACGTTTTACGTTATATTGATATAGTATATAACGTTATACATTATATCGTTATCGTATATAACGTTATACGTTATATCGTTATAGTACATAACGTTATACGCTATATCGTTACCGTATATAACGTTATACGTTAAATCGATATAGTATATAACGTTTTACGTTACATCGATATAGTATATAACGTTTTACGCTATATCGATATAGTGTATAACGTTATACGTTATAACGATATAGTATATAACGTTAAACGTTATATCGATATAACATATCACGTTATACGTTATAACGATATAGTTTATAACGTTATACGTTATATCGTTATCGTATATAACGTTTTACGTTATATCGTTATAGTACATAACGTTATACGTTATATCGTTATCGTATACAACGTTATACGTTATATCGTTATAGTACATAACGTTATACGTTATATCGATATAGTATATAACGTTATACGTTATATCCATATAGTATATAACGTTTTACGTTATATCGTTATAGTATATAACGTTATACGTTATATCGTTATAGTATATAACGTTATACGTTATATCGTTATAGTACATAACGTTATACGTTATATCGATATAGTATATAACGTTTTACGTTATATCGTTATAGTATATAACGTTATACGTTATATGGATATACCATATAACGTTATACGTTATATCGTAATACTACATAACGTTATACGTTATATCGTAATACTACATAACGTTATACGTTATATCGTAATACTACATAACGTTATACGTTATATCGCTATCGTATATAACGTTATACGTTATATCGTTATCGTATATAACGTTATGCGTTATATCGTTATCGTATATAACGTTATACGTTATATCGTTATAGTACATAACGTTATACGTTATATCGATATAGTATATAACGTTATACGTTATATCCATATAGTATATAACGTTTTACGTTATATCGTTATAGTATATAACGTTATACGTTATATCGTTATAGTATATAACGTTTTACGTTATATCGTTATAGTATATAACGTTATACGTTATATGGATATACCATATAACGTTATACGTTATATCGTAATACTACATAACGTTATACGTTATATCGTAATACTACATAACGTTATACGTTATATCGCTATCGTATATAACGTTATACGTTATATCGTTATCGTATATAACGTTATACGTTATATCGTTATCGTATATAACGTTTTACGTTATATCGTTATAGTATATAACGTTTTACGTTATATCGTTATAGTATATAACGTTATACGTTATATGGATATACCATATAACGTTATACGTTATATCGTAATACTACATAACGTTATACGTTATATCGTAATACTACATAACGTTATACGTTATATCGTAATACTACATAACGTTATACGTTATATCGTAATACTACATAACGTTATACGTTATATCGCTATCGTATATAACGTTATACGTTATATCGTTATCGTATATAACGTTATGCGTTATATCGTTATCGTATATAACGTTATACGTTATATCGTAATACTACATAACGTTATACGTTATATCGTTATAGTATATAACGTTATACGTTATATCGTTATAGTATATAACGTTATACGTTATATCGTTATCGTATATAGCGTTATACGTTATATCGATATAGTATATAACGTTATACGTTATAACGATATAGTTTATAACGTTAAACGTTATATCGTTATCGTATATAACGTTTTACGTTATATCGATATAGTATATAACGTTATACGTTATATCGTTATCGTATATAACGTTATACGTTATATCGTTATAGTACATAACGTTATACGCTATATCGATATATCATATCACGTTATACGTTATAACGATATAGTTTATAACGTTATACGTTATATCGTTATCGTATATAACGTTTTACGTTATATCGTTATAGTATATAACGTTATACGTTATATCGTAATACTACATAACGTTATAAGTTATATCGTAATACTACATAACGTTATACGTTATATCGTAATACTACATAACGTTATACGTTATATCGTAATACTACATAACGTTATACGTTATATCGTAATACTACATAACGTTATACGTTATATCGTAATACTACATATCGTTATACGTTATATCGTAATACTACATAACGTTATACGTTATATCGTAATACTACATAACGTTATACGTTATATCGTAATACTACATAACGTTATACGTTATATCGATATAGTATATAACGTTATACGTTATAACGATATAGTTTATAACGTTATACGTTATATCGATATAGTATATAACGTTTTACGTTACATCGATATAGTATATAACGCTATACGTTATAACGATATAGTATATAACGTTAAACGTTATATCGTTATCGTATATAACCTTATGCGTTATATCGTTATAGTACATAACGTTATACGTTATATCGCTATCGTATATAACGTTACACGTTATATCGTTATCGTATATAACGTTATACGTTATATCGATATAGTATATAACGTTATACGTTATATCGTTATCGTATATAGCGTTATACGTTAAATCGCTATCGTATATAACGTTATACGTTATAACGATATAGTTTATAACGTTATGCGTTAAATCGATATAGTATATAACGTTTTACGTTACATCGATATAGTATATAACGTTTTACGTTACATCGATATAGTATATAACGTTTTACGTTATATCGATATAGTATATAACGTTATACGTTATAACGATATAGTTTATAACGTTAAACGTTATATCGTTATCGTATATAACGTTTTACGTTATATCGATATAGTATATAACGTTATACATTATATCGTTATCGTATATAACGTTATACGTTATATCGTTATAGTACATAACGTTATACGCTATATCGTTACCGTATATAACGTTATACGTTAAATCGATATAGTATATAACGTTTTACGTTACATCGATATAGTATATAACGTTTTACGCTATATCGATATAGTATATAACGTTATACGTTATAACGATATAGTATATAACGTTAAACGTTATATCGATATAACGTATAACGTTATAAACTATATCATTATAGTATATAACGTTATACGTTATAACGATATAGTTTATAACGTTATACGTTATATCGATATAGTATATAACGTTTTACGTTACATCGATATAGTATATAACGCTATACGTTATAACGATATAGTATATAACGTTAAACGTTATATCGTTATCGTATATAACCTTATGCGTTATATCGTTATAGTACATAACGTTATACGTTATATCGCTATCGTATATAACGTTACACGTTATATCGTTATCGTATATAACGTTATACGTTATATCGATATAGTATATAACGTTATACGTTATATCGTTATCGTATATAGCGTTATACGTTAAATCGCTATCGTATATAACGTTATACGTTATAACGATATAGTTTATAACGTTATGCGTTAAATCGATATAGTATATAACGTTTTACGTTACATCGATATAGTATATAACGTTTTACGTTACATCGATATAGTATATAACGTTTTACGTTATATCGATATAGTATATAACGTTATACGTTATAACGATATAGTTTATAACGTTATACGTTATATCGTTATCGTATATAACGTTTTACGTTATATCGATATAGTATATAACGTTATACATTATATCGTTATCGTATATAACGTTATACGTTATATCGTTATAGTACATAACGTTATACGCTATATCGTTACCGTATATAACGTTATACGTTAAATCGATATAGTATATAACGTTTTACGTTACATCGATATAGTATATAACGTTTTACGCTATATCGATATAGTGTATAACGTTATACGTTATAACGATATAGTATATAACGTTAAACGTTATATCGATATAACATATCACGTTATACGTTATAACGATATAGTTTATAACGTTATACGTTATATCGTTATCGTATATAACGTTTTACGTTATATCGTTATAGTACATAACGTTATACGTTATATCGTTATCGTATACAACGTTATACGTTATATCGTTATAGTACATAACGTTATACGTTATATCGATATAGTATATAACGTTATACGTTATATCCATATAGTATATAACGTTTTACGTTATATCGTTATAGTATATAACGTTATACGTTATATCGTTATAGTATATAACGTTATACGTTATATCGTTATAGTACATAACGTTATACGTTATATCGATATAGTATATAACGTTTTACGTTATATCGTTATAGTATATAACGTTATACGTTATATGGATATACCATATAACGTTATACGTTATATCGTAATACTACATAACGTTATACGTTATATCGTAATACTACATAACGTTATACGTTATATCGTAATACTACATAACGTTATACGTTATATCGCTATCGTATATAACGTTATACGTTATATCGTTATCGTATATAACGTTATGCGTTATATCGTTATCGTATATAACGTTATACGTTATATCGTTATAGTACATAACGTTATACGTTATATCGATATAGTATATAACGTTATACGTTATATCCATATAGTATATAACGTTTTACGTTATATCGTTATAGTATATAACGTTATACGTTATATCGTTATAGTATATAACGTTTTACGTTATATCGTTATAGTATATAACGTTATACGTTATATGGATATACCATATAACGTTATACGTTATATCGTAATACTACATAACGTTATACGTTATATCGTAATACTACATAACGTTATACGTTATATCGCTATCGTATATAACGTTATACGTTATATCGTTATCGTATATAACGTTATACGTTATATCGTTATCGTATATAACGTTTTACGTTATATCGTTATAGTATATAACGTTTTACGTTATATCGTTATAGTATATAACGTTATACGTTATATGGATATACCATATAACGTTATACGTTATATCGTAATACTACATAACGTTATACGTTATATCGTAATACTACATAACGTTATACGTTATATCGTAATACTACATAACGTTATACGTTATATCGTAATACTACATAACGTTATACGTTATATCGCTATCGTATATAACGTTATACGTTATATCGTTATCGTATATAACGTTATGCGTTATATCGTTATCGTATATAACGTTATACGTTATATCGTAATACTACATAACGTTATACGTTATATCGTTATAGTATATAACGTTATACGTTATATCGTTATAGTATATAACGTTATACGTTATATCGTTATCGTATATAGCGTTATACGTTATATCGATATAGTATATAACGTTATACGTTATAACGATATAGTTTATAACGTTAAACGTTATATCGTTATCGTATATAACGTTTTACGTTATATCGATATAGTATATAACGTTATACGTTATATCGTTATCGTATATAACGTTATACGTTATATCGTTATAGTACATAACGTTATACGTTATATCGTTACCGTATATAACGTTATACGTTAAATCGATATAGTATATAACGTTTTACGTTACATCGATATAGTATATAACGTTTTACGCTATATCGATATAGTATATAACGTTATACGTTATAACGATATAGTATATAACGTTAAACGTTATATCGTTATCGTATTTAACGTTTTACGTTATATCGATATAGTATATAACGTTATACGTTATATCGTTATCGTATATAACGTTATACGTTATATCGTTATAGTACATAACGTTATACGCTATATCGATATAACATATCACGTTATACGTTATAACGATATAGTTTATAACGTTATACGTTATATCGTTATCGTATATAACGTTTTACGTTATATCGTTATAGTATATAACGTTATACGTTATATCGTAATACTACATAACGTTATAAGTTATATCGTAATACTACATAACGTTATACGTTATATCGTAATACTACATAACGTTATACGTTATATCGTAATACTACATAACGTTATACGTTATATCGTAATACTACATAACGTTATACGTTATATCGTAATACTACATATCGTTATACGTTATATCGTAATACTACATAACGTTATACGTTATATCGTAATACTACATAACGTTATACGTTATATCGTAATACTACATAACGTTATACGTTATATCGATATAGTATATAACGTTATACGTTATAACGATATAGTTTATAACGTTATACGTTATATCGATATAGTATATAACGTTTTACGTTACATCGATATAGTATATAACGCTATACGTTATAACGATATAGTATATAACGTTAAACGTTATATCGTTATCGTATATAACCTTATGCGTTATATCGTTATAGTACATAACGTTATACGTTATATCGCTATCGTATATAACGTTACACGTTATATCGTTATCGTATATAACGTTATACGTTATATCGATATAGTATATAACGTTATACGTTATATCGTTATCGTATATAGCGTTATACGTTAAATCGCTATCGTATATAACGTTATACGTTATAACGATATAGTTTATAACGTTATGCGTTAAATCGATATAGTATATAACGTTTTACGTTACATCGATATAGTATATAACGTTTTACGTTACATCGATATAGTATATAACGTTTTACGTTACATCGATATAGTATATAACGTTTTACGTTACATCGATATAGTTTATAACGTTAAACGTTATATCGTTATCGTATATAACGTTTTACGTTATATCGATATAGTATATAACGTTATACATTATATCGTTATCGTATATAACGTTATACGTTATATCGATATAGTACATAACGTTATACGCTATATCGTTATCGTATATAGCGTTATACGTTAAATCGATATAGTATATAACGTTTTACGTTACATCGATATAGTATATAACGTTTTACGCTATATCGATATAGTATATAACGTTATACGTTATAACGATATAGTATATAACGTTAAACGTTATATCGATATAACGTATAACGTTATACATTATATCGATATAGTATATAACGTTATACGTTATAACGATATAGTTTATAACGTTATACGTTATATCGATATAGTATATAACGTTTTACGTTACATCGATATAGTATATAACGCTATACGTTATAACGATATAGTATATAACGTTAAACGTTATATCGTTATCGTATATAACCTTATGCGTTATATCGTTATAGTACATAACGTTATACGTTATATCGCTATCGTATATAACGTTACACGTTATATCGTTATCGTATATAACGTTATACGTTATATCGATATAGTATATAACGTTATACGTTATATCGTTATCGTATATAGCGTTATACGTTAAATCGCTATCGTATATAACGTTATACGTTATAACGATATAGTTTATAACGTTATGCGTTAAATCGATATAGTATATAACGTTTTACGTTACATCGATATAGTATATAACGTTTTACGTTACATCGATATAGTATATAACGTTTTACGTTATATCGATATAGTATATAACGTTATACGTTATAACGATATAGTTTATAACGTTAAACGTTATATCGTTATCGTATATAACGTTTTACGTTATATTGATATAGTATATAACGTTATACATTATATCGTTATCGTATATAACGTTATACGTTATATCGTTATAGTACATAACGTTATACGCTATATCGTTACCGTATATAACGTTATACGTTAAATCGATATAGTATATAACGTTTTACGTTACATCGATATAGTATATAACGTTTTACGCTATATCGATATAGTGTATAACGTTATACGTTATAACGATATAGTATATAACGTTAAACGTTATATCGATATAGTATATAACGTTAAACGTTATATCGATATAACATATCACGTTATACGTTATAACGATATAGTTTATAACGTTATACGTTATATCGTTATCGTATATAACGTTTTACGTTATATCGTTATAGTACATAACGTTATACGTTATATCGTTGTCGTATACAACGTTATACGTTATATCGTTATAGTACATAACGTTATACGTTATATCGATATAGTATATAACGTTATACGTTATATCCATATAGTATATAACGTTTTACGTTATATCGTTATAGTATATAACGTTATACGTTATATCGTTATAGTATATAACGTTATACGTTATATCGTTATAGTACATAACGTTATACGTTATATCGATATAGTATATAACGTTTTACGTTATATCGTTATAGTATATAACGTTATACGTTATATGGATATACCATATAACGTTATACGTTATATCGTAATACTACATAACGTTATACGTTATATCGTAATACTACATAACGTTATACGTTATATCGTAATACTACATAACGTTATACGTTATATCGCTATCGTATATAACGTTATACGTTATATCGTTATCGTATATAACGTTATGCGTTATATCGTTATCGTATATAACGTTATACGTTATATCGTTATAGTACATAACGTTATACGTTATATCGATATAGTATATAACGTTATACGTTATATCCATATAGTATATAACGTTTTACGTTATATCGTTATAGTATATAACGTTATACGTTATATCGTTATAGTATATAACGTTTTACGTTATATCGTTATAGTATATAACGTTATACGTTATATGGATATACCATATAACGTTATACGTTATATCGTAATACTACATAACGTTATACGTTATATCGTAATACTACATAACGTTATACGTTATATCGCTATCGTATATAACGTTATACGTTATATCGTTATCGTATATAACGTTATACGTTATATCGTTATCGTATATAACGTTTTACGTTATATCGTTATAGTATATAACGTTTTACGTTATATCGTTATAGTATATAACGTTATACGTTATATGGATATACCATATAACGTTATACGTTATATCGTAATACTACATAACGTTATACGTTATATCGTAATACTACATAACGTTATACGTTATATCGTAATACTACATAACGTTATACGTTATATCGCTATCGTATATAACGTTATACGTTATATCGTTATCGTATATAACGTTATGCGTTATATCGTTATCGTATATAACGTTATACGTTATATCGTAATACTACATAACGTTATACGTTATATCGTTATAGTATATAACGTTATACGTTATATCGTTATAGTATATAACGTTATACGTTATAACGATATAGTTTATAACGTTATACGTTATATCGTTATCGTATATAACGTTATACGTTATATCGTTATCGTATATAACGTTATACGTTATATCGTTATCGTATATAACGTTTTACGTTATATCGATATAGTATATAACGTTATACGTTATATCGTTATAGTATCTAACGTTATATGTTATATCGATATAGTATATAACGTTTTACGTTATATCGTTATAGTATATAACGTTATACGTTATATGGATATAGCATATAACGTAATACATTATATCGTGATACTACATAACGTTATACGTTATATCGTAATACTACATAACGTTATACGTTATATCGTAATACTACATAACGTTATACGTTATATCGTTATAGTACATAACGTTATACGCTATATCGATATAGCATATCACGTTATACGTTATAACGATATAGTTTATAACGTTATACGTTATATCGTTATCGTATATAACGCTATACGTTATAACGATATAGTTTATAACGTTATACGTTATATCGCTATCGTATATAACGTTTTACGTTATATCGTTATAGTACATAACGTTATACGTTATATCGTTATCGTATATAACATTATACGTTATATCGATATCGTATATAACGTTTTACGTTATATCGTTATAGTATATAACGTTATACGTTATATCGTTATAGTACATAACGTTATACGTTATATCGATATAGTATATAACGTTTTACGTTATATCGTTATAGTATATAACGTTATACGTTATATGGATATAGCATATAACGTTATACGTTATATCGTAATACTACATAACGTTATACGTTATATCGTAATACTACATAACGTTATACGTTATATCGTTATAGTATATAACGTTATACGTTATATCGTTATAGTATATAACGTTATACGTTATATGGATATACCATATAACGTTATACGTTATATCGTAATACTACATAACGTTATACGTTATATCGTAATACTACATAACGTTATACGTTATATCGCTATCGTATATAACGTTATACGTTATATCGTTATCGTATATAACGTTATACGTTATATCGTTATCGTATATAACGTTTTACGTTATATCGTTATAGTATATAACGTTTTACGTTATATCGTTATAGTATATAACGTTATACGTTATATGGATATACCATATAACGTTATACGTTATATCGTAATACTACATAACGTTATACGTTATATCGTAATACTACATAACGTTATACGTTATATCGTAATACTACATAACGTTATACGTTATATCGTTATCGTATATAACGCTATACGTTATAACGATATAGTTTATAACGTTATACGTTATATCGCTATCGTATATAACGTTTTACGTTATATCGTTATAGTATATAACGTTATACGTTATATGGATATACCATATAACGTTATACGTTATATCGTAATACTACATAACGTTATACGTTATATCGTAATACTACATAACGTTATACGTTATATCGCTATCGTATATAACGTTATACGTTATATCGTTATCGTATATAACGTTATACGTTATATCGTTATCGTATATAACGTTATACGTTATATCGTTATCGTATATAACGTTTTACGTTATATCGTTATAGTATATAACGTTTTACGTTATATCGTTATAGTATATAACGTTATACGTTATATGGATATACCATATAACGTTATACGTTATATCGTAATACTACATAACGTTATACGTTATATCGTAATACTACATAACGTTATACGTTATATCGTAATACTACATAACGTTATACGTTATATCGCTATCGTATATAACGTTATACGTTATATCGTTATCGTATATAACGTTATGCGTTATATCGTTATCGTATATAACGTTATACGTTATATCGTAATACTACATAACGTTATACGTTATATCGTTATAGTATATAACGTTATACGTTATATCGTTATAGTATATAACGTTATACGTTATAACGATATAGTTTATAACGTTATACGTTATATCGTTATCGTATATAACGTTATACGTTATATCGTTATCGTATATAACGTTTTACGTTATATCGATATAGTATATAACGTTATACGTTATATCGTTATCGTATATAACGTTATACGTTATATCGTTATAGTACATAACGTTATACGTTATATCGTTATCGTATATAACGTTATACGTTAAATCGATATACTATATAACGTTTTACGTTACATCGATATAGTACATAACGTTATACGTTAAATCGATATAGTATATAACGTTTTACGTTACATCGATATAGTACATAACGTTATACGTTATATCGTTATCGTATATAACGTTTTACGTTATATCGATATAGTATATAACGTTATACGTTATATCGTTATAGTATCTAACGTTATATGTTATATCGATATAGTATATAACGTTTTACGTTATATCGTTATAGTATATAACGTTATACGTTATATGGATATAGCATATAACGTTATACATTATATCGTGATACTACATAACGTTATACGTTATATCGTAATACTACATAACGTTATACGTTATATCGTAATACTACATAACGTTATACGTTATATCGTTATAGTACATAACGTTATACGCTATATCGATATAGCATATCACGTTATACGTTATAACGATATAGTTTATAACGTTATACGTTATATCGTTATCGTATATAACACTATACGTTATAACGATATAGTTTATAACGTTATACGTTATATCGCTATCGTATATAACGTTTTACGTTTTATCGTTATAGTACATAACGTTATACGTTATATCGTTATCGTATATAACATTATACGTTATATCGATATCGTATATAACGTTTTACGTTATATCGTTATAGTATATAACGTTATACGTTATATCGTAATACTACATAACGTTATACGTTATATCGTTATAGTATATAACGTTATACGTTATATCGATATAGTATATAACGTTTTACGTTATATCGATATAGTATATAACGTTATACGTTATATGGATATAGCATATAACGTTATACGTTATATCGTAATACTACATAACGTTATACGTTATATCGATATAGTATATAACGTTATACGTTATATCGTTATCGTATATAACGCTATACGTTATAACGATATAGTTTATAACGTTATACGTTATATCGCTATCGTACATAACGTTATACGTTATATCGATATAGTATATAACGTTTTACGTTATATCGCTATAGTATATAACGTTATACGTTACATGGATATAGCATATAACGTTATACGTTATATCGTAATACTACATAACGTTATACGTTATATCGTAATACTACATAACGTTATACGTTATATCGTTATAGTATATAACGTTATACGTTATATCGATATAGTATATAACGTTTTACGTTATATCGATATAGTATATAACGTTATACGTTATATGGATATAGCATATAACGTTATACGTTATATCGTAATACTACATAACGTTATACGTTATATCGATATAGTATATAACGTTTTACGTTATATCGTTATCGTATATAACGTTATACGTTATATCGTTATAGTACACAACATTATACGTTATATCGTTATCGTATATAACGTTATACCTTATATCGATATAGTATATAACGTTATACGTTATAACGATATAGTTTATAACGTTATACGTTATATCGTAATACTACATAACGTTATACGTTATATCGATATAGTATATAACGTTTTACGTTATATCGTTATCGTATATAACGTTATACGTTATATCGTTATCGTATATAACGTTATACGTTATATCGATATCGTATATAACGTTTTACGTTATATCGTTATAGTATATAACGTTATACGTTATATCGTTATAGTACATAACGTTATACGTTATATCGTTATAGTACATAACATTATACGTTATATCGTTATCGTATATAACGTTATACGTTATATCGTTATAGTACATAACGTTATACGTTATATCGTTATCGTATATAACGTTATACGTTAAATCGATATAGTATATAACGTTTTACGTTACATCGATATAGTACATAACGTTATACGTTAAATCGATATAGTATATAACGTTTTACGTTACATCGATATAGTACATAACGTTATACGTTATATCGTTATCGTATATAACGTTTTACGTTATATCGATATAGTATATAACGTTATACGTTATATCGTTATAGTATCTAACGTTATATGTTATATCGATATAGTATATAACGTTTTACGTTATATCGTTATAGTATATAACGTTATACGTTATATGGATATAGCATATAACGTTATACATTATATCGTGATACTACATAACGTTATACGTTATATCGTAATACTACATAACGTTATACGTTATATCGTAATACTACATAACGTTATACGTTATATCGTTATAGTACATAACGTTATACGCTATATCGATATAGCATATCACGTTATACGTTATAACGATATAGTTTATAACGTTATACGTTATATCGTTATCGTATATAACGCTATACGTTATAACGATATAGTTTATAACGTTATACGTTATATCGCTATCGTATATAACGTTTTACGTTTTATCGTTATAGTACATAACGTTATACGTTATATCGTTATCGTATATAACATTATACGTTATATCGATATCGTATATAACGTTTTACGTTATATCGTTATAGTATATAACGTTATACGTTATATCGTTATAGTACATAACGTTATACGTTATATCGATATAGTATATAACGTTTTACGTTATATCGCTATAGTATATAACGTTATACGTTATATCGTTATAGTACATAACGTTATACGTTATATCGTTATAGTACATAACATTATACGTTATATCGATATCGTATATAACGTTTTACGTTATATCGTTATAGTATATAACGTTATACGTTATATCGCTATAGTACATAACGTTATACGTTATATCGATATAGTATATAACGTTATACGTTATATCGTTATCGTATATAACGTTATACGTTATATCGTTATAGTACATAACATTATACGTTATATCGTTATCGTATATAACGTTATACATTATATCGATATATGATATAACGTTATACGTTATATAGATATAGTATATAACGTTATACGTTATAACGATATAGTTTATAACGTTATACGTTATATGGATATAGCATATAACGTTATACGTTATATCGATATAGTATATAACGTTATACGTTATATCGATATAGTATATAACGTTTTACGTTATATCGTTATAGTATATAACGTTATACGTTATATGGATATAGCATATAACGTTATACGTTATATCGTTATCGTATATAACGTTATACGTTATATCGCTATCGTATATAACGTTATACGTTATATCGCTATCGTATATAACGTTATCCGTTATATCGTTATCGTATATAACGTTATACGTTATATCGATATAGTATATAACGTTATACGTTATATCGATATAGTATAGAACGTTATACGTTATATCGATATAGTATATAACGTTTTACGTTATATCGTTATAGTACATAACGTTATACGTTATAACGATATAGTTTATAACGTTATACGTTATATCGTTATAGTACATAACGTTATACGTTATATCGTTATCGTATATAACGTTATACATTATATCGATATAGTATATAACGTTATACGTTATAACGATATAGTTTATAACGTTATACGTTATATCGTAATACTACATAACGTTATACGTTATATCGATATAGTATATAACGTTTTACGTTATATCGTTATCGTATATAACGTTATACGTTATATCGTTATCGTATATAACGTTTTACGTTACATCGATATAGTATATAACGTTTTACGCTATATCGATATAGTATATAACGTTATACGTTATAACGATATAGTATATAACGTTAAACGTTATATCGATATAACATATCACGTTATACGTTATAACGATATAGTTTATAACGTTATACGTTATATCGTTATCGTATATAACGTTTTACGTTATATCGTTATAGTACATAACGTTATACGTTATATCGTTATCGTATACAACGTTATACGTTATATCGTTATAGTACATAACGTTATACGTTATATCGATATAGTATATAACGTTATACGTTATATCCATATAGTATATAACGTTTTACGTTATATCGTTATAGTATATAACGTTATACGTTATATCGTTATAGTATATAACGTTTTACGTTATATCGTTATAGTATATAACGTTATACGTTATATGGATATACCATATAACGTTATACGTTATATCGTAATACTACATAACGTTATACGTTATATCGTAATACTACATAACGTTATACGTTATATCGCTATCGTATATAACGTTATACGTTATATCGTTATCGTATATAACGTTATACGTTATATCGTTATCGTATATAACGTTTTACGTTATATCGTTATAGTATATAACGTTTTACGTTATATCGTTATAGTATATAACGTTATACGTTATATGGATATACCATATAACGTTATACGTTATATCGTAATACTACATAACGTTATACGTTATATCGTAATACTACATAACGTTATACGTTATATCGTAATACTACATAACGTTATACGTTATATCGCTATCGTATATAACGTTATACGTTATATCGTTATCGTATATAACGTTATGCGTTATATCGTTATCGTATATAACGTTATACGTTATATCGTAATACTACATAACGTTATACGTTATATCGTTATAGTATATAACGTTATACGTTATATCGTTATAGTATATAACGTTATACGTTATAACGATATAGTTTATAACGTTATACGTTATATCGTTATCGTATATAACGTTATACGTTATATCGTTATCGTATATAACGTTTTACGTTATATCGTTATAGTATATAACGTTAAACGTTATATCGTTATCGTATATAACGTTTTACGTTATATCGATATAGTATATAACGTTATACGTTATATCGTTATCGTATATAACGTTATACGTTATATCGTTATAGTACATAACGTTATACGTTATATCGTAATACTGCATAACGTTATACGTTATATCGTAATACTACATAACGTTATACGTTATATCGTTATAGTATATAACGTTATACGTTATAACGATATAGTTTATAACGTTATACGTTATATCGTTATCGTATATAACGTTTTACGTTATATCGATATAGTATATAACGTTATACGTTATAACGATATAGTATATAACGTTAAACGTTATATCGTTATCGTATATAACGTTTTACGTTATATCGATATAGTATATAACGTTATACGTTATATCGTTATCGTATATAACGTTATACGTTATATCGTAATACTACATAACGTTATACGTTATATTGATATAGTATATAACGTTTTACGTTATATCGTTATCGTATATAACGTTATACGTTATATCGTTATAGTACATAACATTATACGTTATATCGTTATCGTATATAACGTTATACATTATATCGATATAGTATATAACGTTATACGTTATAACGATATAGTTTATAACGTTATACGTTATATCGTAATACTACATAACGTTATACGTTATATCGTAATACTACATAACGTTATACGTTATATCGTAATACTACATAACGTTATACGTTATATCGTTATAGTATATAACGTTATACGTTATAACGATATAGTTTATAACGTTATACGTTATATCGTTATCGTATATAACGTTATACGTTATATCGATATAGTATATAACGTTATACGTTATAACGATATAGTTTATAACGTTAAACGTTATATCGTTATCGTATATAACGTTTTACGTTATATCGATATAGTATATAACGTTATACGTTATATCGTTATCGTATATAACGTTATACGTTATATCGTTATAGTACATAACGTTATACGTTATATCGTTACCGTATATAACGTTATACGTTAAATCGATATAGTATATAACGTTTTACGTTACATCGATATAGTATATAACGTTTTACGCTATATCGATATAGTATATAACGTTATACGTTATAACGATATAGTATATAACGTTAAACGTTATATCGTTATCGTATTTAACGTTTTACGTTATATCGATATAGTATATAACGTTATACGTTATATCGTTATCGTATATAACGTTATACGTTATATCGTTATAGTACATAACGTTATACGCTATATCGATATATCATATCACGTTATACGTTATAACGATATAGTTTATAACGTTATACGTTATATCGTTATCGTATATAACGTTTTACGTTATATCGTTATAGTATATAACGTTATACGTTATATCGTAATACTACATAACGTTATAAGTTATATCGTAATACTACATAACGTTATACGTTATATCGTAATACTACATAACGTTATACGTTATATCGTAATACTACATAACGTTATACGTTATATCGTAATACTACATAACGTTATACGTTATATCGTAATACTACATATCGTTATACGTTATATCGTAATACTACATAACGTTATACGTTATATCGTAATACTACATAACGTTATACGTTATATCGTAATACTACATAACGTTATACGTTATATCGATATAGTATATAACGTTATACGTTATAACGATATAGTTTATAACGTTATACGTTATATCGTTATCGTATATAACGTTATACGTTATATCGTTATCGTATATAACGTTTTACGTTATATCGTTATAGTATATAACGTTAAACGTTATATCGTTATCGTATATAACGTTTTACGTTATATGGATATACCATATAACGTTATACGTTATATCGTAATACTACATAACGTTATACGTTATATCGTAATACTACATAACGTTATACGTTATATCGCTATCGTATATAACGTTATACGTTATATCGTTATCGTATATAACGTTATGCGTTATATCGTTATCGTATATAACGTTATACGTTATATCGTAATACTACATAACGTTATACGTTATATCGTTATAGTATATAACGTTATACGTTATATCGTTATAGTATATAACGTTATACGTTATAACGATATAGTTTATAACGTTATACGTTATATCGTTATCGTATATAACGTTATACGTTATATCGTTATCGTATATAACGTTTTACGTTATATCGTTATAGTATATAACGTTAAACGTTATATCGTTATCGTATATAACGTTTTACGTTATATCGATATAGTATATAACGTTATACGTTATATCGTTATCGTATATAACGTTATACGTTATATCGTTATAGTACATAACGTTATACGTTATATCGTAATACTGCATAACGTTATACGTTATATCGTAATACTACATAACGTTATACGTTATATCGTTATAGTATATAACGTTATACGTTATAACGATATAGTTTATAACGTTATACGTTATATCGTTATCGTATATAACGTTTTACGTTATATCGATATAGTATATAACGTTATACGTTATAACGATATAGTATATAACGTTAAACGTTATATCGTTATCGTATATAACGTTTTACGTTATATCGATATAGTATATAACGTTATACGTTATATCGTTATCGTATATAACGTTATACGTTATATCGTAATACTACATAACGTTATACGTTATATTGATATAGTATATAACGTTTTACGTTATATCGTTATCGTATATAACGTTATACGTTATATCGTTATAGTACATAACATTATACGTTATATCGTTATCGTATATAACGTTATACATTATATCGATATAGTATATAACGTTATACGTTATAACGATATAGTTTATAACGTTATACGTTATATCGTAATACTACATAACGTTATACGTTATATCGTAATACTACATAACGTTATACGTTATATCGTAATACTACATAACGTTATACGTTATATCGTTATAGTATATAACGTTATACGTTATAACGATATAGTTTATAACGTTATACGTTATATCGTTATCGTATATAACGTTATACGTTATATCGATATAGTATATAACGTTATACGTTATAACGATATAGTTTATAACGTTAAACGTTATATCGTTATCGTATATAACGTTTTACGTTATATCGATATAGTATATAACGTTATACGTTATATCGTTATCGTATATAACGTTATACGTTATATCGTTATAGTACATAACGTTATACGTTATATCGTTACCGTATATAACGTTATACGTTAAATCGATATAGTATATAACGTTTTACGTTACATCGATATAGTATATAACGTTTTACGCTATATCGATATAGTATATAACGTTATACGTTATAACGATATAGTATATAACGTTAAACGTTATATCGTTATCGTATTTAACGTTTTACGTTATATCGATATAGTATATAACGTTATACGTTATATCGTTATCGTATATAACGTTATACGTTATATCGTTATAGTACATAACGTTATACGCTATATCGATATAACATATCACGTTATACGTTATAACGATATAGTTTATAACGTTATACGTTATATCGTTATCGTATATAACGTTTTACGTTATATCGTTATAGTATATAACGTTATACGTTATATCGTAATACTACATAACGTTATAAGTTATATCGTAATACTACATAACGTTATACGTTATATCGTAATACTACATAACGTTATACGTTATATCGTAATACTACATAACGTTATACGTTATATCGTAATACTACATAACGTTATACGTTATATCGTAATACTACATATCGTTATACGTTATATCGTAATACTACATAACGTTATACGTTATATCGTAATACTACATAACGTTATACGTTATATCGTAATACTACATAACGTTATACGTTATATCGATATAGTATATAACGTTATACGTTATAACGATATAGTTTATAACGTTATACGTTATATCGATATAGTATATAACGTTTTACGTTACATCGATATAGTATATAACGCTATACGTTATAACGATATAGTATATAACGTTAAACGTTATATCGTTATCGTATATAACCTTATGCGTTATATCGTTATAGTACATAACGTTATACGTTATATCGCTATCGTATATAACGTTACACGTTATATCGTTATCGTATATAACGTTATACGTTATATCGATATAGTATATAACGTTATACGTTATATCGTTATCGTATATAGCGTTATACGTTAAATCGCTATCGTATATAACGTTATACGTTATAACGATATAGTTTATAACGTTATGCGTTAAATCGATATAGTATATAACGTTTTACGTTACATCGATATAGTATATAACGTTATACGTTAAATCGATATAGTATATAACGTTTTACGTTACATCGATATAGTATATAACGTTTTACGCTATATCGATATAGTATATAACGTTATACGTTATAACGATATAGTATATAACGTTAAACGTTATATCGATATAACATATCACGTTATACGTTATATCGATATAGTATATAACGTTATACGTTATAACGATATAGTTTATAACGTTATACGTTATATCGATATAGTATATAACGTTTTACGTTACATCGATATAGTATATAACGCTATACGTTATAACGATATAGTATATAACGTTAAACGTTATATCGTTATCGTATATAACCTTATGCGTTATATCGTTATAGTACATAACGTTATACGTTATATCGCTATCGTATATAACGTTACACGTTATATCGTTATCGTATATAACGTTATACGTTATATCGATATAGTATATAACGTTATACGTTATATCGTTATCGTATATAGCGTTATACGTTAAATCGCTATCGTATATAACGTTATACGTTATAACGATATAGTTTATAACGTTATGCGTTAAATCGATATAGTATATAACGTTTTACGTTACATCGATATAGTATATAACGTTTTACGTTACATCGATATAGTATATAACGTTTTACGTTATATCGATATAGTATATAACGTTATACGTTATAACGATATAGTTTATAACGTTAAACGTTATATCGTTATCGTATATAACGTTTTACGTTATATTGATATAGTATATAACGTTATACATTATATCGTTATCGTATATAACGTTATACGTTATATCGTTATAGTACATAACGTTATACGCTATATCGTTACCGTATATAACGTTATACGTTAAATCGATATAGTATATAACGTTTTACGTTACATCGATATAGTATATAACGTTTTACGCTATATCGATATAGTGTATAACGTTATACGTTATAACGATATAGTATATAACGTTAAACGTTATATCGATATAACATATCACGTTATACGTTATAACGATATAGTTTATAACGTTATACGTTATATCGTTATCGTATATAACGTTTTACGTTATATCGTTATAGTACATAACGTTATACGTTATATCGTTATCGTATACAACGTTATACGTTATATCGTTATAGTACATAACGTTATACGTTATATCGATATAGTATATAACGTTATACGTTATATCCATATAGTATATAACGTTTTACGTTATATCGTTATAGTATATAACGTTATACGTTATATCGTTATAGTATATAACGTTATACGTTATATCGTTATAGTACATAACGTTATACGTTATATCGATATAGTATATAACGTTTTACGTTATATCGTTATAGTATATAACGTTATACGTTATATGGATATACCATATAACGTTATACGTTATATCGTAATACTACATAACGTTATACGTTATATCGTAATACTACATAACGTTATACGTTATATCGTAATACTACATAACGTTATACGTTATATCGTAATACTACATAACGTTATACGTTATATCGCTATCGTATATAACGTTATACGTTATATCGTTATCGTATATAACGTTATGCGTTATATCGTTATCGTATATAACGTTATACGTTATATCGTTATAGTACATAACGTTATACGTTATATCGATATAGTATATAACGTTATACGTTATATCCATATAGTATATAACGTTTTACGTTATATCGTTATAGTATATAACGTTATACGTTATATCGTTATAGTATATAACGTTTTACGTTATATCGTTATAGTATATAACGTTATACGTTATATGGATATACCATATAACGTTATACGTTATATCGTAATACTACATAACGTTATACGTTATATCGTAATACTACATAACGTTATACGTTATATCGTAATACTACATAACGTTATACGTTATATCGCTATCGTATATAACGTTATACGTTATATCGTTATCGTATATAACGTTATGCGTTATATCGTTATCGTATATAACGTTATACGTTATATCGTAATACTACATAACGTTATACGTTATATCGTTATAGTATATAACGTTATACGTTATATCGTTATAGTATATAACGTTATACGTTATAACGATATAGTTTATAACGTTATACGTTATATCGTTATCGTATATAACGTTATACGTTATATCGTTATCGTATATAACGTTATACGTTATATCGTTATCGTATATAACGTTTTACGTTATATCGATATAGTATATAACGTTATACGTTATATCGTTATAGTATCTAACGTTATATGTTATATCGATATAGTATATAACGTTTTACGTTATATCGTTATAGTATATAACGTTATACGTTATATGGATATAGCATATAACGTAATACATTATATCGTGATACTACATAACGTTATACGTTATATCGTAATACTACATAACGTTATACGTTATATCGTAATACTACATAACGTTATACGTTATATCGTTATAGTACATAACGTTATACGCTATATCGATATAGCATATCACGTTATACGTTATAACGATATAGTTTATAACGTTATACGTTATATCGTTATCGTATATAACGCTATACGTTATAACGATATAGTTTATAACGTTATACGTTATATCGCTATCGTATATAACGTTTTACGTTATATCGTTATAGTACATAACGTTATACGTTATATCGTTATCGTATATAACGCTATACGTTATAACGATATAGTTTATAACGTTATACGTTATATCGCTATCGTATATAACGTTTTACGTTATATCGTTATAGTACATAACGTTATACGTTATATCGTTATCGTATATAACATTATACGTTATATCGATATCGTATATAACGTTTTACGTTATATCGTTATAGCATATAACGTTATACGTTATATCGTTATAGTACATAACGTTATACGTTATATCGATATAGTATATAACGTTTTACGTTATATCGTTATAGTATATAACGTTATACGTTATATGGATATAGCATATAACGTTATACGTTATATCGTAATACTACATAACGTTATACGTTATATCGTAATACTACATAACGTTATACGTTATATCGTTATAGTATATAACGTTATACGTTATATCGTTATAGTATATAACGTTATACGTTATATGGATATACCATATAACGTTATACGTTATATCGTAATACTACATAACGTTATACGTTATATCGTAATACTACATAACGTTATACGTTATATCGCTATCGTATATAACGTTATACGTTATATCGTTATCGTATATAACGTTATACGTTATATCGTTATCGTATATAACGTTTTACGTTATATCGTTATAGTATATAACGTTTTACGTTATATCGTTATAGTATATAACGTTATACGTTATATGGATATACCATATAACGTTATACGTTATATCGTAATACTACATAACGTTATACGTTATATCGTAATACTACATAACGTTATACGTTATATCGTAATACTACATAACGTTATACGTTATATCGTTATCGTATATAACGCTATACGTTATAACGATATAGTTTATAACGTTATACGTTATATCGCTATCGTATATAACGTTTTACGTTATATCGTTATAGTATATAACGTTATACGTTATATGGATATACCATATAACGTTATACGTTATATCGTAATACTACATAACGTTATACGTTATATCGTAATACTACATAACGTTATACGTTATATCGCTATCGTATATAACGTTATACGTTATATCGTTATCGTATATAACGTTATACGTTATATCGTTATCGTATATAACGTTATACGTTATATCGTTATCGTATATAACGTTTTACGTTATATCGTTATAGTATATAACGTTTTACGTTATATCGTTATAGTATATAACGTTATACGTTATATGGATATACCATATAACGTTATACGTTATATCGTAATACTACATAACGTTATACGTTATATCGTAATACTACATAACGTTATACGTTATATCGTAATACTACATAACGTTATACGTTATATCGCTATCGTATATAACGTTATACGTTATATCGTTATCGTATATAACGTTATGCGTTATATCGTTATCGTATATAACGTTATACGTTATATCGTAATACTACATAACGTTATACGTTATATCGTTATAGTATATAACGTTATACGTTATATCGTTATAGTATATAACGTTATACGTTATAACGATATAGTTTATAACGTTATACGTTATATCGTTATCGTATATAACGTTATACGTTATATCGTTATCGTATATAACGTTTTACGTTATATCGATATAGTATATAACGTTATACGTTATATCGTTATCGTATATAACGTTATACGTTATATCGTTATAGTACATAACGTTATACGTTATATCGTTATCGTATATAACGTTATACGTTAAATCGATATAGTATATAACGTTTTACGTTACATCGATATAGTACATAACGTTATACGTTAAATCGATATAGTATATAACGTTTTACGTTACATCGATATAGTACATAACGTTATACGTTATATCGTTATCGTATATAACGTTTTACGTTATATCGATATAGTATATAACGTTATACGTTATATCGTTATAGTATCTAACGTTATATGTTATATCGATATAGTATATAACGTTTTACGTTATATCGTTATAGTATATAACGTTATACGTTATATGGATATAGCATATAACGTTATACATTATATCGTGATACTACATAACGTTATACGTTATATCGTAATACTACATAACGTTATACGTTATATCGTAATACTACATAACGTTATACGTTATATCGTTATAGTACATAACGTTATACGCTATATCGATATAGCATATCACGTTATACGTTATAACGATATAGTTTATAACGTTATACGTTATATCGTTATCGTATATAACACTATACGTTATAACGATATAGTTTATAACGTTATACGTTATATCGCTATCGTATATAACGTTTTACGTTTTATCGTTATAGTACATAACGTTATACGTTATATCGTTATCGTATATAACATTATACGTTATATCGATATCGTATATAACGTTTTACGTTATATCGTTATAGTATATAACGTTATACGTTATATCGTAATACTACATAACGTTATACGTTATATCGTTATAGTATATAACGTTATACGTTATATCGATATAGTATATAACGTTTTACGTTATATCGATATAGTATATAACGTTATACGTTATATGGATATAGCATATAACGTTATACGTTATATCGTAATACTACATAACGTTATACGTTATATCGATATAGTATATAACGTTATACGTTATATCGTTATCGTATATAACGCTATACGTTATAACGATATAGTTTATAACGTTATACGTTATATCGCTATCGTACATAACGTTATACGTTATATCGATATAGTATATAACGTTTTACGTTATATCGCTATAGTATATAACGTTATACGTTACATGGATATAGCATATAACGTTATACGTTATATCGTAATACTACATAACGTTATACGTTATATCGTAATACTACATAACGTTATACGTTATATCGTTATAGTACATAACGTTATACGCTATATCGATATAGCATATCACGTTATACGTTATAACGATATAGTTTATAACGTTATACGTTATATCGTTATCGTATATAACACTATACGTTATAACGATATAGTTTATAACGTTATACGTTATATCGCTATCGTATATAACGTTTTACGTTTTATCGTTATAGTACATAACGTTATACGTTATATCGTTATCGTATATAACATTATACGTTATATCGATATCGTATATAACGTTTTACGTTATATCGTTATAGTATATAACGTTATACGTTATATCGTAATACTACATAACGTTATACGTTATATCGTTATAGTATATAACGTTATACGTTATAACGATATAGTTTATAACGTTATACGTTATATCGTTATCGTATATAACGTTATACGTTATATCGTTATCGTATATAACGTTTTACGTTATATCGATATAGTATATAACGTTATACGTTATATCGTTGTCGTATATAACGTTATACGTTATATCGTTATAGTACATAACGTTATACGTTATATCGTTATCGTATATAACGTTATACGTTAAATCGATATAGTATATAACGTTTTACGTTACATCGATATAGTACATAACGTTATACGTTAAATCGATATAGTATATAACGTTTTACGTTACATCGATATAGTACATAACGTTATACGTTATATCGTTATCGTATATAACGTTTTACGTTATATCGATATAGTATATAACGTTATACGTTATATCGTTATAGTATCTAACGTTATATGTTATATCGATATAGTATATAACGTTTTACGTTATATCGTTATAGTATATAACGTTATACGTTATATGGATATAGCATATAACGTTATACATTATATCGTGATACTACATAACGTTATACGTTATATCGTAATACTACATAACGTTATACGTTATATCGTAATACTACATAACGTTATACGTTATATCGTTATAGTACATAACGTTATACGCTATATCGATATAGCATATCACGTTATACGTTATAACGATATAGTTTATAACGTTATACGTTATATCGTTATCGTATATAACACTATACGTTATAACGATATAGTTTATAACGTTATACGTTATATCGCTATCGTATATAACGTTTTACGTTTTATCGTTATAGTACATAACGTTATACGTTATATCGTTATCGTATATAACATTATACGTTATATCGATATCGTATATAACGTTTTACGTTATATCGTTATAGTATATAACGTTATACGTTATATCGTAATACTACATAACGTTATACGTTATATCGTTATAGTATATAACGTTATACGTTATATCGATATAGTATATAACGTTTTACGTTATATCGATATAGTATATAACGTTATACGTTATATGGATATAGCATATAACGTTATACGTTATATCGTAATACTACATAACGTTATACGTTATATCGATATAGTATATAACGTTATACGTTATATCGTTATCGTATATAACGCTATACGTTATAACGATATAGTTTATAACGTTATACGTTATATCGCTATCGTACATAACGTTATACGTTATATCGATATAGTATATAACGTTTTACGTTATATCGCTATAGTATATAACGTTATACGTTACATGGATATAGCATATAACGTTATACGTTATATCGTAATACTACATAACGTTATACGTTATATCGTAATACTACATAACGTTATACGTTATATCGTTATAGTATATAACGTTATACGTTATATCGATATAGTATATAACGTTTTACGTTATATCGATATAGTATATAACGTTATACGTTATATGGATATAGCATATAACGTTATACGTTATATCGTAATACTACATAACGTTATACGTTATATCGATATAGTATATAACGTTTTACGTTATATCGTTATCGTATATAACGTTATACGTTATATCGTTATAGTACACAACATTATACGTTATATCGTTATCGTATATAACGTTATACCTTATATCGATATAGTATATAACGTTATACGTTATAACGATATAGTTTATAACGTTATACGTTATATCGTAATACTACATAACGTTATACGTTATATCGATATAGTATATAACGTTTTACGTTATATCGTTATCGTATATAACGTTATACGTTATATCGTTATCGTATATAACGTTATACGTTATATCGATATCGTATATAACGTTTTACGTTATATCGTTATAGTATATAACGTTATACGTTATATCGTTATAGTACATAACGTTATACGTTATATCGTTATAGTACATAACATTATACGTTATATCGTTATCGTATATAACGTTATACGTTATATCGTTATAGTACATAACGTTATACGTTATATCGTTATCGTATATAACGTTATACGTTAAATCGATATAGTATATAACGTTTTACGTTACATCGATATAGTACATAACGTTATACGTTAAATCGATATAGTATATAACGTTTTACGTTACATCGATATAGTACATAACGTTATACGTTATATCGTTATCGTATATAACGTTTTACGTTATATCGATATAGTATATAACGTTATACGTTATATCGTTATAGTATCTAACGTTATATGTTATATCGATATAGTATATAACGTTTTACGTTATATCGTTATAGTATATAACGTTATACGTTATATGGATATAGCATATAACGTTATACATTATATCGTGATACTACATAACGTTATACGTTATATCGTAATACTACATAACGTTATACGTTATATCGTAATACTACATAACGTTATACGTTATATCGTTATAGTACATAACGTTATACGCTATATCGATATAGCATATCACGTTATACGTTATAACGATATAGTTTATAACGTTATACGTTATATCGTTATCGTATATAACGCTATACGTTATAACGATATAGTTTATAACGTTATACGTTATATCGCTATCGTATATAACGTTTTACGTTTTATCGTTATAGTACATAACGTTATACGTTATATCGTTATCGTATATAACATTATACGTTATATCGATATCGTATATAACGTTTTACGTTATATCGTTATAGTATATAACGTTATACGTTATATCGTTATAGTACATAACGTTATACGTTATATCGATATAGTATATAACGTTTTACGTTATATCGCTATAGTATATAACGTTATACGTTATATCGTTATAGTACATAACGTTATACGTTATATCGTTATAGTACATAACATTATACGTTATATCGATATCGTATATAACGTTTTACGTTATATCGTTATAGTATATAACGTTATACGTTATATCGCTATAGTACATAACGTTATACGTTATATCGATATAGTATATAACGTTATACGTTATATCGTTATCGTATATAACGTTATACGTTATATCGTTATAGTACATAACATTATACGTTATATCGTTATCGTATATAACGTTATACATTATATCGATATATGATATAACGTTATACGTTATATAGATATAGTATATAACGTTATACGTTATAACGATATAGTTTATAACGTTATACGTTATATGGATATAGCATATAACGTTATACGTTATATCGATATAGTATATAACGTTATACGTTATATCGATATAGTATATAACGTTTTACGTTATATCGTTATAGTATATAACGTTATACGTTATATGGATATAGCATATAACGTTATACGTTATATCGTTATCGTATATAACGTTATACGTTATATCGCTATCGTATATAACGTTATACGTTATATCGCTATCGTATATAACGTTATCCGTTATATCGTTATCGTATATAACGTTATACGTTATATCGATATAGTATATAACGTTATACGTTATATCGATATAGTATATAACGTTATACGTTATATCGATATAGTATATAACGTTTTACGTTATATCGTTATAGTACATAACGTTATACGTTATAACGATATAGTTTATAACGTTATACGTTATATCGTTATAGTACATAACGTTATACGTTATATCGTTATCGTATATAACGTTATACGTTATATCGATATAGTATATAACGTTATACGTTATAACGATATAGTTTATAACGTTATACGTTATATCGTAATACTACATAACGTTATACGTTATATCGATATAATATATAACGTTTTACGTTATATCGTTATCGTATATAACGTTATACGTTATATCGTTATCGTATATAACGTTATACGTTATATCGATATCGTATATAACGTTTTACGTTATATCGTTATAGTATATAACGTTATACGTTATATCGTTATAGTACATAACGTTATACGTTATATCGTTATAGTACATAACATTATACGTTATATCGATATCGTATATAACGTTTTACGTTATATCGTTATAGTATATAACGTTATACGTTATATGGATATACCATATAACGTTATACGTTATATCGTAATACTACATAACGTTATACGTTATATCGTAATACTACATAACGTTATACGTTATATCGCTATCGTATATAACGTTATACGTTATATCGTTATCGTATATAACGTTATGCGTTATATCGTTATCGTATATAACGTTATACGTTATATCGTAATACTACATAACGTTATACGTTATATCGTTATAGTATATAACGTTATAAGTTATAACGATATAGTTTATAACGTTATACGTTATATCGTTATCGTATATAACGTTATACGTTATATCGATATAGTATATAACGTTTTACGTTATATCGTTATAGTATATAACGTATAACGTTATATGGATATAGCATATAACGTTATACGTTATATCGTTATCGTATATAACGTTATACGTTATATCGCTATCGTATATAACGTTATACGTTATATCGTTATAGTACATAACATTATACGTTATATCGTTATCGTATATAACGTTATACATTATATCGATATATGATATAACGTTATACGTTATATAGATATAGTATATAACGTTATACGTTATAACGATATAGTTTATAACGTTATACGTTATATGGATATAGCATATAACGTTATACGTTATATCGATATAGTATATAACGTTTTACGTTATATCGTTATAGTACATAACGTTATACGTTATAACGATATAGTTTATAACGTTATACGTTATATCGTTATAGTACATAACGTTATACGTTATATCGTTATCGTATATAACGTTTTACGTTATATCGATATAGTATATAACGTTATACGTTATAACGATATAGTTTATAACGTTATACGTTATATCGTAATACTACATAACGTTATAAGTTATATCGTAATACTACATAACGTTATACGTTATATCGTAATACTACATAACGTTATACGTTATATCGTAATACTACATAACGTTATACGTTATATCGTTATAGTATATAACGTTATACGTTATAACGATATAGTTTATAACGTTATACGTTATATCGTTATCGTATATAACGTTTTACGTTATATCGATATAGTATATAACGTTATACGTTATAACGATATAGTATATAACGTTAAACGTTATATCGTTATCGTATATAACGTTTTACGTTATATCGATATAGTATATAACGTTATACGTTATATCGTTATCGTATATAACGTTTTACGTTATATCGATATAGTATATAACGTTATACGTTATATCGTTATCGTATATAACGTTATACGTTATATCGTTATAGTACATAACGTTATACGTTATATCGTTACCGTATATAACGTTATACGTTAAATCGATATAGTATATAACGTTTTACGTTACATCGATATAGTATATAACGTTTTACGCTATATCGATATAGTATATAACGTTATACGTTATATCGATATAGTATATAACGTTATACGTTATAACGATATAGTTTATAACGTTAAACGTTATATCGTTATCGTATATAACGTTTTACGTTATATCGATATAGTATATAACGTTATACGTTATATCGTTATCGTATATAACGTTATACGTTATATCGTTATAGTACATAACGTTATACGTTATATCGTTACCGTATATAACGTTATACGTTAAATCGATATATGATATAACGTTATACGTTATATAGATATAGTATATAACGTTATACGTTATAACGATATAGTTTATAACGTTATACGTTATATGGATATAGCATATAACGTTATACGTTATATCGATATAGTATATAACGTTATACGTTATATCGATATAGTATATAACGTTTTACGTTATATCGTTATAGTATATAACGTTATACGTTATATGGATATAGCATATAACGTTATACGTTATATCGTTATCGTATATAACGTTATACGTTATATCGCTATCGTATATAACGTTATACGTTATATCGCTATCGTATATAACGTTATCCGTTATATCGTTATCGTATATAACGTTATACGTTATATCGATATAGTATATAACGTTATACGTTATATCGATATAGTATATAACGTTATACGTTATATCGATATAGTATATAACGTTTTACGTTATATCGTTATAGTACATAACGTTATACGTTATAACGATATAGTTTATAACGTTATACGTTATATCGTTATAGTACATAACGTTATACGTTATATCGTTATCGTATATAACGTTATACATTATATCGATATAGTATATAACGTTATACGTTATAACGATATAGTTTATAACGTTATACGTTATATCGTAATACTACATAACGTTATACGTTATATCGATATAGTATATAACGTTTTACGTTATATCGTTATCGTATATAACGTTATACGTTATATCGTTATCGTATATAACGTTATACGTTATATCGATATCGTATATAACGTTTTACGTTATATCGTTATAGTATATAACGTTATACGTTATATCGTTATAGTACATAACGTTATACGTTATATCGTTATAGTACATAACATTATACGTTATATCGATATCGTATATAACGTTTTACGTTATATCGTTATAGTATATAACGTTATACGTTATATGGATATACCATATAACGTTATACGTTATATCGTAATACTACATAACGTTATACGTTATATCGTAATACTACATAACGTTATACGTTATATCGCTATCGTATATAACGTTATACGTTATATCGTTATCGTATATAACGTTATGCGTTATATCGTTATCGTATATAACGTTATACGTTATATCGTAATACTACATAACGTTATACGTTATATCGTTATAGTATATAACGTTATAAGTTATAACGATATAGTTTATAACGTTATACGTTATATCGTTATCGTATATAACGTTATACGTTATATCGATATAGTATATAACGTTTTACGTTATATCGTTATAGTATATAACGTTTTACGTTATATGGATATAGCATATAACGTTATACGTTATATCGTTATCGTATATAACGTTATACGTTATATCGCTATCGTATATAACGTTATACGTTATATCGTTATAGTACATAACATTATACGTTATATCGTTATCGTATATAACGTTATACATTATATCGATATATGATATAACGTTATACGTTATATAGATATAGTATATAACGTTATACGTTATAACGATATAGTTTATAACGTTATACGTTATATGGATATAGCATATAACGTTATACGTTATATCGATATAGTATATAACGTTTTACGTTATATCGTTATAGTACATAACGTTATACGTTATAACGATATAGTTTATAACGTTATACGTTATATCGTTATAGTACATAACGTTATACGTTATATCGTTATCGTATATAACGTTTTACGTTATATCGATATAGTATATAACGTTATACGTTATAACGATATAGTTTATAACGTTATACGTTATATCGTAATACTACATAACGTTATAAGTTATATCGTAATACTACATAACGTTATACGTTATATCGTAATACTACATAACGTTATACGTTATATCGTAATACTACATAACGTTATACGTTATATCGTTATAGTATATAACGTTATACGTTATAACGATATAGTTTATAACGTTATACGTTATATCGTTATCGTATATAACGTTTTACGTTATATCGATATAGTATATAACGTTATACGTTATAACGATATAGTATATAACGTTAAACGTTATATCGTTATCGTATATAACGTTTTACGTTATATCGATATAGTATATAACGTTATACGTTATATCGTTATCGTATATAACGTTTTACGTTATATCGATATAGTATATAACGTTATACGTTATATCGTTATCGTATATAACGTTATACGTTATATCGTTATAGTACATAACGTTATACGTTATATCGTTACCGTATATAACGTTATACGTTAAATCGATATAGTATATAACGTTTTACGTTACATCGATATAGTATATAACGTTTTACGCTATATCGATATAGTATATAACGTTATACGTTATATCGATATAGTATATAACGTTATACGTTATAACGATATAGTTTATAACGTTAAACGTTATATCGTTATCGTATATAACGTTTTACGTTATATCGATATAGTATATAACGTTATACGTTATATCGTTATCGTATATAACGTTATACGTTATATCGTTATAGTACATAACGTTATACGTTATATCGTTACCGTATATAACGTTATACGTTATAACTATATAGTTTATAACGTTATGCGTTATATCGATATAGTATATAACGTTTTACGTTACATCGATATAGTATATAACGTTTTACGTTACATCGTTATCGTATATGGCGTTATACGTTAAATCGCTATCGTATATAACGTTATACGTTATAACGATATAGTTTATAACGTTATGCGTTAAATCGATATAGTATATAACGTTTTACGTTACATCGATATAGTATATAACGTTATACATTATATCGTTATCGTATATAACGTTTTACGTTATATCGATATAGTATATAACGTTATACATTATATCGTTATCGTATATAAGGTTATACGTTATATCGTTATAGTACATAACGTTATACGCTATATCGTTACCGTATATAACGTTATACGTTAAATCGATATAGTATATAACGTTTTACGTTATATCGATATAGTATATAACGTTATACGTTATAACGATATAGTATATAACGTTAAACGTTATATCGTTATCGTATATAACGTTTTACGTTATATCGATATAGTATATAACGTTATACGTTATATCGTTATCGTATATAACGTTTTACGTTATATCGATATAGTATATAACGTTATACGTTATATCGTTATCGTATATAACGTTATACGTTATATCGTTATAGTACATAACGTTATACGTTATATCGTTACCGTATATAACGTTATACGTTAAATCGATATAGTATATAACGTTTTACGTTACATCGATATAGTATATAACGTTTTACGCTATATCGATATAGTATATAACGTTATACGTTATATCGTTATCGTATATAGCGTTATACGTTAAATCGCTATCGTATATAACGTTATACGTTATAACGATATAGTTTATAACGTTATGCGTTAAATCGATATAGTATATAACGTTTTACGTTACATCGATATAGTATATAACGTTTTACGTTACATCGATATAGTATATAACGTTTTACGTTACATCGATATAGTATATAACGTTTTACGTTACATCGATATAGTATATAACGTTTTACGTTATATCGTTATCGTATATAACGTTTTACGTTATATCGTTATAGTACATAACGTTATACGTTATATCGTTATCGTATATAACGTTATACGTTATATCGATATCGTATATAACGTTTTACGTTATATCGTTATCGTATATAACGTTTTACGTTATATCGTTATAGTATATAACGTTATACATTATATCGATATAGTATATAACGTTATACGTTATAACGATATAGTTTTTAACGTTATACGTTATATCGTTATCGTATATAACGTTATATCGTTATAGTACATAACGTTATACGTTATATCGTTATCGTATATAACGTTATACATTATATCGATATAGTATATAACGTTATACGTTATAACGATATAGTTTATAACGTTATACGTTATATCGTTATCGTATACAACGTTATACGTTATATCGTTATAGTACATAACGTTATACGTTATATCGATATAGTATATAACGTTATACGTTATATCCATATAGTATATAACGTTTTACGTTATATCGTTATAGTATATAACGTTATACGTTATATCGTTATAGTATATAACGTTTTACGTTATATCGTTATAGTATATAACGTTATACGTTATATGGATATACCATATAACGTTATACGTTATATCGTAATACTACATAACGTTATACGTTATATCGTAATACTACATAACGTTATACGTTATATCGCTATCGTATATAACGTTATACGTTATATCGTTATCGTATATAACGTTATACGTTATATCGTTATCGTATATAACGTTTTACGTTATATCGTTATAGTATATAACGTTTTACGTTATATCGTTATAGTATATAACGGTATACGTTATATGGATATACCATATAACGTTATACGTTATATCGTAATACTACATAACGTTATACGTTATATCGTAATACTACATAACGTTATACGTTATATCGTAATACTACATAACGTTATACGTTATATCGCTATCGTATATAACGTTATACGTTATATCGTTATCGTATATAACGTTATGCGTTATATCGTTATCGTATATAACGTTATACGTTATATCGTAATACTACATAACGTTATACGTTATATCGTTATAGTATATAACGTTATACGTTATATCGTTATAGTATATAACGTTATACGTTATAACGATATAGTTTATAACGTTATACGTTATATCGTTATCGTATATAACGTTATACGTTATATCGTTATCGTATATAACGTTATACGTTATATCGTTATCGTATATAACGTTATACGTTATATCGTTATCGTATATAACGTTTTACGTTATATCGTTATAGTATATAACGTTAAACGTTATATCGTTATCGTATATAACGTTTTACGTTATATCGATATAGTATATAACGTTATACGTTATATCGTTATCGTATATAACGTTATACGTTATATCGTTATAGTACATAACGTTATACGTTATATCGTTATCGTATATAACGTTATACGTTAAATCGATATAGTATATAACGTTTTACGTTACATCGATATAGTACATAACGTTATACGTTAAATCGATATAGTATATAACGTTTTACGTTACATCGATATAGTACATAACGTTATACGTTATATCGTTATCGTATATAACGTTATACATTATATCGATATAGTATATAACGTCATACGTTATAACGATATAGTTTATAACGTTATACGTTATATCGTTATCGTATACAACGTTATACGTTATATCGTTATAGTACATAACGTTATACGTTATATAGATATAGTATATAACGTTATACGTTATATCCATATAGTATATAATGTTTTACGTTATATCGTTATAGTATATAACGTTATACGTTATATGGATATAGCATATAACGTTATACGTTATATCGTAATACTACATAACGTTATACGTTATATCGTTATAGCATATAACGTTATACGTTATATCGATATAGTATATAACGTTATACGTTATATGGATATAGCATATAACGTTATACGTTATATCGTAATACTACATAACGTTATACGTTATATCGTAATACTACATAACGTTATACGTTATATCGCTATCGTATATAACGTTATACGTTATATCGTTATCGTATATAACGTTATGCGTTATATCGTTATCGTATATAACGTTATACGTTATATGGATATAGCATATAACGTTATGCGTTATATCGTAATACTACATAACGTTATACGTTATATCGTTATACTACATAACGTTATACGTTATATCGTAATACTACATAACGTTATACGTTATATCGCTATCGTATATAACGTTATACGTTATATCGTTATCGTATATAACGTTATACGTTATATCGTTATAGTACATAACGTTATACGTTATATCGTTATCGTATATAACGTTATACGTTAAATCGATATAGTATATAACGTTTTACGTTACATCGATATAGTACATAACGTTATTCGTTATATCGTTATCGTATATAACGTTATACATTATATCGATATAGTATATAACGTTATACGTTATAACGATATAGTTTATAACGTTATACGTTATATCGTTATCGTATACAACGTTATACGTTATATCGTTATAGTACATAACGTTATACGTTATATCGATATAGTATATAACGTTATACGTTATATCCATAAGGTATATAACGTTTTACGTTATATCGTTGTAGTGTATAACGTTATACGTTATATGGATATAGCATATAACGTTATACGTTATATCGTAATACTACATAACGTTATACGTTATATCATAACACTACATAACGTTATACGTTATATCGCTATCGTATATAACGTTATACGTTATATCGTTATCGTATATAACGTTATACGTTATATCGTAATACTACATAACGTTATACGTTATATCGTTATAGTATATAACGTTATACGTCATAACGATATAGTTTATAACGTTATACGTTATATCGTTATCGTATTTAACGTTATACGTTATATCGTTATAGTACATAACGTTATACGTTATATGGATATAGCATATAACGTTATACGTTATATCGTAATACTACATAACGTTATACGTTATATCGTAATACTACATAACGTTATACGTTATATCGTTATAGTATATAACGTTATACGTTATAACGATATAGTTTATAACGTTTTACGTTATATCGTTATAGTATATAACGTTATACGTTATATGGATATAGCATATAACGTTATACATTATATCGTGATACTACATAACGTTATACGTTATATCGTAATACTACATAACGTTATACGTTATATCGTAATACTACATAACGTTATACGTTATATCGTAATACTACATAACGTTATACGTTATATCGTTATAGTATATAACGTTATACGTTAGATCGTTATAGTACATAACGTTATACGTTATATCGCTATCGTATATAACGTTATACGTTATATCGTTATCGTATATAACGTTATACGGTATATCGTTATAGTATATAACGTTATACGTTATATGGATATAGCATATAACGTTATACGTTATATCGTAATACTACATAACGTTATACGTTATATCGTAATACTACATAACGTTATACGTTATATCGTTATCGTATATAACGTTATACGTTATATCGTTATCGTATATAACGTTTTACGTTATATCGATATAGTATATAACGTTATACGTTATAACGATATAGTATATAACGTTTTACGTTATATCGATATAGTATATAACGTTATACGTTATAACGATATAGTATATAACGTTAAACGTTATATCGTTATCGTATATAACCTTATGCGTTATATCGTTATAGTACATAACGTTATACGTTATATCGTTATCGTATATAACGTTATACGTTATATCGCTATCGTATATAACGTTATACGGTATATCGTTATAGTATATAACGTTATACGTTATATGGATATAGCATATAACGTTATACGTTATATCGCTATCGTATATAACGTTATACGTTATATCGTTATCGTATATAACGTTATACGTTATATCGATATAGTATATAACGTTATACGTTATATCGATATAGTATATAACGTTTTACGTTATATCGCTATCGTATATAACGTTATACGTTATATCGTTATCGTATATAACGTTATACGGTATATCGTTATAGTATATAACGTTATACGTTATATGGATATAGCATATAACGTTATACGTTATATCGTAATACTACATAACGTTATACGTTATATCGTAATACTACATAACGTTATACGTTATATCGTTATCGTATATAACGTTATACGTTATATCGTTATCGTATATAACGTTATACGTTATATCGCTATCGTATATAACGTTATACGTTATATCGTAATACTACATAACGTTATACGTTATAACGATATAGTTTATAACGTTATACGTTATATCGTAATACTACATAACGTTATACGTTATATCGATATAGTATATAACGTTTTACGTTACATCGATATAGTATATAACGCTATACGTTATATCGTTATCGTATATAACGTTTTACGTTATATCGTTATAGTACATAACGTTATACGTTATATCGTTATCGTATATAACGTTATACGTTATATCGATATCGTATATAACGTTTTACGTTATATCGTTATAGTATATAACGTTATACGTTATATCGTTATAGTACATAACGTTATACGTTATATCGTTATCGTATATAACGTTATACGTTATATCGCTATCGTATATAACGTTATCCGTTATATCGTTATCGTATATAACGTTATACGTTATATCGTTATCGTATATAACGTTATACGTTATATCGTTATAGTACATAACGTTATACGTTATATCGTTACCGTATATAACGTTGTACGTTATATCGTTATAGTACATAACGTTATACGTTATATCGTTACCGTATATAACGTTGTACGTTATATCGTTATAGTACATAACGTTATACGTTATATCGTTACCGTATATAACGTTGTACGTTATATCGTTATAGTACATAACGTTATACGTTATATCGATATAGCATATCACGTTATACGTTATAACGATATAGTTTATAACGTTATACGTTATATCGTTATCGTATATAACGTTTTACGTTATATCGTTATAGTATATAACGTTATACATTATATCGATATAGTATATAACGTTATACGTTATAACGATATAGTTTTTAACGTTATACGTTATATCGTTATCGTATATAACGTTATATCGTTATAGTACATAACGTTATACGTTATATCGTTATCGTATATAACGTTATACATTATATCGATATAGTATATAACGTTATACGTTATAACGATATAGTTTATAACGTTATACGTTATATCGTTATCGTATACAACGTTATACGTTATATCGTTATAGTACATAACGTTATACGTTATATCGATATAGTATATAACGTTATACGTTATATCCATATAGTATATAACGTTTTACGTTATATCGTTATAGTATATAACGTTATACGTTATATCGTTATAGTATATAACGTTTTACGTTATATCGTTATAGTATATAACGTTATACGTTATATGGATATACCATATAACGTTATACGTTATAACGATATAGTTTATAACGTTATACGTTATATCGATATAGTATATAACGTTTTACGTTACATCGATATAGTATATAACGCTATACGTTATAACGATATAGTATATACCGTTAAACGTTATATCGTTATCGTATATAACCTTATGCGTTATATCGTTATCGTATATAACGTTATACGTTATATCGTTATAGTACATAACGTTATACGTTATATCGTTATCGTATATAACGTTATACGTTATATCGCTATCGTATATAACGTTATACGGTATATCGTTATAGTATATAACGTTATACGTTATATCGTAATACTACATAACGTTATACGTTATATCGTAATACTACATAACGTTATACGTTATATCGTTATCGTATATAACGTTATACGTTATATCGATATAGTACATAACATTATACGTTATATCGTTATCGTATATAACGTTATACATTATATCGATATAGTATATAACGTTATACGTTATAACGATATAGTTTATAACGTTATACGTTATATCGTAATACTACATAACGTTATACGTTATATCGTAATACTACATAACGTTATACGTTATATCGTTATCGTATATAACGTTATACGTTATATCGATATAGTATATAACGTTATACGTTATAACGATATAGTTTATAACGTTATACGTTATATCGATATAGTATATAACGTTTTACGTTACATCGATATAGTATATAACGCTATACGTTATAACGATATAGTATATAACGTTAAACGTTATATCGTTATCGTATATAACCTTATGCGTTATATCGTTATAGTACATAACGTTATACGTTATATCGCTATCGTATATAACGCTACACGTTATATCGTTATCGTATATAACGTTATACGTTATATCGATATAGTATATAACGTTATACGTTATATCGTTATCGTATATAGCGTTATACGTTAAATCGCTATCGTATATAACGTTATACGTTATAACGATATAGTTTATAACGTTATACGTTAAATCGATATAGTATATAACGTTATACGTTACATCGATATAGTATATGACGTTTTACGTTACATCGATATAGTATATAACGTTTTACGCTATATCGATATAGTATATAACGTTATACGTTATAACGATATAGTATATAACGTTAAACGTTATATCGATATAACATATCACGTTATACGTTATAACGATATAGTTTATAACGTTATACGTTATATCGTTATCGTATATAACGTTTTACGTTATATCGTTATAGTACATAACGTTATACGTTATATCGTTATCGTATATAACGTTATACGTTATATCGATATCGTATATAACGTTTTACGTTATATCGTTATAGTATATAACGTTATACGTTATATCGTTATAGTACATAACGTTATACGTTATATCGTTATCGTATATAACGTTATACGTTATATCGCTATCGTATATAACGTTATCCGTTATATCGTTATCGTATATAACGTTATACGTTATATCGTTATCGTATATAACGTTATACGTTATATCGTTATAGTACATAACGTTATACGTTATATCGTTACCGTATATAACGTTGTACGTTATATCGTTATAGTACATAACGTTATACGTTATATCGTTACCGTATATAACGTTGTACGTTATATCGTTATAGTATATAACGTTATACATTATATCGATATAGTATATAACGTTATACGTTATAACGATATAGTTTTTAACGTTATACGTTATATCGTTATCGTATATAACGTTATATCGTTATAGTACATAACGTTATACGTTATATCGTTATCGTATATAACGTTATACATTATATCGATATAGTATATAACGTTATACGTTATAACGATATAGTTTATAACGTTATACGTTATATCGTTATCGTATACAACGTTATACGTTATATCGTTATAGTACATAACGTTATACGTTATATCGATTTAGTATATAACGTTATACGTTATATCCATATAGTATATAACGTTTTACGTTATATCGTTATAGTATATAACGTTATACGTTATATCGTTATAGTATATAACGTTTTACGTTATATCGTTATAGTATATAACGTTATACGTTATATGGATATACCATATAACGTTATACGTTATAACGATATAGTTTATAACGTTATACGTTATATCGATATAGTATATAACGTTTTACGTTACATCGATATAGTATATAACGCTATACGTTATAACGATATAGTATATAACGTTAAACGTTATATCGCTATCCTATATAACCTTATGCGTTATATCGTTATAGTACATAACGTTATACGTTATATCGCTATCGTATATAACGTTACACGTTATATCGTTATCGTATATAACGTTAAACGTTATATCGATATAGTATTTAACGTTATACGTTATATCGTTATCGTATATAACGTTATACGTTATATCGTTATAGTACATAACGTTATACGTTATATCGTTATCGTATATAACGTTATACGTTATATCGCTATCGTATATAACGTTATACGGTATATCGTTATAGTATATAACGTTATACGTTATATCGTAATACTACATAACGTTATACGTTATATCGTAATACTACATAACGTTATACGTTATAACGATATAGTTTATAACGTTATACGTTATATCGCTATCGTATATAACGTTATACGTTATATCGTTATCGTATATAACGTTATACGGTATATCGTTATAGTATATAACGTTATACGTTATATGGATATAGCATATAACGTTATACGTTATATCGTAATACTACATAACGTTATACGTTATATCGATATAGTATATAACGTTTTACGTTATATCGTTATCGTATATAACGTTATACGTTATATCGTTATAGTACATAACATTATACGTTATATCGTTATCGTATATAACGTTATACATTATATCGATATAGTATATAACGTTATACGTTATATCGTTATCGTATATAACGTTATACGTTATATCGCTATCGTATATAACGTTATACGGTATATCGTTATAGTATATAACGTTATACGTTATATCGTAATACTACATAACGTTATACGTTATATCGTAATACTACATAACGTTATACGTTATAACGATATAGTTTATAACGTTATACGTTATATCGCTATCGTATATAACGTTATACGTTATATCGTTATCGTATATAACGTTATACGGTATATCGTTATAGTATATAACGTTATACGTTATATGGATATAGCATATAACGTTATACGTTATATCGTAATACTACATAACGTTATACGTTATATCGATATAGTATATAACGTTTTACGTTATATCGTTATCGTATATAACGTTATACGTTATATCGTTATCGTATATAACGTTATACGTTATATCGATATAGTATATAACGTTATACGTTATAACGATATAGTTTATAACGTTATACGTTATATCGATATAGTATATAACGTTTTACGTTACATCGATATAGTATATAACGCTATACGTTATAACGATATAGTATATAACGTTAAACGTTATATCGTTATCGTATATAACCTTATGCGTTATATCGTTATAGTACATAACGTTATACGTTATATCGCTATCGTATATAACGTTACACGTTATATCGTTATCGTATATAACGTTATACGTTATATCGATATAGTATATAACGTTATACGTTATATCGTTATCGTATATAGCGTTATACGTTAAATCGCTATCGTATATAACGTTATACGTTATAAAGATATAGTTTATAACGTTATACGTTAAATCGATATAGTATATAACGTTTTACGTTACATCGATATAGTATATAACGTTTTACGTTACATCGATATAGTATATAACGTTTTACGTTATATCGATATAGTATATAACGTTATACGTTATAACGATATAGTTTATAACGTTAAGCGTTATATCGTTATCGTATATAACGTTTTACGTTATATCGATATAGTATATAACGTTATACATTATATCGTTATCGCATATAACGTTATACGTTATATCGTTATAGTACATAACGTTATACGTTATATCGTTACCGTATATAACGTTATACGTTAAATCGATATAGTATATAACGTTTTACGTTACATCGATATAGTATATAACGTTTTACGCTATATCGATATAGTATATAACGTTATACGTTATAACGATATAGTATATAACGTTAAACGTTATATCGATATAACATATCACGTTATACGTTATAACGATATAGTTTATAACGTTATACGTTATATCGTTATCGTATATAACGTTTTACGTTATATCGTTATAGTACATAACGTTATACGTTATATCGTTATCGTATATAACGTTATACGTTATATCGCTATCGTATATAACGTTATCCGTTTTATCGTTATCGTATATAACGTTATACGTTATATCGTTATCGTATATAACGTTATACGTTATATCGTTATAGTACATAACGTTATACGTTATATCGTTACCGTATATAACGTTGTTCGTTATATCGTTATAGTACATAACGTTATACGTTATATCGTTACCGTATATAACGTTGTACGTTATATCGTTATAGTACATAACGTTATACGTTATATCGTTACCGTATATAACGTTGTACGTTATATCGTTATAGTACATAACGTTATACGTTATATCGATATAGCATATCACGTTATACGTTATAACGATATAGTTTATAACGTTATACGTTATATCGTTATCGTATATAACGTTTTACGTTATATCGTTATAGTATATAACGTTATACATTATATCGATATAGTATATAACGTTATACGTTATAACGATATAGTTTTTAACGTTATACGTTATATCGTTATCGTATATAACGATATATCGTTATAGTACATAACGTTATACGTTATATCGTTATCGTATATAACGTTATACATTATATCGATATAGTATATAACGTTATACGTTATAACGATATAGTTTATAACGTTATACGTTATATCGTTATCGTATACAACGTTATACGTTATATCGTTATAGTACATAACGTTATACGTTATATCGATATAGTATATAACGTTATACGTTATATCCATATAGTATATAACGTTTTACGTTATATCGTTATAGTATATAACGTTATACGTTATATCGTTATAGTATATAACGTTTTACGTTATATCGTTATAGTATATAACGTTTTACGTTATATCGTTATAGTATATAACGTTATACGTTATATCGTAATACTACATAACGTTATACGTTATATCGTAATACTGCATAACGTTATACGTTATATCGTAATACTACATAACGTTATACGTTATATCGCTATCGTATATAACGTTGTACGTTATATCGTTATCGTATATAACGTTATGCGTTATATCGTTATCGTATATAACGTTATACGTTATATATATATAGCATATAACGTTATACGTTATATCGTAATACTACATAACGTTATACGTTATATCGTTATAGTATATAACGTTTTACGTTATATCGTTATAGTATATAACGTTATACGTTATATCGTTATCGTATATAACGTTATACGTTATATCGTTATCGTATATAACGTTTTACGTTATATCGTTATAGTATATAACGTTTTACGTTATATCGTTATAGTATATAACGTTATACGTTATATGGATATACCATATAACGTTATACGTTATATCGTAATACTACATAACGTTATACGTTATATCGTAATACTACATAACGTTATACGTTATATCGTAATACTACATAACGTTATACGTTATATCGCTATCGTATATAACGTTATACGTTATATCGTTATCGTATATAACGTTATGCGTTATATCGTTATCGTATATAACGTTATACGTTATATCGTTATCGTATATAACGTTATACGTTATATCGTTATCGTATATAACGTTATACGTTATATCGTTATCGTATATAACGTTTTACGTTATATCGTTATAGTATATAACGTTAAACGTTATATCGTTATCGTATATAACGTTTTACGTTATATCGATATAGTATATAACGTTATACGTTATATCGTTATCGTATATAACGTTATACGTTATATCGTTATAGTACATAACGTTATACGTTATATCGTTATCGTATATAACGTTATACGTTAAATCGATATAGTATATAACGTTTTACGTTACATCGATATAGTACATAACGTTATACGTTAAATCGATATAGTATATAACGTTTTACGTTACATCGATATAGTACATAACGTTATACGTTATATCGTTATCGTATATAACGTTATACATTATATCGATATAGTATATAACGTCATACGTTATAACGATATAGTTTATAACGTTATACGTTATATCGTTATCGTATACAACGTTATACGTTATATCGTTATAGTACATAACGTTATACGTTATATCGATATAGTATATAACGTTATACGTTATATCCATATAGTATATAACGTTTTACGTTATATCGTTATAGTATATAACGTTATACGTTATATGGATATAGCATATAACGTTATACGTTATATCGTAATACTACATAACGTTATACGTTATATCGTTATCGTATATAACGTTATACGTTATATCGTTATAGCATATAACGTTATACGTTATATCGATATAGTATATAACGTTATACGTTATATGGATATAGCATATAACGTTATACGTTATATCGTAATACTACATAACGTTATACGTTATATCGTAATACTACATAACGTTATACAATATATCGTAATACTACATAACGTTATACGTTATATCGCTATCGTATATAACGTTATACGTTATATCGTTATCGTATATAACGTTATGCGTTATATCGTTATCGTATATAACGTTATACGTTATATGGATATAGCATATAACGTTATACGTTATATCGTAATACTACATAACGTTATACGTTATATCGTTATACTACATAACGTTATACGTTATATCGTAATACTACATAACGTTATACGTTATATCGCTATCGTATATAACGTTATACGTTATATCGTTATCGTATATAACGTTATACGTTATATCGTTATAGTACATAACGTTATACGTTATATCGTTATCGTATATAACGTTATACATTATATCGATATAGTATATAACGTTATACGTTATAACGATATAGTTTATAACGTTATACGTTATATCGTTATCGTATACAACGTTATACGTTATATCGTTATAGTACATAACGTTATACGTTATATCGATATAGTATATAACGTTATACGTTATATCCATATAGTATATAACGTTTTACGTTATATCGTTATAGTGTATAACGTTATACGTTATATGGATATAGCATATAACGTTATACGTTATATCGTAATACTACATAACGTTATACGTTATATCATAACACTACATAACGTTATACGTTATATCGCTATCGTATATAACGTTATACGTTATATCGTTATCGTATATAACGTTATGCGTTATATCGTTATCGTATATAACGTTATACGTTATATCGTAATACTACATAACGTTATACGTTATATCGTTATAGTATATAACGTTATACGTCATAACGATATAGTTTATAACGTTATACGTTATATCGTTATCGTATTTAACGTTATACGTTATATCGTTATAGTACATAACGTTATACGTTATATGGATATAGCATATAACGTTATACGTTATATCGTAATACTACATAACGTTATACGTTATATCGTAATACTACATAACGTTATACGTTATATCGTTATAGTATATAACGTTATACGTTATAACGATATAGTTTATAACGTTTTACGTTATATCGTTATAGTATATAACGTTATACGTTATATCGTAATACTACATAACGTTATACGTTATATCGTAATACTACATAACGTTATACGTTATATCGTAATACTACATAACGTTATACGTTATATCGTTATAGTATATAACGTTATACGTTATATCGTTATAGTACATAACGTTATACGTTATATCGCTATTGTATATAACGTTATACGTTATATCGTTAACGTATATAACGTTATACGGTATATCGTTATAGTATATAACGTTATACGTTATATGGATATAGCATATAACGTTATACGTTATATCGTAATACTACATAACGTTACACGTTATATCGTAATACTACATAACGTTATACGTTATATCGTTATCGTATATAACGTTATACGTTATATCGTTATCGTATATAACGTTATACGTTATATCGTTATAGTACATAACGTTATACGTTATATCGATATCGTATATAACGTTTTAAGTTATATCGTTATAGTATATAACGTTATACGTTATATCGTTATAGTACATAACGTTATACGTTATATCGTTATCGTATATAACGTTATACGTTATATCGATATAGTATATAACGTTTTACGTTATATCGTTATAGTATATAACGTTTTACGTTATATCGTTATAGTATATAACGTTATACGTTATATGGATATAGCATATAACGTTATACGTTATATCGTAATACTACATAACGTTATACGTTATATCGTAATACTACATAACGTTATACGTTATATCGTTATAGTATATAACGTTATACGTTATATCGATATAGTATATAACGTTTTACGTTATATCGTTATAGTATATAACGTTATACGTTATATGGTTATAGCATATAACGTTATACGTTATATCGTAATACTACATAACGTTATCCGTTATATCGTTATCGTATATAACGTTAGACGTTATATCGATATAGTATATAACGTTATACGTTATATCGATATCGTATATAACGTTTTACGTTATATCGTTATAGTATATAACGTTATACGTTATATCGTTATAGTACATAACGTTATACGTTATATCGTTATCGTATATAACGTTATACGTTATATCGATATAGTATATAACGTTTTACGTTATATCGTTATAGTATATAACGTTTTACGTTATATCGTTATAGTATATAACGTTATACGTTATATCGTTATAGTATATAACGTTTTACGTTATATCGTTATAGTATATAACGTTATACGTTATATGGATATACCATATAACGTTATACGTTATATCGTAATACTACACAACGTTATAAGTTATATCGTAATACTACATAACGTTATACGTTATATCGCTATCGTATATAACGTTATACGTTATATCGTTATTGTATATAACGTTATGCGTTATATCGTTATCGTATATAACGTTATACGTTATAACGATATAGTTTATAACGTTATACGTTGTGTCGTTATCGTATATAACGTTTTACGCTATATCGTTATAGTATATAACGTTTTAGGTTATATCGTTATAGTATATAACGTTATACGTTATATGGATATAGCATATAACGTTATACGTTATATCGTAATACTACATAACGTTATACGTTATATCGTTATAGTATATAACGTTATACGTTATAACGATATAGTTTATAACGTTATACGTTGTGTCGTTATCGTATATAACGTTTTACGCTATATCGTTATAGTATATAACGTTTTACGTTATATCGTTATAGTATATAATGTTATACGTTATATATATATAGCATATAACGTTATACGTTATATCGTAATACTACATAACGTTATACGTTATATCGTTATAGTATATAACGTTTTACGTTATATCGTTATAGTATATAACGTTATACGTTATATGGATATAGCATATAACGTTATACGTTATAACGATATAGCTTATAACGTTATCCGTTATATCGTTATCGTATATAACGTTATACGTTATATCGTTATAGTACATAACGTTATACGTTATATCGTTATCGTATATATCGTTATACGTTATATCGATATAGTATATAACGTTTTACGTTATATCGTTATAGTATATAACGTTATACGTTATATCGTTATAGTACATAACGTTATACGTTATATCGTTATCGTATATATCGTTATACGTTATATCGATATAGTATATAACGTTTTACGTTATATCGTTATAGTATATAACGTTATACGTTATATGGTTATAGCATATAACGTTATACGTTATATCGTAATACTACATAACGTTATCCGTTATATCGTTATCGTATATAACGTTATACGTTATATCGATATAGTATATAACGTTATACGTTATATCGATATCGTATATAACGTTTTACGTTATATCGTTATAGTATATAACGTTATACGTTATATCGTTATAGTACATAACGTTATACGTTATATCGTTATCGTATATAACGTTATACGTTATATCGATATAGTATATAACGTTTTACGTTATATCGTTATAGTATATAACGTTTTACGTTATATCGTTATAGTATATAACGTTATACGTTATATCGTTATAGTATATAACGTTTTACGTTATATCGTTATAGTATATAACGTTATACGTTATATGGATATACCATATAACGTTATACGTTATATCGTAATACTACACAACGTTATAAGTTATATCGTAATACTACATAACGTTATACGTTATATCACTATCGTATATAACGTTATACGTTATATCGTTATTGTATATAACGTTATGCGTTATATCGTTATCGTATATAACGTTATACGTTATAACGATATAGTTTATAACGTTATACGTTGTGTCGTTATCGTATATAACGTTTTACGCTATATCGTTATAGTATATAACGTTTTAGGTTATATCGTTATAGTATATAACGTTATACGTTATATGGATATAGCATATAACGTTATACGTTATATCGTAATACTACATAACGTTATACGTTATATCGTTATAGTATATAACGTTATACGTTATAACGATATAGTTTATAACGTTATACGTTGTGTCGTTATCGTATATAACGTTTTACGCTATATCGTTATAGTATATAACGTTTTACGTTATATCGTTATAGTATATAACGTTATACGTTATATATATATAGCATATAACGTTATACGTTATATCGTAATACTACATAACGTTATACGTTATATCGTTATAGTATATAACGTTTTACGTTATATCGTTATAGTATATAACGTTATACGTTATATGGATATAGCATATAACGTTATACGTTATAACGATATAGTTTATAACGTTATACGTTATATCGTTATCGTATATAACGTTATACGTTATATCGTTATCGTATATAACGTTTTACGTTATATCGTTATAGTATATAACGTTTTACGTTATATCGTTATAGCATATAACGTTATACGTTATATCGTAATACTACATAACGTTATACGTTATATCGTAATACTACATAACGTTATACGTTATATCGCTATCGTATATAACGTTATACGTTATATCGTTATCGTATATAACGTTATGCGTTATATCGTTATCGTATATAACGTTATACGTTATATGGATATAGCATATAACGTTATACGTTATATCGTAATACTACATAACGTTATACGTTATATCGTAATACTACATAACGTTATACGTTATATCGCTATCGTATATAACGTTATACGTTATATCGTAATACTACATAACGTTATACGTTATATCGCTATCGTATATAACGTTATACGTTATATCGTTATCGTATATAACGTTATGCGTTATATCGTTATCGTATATAACGTTATACGTTATATCGTAATACTACATAACGTTATACGTTATATCGTTATAGTATATAACGTTATACGTTATATCGTTATAGTATATAACGTTATACGTTATAACGATATAGTTTATAACGTTATACGTTATATCGATATAGTATATAACGTTATACGTTATATGGATATAGCATATAACGTTATACGTTATAACGATATAGTTTATAACGTTATACGTTATATCGTTATCGTATATAACGTTATGCGTTATATCGTTATCCTATATAACGTTATACGTTATATGGATATAGCATATAACGTTATACGTTATATCGTAATACTACATAACGTTATACGTTATATCGTTATACTACATGACGTTATACGTTATATCGTAATACTACATAACGTTATACGTTATATCGTAATACTACATAACGTTATACGTTATATCGTAATACTACATAACGTTATACGTTATATCGTTATCGTATATAACGTTATACGTTATATCGTTATAGTATATAACGTTATACGTTATAACGATATAGTTTATAACGTTATACGTTATATCGTTATCGTATATAACGTTTTACGTTATATCGTTATAGTATATAACGTTATACGTTATATCGATATAGCATATCACGTTATACGTTATAACGATATAGCTTATAACGTTATCCGTTATATCGTTATCGTATATAACGTTATACGTAATATCGTTATAGTACATAACGTTATACGTTATATCGTTATCGTATATAACGTTGTACGTTATATCGTTATAGTACATAACGTTATACGTTATATCGATATAGCATATCACGTTATACGTTATAACGATATAGTTTATAACGTTATACGTTATATCGTTATCGTATATAACGTTTTACGTTATATCGTTATAGTATATAACGTTATACATTATATCGATATAGTATATAACGTTATACGTTATAACGATATAGTTTATAACGTTATACGTTATATCGTTATCGTATACAACGTTATCCGTTATATCGTTATCGTATATAACGTTATACGTTATATCGATATAGTATATATCGTTATACGTTATATCGATATAGTATATAACGTTATACGTTATATCGATATAGTATATAACGTTTTACGTTATATCGTTATAGTATATAACGTTATACGTTATATGGATATAGCATATAACGTTATACGTTATATCGTTATCGTATATAACGTTATACGTTATATCGCTATCGTATATAACGTTATCCGTTATATCGTTATCGTATATAACGTTATACGTTATATCGCTATCGTATATAACGTTATCCGTTATATCGTTATCGTATATAACGTTATACGTTATATCGATGTAGTATATAACGTTATACGTTATATCGATATAGTATATAACGTTTTACGTTATATCGTTATAGTATATAACGTTATACGTTATATGGATATAGCATATAACGTTATACGTTATATCGTAATACTACATAACGTTATACGTTATATCGTTATCGTATATAACGTTATACGTTATATCGTTATAGCATATAACGTTATACGTTATATCGATATAGTATATAACGTTTTACGTTATATCGTTATAGTATATAACGTTTTACGTTATATCGTTATCGTATATAACGTTATACGTTATATCGTTATAGTACATAACGTTATACGTTATATCGTTATCGTATATAACGTTTTACGTTATATCGTTATAGTACATAACGTTATACATTATATCGTTATCGTATATAACGTTATACGTTATATCGATATCGTATATAACGTTTTACGTTATATCGTTATAGTATATAACGTTATACGTTATATGGATATAGCCTATAACGTTATACGTTATATCGATATCGTATATAACGTTTTACGTTATATCGTTATAGTATATAACGTTATACGTTATATGGATATAGCATATAACGTTATACGTTATATCGTAATACTACATAACGTTATACGTTATATCGTAATACTACATAACGTTATACGTTATATCGTTATCGTATATAACGTTATACGTTATATCGTTATAGTATATAACGTTATACGTTATATCGTTACAGTATATAACGTTATACGTTATATCGTTATAGCATATAACGTCATACGTTATATCGATATAGTATATAACGTTATACGTTATATGGATATAGCATATAACGTTATACGTTATAACGATATAGTTTATAACGTTATACGTTATATCGTAATACTACATAACGTTATACGTTATATCGCTATCGTATATAACGTTATACGTTATATCGTTATCGTATATAACGTTATGCGTTATATCGTTATCGTATATAACGTTATACGTTATATGGATATAGCATATAACGTTATACGTTATATCGTAATACTACATAACGTTATACGTTATATCGCTATCGTATATAACGTTATACGTTATATCGTTATCGTATATAACGTTATGCGTTATATCGTTATCGTATATAACGTTATACGTTATATCGTAATACTACATAACGTTATACGTTATATCGTTATCGTATATAACGTTATACGTTATATCGTTATAGTACATAACGTTATACGTTATATCGTTATCGTATATAACGTTTTACGTTATATCGTTATAGTACATAACGTTATACATTATATCGTTATCGTATATAACGTTATACGTTATATCGATATCGTATATAACGTTTTACGTTATATCGTTATAGTATATAACGTTATACGTTATATGGATATAGCATATAACGTTATACGTTATATCGTAATACTACATAACGTTATACGTTATATCGTTATACTACATAACGTTATACGTTATATCGTAATACTACATAACGTTATACGTTATATGGTAATACTACATAACGTTATACGTTATATCGTAATACTACATAACGTTATACGTTATATCGTTATCGTATATAACGTTATACGTTATATCGTTATAGTATATAACGATATACGTTATAACGATATAGGTTATAACGTTATACGTTATATCCATATAGTATATAACGTTTTACGTTATATCGTTATAGTATATAACGTTATACGTTATATGGATATAGCGTATAACGTTATACGTTATATCGTAATACTACATAACGTTATACGTTATATCGTTATCGTATATAACGTTATACGTTATATCGTTATAGTGCATAACGTTATACGTTATATCGTTATCGTATATAACGTTATACGTTAAATCGATATAGTATATAACGTTTTACGTTACATCGATATAGTACATAACGTTATACGTTATATCGTTATCGTATATAACGTTATACATTATATCGATATAGTATATAACGTTATACGTTATAACGATATAGTTTATAACGTTATACGTTATATCGTTATCGTATACAACGTTATACGTTATATCGTTATAGTACATAACGTTATACGTTATATCGATATAGTATATAATGTTATACGTTATATCCATATAGTATATAACGTTTTACGTTATATCGTTATAGTATATAACGTTATACGTTATATGGATATAGCATATAACGTTATACGTTATATCGTAATACTACATAACGTTATACGTTATATCGTAATACTACATAACGTTATACGTTATATCGTTATCGTATATAACGTTATACGTTATATCGTTATAGCATATAACGTTATACGTTATATCGATATAGTATATAACGTTATACGTTATATGGATATAGCATATAACGTTATACGTTATAACGATATAGTTTATAACGTTATACGTTGTATCGTTATCGTATATAACGTTATACGTTATATCGTTATCGTATATAACGTTTTACGTTATATCGTTATAGTATATAACGTTTTACGTTATATCGTTATAGTATATAACGTTATACGTTATATCGATATAGCATATCACGTTATACGTTATAACGATATAGCTTATAACGTTATCCGTTATATCGTTATCGTATATAACGTTATACGTTATATCGTTATCGTATATAACGTTATACGGTATATCGTTATAGTATATAACGTTATACGTTATATCTTTATAGTACATAACGTTATACGTTATATCGTTATCGTATATAACGTTATACATTATATCGATATAGTATATAACGTTATCCGTTATAACGATATAGTTTATAACGTTATACGTTATATCGTTATCGTATACAACGTTATACGTTATATCGTTATAGCATATCACGTTATACGTTATAACGATATAGCTTATAACGTTATCCGTTATATCGTTATCGTATATAACGTTATACGTTATACCGTAATACTACATAACGTTATACGTTATATCGTTATACTACATAACGTTATACGTTATATCGTAATACTACATAACGTTATACGTTATATCGCTATCGTATATAACGTTATACGTTATATCGTTATCGTATATAACGTTATACGTTATATCGTTATAGTACATAACGTTATACGTTATATCGTAATACTACATAACGTTATACGTTATATCGTTATAGTATATAACGTTATACGTTATAACGATATAGTTTATAACGTTATACGTTATATCGATATAGTATATAACGTTATACGTTATATGGATATAGCATATAACGTTATACGTTATAGCGATATAGTTTATAACGTTATACGTTATATCGTTAACGTATATAACGTTATGCGTTATATCGTTATCGTATATAACGTTATACGTCATATGGATATAGCATATAACGTTATACGTTATATCGTAATACTACATAACGTTATACGTTATATCGCTATCGTATATAACATTATACGTTATATCGTTATCGTATATAACGTTATGCGTTATATCGTTATCGTATATAACGTTATACGTTATATCGTAATACTACATAACGTTATACGTTATATCGTAATACTACATAACGTTATACGTTATATCGTAATACTACATAACGTTATACGTTATATCGTTATAGTATATAACGTTATACGTTATAACGATATAGTTTATAACGTTATACGTTATATCGATATAGTATATAACGTTATACGTTATATGGATATAGCATATAACGTTATACGTTATAACGATATAGTTTATAACGTTATACGTTATATCGTTATCGTATATAACGTTATGCGTTGTATCGTTATCGTATATAACGTTATACGTTATATGGATATAGCATATAACGTTATACGTTATATCGTAATACTACATAACGTTATACGTTATATCGTTATACTACATAACGTTATACGTTATATCGTAATACTACATAACGTTATACGTTATATCGTAATACTACATAACGTTATACGTTATATCGTAATACTACATAACGTTATACGTTATATCGTTATCGTATATAACGTTATACGTTATATCGTTATAGTTTATAACGTTATACGTTATAACGATATAGTTTATAACGTTATACGTTATATCGTTATCGTATATAACGTTTTACGTTATATCGTTATAGTATATAACGTTATACGTTATATCGATATAGCATATCACGTTATACGTTATAACGATATAGCTTATAACGTTATCCGTTATATCGTTATCGTATATAACGTTATACGTTATATCGTTATCGTATATAACGTTATACGGTATATCGTTATAGTATATAACGTTATACGTTATATCTTTATAGTACATAACGTTATACGTTATATCGTTATAGTATATAACGTTATACATTATATCGATATAGTATATAACGTTATCCGTTATAACGATATAGTTTATAACGTTATACGTTATATCGTTATCGTATACAACGTTATACGTTATATCGTTATAGTACATGACGTTATACGTTATATCGTTATAGTACATAACGTTAAACGTTATATCGTTATCGTATATAACGTTATACGTTATATCGCTATCGTATATAACGTTATACGTTATATCGTTATCGTATATAACGTTATACGTTATATGGATATAGCATATAACGTTATACGTTATAACGATATAGTTTATAACGTTATACGTTATATCGTTATCGTATATAACGTTATACGTTATATCGTTATCGTATATAACGTTTTACGTTATATCGTTATAGTATATAACGTTATACGTTATATGGATATAGCATATAACGTTATACGTTATATCGTAATAATACATAACGTTATGCGTTATATCGTTATCGTATATAACGTTATACGTTATATCGTAATACTACATAACGTTATACGTTATATCGTAATACTACATAGCGTTATACGTTATATCGTTATAGTATATAACGTTATACGTTATATCGATATAGTATATAACGTTTTACGTTATATCGTTATAGTACATAACGTTATACGTTATATCATTATCGTATATAACGTTATACGTTATATCGTAATACTACATAACGTTATACGTTATATCGTAATACTACATAACGTTATACGTTATATCGTTATAGTATATAACGTTATACGTTATATCGATATAGTATATAACGTTTTACGTTATATCGTTATAGTACATAACGTTATACGTTATATCGTTATCGTATATAACGTTATACGTTATATCGATATCGTATATAACGTTTTACGTTATATCGTTATAGTATATAACGTTATGCGTTATATCGTTATCGTATATAACGTTATACGTTATATCGTAATACTACATAACGTTATACGTTATATCGTAATACTACATAACGTTATACGTTATATCGTTATAGTATATAACGTTATACGTTATATCGTTATAGTACATAACGTTATACGTTATATCGTTATCGTATATAACGTTATACGTTATATCGATATCGTATATAACGTTTTACGTTATATCGTTATAGTATATAACGTTATGCGTTATATCGTTATCGTATATAACGTTATACGTTATATCGTAATACTACATAACGTTATACGTTATATCGTAATACTACATAACGTTATACGTTATATCGTTATAGTATATAACGTTATACGTTATATCGTTATAGTACATAACGTTATACGTTATAACGTTATCGTATATAACGTTTGACGTTATATCGTTATAGTATATAACGTTATACGTTATATCGATATAGCATATCACGTTATAGCTTATAACGTTATACGTTATATCGTTATCGTATATAACGTTTTACGTTATATCGTTATAGTATATAACGTTATACATTATATCGATATAGTATATAACGTTATACGTTATAACGATATAGTTTTTAACGTTATACGTTATATCGTTATCGTATATAACGTTATACGTTATATCGTTATAGTACATAACGTTATACGTTATATCGTTATCGTATATAACGTTATACATTATATCGATATAGTATATAACGTTATCCGTTATAACGATATAGTTTATAACGTTATACGTTATATCGTTATCGTATACAACGTCATACGTTATATCGTTATAGTACATGACGTTATACGTTATATCGTTATCGTATATAACGTTATACGTTATATCGCTATCGTATATAACGGTATACGTTATATCGTTATCGTATATAACGTTTTACGTTATATCGTTATAGTATATAAAGTTTTACGTTACATCGATATAGTATATAACGTTTTACGTTATATCGATATAGTACATAACGTTATACGTTATATCGTTATAGTACATAACGTTTTACGTTATATCGTTATAGTACATAACGTTATACGTTACATCGTTATCGTATATAACGTTATACGTTATAACGATATAGTTTTTAACGTTATACGTTATATCGTTATCGTATATAACGTCATACGTTATATCTTTATAGTACATAACGTTATACGTTATATCGTTATCGTATATAACGTTATACATTATATCGATATAGTATAAAACGTTATCCGTTATAACGATATAGTTTATAACGTTATACGTTATATCGTTATCGTATATAACGTTATACGTTATAACGATATAGTTTTTAACGTTATACGTTATATAGTTATCGTATATAACGTTATACGTTATATCGCTATCGTATATAACGTTATACGTTATATCGTTATCGTATATAACGTTATACGTTATATGGATATAGCATATAACGTTATACGTTATAACGATATAGTTTATAACGTTATACGTTATATCGTTATCGTATATAACGTTATACGTTATATCGTTATCGTATATAACGTTTTACGTTATATCGTTATAGTACATAACGTTATACGTTATATGGATATAGCATATAACGTTATACGTTATATCGTAATAATACATAACGTTATGCGTTATATCGTTATCGTATATAACGTTATACGTTATATCGTAATACTACATAACGTTATACGTTATATCGTAATAATACATAACGTTATACGTTATATCGTAATACTACATAACGTTATACGTTATATCGTTATAGTATATAACGTTATACGTTATAACGATATAGTTTATAACGTTATACGTTATATCGATATAGTATATAACGTTTTACGTTACATCGATATAGTATATAACGTTTTACGTTATATCGATATAGTATATAACGTTATACGTTATATCGTTATCGTATATAACGTTATACGTTATATCGTTATAGTACATAACGTTAAACGTTATATCGTTATCGTATATAACGTTATACGTTATATCGCTATCGTATATAACGTTATACGTTATATCGTTATCGTATATAACGTTATACGGTATATCGTTATAGTATATAACGTTATACGTTATATCGTAATACTACATAACGTTATACGTTATAACGATATAGTTTATAACGTTATACGTTATATCGTTATCGTATATAACGTTTTACGTTATATCGTTATAGTACATAACGTTATACGTTATATCGTTATCGTATATAACGTTATACGTTATATCGTTATAGTATATAACGTTATGCGTTATATCGTTATCGTATATAACGTTATACGTTATATCGTAATACTACATAACGTTATACGTTATATCGTAATACTACATAACGTTATACGTTATATCGTAATACTACATAACGTTATACGTTATATCGTTATAGTATATAACGTTATACGTTATATCGATATAGCATATCACGTTATACGTTATAACGATATAGTTTTTAACGTTATACGTTATATCGTTATCGTATATAACGTTATACGTTATATCGTTAGAGTACATAACGTTATACGTTATATCGTTATCGAATATAACGTTATACGTTATATCGTTATAGTACATAACGTTATACGTTATATCGTTATCGTATATAACGTTGTACGTTATATCGTTATAGTACATAACGTTATACATTATATCGATATAGTATATAACGTTATACACTATATCGATATAGTATATAACGTTATACGTTATAACGATATAGTTTTTAACGTTATACGTTATATCGTTATCGTATATAACGTTATACGTTATATCGTTATAGTACATAACGTTATACGTTATATCGTTATCGTATATAACGTTATACACTATATCGATATAGTATATAACGTTATACGTTATAACGATATAGTTTTTAACGTTATACGTTATATCGTTATCGTATATAACGTTATACGTTATATCGTTATAGTACATAACGTTATACGTTATATCGTTATCGTATACAACGTTATACATTATATCGATATAGTATATAACGTTATCCGTTATAACGATATAGTTTATAACGTTATACGTTATATCGTTATCGTATACAACGTTATACGTTATATCGTTATAGTACATGACGTTATACGTTATATCGTTATCGTATATAACGTTATACGTTATATCGCTATCGTATATAACGTTATACGTTATATCGTTATCGTATATAACGTTATACGTTATATGGATATAGCATATAACGTTATACGTTATAACGATATAGTTTATAACGTTATACGTTATATCGTTATCGTATATAACGTTATACGTTATATCGTTATCGTATATAACGTTATACGTTATATCGCTATCGTATATAACGTTATACGTTATATCGTTATCGTATATAACGTTATACGTTATATGGATATAGCATATAACGTTATACGTTATAACGATATAGTTTATAACGTTATACGTTATATCGTTATCGTATATAACGTTATACGTTATATCGTTATCGTATATAACGTTTTACGTTATATCGTTATAGTATATAACGTTATACGTTATATGGATATAGCATATAACGTTATACATTATAACGATATAGTTTATAACGTTATACGTTATATCGTTATCGTATATAACGTTATACGTTATATCGATATCGTATATAACGTTTTACGTTATATCGTTATAGTATATAACGTTATGCGTTATATCGTTATCGTATATAACGTTATACGTTATATCGTAATACTACATAACGTTATACGTTATATCGTAATACTACATAACGTTATACGTTATATCGTTATAGTATATAACGTTATACGTTATATCGTTATAGTACATAACGTTATACGTTATATCGTTATCGTATATAACGTTATACGTTATATCGATATCGTATATAACGTTTTACGTTATATCGTTATAGTATATAACGTTATGCGTTATATCGTTATCGTATATAACGTTATACGTTATATCGTAATACTACATAACGTTATACGTTATATCGTAATACTACATAACGTTATACGTTATATCGTTATAGTATATAACGTTATACGTTATATCGTTATAGTACATAACGTTATACGTTATAACGTTATCGTATATAACGTTTGACGTTATATCGTTATAGTATATAACGTTATACGTTATATCGATATAGCATATCACGTTATAGCTTATAACGTTATACGTTATATCGTTATCGTATATAACGTTTTACGTTATATCGTTATAGTATATAACGTTATACATTATATCGATATAGTATATAACGTTATACGTTATAACGATATAGTTTTTAACGTTATACGTTATATCGTTATCGTATATAACGTTATACGTTATATCGATATCGTATATAACGTTATACGTTATATCGCTATCGTATATAACGGTATACGTTATATCGTTATCGTATATAACGTTTTACATTATATCGTTATAGTATATAAAGTTTTACGTTACATCGATATAGTATATAACGTTTTACGCTATATCGATATAGTACATAACGTTATACGTTATATCGTTATAGTACATAACGTTTTACGTTATATTGTTATAGTACATAACGTTATACGTTACATCGTTATCGTATATAACGTTATACGTTATAACGATATAGTTTTTAACGTTATACGTTATATCGTTATCGTATATAACGTTATACGTTATATCTTTATAGTACATAACGTTATACGTTATATCGTTATCGTATATAACGTTATACATTATATCGATATAGTATAAAACGTTATCCGTTATAACGATATAGTTTATAACGTTATACGTTATATCGTTATCGTATATAACGTTATACGTTATAACGATATAGTTTTTAACGTTATACGTTATATAGTTATCGTATATAACGTTATACGTTATATCGCTATCGTATATAACGTTATACGTTATATCGTTATCGTATATAACGTTATACGTTATATGGATATAGCATATAACGTTATACGTTATAACGATATAGTTTATAACGTTATACGTTATATCGTTATCGTATATAACGTTATACGTTATATCGTTATCGTATATAACGTTTTACGTTATATCGTTATAGTACATAACGTTATACGTTATATGGATATAGCATATAACGTTATACGTTATATCGTAATAATACATAACGTTATGCGTTATATCGTTATCGTATATAACGTTATACGTTATATCGTAATACTACATAACGTTATACGTTATATCGTAATAATACATAACGTTATACGTTATATCGTAATACTACATAACGTTATACGTTATATCGTTATAGTATATAACGTTATACGTTATAACGATATAGTTTATAACGTTATACGTTATATCGATATAGTATATAACGTTTTACGTTACATCGATATAGTATATAACGTTTTACGTTATATCGATATAGTATATAACGTTATACGTTATATCGTTATCGTATATAACGTTATACGTTATATCGTTATAGTACATAACGTTAAACGTTATATCGTTATCGTATATAACGTTATACGTTATATCGCTATCGTATATAACGTTATACGTTATATCGTTATCGTATATAACGTTATACGGTATATCGTTATAGTATATAACGTTATACGTTATATCGTAATACTACATAACGTTATACGTTATAACGATATAGTTTATAACGTTATACGTTATATCGTTATCGTATATAACGTTTTACGTTATATCGTTATAGTACATAACGTTATACGTTATATCGTTATCGTATATAACGTTATACGTTATATCGATATCGTATATAACGTTTTACGTTATATCGTTATAGTATATAACGTTATGCGTTATATCGTTATCGTATATAACGTTATACGTTATATCGTAATACTACATAACGTTATACGTTATATCGTAATACTACATAACGTTATACGTTATATCGTTATAGTATATAACGTTATACGTTATATCGATATAGCATATCACGTTATACGTTATAACGATATAGTTTTTAACGTTATACGTTATATCGTTATCGTATATAACGTTATACGTTTTATCGTTAGAGTACATAACGTTATACGTTATATCGTTATCGAATATAACGTTATACGTTATATCGTTATAGTACATAACGTTATACGTTATATCGTTATCGTATATAACGTTGTACGCTATATAGTTATAGTACATAACGTTATACATTACATCGATATAGTATATAACGTTATACACTATATCGATATAGTATATAACGTTATACGTTATAACGATATAGTTTTTAACGTTATACGTTATATCGTTATCGTATATAACGTTATACGTTATATCGTTATAGTACATAACGTTATACGTTATATCGTTATCGTATATAACGTTATACACTATATCGATATAGTATATAACGTTATACGTTATAACGATATAGTTTTTAACGTTATACGTTATATCGTTATCGTATATAACGTTATACGTTATATCGTTATAGTACATAACGTTATACGTTATATCGTTATCGTATACAACGTTATACATTATATCGATATAGTATATAACGTTATCCGTTATAACGATATAGTTTATAACGTTATACGTTATATCGTTATCGTATACAACGTTATACGTTATATCGTTATAGTACATGACGTTATACGTTATATCGTTATCGTATATAACGTTATACGTTATATCGCTATCGTATATAACGTTATACGTTATATCGTTATCGTATATAACGTTATACGTTATATGGATATAGCATATAACGTTATACGTTATAACGATATAGTTTATAACGTTATACGTTATATCGTTATCGTATATAACGTTATACGTTATATCGTTATCGCATATAACGTTATACGTTATATCGCTATCGTATATAACGTTATACGTTATATCGTTATCGTATATAACGTTATACGTTATATGGATATAGCATATAACGTTATACGTTATAACGATATAGTTTATAACGTTATACGTTATATCGTTATCGTATATAACGTTATACGTTATATCGTTATCGTATATAACGTTTTACGTTATATCGTTATAGTATATAACGTTATACGTTATATGGATATAGCATATAACGTTATACGTTATAACGATATAGTTTATAACGTTATACGTTATATCGTTATCGTATATAACGTTATACGTTATATCGATATCGTATATAACGTTTTACGTTATATCGTTATAGTATATAACGTTATGCGTTATATCGTTATCGTATATAACGTTATACGTTATATCGTAATACTACATAACGTTATACGTTATATCGTAATACTACATAACGTTATACGTTATATCGTTATAGTATATAACGTTATACGTTATATCGTTATAGTACATAACGTTATACGTTATATCGTTATCGTATATAACGTTATACGTTATATCGATATCGTATATAACGTTTTACGTTATATCGTTATAGTATATAACGTTATGCGTTATATCGTTATCGTATATAACGTTATACGTTATATCGTAATACTACATAACGTTATACGTTATATCGTAATACTACATAACGTTATACGTTATATCGTTATAGTATATAACGTTATACGTTATATCGTTATAGTACATAACGTTATACGTTATAACGTTTTCGTATATAACGTTTGACGTTATATCGTTATAGTATATAACGTTATACGTTATATCGATATAGCATATCACGTTATAGCTTATAACGTTATACGTTATATCGTTATCGTATATAACGTTTTACGTTATATCGTTATAGTATATAACGTTATACATTATATCGATATAGTATATAACGTTATACGTTATAACGATATAGTTTTTAACGTTATACGTTATATCGTTATCGTATATAACGTTATACGTTATATCGATATCGTATATAACGTTTTACGTTATATCGTTATAGTATATAACGTTATGCGTTATATCGTTATCGTATATAACGTTATACGTTATATCGTAATACTACATAACGTTATACGTTATATCGTAATACTACATAACGTTATACGTTATATCGCTATCGTATATAACGTTATACGTTATATCGTTATCGTATATAACGTTATACGTTATATGGATATAGCATATAACGTTATACGTTATAACGATATAGTTTATAACGTTATACGTTATATCGTTATCGTATATAACGTTATACGTTATATCGTTATCGTATATAACGTTATACGTTATATCGCTATCGTATATAACGTTATACGTTATAACGATATAGTTTATAACGTTATACGTTATATCGATATCGTATATAACGTTTTACGTTATATGGATATAGCATATAACGTTATACGTTATAACGATATAGTTTATAACGTTATACGTTATATCGTTATCGTATATAACGTTATACGTTATAACGTTATCGTATATAACGTTTTACGTTATATCGTTATAGTACATAACGTTATACGTTATATGGATATAGCATATAACGTTATACGTTATATCGTAATAATGCATAACGTTATGCGTTATATCGTTATCGTATATAACGTTATACGTTATATCGTAATACTACATAACGTTATACGTTATATCGTAATAATACATAACGTTATACGTTATATCGTAATACTACATAACGTTATACGTTATATCGTTATAGTATATAACGTTATACGTTATAACGATATAGTTTATAACGTTATACGTTATATCGATATAGTATATAACGTTTTACGTTACATCGATATAGTATATAACGTTTTACGTTATATCGATATAGTATATAACGTTATACGTTATATCGTTATCGTATATAACGTTATACGTTATATCGTTATAGTACATAACGTTAAACGTTATATCGTTATCGTATATAACGTTATACGTTATATCGCTATCGTATATAACGTTATACGTTATATCGTTATCGTATATAACGTTATACGGTATATCGTTATAGTATATAACGTTATACGTTATATCGTAATACTACATAACGTTATACGTTATAACGATATAGTTTATAACGTTATACGTTATATCGTTATCGTATATAACGTTATACGTTATATCGATATAGCATATCACGTTATACGTTATAACGATATAGTTTTTAACGTTATACGTTATAACGATATAGTTTTTAACGTTATACGTTATATCGTTATCGTATATAACGTTTTACGTTATATCGATATAGTATATAACGTTATACGTTATATCGTTATCGTATATAACGTTATACGTTATATCGTTATAGTACATAACGTTAAACGTTATATCGTTATCGTATATAACGTTATACGTTATATCGATATCGTATATAACGTTTTACGTTATATCGTTATAGTATATAACGTTATGCGTTATATCGTTATCGTATATAACGTTATACGTTATATCGTAATACTACATAACGTTATACGTTATATCGTAATACTACATAACGTTATACGTTATATCGTTATAGTATATAACGTTATACGTTATATCGATATAGCATATCACGTTATACGTTATAACGATATAGTTTTTAACGTTATACGTTATAACGATATAGTTTTTAACGTTATACGTTATATCGTTATCGTATATAACGTTATACGTTATATCGTTAGAGTACATAACGTTATACGTTATATCGATATCGAATATAACGTTATACGTTATATCGTTATAGTACATAACGTTATACGTTATATCGTTATCGTATATAACGTTATACGTTATATCGCTATCGTATATAACGTTATACGTTATAACGATATAGTTTTTAACGTTATACGTTATATCGTTATCGTATATAACGTTATACGTTATATCGTTATAGTACATAACGTTATACGTTATATCGTTATCGTATATAACGTTATACATTATATCGATATAGTATATAACGTTATCCGTTATAACGATATAGTTTATAACGTTATACGTTATATCGTTATAGTACATAACGTTATACGTTATATCGTTATCGTATATAACGTTATACATTATATCGATATAGTATATAACGTTATCCGTTATAACGATATAGTTTATAACGTTATACGTTATATCGTTATCATATACAACGTTATACGTTATATCGTTATAGTACATGACGTTATACGTTATATCGTTATCGAATATAACGTTATACGTTATATCGTTATAGTACATAACGTTATACGTTATATCGTTATCGTATATAACGTTATACGTTATATCGCTATCGTATATAACGTTATACGTTATATCGATATAGTATATAACGTTATACACTATATCGATATAGTATATAACGTTATACGTTATAACGATATACACTATATCGATATAGTATATAACGTTATACGTTATAACGATATAGTTTTTAACGTTATATGTTATATCGTTATCGTATATAACGTTATACGTTATATCGTTATAGTACATAACGTTATACGTTATATCGTTATCGTATATAACGTTATACATTATATCGATATAGTATATAACGTTATCCGTTATAACGATATAGTTTATAACGTTATACGTTATATCGTTATCATATACAACGTTATACGTTATATCGTTATAGTACATGACGTTATACGTTATATCGTTATCGTATATAACGTTTTACGTTATATCGTTGTAGTATATAACGTTATACACTATATCGATATAGTATATAACGTTATACGTTATAACGATATAGTTTTTAACGTTATACGTTATATCGTTATCGTATATAACGTTATACGTTATATCGTTATAGCACATAACGTTATACGTTATATCGTTATCGTATATAACGTTATACATTATATCGATATAGTATATAACGTTATCCGTTATAACGATATAGTTTATAACGTTATACGTTATATCGTTATCGTATACAACGTTATACGTTATATCGTTATAGTACATGACGTTATACGTTATATCGTTATCGTATATAACGTTATACGTTATATCGCTATCGTATATAACGTTATACGTTATATCGTTATCGTATATAACATTATACGTTATATGGATATAGCATATAACGTTATACGTTATAACGATATAGTTTATAACGTTATACGTTATATCGTTATCGTATATAACGTTATACGTTATATCGTTATCGTATATAACGTTATACGTTATATCGCTATCGTATATAACGTTATACGTTATATCGTTATCGTATATAACGTTATACGTTATATGGATATAGCATATAACGTTATACGTTATAACGATATAGTTTATAACGTTATACGTTATATCGTTATCGTATATAACGTTATACGTTATATCGTTATCGTATATAACGTTCGTATATATCGTATATATCGTATATACGTCGTATCTACGTTATATCGTTATAGTATATAACGTTATACGTTATATGGATATAGCATATAACGTTATACGTTATAACGATATAGTTTATAACGTTATACGTTATATCGTTATCGTATATAACGTTATACGTTATATCGATATCGTATATAACGTTTTACGTTATATCGTTATAGTATATAACGTTATGCGTTATATCGTTATCGTATATAACGTTATACGTTATATCGTAATACTACATAACGTTATACGTTATATCGTAATACTACATAACGTTATACGTTATATCGTAATACTACATAACGTTATACGTTATATCGTTATAGTATATAACGTTATACGTTATATCGTTATAGTACATAACGTTATACGTTATAACGATATAGTTTTTAACGTTATACGTTATAACGATATAGTTTATAACGTTATACGTTATATCGTTATCGTATATAACGTTATACGTTATATCGTTATCGTATATAACGTTTTACGTTATATCGTTATAGTATATAAAGTTTTACGTTATATCGTTATAGTATATAACGTTATGCGTTATAACGATATAGTTTATAACGTTATACGTTATATCGATATAGTATATAACGTTTTACGTTACATCGATATAGTATATAACGTTTTACGTTATATCGTTATAGTACATAACGTTATACGTTACATCGTTATCGTATATAACGTTATCCGTTATAACGATATAGTTTATAACGTTATACGTTATATCGTTATCGTATATAACGTTATACGTTATAACGATATAGTTTTTAACGTTATACGTTATATCGTTATCGTATATAACGTTATACGTTATATCGCTATCGTATATAACGTTATACATTATATCGATATAGTATATAACGTTATACGTTATATCGTTATCGTATATAACGTTTTACGTTATATCGTTGTAGTATATAACGTTATACGTTATATCGTAATACTACATAACGTTATACGTTATATCGTTATCGTATATAACGTTATACGTTATAACGATATAGTTTTTAACGTTATACGTTATATCGTTATCGTATATAACGTTATACGTTATATCGCTATCGTATATAACGTTATACATTATATCGATATAGTATATAACGTTATGCGTTATATCGTTATCGTATATAACGTTATACGTTATATCGTAATACTACATAACGTTATACGTTATATCGTTATCGTATATAACGTTATACGTTATATCGCTATCGTATATAACGTTATACGTTATATCGTTATCGTATATAACGTTATACGTTATATGGATATAGCATATAACGTTATACGTTATAACGATATAGTTTATAACGTTATACGTTATATCGTTATCGTATATAACGTTATACGTTATATCGTTATCGTATATAACGTTTTACGTTATATCGTTATAGTATATAACGTTATACGTTATATCGATATAGCATATCACGTTATACGTTATATCGATATAGCATATCACGTTATACGTTATAACGATATAGCTTATAACGTTATACGTTATATCGTTATCGTATATAACGTTTTACGTTATATCGTTATCGTATACAACGTTATACGTTATACCGTTATAGTACATGACGTTATACGTTATATCGTTATCGTATATAACGTTATACGTTATATCGCTATCGTATATAACGTTATACGTTATATCGTTATCGTATATAACGTTATACGTTATATGGATATAGCATATAACGTTATACGTTATAACGATATAGTTTATAACGTTATACGTTATATCGTTATCGTATATAACGTTATACGTTATATCGTTATCGTATATAACGTTATACGTTATATCGTAATACTACATAACGTTATACGTTATATCGTTATCGTATATAACGTTTTACGTTATATCGTTATAGTATATAACGTTATACATTATATCGATATAGTATATAACGTTATACGTTATAACGATATAGTTTTTAACGTTATACGTTATATCGTTATCGTATATAACGTTATACGTTATATCGATATCGTATATAACGTTTTACGTTATATCGTTATAGTATATAACGTTATGCGTTATATCGTTATCGTATATAACGTTATACGTTATATCGTAATACTACATAACGTTATACGTTATATCGTAATACTACATAACGTTATACGTTATATCGCTATCGTATATAACGTTATACGTTATATCGTTATCGTATATAACGTTATACGTTATATGGATATAGCATATAACGTTATACGTTATAACGATATAGTTTATAACGTTATACGTTATATCGTTATCGTATATAACGTTTTACGTTACATCGATATAGTATATAACGTTTTACGTTATATCGTTATCGTATATAACGTTATACGTTATATCGCTATCGTATATAACGTTATACGTTATATCGTTATCGTATATAACGTTATACGTTATATCTTTATAGTACATAACGTTATACGTTATATCGTTATCGTATATAACGTTATACATTATATCGATATAGTATAAAACGTTATCCGTTATAACGATATAGTTTATAACGTTATACGTTATATCGTTATCGTATATAACGTTATACGTTATAACGATATAGTTTTTAACGTTATACGTTATATAGTTATCGTATATAACGTTATACGTTATATCGCTATCGTATATAACGTTATACGTTATATCGTTATCGTATATAACGTTATACGTTATATGGATATAGCATATAACGTTATACGTTATAACGATATAGTTTATAACGTTATACGTTATATCGTTATCGTATATAACGTTATACGTTATATCGTTATCGTATATAACGTTTTACGTTATATCGTTATAGTACATAACGTTATACGTTATATGGATATAGCATATAACGTTATACGTTATATCGTAATAATGCATAACGTTATGCGTTATATCGTTATCGTATATAACGTTATACGTTATATCGTAATACTACATAACGTTATACGTTATATCGTAATAATACATAACGTTATACGTTATATCGTAATACTACATAACGTTATACGTTATATCGTTATAATATATAACGTTATACGTTATAACGATATAGTTTATAACGTTATACGTTATATCGATATAGTATATATCGTTTTACGTTACATCGATATAGTATATAACGTTTTACGTTATATCGATATAGTATATAACGTTATACGTTATATCGTTATCGTATATAACGTTATACGTTATATCGTTATAGTACATAACGTTATACGTTATATCGTTATCGTATATAACGTTATACGTTATATCGTTATAGTACATAACGTTAAACGTTATATCGTTATCGTATATAACGTTATACGTTATATCGATATCGTATATAACGTTTTACGTTATATCGTTATAGTATATAACGTTATGCGTTATATCGTTATCGTATATAACGTTATACGTTATATCGTAATACTACATAACGTTATACGTTATAACGATATAGTTTATAACGTTATACGTTATATCGTTATCGTATATAACGTTATACGTTATATCGATATAGCATATCACGTTATACGTTATAACGATATAGTTTTTAACGTTATACGTTATAACGATATAGTTTTTAACGTTATACGTTATATCGTTATCGTATATAACGTTTTACGTTATATCGATATAGTATATAACGTTATACGTTATATCGTTATCGTATATAACGTTATACGTTATATCGTTATAGTACATAACGTTAAACGTTATATCCTTATCGTATATAACGTTATACGTTATATCGATATCGTATATAACGTTTTACGTTATATCGTTATAGTATATAACGTTATGCGTTATATCGTTATCGTATATAACGTTATACGTTATATCGTAATACTACATAACGTTATACGTTATATCGTAATACTACATAACGTTATACGTTATATCGTTATAGTATATAACGTTATACGTTATATCGATATAGCATATCACGTTATACGTTATAACGATATAGTTTTTAACGTTATACGTTATAACGATATAGTTTTTAACGTTATACGTTATATCGTTATCGTATATAACGTTATACGTTATATCGTTAGAGTACATAACGTTATACGTTATATCGTTATCGAATATAACGTTATACGTTATATCGTTATAGTACATAACGTTATACGTTATATCGTTATCGTATATAACGTTGTACGTTATATCGTTATAGTACATAACGTTATACATTATATCGATATAGTATATAACGTTATACACTATATCGATATAGTATATAACGTTATACGTTATAACGATATAGTTTTTAACGTTATACGTTATATCGTTATCGTATATAACGTTATACGTTATATCGTTATAGTACATAACGTTATACGTTATATCGTTATCGTATATAACGTTATACATTATATCGATATAGTATATAACGTTATCCGTTATAACGATATAGTTTATAACGTTATACGTTATATCGTTATCGTATACAACGTTATACGTTATATCGTTATAGTACATGACGTTATACGTTATATCGTTATCGTATATAACGTTTTACGTTATATCGTTGTAGTATATAACGTTATACACTATATCGATATAGTATATAACGTTATACGTTATAACGATATAGTTTTTAACGTTATACGTTATATCGTTATCGTATATAACGTTATACGTTATATCGTTATAGCACATAACGTTATACGTTATATCGTTATCGTATATAACGTTATACATTATATCGATATAGTATATAACGTTATCCGTTATAACGATATAGTTTATAACGTTATACGTTATATCGTTATCGTATACAACGTTATACGTTATATCGTTATAGTACATGACGTTATACGTTATATCGTTATCGTATATAACGTTATACGTTATATCGCAATCGTATATAACGTTATACGTTATATCGTTATCGTATATAACGTTATACGTTATATGGATATAGCATATAACGTTATACGTTATAACGATATAGTTTATAACGTTATACGTTATATCGTTATCGTATATAACGTTATACGTTATATCGTTATCGTATATAACGTTATACGTTATATCGTTATCGTATATAACGTTATACATTATATCGATATAGTATATAACGTTATCCGTTATAACGATATAGTTTATAACGTTATACGTTATATCGTTATCGTATACAACGTTATACGTTATATCGTTATAGTACATGACGTTATACGTTATATCGTTATCGTATATAACGTTTTACGTTATATCGTTGTAGTATATAACGTTATACACTATATCGATATAGTATATAACGTTATACGTTATAACGATATAGTTTTTAACGTTATACGTTATATCGTTATCGTATATAACGTTATACGTTATATCGTTATAGCACATAACGTTATACGTTATATCGTTATCGTATATAACGTTATACATTATATCGATATAGTATATAACGTTATCCGTTATAACGATATAGTTTATAACGTTATACGTTATATCGTTATCGTATACAACGTTATACGTTATATCGTTATAGTACATGACGTTATACGTTATATCGTTATCGTATATAACGTTATACGTTATATCGCTATCGTATATAACGTTATACGTTATATCGTTATCGTATATAACATTATACGTTATATGGATATAGCATATAACGTTATACGTTATAACGATATAGTTTATAACGTTATACGTTATATCGTTATCGTATATAACGTTATACGTTATATCGTTATCGTATATAACGTTATACGTTATATCGCTATCGTATATAACGTTATACGTTATATCGTTATCGTATATAACGTTATACGTTATATGGATATAGCATATAACGTTATACGTTATAACGATATAGTTTATAACGTTATACGTTATATCGTTATCGTATATAACGTTATACGTTATATCGTTATCGTATATAACGTTCGTATATATCGTATATATCGTATATACGTCGTATCTACGTTATATCGTTATAGTATATAACGTTATACGTTATATGGATATAGCATATAACGTTATACGTTATAACGATATAGTTTATAACGTTATACGTTATATCGTTATCGTATATAACGTTATACGTTATATCGATATCGTATATAACGTTTTACGTTATATCGTTATAGTATATAACGTTATGCGTTATATCGTTATCGTATATAACGTTATACGTTATATCGTAATACTACATAACGTTATACGTTATATCGTAATACTACATAACGTTATACGTTATATCGTAATACTACATAACGTTATACGTTATATCGTTATAGTATATAACGTTATACGTTATATCGTTATAGTACATAACGTTATACGTTATAACGATATAGTTTTTAACGTTATACGTTATAACGATATAGTTTATAACGTTATACGTTATATCGTTATCGTATATAACGTTATACGTTATATCGTTATCGTATATAACGTTTTACGTTATATCGTTATAGTATATAAAGTTTTACGTTATATCGTTATAGTATATAACGTTATGCGTTATAACGATATAGTTTATAACGTTATACGTTATATCGATATAGTATATAACGTTTTACGTTACATCGATATAGTATATAACGTTTTACGTTATATCGTTATAGTACATAACGTTATACGTTACATCGTTATCGTATATAACGTTATCCGTTATAACGATATAGTTTATAACGTTATACGTTATATCGTTATCGTATATAACGTTATACGTTATAACGATATAGTTTTTAACGTTATACGTTATATCGTTATCGTATATAACGTTATACGTTATATCGCTATCGTATATAACGTTATACATTATATCGATATAGTATATAACGTTATACGTTATATCGTTATCGTATATAACGTTTTACGTTATATCGTTGTAGTATATAACGTTATACGTTATATCGTAATACTACATAACGTTATACGTTATATCGTTATCGTATATAACGTTATACGTTATAACGATATAGTTTTTAACGTTATACGTTATATCGTTATCGTATATAACGTTATACGTTATATCGCTATCGTATATAACGTTATACATTATATCGATATAGTATATAACGTTATGCGTTATATCGTTATCGTATATAACGTTATACGTTATATCGTAATACTACATAACGTTATACGTTATATCGTTATCGTATATAACGTTATACGTTATATCGCTATCGTATATAACGTTATACGTTATATCGTTATCGTATATAACGTTATACGTTATATGGATATAGCATATAACGTTATACGTTATAACGATATAGTTTATAACGTTATACGTTATAACGATATAGTTTATAACGTTATACGTTATATCGTTATCGTATATAACGTTATACGTTATATCGTTATCGTATATAACGTTTTACGTTATATCGTTATAGTATATAACGTTATACGTTATATCGATATAGCATATCACGTTATACGTTATATCGATATAGCATATCACGTTATACGTTATAACGATATAGCTTATAACGTTATACGTTATATCGTTATCGTATATAACGTTTTACGTTATATCGTTATCGTATACAACGTTATACGTTATACCGTTATAGTACATGACGTTATACGTTATATCGTTATCGTATATAACGTTATACGTTATATCGCTATCGTATATAACGTTATACGTTATATCGTTATCGTATATAACGTTATACGTTATATGGATATAGCATATAACGTTATACGTTATAACGATATAGTTTATAACGTTATACGTTATATCGTTATCGTATATAACGTTATACGTTATATCGTTATCGTATATAACGTTATACGTTATATCGCTATCGTATATAACGTTATACGTTATATCGTTATCGTATATAACGTTATACGTTATATGGATATAGCATATAACGTTATACGTTATAACGATATAGTTTATAACGTTATACGTTATATCGTTATCGTATATAACGTTATACGTTATATCGTTATCGTATATAACGTTTTACGTTATATCGTTATAGTATATAACGTTATACGTTATATGGATATAGCATATAACGTTATACGTTATAACGATATAGTTTATAACGTTATACGTTATATCGTTATCGTATATAACGTTATACGTTATATCGTTATCGTATATAACGTTATACGTTATATCGTAATACTACATAACGTTATACGTTATATCGTTATCGTATATAACGTTTTACGTTATATCGTTATAGTATATAACGTTATACATTATATCGATATAGTATATAACGTTATACGTTATAACGATATAGTTTTTAACGTTATACGTTATATCGTTATCGTATATAACGTTATACGTTATATCGATATCGTATATAACGTTTTACGTTATATCGTTATAGTATATAACGTTATGCGTTATATCGTTATCGTATATAACGTTATACGTTATATCGTAATACTACATAACGTTATACGTTATATCGTAATACTACATAACGTTATACGTTATATCGCTATCGTATATAACGTTATACGTTATATCGTTATCGTATATAACGTTATACGTTATATGGATATAGCATATAACGTTATACGTTATAACGATATAGTTTATAACGTTATACGTTATATCGTTATCGTATATAACGTTATACGTTATATCGTTATCGTATATAACGTTATACGTTATATCGCTATCGTATATAACGTTATACGTTATAACGATATAGTTTATAACGTTATACGTTATATCGATATAGTATATAACGTTTTACGTTACATCGATATAGTATATAACGTTTTACGTTATATCGTTATCGTATATAACGTTATACGTTATATCGCTATCGTATATAACGTTATACGTTATATCGTTATCGTATATAACGTTATACGTTATATCTTTATAGTACATAACGTTATACGTTATATCGTTATCGTATATAACGTTATACATTATATCGATATAGTATAAAACGTTATCCGTTATAACGATATAGTTTATAACGTTATACGTTATATCGTTATCGTATATAACGTTATACGTTATAACGATATAGTTTTTAACGTTATACGTTATATAGTTATCGTATATAACGTTATACGTTATATCGCTATCGTATATAACGTTATACGTTATATCGTTATCGTATATAACGTTATACGTTATATGGATATAGCATATAACGTTATACGTTATAACGATATAGTTTATAACGTTATACGTTATATCGTTATCGTATATAACGTTATACGTTATATCGTTATCGTATATAACGTTTTACGTTATATCGTTATAGTACATAACGTTATACGTTATATGGATATAGCATATAACGTTATACGTTATATCGTAATAATGCATAACGTTATGCGTTATATCGTTATCGTATATAACGTTATACGTTATATCGTAATACTACATAACGTTATACGTTATATCGTAATAATACATAACGTTATACGTTATATCGTAATACTACATAACGTTATACGTTATATCGTTATAGTATATAACGTTATACGTTATAACGATATAGTTTATAACGTTATACGTTATATCGATATAGTATATATCGTTTTACGTTACATCGATATAGTATATAACGTTTTACGTTATATCGATATAGTATATAACGTTATACGTTATATCGTTATCGTATATAACGTTATACGTTATATCGTTATAGTACATAACGTTATACGTTATATCGTTATCGTATATAACGTTATACGTTATATCGTTATAGTACATAACGTTAAACGTTATATCGTTATCGTATATAACGTTATACGTTATATCGATATCGTATATAACGTTTTACGTTATATCGTTATAGTATATAACGTTATGCGTTATATCGTTATCGTATATAACGTTATACGTTATATCGTAATACTACATAACGTTATACGTTATAACGATATAGTTTATAACGTTATACGTTATATCGTTATCGTATATAACGTTATACGTTATATCGATATAGCATATCACGTTATACGTTATAACGATATAGTTTTTAACGTTATACGTTATAACGATATAGTTTTTAACGTTATACGTTATATCGTTATCGTATATAACGTTTTACGTTATATCGATATAGTATATAACGTTATACGTTATATCGTTATCGTATATAACGTTATACGTTATATCGTTATAGTACATAACGTTAAACGTTATATCGTTATCGTATATAACGTTATACGTTATATCGTTATCGTATATAACGTTTTACGTTATATCGATATAGTATATAACGTTATACGTTATATCGTTATCGTATATAACGTTATACGTTATATCGTTATCGTATATAACGTTTTACGTTATATCGATATAGTATATAACGTTATACGTTATATCGTTATCGTATATAACGTTATACGTTATATCGTTATAGTACATAACGTTAAACGTTATATCGTTATCGTATATAACGTTATACGTTATATCGTTATCGTATATAACGTTGTACGTTATATCGTTATAGTACATAACGTTATACATTATATCGATATAGTATATAACGTTATACACTATATCGATATAGTATATAACGTTATACGTTATAACGATATAGTTTTTAACGTTATACGTTATATCGTTATCGTATATAACGTTATACGTTATATCGTTATAGTACATAACGTTATACGTTATATCGTTATCGTATATAACGTTATACATTATATCGATATAGTATATAACGTTATCCGTTATAACGATATAGTTTATAACGTTATACGTTATATCGTTATCGTATACAACGTTATACGTTATATCGTTATAGTACATGACGTTATACGTTATATCGTTATCGTATATAACGTTTTACGTTATATCGTTGTAGTATATAACGTTATACACTATATCGATATAGTATATAACGTTATACGTTATAACGATATAGTTTTTAACGTTATACGTTATATCGTTATCGTATATAACGTTATACGTTACATCGTTATAGCACATAACGTTATACGTTATATCGTTATCGTATATAACGTTATACATTATATCGATATAGTATATAACGTTATCCGTTATAACGATATAGTTTATAACGTTATACGTTATATCGTTATCGTATACAACGTTATACGTTATATCGTTATAGTACATGACGTTATTCGTTATATCGTTATCGTATATAACGTTATACGTTATATCGCAATCGTATATAACGTTATACGTTATATCGTTATCGTATATAACGTTATACGTTATATGGATATAGCATATAACGTTATACGTTATAACGATATAGTTTATAACGTTATACGTTATATCGTTATCGTATATAACGTTATACGTTATATCGTTATCGTATATAACGTTATACGTTATATCGCTATCGTATATAACGTTATACGTTATATCGTTATCGTATATAACGTTATACGTTATATGGATATAGCATATAACGTTATACGTTATAACGATATAGTTTATAACGTTATACGTTATATCGTTATCGTATATAACGTTATACGTTATATCGTTATCGTATATAACGTTATACGTTATATCGTTATCGTATATAACGTTCTACGTTATATCGTTATAGTATATAACGTTATACGTTATATGGATATAGCATATAACGTTATACGTTATAACGATATAGTTTATAACGTTATACGTTATATCGTTATCGTATATAACGTTATACGTTATATCGATATCGTATATAACGTTTTACGTTATATCGTTATAGTATATAACGTTATGCGTTATATCGTTATCGTATATAACGTTATACGTTATATCGTAATACTACATAACGTTATACGTTATATCGTAATACTACATAACGTTATACGTTATATCGTTATAGTATATAACGTTATACGTTATATCGTTATAGTACATAACGTTATACGTTATATCGTTATCGTATATAACGTTTTACGTTATATCGTTATAGTATATAACGTTATGCGTTATATCGTTATCGTATATAACGTTATACGTTATATCGTAATACTACATAACGTTATACGTTATATCGTAATACTACATAACGTTATACGTTATATCGTTATAGTATATAACGTTATACGTTATATCGTTATAGTACATAACGTTATACGTTATAACGATATAGTTTTTAACGTTATACGTTATAACGATATAGTTTATAACGTTATACGTTATATCGTTATCGTATATAACGTTATACGTTATATCGTTATCGTATATAACGTTTTACGTTATATCGTTATAGTATATAAAGTTTTACGTTATATCGTTATAGTATATAACGTTATGCGTTATAACGATATAGTTTATAACGTTATACGTTATATCGATATAGTATATAACGTTTTACGTTACATCGATATAGTATATAACGTTTTACGTTATATCGTTATAGTACATAACGTTATACGTTACATCGTTATCGTATATAACGTTATCCGTTATAACGATATAGTTTATAACGTTATACGTTATATCGTTATCGTATATAACGTTATACGTTATAACGATATAGTTTTTAACGTTATACGTTATATCGTTATCGTATATAACGTTATACGTTATATCGCTATCGTATATAACGTTATACATTATATCGATATAGTATATAACGTTATACGTTATATCGTTATCGTATATAACGTTTTACGTTATATCGTTGTAGTATATAACGTTATACACTATATCGATATAGTATATAACGTTATACGTTATATCGTTATCGTATATAACGTTATACGTTATATCGTTATAGTACATAACGTTATACGTTATATCGTTATCGTATATAACGTTATACATTATATCGATATAGTATATAACGTTATCCGTTATAACGATATAGTTTATAACGTTATACGTTATATCGTTATCTTATACAACGTTATACGTTAAATCGTTATAGTACATGACGTTATACGTTATATCGTTATCGTATATAACGTTATACGTTATATCGCTATCGTATATAACGTTATACGTTATATCGTTATCGTATATAACGTTATACGTTATATGGATATAGCATATAACGTTATACGTTATAACGATATAGTTTATAACGTTATACGTTATATCGTTATCGTATATAACGTTATACGTTATATCGTTATCGTATATAACGTTATACGTTATATCGCTATCGTATATAACGTTATACGTTATATCGTTACCGTATTTAACGTTATACGTTATATGGATATAGCATATAACGTTATACGTTATAACGATATAGTTTATAACGTTATACGTTATATCGTTATCGTATATAACGTTATACGTTATATCGTTATCGTATATAACGTTTTACGTTATATCGTTATAGTATATAACGTTATACGTTATATCGATATAGCATATCACGTTATACGTTATAACGATATAGCTTATAACGTTATACGTTATATCGTTATCGTATATAACGTTTTACGTTATATCGTTATCGTATACAACGTTATACGTTATACCATTATAGTACATGACGTTATACGTTATATCGTTATCGTATATAACGTTATACGTTATATCGCTATCGTATATAACGTTATACGTTATATCGTTATCGTATATAACGTTATACGTTATATGGATATAGCATATAACGTTATACGTTATAACGATATAGTTTATAACGTTATACGTTATATCGTTATCGTATATAACGTTATACGTTATATCGTTATCGTATATAACGTTATACGTTATATCGTTATCGTATATAACGTTATACGTTATATCGCTATCGTATATAACGTTATACGTTATATCGTTATCGTATATAACGTTATACGTTATATGGATATAGCATATAACGTTATACGTTATAACGATATAGTTTATAACGTTATACGTTATAACGATATAGTTTATAACGTTATACGTTATATCGTTATCGTATATAACGTTATACGTTATATCGATATCGTACATAACGTTTTACGTTATATCGTTATAGTATATAACGTTATGCGTTATATCGTTATCGTATATAACGTTATACGTTATATCGTAATACTACATAACGTTATACGTTATATCGTTATAGTATATAACGTTATACGTTATATCGTTATAGTACATAACGTTATACGTTATATCGTTATCGTATATAACGTTATACGTTATATCGATATCGTATATAACGTTTTACGTTATATCGTTATAGTATATAACGTTATGCGTTATATCGTTATCGTATATAACGTTATACGTTATATCGTAATACTACATAACGTTATACGTTATATCGTAATACTACATAACGTTATACGTTATATCGTTATAGTATTTAACGTTATACGTTATATCGTTATAGTACATAACGTTATACGTTATAACGTTATCGTATATAACGTTTGACGTTATATCGTTATAGTATATAACGTTATACGTTATATCGATATAGCATATCACGTTATAGCTTATAACGTTATACGTTATATCGTTATCGTATATAACGTTTTACGTTATATCGTTATAGTATATAACGTTATACATTATATCGATATAGTATATAACGTTATACGTTATAACGATATAGTTTTTAACGTTATACGTTATATCGTTATCGTATATAACGTTATACGTTATATCGTTATAGTACATAACGTTATACGTTATATCGTTATCGTATATAACGTTATACATTATATCGATATAGTATATAACTTTATCCGTTATAACGATATAGTTTATAACGTTATACGTTATATCGTTATCGTATACAACGTCATACGTTATATCGTTATAGTACATGACGTTATACGTTATATCGTTATCGTATATAACGTTATACGTTATATCGCTATCGTATATAACGTTATACGTTATATCGTTATCGTATATAACGTTATACGTTATATGGATATAGCATATAACGTTATACGTTATAACGATATAGTTTATAACGTTATACGTTATATCGTTATCGTATATAACGTTATACGTTATATCGTTATCGTATATAACGTTTTACGTTATATCGTTATAGTATATAAAGTTTTACGTTATATCGTTATAGTATATAACGTTATGCGTTATAACGATATAGTTTATAACGTTATACGTTATATCGTTATCGTATATAACGTTATACGTTATATCGCTATCGTATATAACGTTATACGTTATATCGTTATAGTATATAACGTTATACGTTATATCATTATAGTATATAACGTTATACGTTATATCGTTATAGTACATAACGTTATACGTTATAACGTTATCGTATATAACGTTTGACGTTATATCGTTATCGTATATAACGTTATGCGTTATATCGTTATAGTACATAACGTTATACGTTATATCGTTATCGTATATAACGTTATACATTATATCGATATAGTATATAACGTTATCCGTTATAACGATATAGTTTATAACGTTATACGTTATATCGTTATCGTATACAACGTCATACGTTATATCGTTATAGTACATGACGTTATACGTTATATCGTTATCGTATATAACGTTATACGTTATATCGCTATCGTATATAACGTTATACGTTATATCGTTATCGTATATAACGTTATACGTTATATGGATATAGCATATAACGTTATACGTTATAACGATATAGTTTATAACGTTATACGTTATATCGTTATGGTATATAACGTTATGCGTTATATCGTTATAGTACATAACGTTATACGTTATATCGTAATACTACATAACGTTATACGTTATATCGTAATACTACATAACGTTATACGTTATATCGTTATAGTATATAACGTTTTACGTTATATCGTTATGGTATATAACGTTATGCGTTATATCGCTATCGTATATAACGTTATACGTTATATCGTTATCGTATATAACGTTATACGTTATAACGATATAGTATATAACGTTTTACGTTATATCGTTATGGTATATAACGTTATGCGTTATATCGTTATCGTATATAACGTTATACGTTATATCGTAACACTATATAACGTTATACGTTATATCGTAATACTACATAACGTTATACGTTATATCGTTATAGTATATAACGTTTTACGTTATATCGTTATGGTATATAACGTTATGCGTTATATCCTAATCTTATATAACGTTATACGTTATATCGTTATCGTATATAACGTTATACGTTATAACGATATAGTATATAACGTTTTACGTTATATCGTTATGGTATATAACGTTATGCGTTATATCGTTATCGTATATAACGTTATACGTTATATCGTAACACTATATAACGTTATACGTTATATCGTAATACTACATAACGTTATACGTTATATCGTTATCGTATATAACGTTATACGTTATATCGTTATAGTACATAACGTTATACGTTATATCGTTATCGTATATAACGTTATACATTATATCGATATAGTATATAACGTTATACGTTATACCGTTATCGTATATAACGTTATACATTATATCGTTATCGTATATAACGTTTTACGTTATATCGTTATAGTATATAACGTTTTACGTTATATCGTTATGGTATATAACGTTATGCGTTATATCGTTATCGTATATAACGTTATACGTTATATCGTAACACTATATAACGTTATACGTTATATCGTAATACTACATAACGTTATACGTTATATCGTTATAGTATATAACGTTTTACGTTATATCGTTATGGTATATAACTTTATGCGTTATATCGCTATCGTATATAACGTTATACGTTATATCGTTATCGTATATAACGTTATACATTATATCGATATAGTATATAACGTTATACGTTATAACGATATAGTTTATAACGTTATACGTTATATCGTTATCGTATACAACGTTATACGTTATATCGTAATACTACATAACGTTATACGTTATATCGTAATACTACATAACGTTATACGTTATATCGTTATAGTATATAACGTTTTACGTTATATCGTTATGGTATATAACGTTATGCGTTATATCCTAATCTTATATAACGTTATACGTTATATCGTTATCGTATATAACGTTATACGTTATATCGATATAGTATATAACGTTATACTTTATATCGTTATAGTATATAACGTTATACGTTATATCGATATCGTATATAACGTTTTACGTTATATCGTTATAGTATATAACGTTATGCGTTATATCGTTATCGTATATAACGTTATACGTTATATCGTAATACTACATAACGTTAAACGTTATATCGTTATCGTATATAACGTTATACGTTATATCGATATCGTATATAACGTTTTACGTTATATCGTTATAGTATATAACGTTATGCGTTATATCGTTATCGTATATAACGTTATACGTTATATCGTAATACTACATAACGTTATACGTTATAACGATATAGTTTATAACGTTATACGTTATATCGTTATCGTATATAACGTTATACGTTATATCGATATAGCATATCACGTTATACGTTATAACGATATAGTTTTTAACGTTATACGTTATAACGATATAGTTTTTAACGTTATACGTTATATCGTTATCGTATATAACGTTATACGTTATATCGATATCGTATATAACGTTTTACGTTATATCGTTATAGTATATAACGTTATGCGTTATATCGTTATCGTATATAACGTTATACGTTATATCGTAATACTACATAACGTTATACGTTATATCGTAATACTACATAACGTTATACGTTATATCGTTATAGTATATAACGTTATACGTTATATCGATATAGCATATCACGTTATACGTTATAACGATATAGTTTTTAACGTTATACGTTATAACGATATAGTTTTTAACGTTATACGTTATATCGTTATCGTATATAACGTTATACGTTATATCGTTAGAGTACATAACGTTATACGTTATATCGTTATCGAATATAACGTTATACGTTATATCGTTATAGTACATAACGTTATACGTTATATCGTTATCGTATATAACGTTGTACGTTATATCGTTATAGTACATAACGTTATACATTATATCGATATAGTATATAACGTTATACACTATATCGATATAGTATATAACGTTATACGTTATAACGATATAGTTTTTAACGTTATACGTTATATCGTTATCGTATATAACGTTATACGTTATATCGTTATAGTACATAACGTTATACGTTATATCGTTATCGTATATAACGTTATACATTATATCGATATAGTATATAACGTTATCCGTTATAACGATATAGTTTATAACGTTATACGTTATATCGTTATCGTATACAACGTTATACGTTATATCGTTATAGTACATGACGTTATACGTTATATCGTTATCGTATATAACGTTTTACGTTATATCGTTGTAGTATATAACGTTATACACTATATCGATATAGTATATAACGTTATACGTTATAACGATATAGTTTTTAACGTTATACGTTATATCGTTATCGTATATAACGTTATACGTTACATCGTTATAGCACATAACGTTATACGTTATATCGTTATCGTATATAACGTTATACATTATATCGATATAGTATATAACGTTATCCGTTATAACGATATAGTTTATAACGTTATACGTTATATCGTTATCGTATACAACGTTATACGTTATATCGTTATAGTACATGACGTTATTCGTTATATCGTTATCGTATATAACGTTATACGTTATATCGCAATCGTATATAACGTTATACGTTATATCGTTATCGTATATAACGTTATACGTTATATGGATATAGCATATAACGTTATACGTTATAACGATATAGTTTATAACGTTATACGTTATATCGTTATCGTATATAACGTTATACGTTATATCGTTATCGTATATAACGTTATACGTTATATCGCTATCGTATATAACGTTATACGTTATATCGTTATCGTATATAACGTTATACGTTATATGGATATAGCATATAACGTTATACGTTATAACGATATAGTTTATAACGTTATACGTTATATCGTTATCGTATATAACGTTATACGTTATATCGTTATCGTATATAACGTTATACGTTATATCGTTATCGTATATAACGTTCTACGTTATATCGTTATAGTATATAACGTTATACGTTATATGGATATAGCATATAACGTTATACGTTATAACGATATAGTTTATAACGTTATACGTTATATCGTTATCGTATATAACGTTATACGTTATATCGATATCGTATATAACGTTTTACGTTATATCGTTATAGTATATAACGTTATGCGTTATATCGTTATCGTATATAACGTTATACGTTATATCGTAATACTACATAACGTTATACGTTATATCGTAATACTACATAACGTTATACGTTATATCGTTATAGTATATAACGTTATACGTTATATCGTTATAGTACATAACGTTATACGTTATATCGTTATCGTATATAACGTTTTACGTTATATCGTTATAGTATATAACGTTATGCGTTATATCGTTATCGTATATAACGTTATACGTTATATCGTAATACTACATAACGTTATACGTTATATCGTAATACTACATAACGTTATACGTTATATCGTTATAGTATATAACGTTATACGTTATATCGTTATAGTACATAACGTTATACGTTATAACGATATAGTTTTTAACGTTATACGTTATAACGATATAGTTTATAACGTTATACGTTATATCGTTATCGTATATAACGTTATACGTTATATCGTTATCGTATATAACGTTTTACGTTATATCGTTATAGTATATAAAGTTTTACGTTATATCGTTATAGTATATAACGTTATGCGTTATAACGATATAGTTTATAACGTTATACGTTATATCGATATAGTATATAACGTTTTACGTTACATCGATATAGTATATAACGTTTTACGTTATATCGTTATAGTACATAACGTTATACGTTACATCGTTATCGTATATAACGTTATCCGTTATAACGATATAGTTTATAACGTTATACGTTATATCGTTATCGTATATAACGTTATACGTTATAACGATATAGTTTTTAACGTTATACGTTATATCGTTATCGTATATAACGTTATACGTTATATCGCTATCGTATATAACGTTATACATTATATCGATATAGTATATAACGTTATACGTTATATCGTTATCGTATATAACGTTTTACGTTATATCGTTGTAGTATATAACGTTATACACTATATCGATATAGTATATAACGTTATACGTTATATCGTTATCGTATATAACGTTATACGTTACATCGTTATAGTACATAACGTTATACGTTATATCGTTATCGTATATAACGTTATACATTATATCGATATAGTATATAACGTTATCCGTTATAACGATATAGTTTATAACGTTATACGTTATATCGTTATCTTATACAACGTTATACGTTAAATCGTTATAGTACATGACGTTATACGTTATATCGTTATCGTATATAACGTTATACGTTATATCGCTATCGTATATAACGTTATACGTTATATCGTTATCGTATATAACGTTATACGTTATATGGATATAGCATATAACGTTATACGTTATAACGATATAGTTTATAACGTTATACGTTATATCGTTATCGTATATAACGTTATACGTTATATCGTTATCGTATATAACGTTATACGTTATATCGCTATCGTATATAACGTTATACGTTATATCGTTACCGTATTTAACGTTATACGTTATATGGATATAGCATATAACGTTATACGTTATAACGATATAGTTTATAACGTTATACGTTATATCGTTATCGTATATAACGTTATACGTTATATCGTTATCGTATATAACGTTTTACGTTATATCGTTATAGTATATAACGTTATACGTTATATCGATATAGCATATCACGTTATACGTTATAACGATATAGCTTATAACGTTATACGTTATATCGTTATCGTATATAACGTTTTACGTTATATCGTTATCGTATACAACGTTATACGTTATACCATTATAGTACATGACGTTATACGTTATATCGTTATCGTATATAACGTTATACGTTATATCGCTATCGTATATAACGTTATACGTTATATCGTTATCGTATATAACGTTATACGTTATATGGATATAGCATATAACGTTATACGTTATAACGATATAGTTTATAACGTTATACGTTATATCGTTATCGTATATAACGTTATACGTTATATCGTTATCGTATATAACGTTATACGTTATATCGTTATCGTATATAACGTTATACGTTATATCGCTATCGTATATAACGTTATACGTTATATCGTTATCGTATATAACGTTATACGTTATATGGATATAGCATATAACGTTATACGTTATAACGATATAGTTTATAACGTTATACGTTATAACGATATAGTTTATAACGTTATACGTTATATCGTTATCGTATATAACGTTATACGTTATATCGATATCGTACATAACGTTTTACGTTATATCGTTATAGTATATAACGTTATGCGTTATATCGTTATCGTATATAACGTTATACGTTATATCGTAATACTACATAACGTTATACGTTATATCGTTATAGTATATAACGTTATACGTTATATCGTTATAGTACATAACGTTATACGTTATATCGTTATCGTATATAACGTTATACGTTATATCGATATCGTATATAACGTTTTACGTTATATCGTTATAGTATATAACGTTATGCGTTATATCGTTATCGTATATAACGTTATACGTTATATCGTAATACTACATAACGTTATACGTTATATCGTAATACAACATAACGTTATACGTTATATCGTTATAGTATTTAACGTTATACGTTATATCGTTATAGTACATAACGTTATACGTTATAACGTTATCGTATATAACGTTTGACGTTATATCGTTATAGTATATAACGTTATACGTTATATCGATATAGCATATCACGTTATAGCTTATAACGTTATACGTTATATCGTTATCGTATATAACGTTTTACGTTATATCGTTATAGTATATAACGTTATACATTATATCGATATAGTATATAACGTTATACGTTATAACGATATAGTTTTTAACGTTATACGTTATATCGTTATCGTATATAACGTTATACGTTATATCGTTATAGTACATAACGTTATACGTTATATCGTTATCGTATATAACGTTATACATTATATCGATATAGTATATAACTTTATCCGTTATAACGATATAGTTTATAACGTTATACGTTATATCGTTATCGTATACAACGTCATACGTTATATCGTTATAGTACATGACGTTATACGTTATATCGTTATCGTATATAACGTTATACGTTATATCGCTATCGTATATAACGTTATACGTTATATCGTTATCGTATATAACGTTATACGTTATATGGATATAGCATATAACGTTATACGTTATAACGATATAGTTTATAACGTTATACGTTATATCGTTATCGTATATAACGTTATACGTTATATCGTTATCGTATATAACGTTTTACGTTATATCGTTATAGTATATAAAGTTTTACGTTATATCGTTATAGTATATAACGTTATGCGTTATAACGATATAGTTTATAACGTTATACGTTATATCGTTATCGTATATAACGTTATACGTTATATCGCTATCGTATATAACGTTATACGTTATATCGTTATCGTATATAACGTTATACGTTATATCGCTATCGTATATAACGTTATACGTTATATCGTTATCGTATATAACGTTATACGTTATATGGATGTAGCATATAACGTTATACGTTATAACGATATAGTTTATAACGTTATACGTTATATCGTTATCGTATATAACGTTATACGTTATATCGTTATCGTATATAACGTTATACGTTATATCGTTATCGTATATAACGTTATACGTTATATCGCTATCGTATATAACGTTATACGTTATATCGTTATAGTACATAACGTTTTACGTTATATCGTTATAGTACATAACGTTATACGTTACATCGTTATCGTATATAACGTTATACGTTATAACGATATAGTTTTTAACGTTATACGTTATATCGTTATCGTATATAACGTTATACGTTATATCTTTATAGTACATAACGTTATACGTTATATCGTTATCGTATATAACGTTATACATTATATCGATATAGTATAAAACGTTATCCGTTATAACGATATAGTTTATAACGTTATGCGTTATATCGTTATCGTATATAACGTTATACGTTATATCGTAATACTACATAACGTTATACGTTATATCGTAATACTACATAACGTTATACGTTATATCGTTATAGTATATAACGTTATACGTTATATCATTATAGTATATAACGTTATACGTTATATCGTTATAGTACATAACGTTATACGTTATATCGTTATCGTATATAACGTTATACATTATATCGATATAGTATATAACGTTATCCGTTATAACGATATAGTTTATAACGTTATACGTTATATCGTTATCGTATACAACGTCATACGTTATATCGTTATAGTACATGACGTTATACGTTATATCGTTATCGTATATAACGTTATACGTTATATCGCTATCGTATATAACGTTATACGTTATATCGTTATCGTATATAACGTTATACGTTATATGGATATAGCATATAACGTTATACGTTATAACGATATAGTTTATAACGTTATACGTTATATCGTTATGGTATATAACGTTATGCGTTATATCGTTATAGTACATAACGTTATACGTTATATCGTAATACTACATAACGTTATACGTTATATCGTAATACTACATAACGTTATACGTTATATCGTTATAGTATATAACGTTTTACGTTATATCGTTATGGTATATAACGTTATGCGTTATATCGCTATCGTATATAACGTTATACGTTATATCGTTATCGTATATAACGTTATACGTTATAACGATATAGTTTTTAACGTTATACGTTATATCGTTATCGTATATAACGTTATACGTTATATCGTTATAGTACATAACGTTATACGTTATATCGTTATCGTATATAACGTTATACATTATATCGATATAGTATATAACGTTATACGTTATACCGTTATCGTATATAACGTTATACATTATATCGTTATCGTATATAACGTTTTACGTTATATCGTTATAGTATATAACGTTTTACGTTATATCGTTATGGTATATAACGTTATGCGTTATATCGTTATCGTATATAACGTTATACGTTATATCGTAACACTATATAACGTTATACGTTATATCGTAATACTACATAACGTTATACGTTATATCGTTATAGTATATAACGTTTTACGTTATATCGTTATGGTATATAACTTTATGCGTTATATCGCTATCGTATATAACGTTATACGTTATATCGTTATCGTATATAACGTTATACATTATATCGATATAGTATATAACGTTATACGTTATAACGATATAGTTTATAACGTTATACGTTATATCGTTATCGTATACAACGTTATACGTTATATCGTAATACTACATAACGTTATACGTTATATCGTAATACTACATAACGTTATACGTTATATCGTTATAGTATATAACGTTTTACGTTATATCGTTATGGTATATAACGTTATGCGTTATATCCTAATCTTATATAACGTTATACGTTATATCGTTATCGTATATAACGTTATACGTTATATCGATATAGTATATAACGTTATACTTTATATCGTTATAGTACATAACGTTATACGTTATATCGTTATCGTATATAACGTTATACGTTATATCGTTATCGTATATAACTTTATACGTTATATCGCTATCGTATATAACGTTATACGTTATATCGTTATCGTATATAACGTTATACATTATATCGATATAGTATATAACGTTATACGTTATATCGTTATCGTATATAACGTTTTACGTTATATGGATATAGCATATAACGTTATACGTTATATCGTAATACTACATAACGTTATACGTTATATCGTTATCGTATATAACGTTATACGTTATATCGTTATAGTACATAACGTTATACGTTATATCGTTATCGTATATAACGTTATACATTATATCGATATAGTATATAACGTTATACGTTATAACGATATAGTTTATAACGTTATACGTTATAACGATATAGTTTATAACGTTATACGTTATATCGTTATCGTATACAACGTTATACGTTTTATCGTTATAGTACATAACGTTATACGTTATATCGTTATAGTATATAACGTTATACGTTATATCGTTACAGTATATAACGTTATACGTTATATCGTTATAGTATATAACGTTTTACGTTATATCGTTATGGTATATAATGTTATGCGTTATATCGTTATCGTATATAACGTTATACGTTATATCGTAATACTACATAACGTTATACGTTATATCGTAATACTACATAACGTTATACGTTATATCGTTATAGTATATAACGTTATACGTTATATGGATATAGCATATAACGTTATACGTTATAACGATATAGTTTATAACGTTATACGTTATATCGTTATCGTATATAACGTTATACGTTATATCGTTATCGTATATAACGTTATACGTTATATCGCTATCGTATATAACGTTATACGTTATATCGTTACCGTATTTAACGTTATACGTTATATGGATATAGCATATAACGTTATACGTTATAACGATATAGTTTATAACGTTATACGTTATATCGTTATCGTATATAACGTTATACGTTATATCGTTATCGTATATAACGTTTTACGTTATATCGTTATAGTATATAACGTTATACGTTATATCGATATAGCATATCACGTTATACGTTATAACGATATAGCTTATAACGTTATACGTTATATCGTTATCGTATATAACGTTTTACGTTATATCGTTATCGTATACAACGTTATACGTTATACCATTATAGTACATGACGTTATACGTTATATCGTTATCGTATATAACGTTATACGTTATATGGATATAGCATATAACGTTATACGTTATAACGATATAGTTTATAACGTTATACGTTATAACGATATAGTTTATAACGTTATACGTTATATCGTTATCGTATATAACGTTATACGTTATATCGATATCGTACATAACGTTTTACGTTATATCGTTATAGTATATAACGTTATGCGTTATATCGTTATCGTATATAACGTTATACGTTATATCGTAATACTACATAACGTTATACGTTATATCGTTATAGTATATAACGTTATACGTTATATCGTTATAGTACATAACGTTATACGTTATATCGTTATCGTATATAACGTTATACGTTATATCGATATCGTATATAACGTTTTACGTTATATCGTTATAGTATATAACGTTATGCGTTATATCGTTATCGTATATAACGTTATACGTTATATCGTAATACTACATAACGTTATACGTTATATCGTAATACTACATAACGTTATACGTTATATCGTTATAGTATTTAACGTTATACGTTATATCGTTATAGTACATAACGTTATACGTTATAACGTTATCGTATATAACGTTTGACGTTATATCGTTATAGTATATAACGTTATACGTTATATCGATATAGCATATCACGTTATAGCTTATAACGTTATACGTTATATCGTTATCGTATATAACGTTTTACGTTATATCGTTATAGTATATAACGTTATACATTATATCGATATAGTATATAACGTTATACGTTATAACGATATAGTTTTTAACGTTATACGTTATATCGTTATCGTATATAACGTTATACGTTATATCGTTATAGTACATAACGTTATACGTTATATCGTTATCGTATATAACGTTATACATTATATCGATATAGTATATAACTTTATCCGTTATAACGATATAGTTTATAACGTTATACGTTATATCGTTATCGTATACAACGTCATACGTTATATCGTTATAGTACATGACGTTATACGTTATATCGTTATCGTATATAACGTTATACGTTATATCGCTATCGTATATAACGTTATACGTTATATCGTTATCGTATATAACGTTATACGTTATATGGATATAGCATATAACGTTATACGTTATAACGATATAGTTTATAACGTTATACGTTATATCGTTATCGTATATAACGTTATACGTTATATCGCTATCGTATATAACGTTATACGTTATATCGTTATCGTATATAACGTTATACGTTATATGGATGTAGCATATAACGTTATACGTTATAACGATATAGTTTATAACGTTATACGTTATATCGTTATCGTATATAACGTTATACGTTATATCGTTATCGTATATAACGTTATACGTTATATCGTTATCGTATATAACGTTATACGTTATATCGCTATCGTATATAACGTTATACGTTATATCGTTATAGTACATAACGTTTTACGTTATATCGTTATAGTACATAACGTTATACGTTACATCGTTATCGTATATAACGTTATACGTTATAACGATATAGTTTTTAACGTTATACGTTATATCGTTATCGTATATAACGTTATACGTTATATCTTTATAGTACATAACGTTATACGTTATATCGTTATCGTATATAACGTTATACATTATATCGATATAGTATAAAACGTTATCCGTTATAACGATATAGTTTATAACGTTATGCGTTATATCGTTATCGTATATAACGTTATACGTTATATCGTAATACTACATAACGTTATACGTTATATCGTAATACTACATAACGTTATACGTTATATCGTTATAGTATATAACGTTATACGTTATATCATTATAGTATATAACGTTATACGTTATATCGTTATAGTACATAACGTTATACGTTATAACGTTATCGTATATAACGTTTGACGTTATATCGTTATCGTATATAACGTTATGCGTTATATCGTTATAGTACATAACGTTATACGTTATATCGTTATCGTATATAACGTTATACATTATATCGATATAGTATATAACGTTATCCGTTATAACGATATAGTTTATAACGTTATACGTTATATCGTTATCGTATACAACGTCATACGTTATATCGTTATAGTACATGACGTTATACGTTATATCGTTATCGTATATAACGTTATACGTTATATCGCTATCGTATATAACGTTATACGTTATATCGTTATCGTATATAACGTTATACGTTATATGGATATAGCATATAACGTTATACGTTATAACGATATAGTTTATAACGTTATACGTTATATCGTTATGGTATATAACGTTATGCGTTATATCGTTATAGTACATAACGTTATACGTTATATCGTAATACTACATAACGTTATACGTTATATCGTAATACTACATAACGTTATACGTTATATCGTTATAGTATATAATGTTTTACGTTATATCGTTATGGTATATAACGTTATGCGTTATATCGCTATCGTATATAACGTTATACGTTATATCGTTATCGTATATAACGTTATACGTTATAACGATATAGTTTTTAACGTTATACGTTATATCGTTATCGTATATAACGTTATACGTTATATCGTTATAGTACATAACGTTATACGTTATATCGTTATCGTATATAACGTTATACATTATATCGATATAGTATATAACGTTATACGTTATACCGTTATCGTATATAACGTTATACATTATATCGTTATCGTATATAACGTTTTACGTTATATCGTTATAGTATATAACGTTTTACGTTATATCGTTATGGTATATAACGTTATGCGTTATATCGTTATCGTATATAACGTTATACGTTATATCGTAACACTATATAACGTTATACGTTATATCGTAATACTACATAACGTTATACGTTATATCGTTATAGTATATAACGTTTTACGTTATATCGTTATGGTATATAACTTTATGCGTTATATCGCTATCGTATATAACGTTATACGTTATATCGTTATCGTATATAACGTTATACATTATATCGATATAGTATATAACGTTATACGTTATAACGATATAGTTTATAACGTTATACGTTATATCGTTATCGTATACAACGTTATACGTTATATCGTAATACTACATAACGTTATACGTTATATCGTAATACTACATAACGTTATACGTTATATCGTTATAGTATATAACGTTTTACGTTATATCGTTATGGTATATAACGTTATGCGTTATATCCTAATCTTATATAACGTTATACGTTATATCGTTATCGTATATAACGTTATACGTTATATCGATATAGTATATAACGTTATACTTTATATCGTTATAGTACATAACGTTATACGTTATATCGTTATCGTATATAACGTTATACGTTATATCGTTATCGTATATAACTTTATACGTTATATCGCTATCGTATATAACGTTATACGTTATATCGTTATCGTATATAACGTTATACATTATATCGATATAGTATATAACGTTATACGTTATATCGTTATCGTATATAACGTTTTACGTTATATGGATATAGCATATAACGTTATACGTTATATCGTAATACTACATAACGTTATACGTTATATCGTTATCGTATATAACGTTATACGTTATATCGTTATAGTACATAACGTTATACGTTATATCGTTATCGTATATAACGTTATACATTATATCGATATAGTATATAACGTTATACGTTATAACGATATAGTTTATAACGTTATACGTTATAACGATATAGTTTATAACGTTATACGTTATATCGTTATCGTATACAACGTTATACGTTTTATCGTTATAGTACATAACGTTATACGTTATATCGTTATAGTATATAACGTTATACGTTATATCGTTACAGTATATAACGTTATACGTTATATCGTTATAGTATATAACGTTTTACGTTATATCGTTATGGTATATAATGTTATGCGTTATATCGTTATCGTATATAACGTTATACGTTATATCGTAATACTACATAACGTTATACGTTATATCGTAATACTACATAACGTTATACGTTATATCGTTATAGTATATAACGTTTTACGTTATATCGTTATGGTATATAACGTTATGCGTTATATCCTAATCGTATATAACGTTATACGTTATATCGTTATCGTATATAACGTTATACGTTATATCGATATAGTATATAACGTTATACGTTATATCGATATAGTATATAACGTTAAACGTTATATCGATATAGTATATAACGTTATACGTTATATCGTTATAGTACATAACGTTATACGTTATATCGTTATCGTATATAACGTTATACGGTATATCGTTATAGTTTATAACGTTATACGTTATATCGTTATCGTATATAACGTTTTACGTTATATGGATATAGCATATAACGTTATACGTTATATCGTAATACTACATAACGTTATACGTTATATCGTTATCGTATGCAACGTTATACGTTATATCGTTATAGTACATAACGTTATACGTTATATCGTTATAGTATATAACGTTATACGTTATATGGATATAGCATATAACGTTATACGTTATATGGATATAGCATATAACGTTATACGTTATATCGTAATACTACATAACGTTATACGTTATATCGTAATACTACATAACGTTATACGTTATATCGTTATCGTATATAACGTTATACGTTATATCGTTATAGTACATAACGTTATACGTTATATCGTTATCGTATATAACGTTATACATTATATCGATATAGTATATAACGTTATACGTTATAACGATATAGTTTATAACGTTATACGTTATATCGTTATCGTATACAACGTTTTACGTTATATCGTTATAGTACATAACGTTATACGTTATATCGTTATAGTATATAACGTTATACGTTATATGGATATAGCATATAACGTTATACGTTATATCGTAATACTACATAACGTTATACGTTATATCGTTATCGTATATAACGTTATACGTTATATCGTTATAGTATATAACGTTATACGTTATATCGTTACAGTATATAACGTTATGCGTTATATCGTTATAGCATATAACGTTATACGTTATATCGATATAGTATATAACGTTATACGTTATATGGATATAGCATATAACGTTATACGTTATAACGATATAGTTTATAACGTTATACGTTATATCGTTATCGTATATAACGTTATACGTTATATCGTTATCGTATATAACGTTTTACGTTATATCGTTATAGTATATAACGTTTTACGTTATATCGTTATGGTATATAATGTTATGCGTTATATCGTTATCGTATATAACGTTATACGTTATATCGTAATACTACATAACGTTATACGTTATATCGTAATACTACATAACGTTATACGTTATATCGTTATAGTATATAACGTTTTACGTTATATCGATATGGTATATAACGTTATGCGTTATATCCTAATCGTATATAACGTTATACGTTATACCGTTATCGTATATAACGTTATACGTTATATCGATATAGTATATAACGTTATACGTTATATCGATATAGTATATAACGTTAAACGTTATATCGATATAGTATATAACTTTATACGTTATATCGCTATCGTATATAACGTTATACGTTATATCGTTATCGTATATAACGTTATACATTATATCGATATAGTATATAACGTTATACGTTATATCGTTATCGTATATAACGTTTTACGTTATATGGATATAGCATATAACGTTATACGTTATATCGTAATACTACATAACGTTATACGTTATATCGTTATCGTATATAATGTTATACGTTATATCGTTATAGTACATAACGTTATACGTTATATCGTTATCGTATATAACGTTATACATTATATCGATATAGTATATAACGTTATACGTTATAACGATATAGTTTATAACGTTATACGTTATAACGATATAGTTTATAACGTTATACGTTATATCGTTATCGTATACAACGTTATACGTTTTATCGTTATAGTACATAACGTTATACGTTATATCGTTATAGTATATAACGTTATACGTTATATCGTTACAGTATATAACGTTATACGTTATATCGTTATAGTATATAACGTTTTACGTTATATCGTTATGGTATATAATGTTATGCGTTATATCGTTATCGTATATAACGTTATACGTTATATCGTAATACTACATAACGTTATACGTTATATCGTAATACTACATAACGTTATACGTTATACCGTTATAGTATATAACGTTTTACGTTATATCGTTATGGTATATAACGTTATGCGTTATATCCTAATCGTATATAACGTTATACGTTATATCGTTATCGTATATAACGTTATACGTTATATCGATATAGTATATAACGTTATACGTTATATCGATATAGTATATAACGTTAAACGTTATATCGATATAGTATATAACGTTATACGTTATATCGTTATAGTACATAACGTTATACGTTATATCGTTATCGTATATAACGTTATACGGTATATCGTTATAGTTTATAACGTTATACGTTATATCGTTATCGTATATAACGTTTTACGTTATATGGATATAGCATATAACGTTATACGTTATATCGTAATACTACATAACGTTATACGTTATATCGTTATCGTATATAACGTTATACGTTATATCGTTATAGTACATAACGTTATACGTTATATCGTTATCGTATATAACGTTATACATTATATCGATATAGCATATAACGTTATACGTTATATGGATATAGCATATAACGTTATACGTTATATCGTAATACTACATAACGTTATACGTTATATCGTTATCGTATGCAACGTTATACGTTATATCGTTATAGTACATAACGTTATACGTTATATCGTTATAGTATATAACGTTATACGTTATATGGATATAGCATATAACGTTATACGTTATATGGATATAGCATATAACGTTATACGTTATATCGTAATACTACATAACGTTATACGTTATATCGTTATCGTATATAACGTTATACGTTATATCGTTATAGTACATAACGTTATACGTTATATCGTTATCGTATATAACGTTATACATTATATCGATATAGTATATAACGTTATACGTTATAACGATATAGTTTATAACGTTATACGTTATATCGTTATCGTATACAACGTTATACGTTATATCGTTATAGTACATAACGTTATACGTTATATCGTTATAGTATATAACGTTATACGTTATATGGATATAGCATATAACGTTATACGTTATATCGTAATACTACATAACGTTATACGTTATATCGTTATCGTATATAACGTTATACGTTATATCGTTATAGTATATAACGTTATACGTTATATCGTTACAGTATATAACGTTATGCGTTATATCGTTATAGCATATAACGTTATACGTTATATCGATATAGTATATAACGTTATACGTTATATGGATATAGCATATAACGTTATACGTTATAACGATATAGTTTATAACGTTATACGTTATATCGTTATCGTATATAACGTTATACGTTATATCGTTATCGTATATAACGTTTTACGTTATATCGTTATAGTATATAACGTTTTACGCTATATCGTTATGGTATATAATGTTATGCGTTATATCGTTATCGTATATAACGTTATACGTTATATCGTAATACTACATAACGTTATACGTTATATCGTAATACTACATAACGTTATACGTTATATCGTTATAGTATATAACGTTTTACGTTATATCGATATGGTATATAACGTTATGCGTTATATCCTAATCGTATATAACGTTATACGTTATACCGTTATCGTATATAACGTTATACGTTATATCGATATAGTATATAACGTTATACGTTATATCGATATAGTATATAACGTTAAACGTTATATCGATATAGTATATAACGTTATACGTTATATCGTTATAGTACATAACGTTATACGTTATATCGTTATCGTATATAACGTTATACGTTATATCGCTATCGTATATAACGTTATACGTTATATCGTTATAGTATATAACGTTTTACGTTATATCGTTATGGTATATAACGTTATGCGTTATATCGTTATCGTATATAACGTTATACGTTATATCGATATAGTATATAACGTTAAACGTTATATCGATATAGTATATAACGTTATACGTTATATCGTTATAGTACATAACGTTATACGTTATATCGTTATCGTATATAACGTTATACATTATATCGATATAGTATATAACGTTATACGTTATAACGATATAGTTTATAACGTTATACGTTATATCGTTATCGTATACAACGTTATACGTTATATCGTTATAGTACATAACGTTATACGTTATATCGTTATAGTATATAACGTTATACGTTATATGGATATAGCATATAACGTTATACGTTATATCGTAATACTACATAACGTTATACGTTATATCGTTATCGTATATAACGTTATACGTTATATCGTTATCGTATATAACGTTATACGTTATATCGTTATAGTATATAACGTTATACGTTATATCGTTACAGTATATAACGTTATGCGTTATATCGTTATAGCATATAACGTTATACGTTATATCGATATAGTATATACCGTTATACGTTATATGGATATAGCATATAACGTTATACGTTATAACGATATAGTTTATAACGTTATACGTTATATCGTTATCGTATATAACGTTATACGTTATATCGTTATCGTATATAACGTTTTACGTTATATCGTTATCGTATATAACGTTTTACGTTATATCGTTATAGTATATAACGTTATACGTTATATCGTAATACTACATAACGTTATACGTTATATCGTTATCGTATATAACGTTATACGTTATATCGTTATAGCATATCACGTTATACGTTATAACGATATAGCTTATAACGTTATACGTTATATCGTTATCGTATATAACGTTTTACGTTATATCGTTATAGTATATAACGTTATACATTATATCCATATAGTATATAACGTTATACGTTATAACGATATAGTTTTTAACGTTATACGTTATATCGTTATCGTATATAACGTTATACGTTATATCGTTATAGTACATAACGTTATACGTTATATCGTTATCGTATATAACGTTATACATTATATCGATATAGTATATAACGTTATACGTTATAACGATATAGTTTATAACGTTATACGTTATATCGTTATCGTATACAACGTTATACGTTATATCGTTATAGTACATAACGTTATACGTTATATCGTTATAGTATATAACGTTATACGTTATATGGATATAGCATATAACGTTATACGTTATATCGTAATACTACATAACGTTATACGTTATATCGTTATCGTATATAACGTTATACGTTATATCGTTATAGTATATAACGTTATACGTTATATCGTTATCGTATATAACGTTATACGTTATATCGTTATAGTACATAACGTTATACGTTATATCGTTATCGTATATAACGTTATACATTATATCGTTATAGTATATAACGTTATACGTTATATCGTTACAGTATATAACGTTATACGTTATATCGTTATCGTATATAACGTTATACGTTATATCGTTATCGTATATAACGTTTTACGTTATATCGTTATAGTATATAACGTTTTACGTTATATCGTTATGGTATATAACGTTATACGTTATATCGTTATCGTATATAACGTTTCACGTTATATCGTTATAGTATATAACGTTTTACGTTATATCGTTATGGTATATAATGTTATGCGTAATATCGTTATAGTATATAACGTTTTACGTTATATCGTTATGGTATATAACGTTATGCGTTATATCCTAATCGTATATAACGTTATACGTTATATCGTTATCGTATATAACGTTATACGTTATATCGATATAGTATATAACGTTATACGTTATATCGATATAGTATATAACGTTATACGTTATATGGATATAGCATATAACGTTATACGTTATAACGATATAGTTTATAACGTTATACGTTATATCGTTATCGTATATAACGTTATACGTTATATCGTTATCGTATATAACGTTTTACGTTATATCGTTATGGTATATAACGTTATGCGTTATATCGTTATCGTATATAACGTTATACGTTATATCGATATAGTATATAACGTTATACGTTATATCGTAATACTACATAACGTTATACGTTATATCGTAATACTACATAACGTTATACGTTATATCGTTATAGTATATAACGTTTTACGTTATATCGTTATGGTATATAACGTTATGCGTTATATCCTAATCGTATATAACGTTATACGTTATATCGATATAGTATATAACGTTATACGTTATATCGATATAGTATATAACGTTAAACGTTATATCGATATAGTATATAACGTTATACGTTATATCGTTATAGTACATAACGTTATACGTTATATCGTTATCGTATATAACGTTATACGTTATATCGCTATCGTATATAACGTTATACGTTATATCGTTATCGTATATAACGTTATACGTTATATCGTTATAGTACATAACGTTATACGTTATATCGTTATCGTATATAACGTTATACATTATATCGATATAGTATATAACGTTATACGTTATAACGATATAGTTTATAACGTTATACGTTATATCGTTATCGTATACAACGTTATACGTTATATCGTTATAGTACATAACGTTATACGTTATATCGTTATAGTATATAACGTTATACGTTATATGGATATAGCATATAACGTTATACGTTATATCGTAATACTACATAACGTTATACGTTATATCGTTATCGTATATAACGTTATACGTTATATCGTTATAGTATATAACGTTATACGTTATATCGTTACAGTATATAACGTTATACGTTATATCGTTATAGCATATAACGTTATACGTTATATCGATATAGTATATAACGTTATACGTTATATGGATATAGCATATAACGTTATACGTTATAACGATATAGTTTATAACGTTATACGTTATAACGATATAGTTTATAACGTTATACGTTATATCGTTATCGTATATAACGTTATACGTTATATCGTTATCGTATATAACGTTTTACGTTATATCGTTATAGTATATAACGTATAACGTTATATCGTTATGGTATATAACGTTATGCGTTATATCGTTATCGTATATAACGTTATACGTTATATCGTAATACTACATAACGTTATACGTTATATCGTAATACTACATAACGTTATACGTTATATCGTTATAGTATATAACGTTTTACGTTATATCGTTATGGTATATAACGTTATGCGTTATATCGCTATCGTATATAACGTTATACGTTATATCGTTATCGTATATAATGTTATACGTTATGTCGATATAGTATATAACGTTATACTTTATATCGTTATAGTACATAAAGTTATACGTTATATCGTTATCGTATATAACGTTATACGTTATATCGTTATCGTATATAACTTTATACGTTATATCGCTATCGTATATAACGTTATACGTTATATCGTTATCGTATATAACGTTATACGGTATATCGTTATAGTTTATAACGTTATACGTTATATCGTTATCGTATATAACGTTTTACGTTATATGGATATAGCATATAACGTTATACGTTATATCGTAATACTACATAACGTTATACGTTATATCGTTATAGTATATAACGTTATACGTTATATGGATATAGCATGTAACGTTATACGTTATGTCGTAATACTACATAACGTTATACGTTATATCGTAATACTACATAACGTTATACGTTATACCGTAATACTACATAACGTTATACGTTATATCGTTACAGTATATAACGTTATACGTTATATCGTTATAGCATATAACGTTATACGTTATATCGATATAGTATATAACGTTATACGTCATATGGATATAGCATATAACGTTATACGTTATATCGTTACAGTATATAACGTTATACGTTATATCGTTATGGTATATAACGTTATGCGTTATATCGTTATCGTATATAACGTTATACGTTATATCGTAATACTACATAACGTTATACGTTATATCGTAATACTACATAACGTTATACGTTATATCGTTATAGTATATAACGTTTTACGTTATATCGTTATGGTATATAACGTTATGCGTTATATCGCTATCGTATATAACGTTATACGTTATATCGTTATCCTATATAACGTTATACGTTATATCGATATAGTATATAACGTTATACTTTATATCGTTATAGTACATAACGTTATACGTTATATCGTTATCGTATATAACGTTATACGTTATATCGTTATCGTATATAACTTTATACGTTATATCGCTATCGTATATAACGTTATACGTTCTATCGTTATCGTATATAACGTTTTACGTTATATCGTTATAGTACATAACGTTATACGTTATATCGTTATCGTATATAACGTTATACGTTATATCGCTATCGTATATAACGTTATACGTTATATCGTTATCGTATATAACGATATACGTTATATCGCTATCGTATATAACGTTATACGTTATATCGTTATCGTATATAACGTTATACGGTATATCGCTATCGTATATAACGTTATACGTTATATCGTTATCGTATATAACGTTATACGTTATAACGATATAGTTTTTATCGTTATACGTTATATCGTTATCGTATATAACGTTATACGTTATATCGTTATAGTACATAACGTTATACGTTATATCGTTATCGTATATAACGTTATACATTATATCGATATAGTATATAACGTTATACGTTATAACGATATAGTTTATAACGTTATACGCTATATCGTTATCGTATATAACGTTATACGTTATATCGTTATCGTATATAACGTTTTACGTTATATCGTTATAGTATATAACGTTTTACGTTATATCGTTATGGTATATAATGTTATGCGTTATATCGTTATCGTATATAACGTTATACGTTATATCGTAATACTACATAACGTTATACGTTATATCGTAATACTACATAACGTTATACGTTATATCGTTATCGTATATAACGTTATACGTTATATCGTTACAGTATATAACGTTATACGTTATATCGTTATAGCATATAACGTTATACGTTATATCGATATAGTATATAACGTTATACGTCATATGGATATAGCATATAACGTTATACGTTATAACGATATAGTTTATAACGTTATACGTTATATCGTTATCGTATATAACGTTATACGTTATATCGTTATCGTATATAACGTTTTACGTTATATCGTTATAGTATATAACGTTTTACGTTATATCGTTATGGTATATAACGTTATGCGTTATATCGTTATCGTATATAACGTTATACGTTATATCGTAATACTACATAACGTTATACGTTATATCGTAATACTACATAACGTTATACGTTATATCGTTATAGTATATAACGTTTTACGTTATATCGTTATGGTATATAACGTTATGCGTTATATCGCTATCGTATATAACGTTATACGTTATATCGTTATCGTATATAACGTTATACATTATATCGTTATAGTATATAACGTTATACGTTATATCGTTATCGTATATAACGTTATACGTTATATCGTTATAGTACATAACGTTATACGTTATATCGTTATCGTATATAACGTTATACGTTATATCGCTATCGTATATAACGTTATACGTTATATCGTTATCGTATATAACGTTATACGTTATATCGCTATCGTATATAACGTTATACGTTATATCGTTATCGTATATAACGTTATACGGTATATCGCTATCGTATATAACGTTATACGTTATATCGTTATCGTATATAACGTTATACGTTATATCGTTATCGTATATAACGTTATACGTTATATCGCTATCGTATATAACGTTATACGTTATATCGTTATCGTATATAACGTTATACGGTATATCGCTATCGTATATAACGTTATACGTTATATCGTTATCGTATATAACGTTATACGTTATAACGATATAGTTTTTATCGTTATACGTTATATCGTTATCGTATATAACGTTATACGTTATATCGCTATCGTATATAACGTTATACGTTATATCGTTATCGTATATAACGTTATACGTTATATCGCTATCGTATATAACGTTATGCGTTATATCGCTATCGTATATAACGTTATACGTTATATCGTTATCGTATATAACGTTATACATTATATCGTTATAGTATATAACGTTATACGTTATATCGTTATCGTATATAACGTTATACGTTATATCGTTATGGTATATAACGTTATGCGTTATATCGCTATCGTATATAACGTTATACGTTATATCGTTATCGTATATAACGTTATACATTATATCGTTATAGTATATAACGTTATACGTTCTATCGTTATCGTATATAACGTTTTACGTTATATCGTTATAGTACATAACGTTATACGTTATATCGTTATCGTATATAACGTTATACGTTATATCGCTATCGTATATAACGTTATACGTTATATCGTTATCGTATATAACGTTATACGTTATATCGCTATCGTATATAACGTTATACGTTATATCGTTATCGTATATAACGTTATACGGTATATCGCTATCGTATATAACGTTATACGTTATATCGTTATCGTATATAACGTTATACGTTATAACGATATAGTTTTTATCGTTATACGTTATATCGTTATCGTATATAACGTTATACGTTATATCGTTATAGTACATAACGTTATACGTTATATCGTTATCGTATATAACGTTATACATTATATCGATATAGTATATAACGTTATACGTTATAACGATATAGTTTATAACGTTATACGCTATATCGTTATCGTATATAACGTTATACGTTATATCGTTATCGTATATAACGTTTTACGTTATATCGTTATAGTATATAACGTTTTACGTTATATCGTTATGGTATATAATGTTATGCGTTATATCGTTATCGTATATAACGTTATACGTTATATCGTAATACTACATAACGTTATACGTTATATCGTAATACTACATAACGTTATACGTTATATCGTTATCGTATATAACGTTATACGTTATATCGTTACAGTATATAACGTTATACGTTATATCGTTATAGCATATAACGTTATACGTTATATCGATATAGTATATAACGTTATACGTCATATGGATATAGCATATAACGTTATACGTTATAACGATATAGTTTATAACGTTATACGTTATATCGTTATCGTATATAACGTTATACGTTATATCGTTATCGTATATAACGTTTTACGTTATATCGTTATAGTATATAACGTTTTACGTTATATCGTTATGGTATATAACGTTATGCGTTATATCGTTATCGTATATAACGTTATACGTTATATCGTAATACTACATAACGTTATACGTTATATCGTAATACTACATAACGTTATACGTTATATCGTTATAGTATATAACGTTTTACGTTATATCGTTATGGTATATAACGTTATGCGTTATATCGCTATCGTATATAACGTTATACGTTATATCGTTATCGTATATAACGTTATACATTATATCGTTATAGTATATAACGTTATACGTTATATCGTTATCGTATATAACGTTATACGTTATATCGTTATAGTACATAACGTTATACGTTATATCGTTATCGTATATAACGTTATACATTATATCGTTATAGTATATAACGTTATACGTTATATCGTTACAGTATATAACGTTATACGTTATATCGTTATCGTATATAACGTTATACGTTATATCGTTATCGTATATAACGTTTTACGTTATATCGTTATAGTATATAACGTTTTACGTTATATCGTTATGGTATATAACGTTATACGTTATATCGTTATCGTATATAACGTTTCACGTTATATCGTTATAGTATATAACGTTTTACGTTATATCGTTATGGTATATAATGTTATGCGTAATATCGTTATAGTATATAACGGTTTACGTTATATCGTTATGGTATATAACGTTATGCGTTATATCCTAATCGTATATAACGTTATACGTTATATCGTTATCGTATATAACGTTATACGTTATATCGATATAGTATATAACGTTATACGTTATATCGATATAGTATATAACGTTATACGTTATATGGATATAGCATATAACGTTATACGTTATAACGATATAGTTTATAACGTTATACGTTATATCGTTATCGTATATAACGTTATACGTTATATCGTTATCGTATATAACGTTTTACGTTATATCGTTATGGTATATAACGTTATGCGTTATATCGTTATCGTATATAACGTTATACGTTATATCGATATAGTATATAACGTTATACGTTATATCGTAATACTACATAACGTTATACGTTATATCGTAATACTACATAACGTTATACGTTATATCGTTATAGTATATAACGTTTTACGTTATATCGTTATGGTATATAACGTTATGCGTTATATCCTAATCGTATATAACGTTATACGTTATATCGATATAGTATATAACGTTATACGTTATATCGATATAGTATATAACGTTAAACGTTATATCGATATAGTATATAACGTTATACGTTATATCGTTATAGTACATAACGTTATACGTTATATCGTTATCGTATATAACGTTATACGTTATATCGCTATCGTATATAACGTTATACGTTATATCGTTATCGTATATAACGTTATACGTTATATCGTTATAGTACATAACGTTATACGTTATATCGTTATCGTATATAACGTTATACATTATATCGATATAGTATATAACGTTATACGTTATAACGATATAGTTTATAACGTTATACGTTATATCGTTATCGTATACAACGTTATACGTTATATCGTTATAGTACATAACGTTATACGTTATATCGTTATAGTATATAACGTTATACGTTATATGGATATAGCATATAACGTTATACGTTATATCGTAATACTACATAACGTTATACGTTATATCGTTATCGTATATAACGTTATACGTTATATCGTTATAGTATATAACGTTATACGTTATATCGTTACAGTATATAACGTTATACGTTATATCGTTATAGCATATAACGTTATACGTTATATCGATATAGTATATAACGTTATACGTTATATGGATATAGCATATAACGTTATACGTTATAACGATATAGTTTATAACGTTATACGTTATAACGATATAGTTTATAACGTTATACGTTATATCGTTATCGTATATAACGTTATACGTTATATCGTTATCGTATATAACGTTTTACGTTATATCGTTATAGTATATAACGTTTTACGTTATATCGTTATGGTATATAACGTTATGCGTTATATCGTTATCGTATATAACGTTATACGTTATATCGTAATACTACATAACGTTATACGTTATATCGTAATACTACATAACGTTATACGTTATATCGTTATAGTATATAACGTTTTACGTTATATCGTTATGGTATATAACGTTATGCGTTATATCGCTATCGTATATAACGTTATACGTTATATCGTTATCGTATATAATGTTATACGTTATGTCGATATAGTATATAACGTTATACTTTATATCGTTATAGTACATAAAGTTATACGTTATATCGTTATCGTATATAACGTTATACGTTATATCGTTATCGTATATAACTTTATACGTTATATCGCTATCGTATATAACGTTATACGTTATATCGTTATCGTATATAACGTTATACGGTATATCGTTATAGTTTATAACGTTATACGTTATATCGTTATCGTATATAACGTTTTACGTTATATGGATATAGCATATAACGTTATACGTTATATCGTAATACTACATAACGTTATACGTTATATCGTTATAGTATATAACGTTATACGTTATATGGATATAGCATGTAACGTTATACGTTATGTCGTAATACTACATAACGTTATACGTTATATCGTAATACTACATAACGTTATACGTTATACCGTAATACTACATAACGTTATACGTTATATCGTTACAGTATATAGCGTTATACGTTATATCGTTATAGCATATAACGTTATACGTTATATCGATATAGTATATAACGTTATACGTCATATGGATATAGCATATAACGTTATACGTTATATCGTTACAGTATATAACGTTATACGTTATATCGTTATGGTATATAACGTTATGCGTTATATCGTTATCGTATATAACGTTATACGTTATATCGTAATACTACATAACGTTATACGTTATATCGTAATACTACATAACGTTATACGTTATATCGTTATAGTATATAACGTTTTACGTTATATCGTTATGGTATATAACGTTATGCGTTATATCGCTATCGTATATAACGTTATACGTTATATCGTTATCCTATATAACGTTATACGTTATATCGATATAGTATATAACGTTATACTTTATATCGTTATAGTACATAACGTTATACGTTATATCGTTATCGTATATAACGTTATACGTTATATCGTTATCGTATATAACTTTATACGTTATATCGCTATCGTATATAACGTTATACGTTCTATCGTTATCGTATATAACGTTTTACGTTATATCGTTATAGTACATAACGTTATACGTTATATCGTTATCGTATATAACGTTATACGTTATATCGCTATCGTATATAACGTTATACGTTATATCGTTATCGTATATAACGTTATACGTTATATCGCTATCGTATATAACGTTATACGTTATATCGTTATCGTATATAACGTTATACGGTATATCGCTATCGTATATAACGTTATACGTTATATCGTTATCGTATATAACGTTATACGTTATAACGATATAGTTTTTATCGTTATACGTTATATCGTTATCGTATATAACGTTATACGTTATATCGTTATAGTACATAACGTTATACGTTATATCGTTATCGTATATAACGTTATACATTATATCGATATAGTATATAACGTTATACGTTATAACGATATAGTTTATAACGTTATACGCTATATCGTTATCGTATATAACGTTATACGTTATATCGTTATCGTATATAACGTTTTACGTTATATCGTTATAGTATATAACGTTTTACGTTATATCGTTATGGTATATAATGTTATGCGTTATATCGTTATCGTATATAACGTTATACGTTATATCGTAATACTACATAACGTTATACGTTATATCGTAATACTACATAACGTTATACGTTATATCGTTATCGTATATAACGTTATACGTTATATCGTTACAGTATATAACGTTATACGTTATATCGTTATAGCATATAACGTTATACGTTATATCGATATAGTATATAACGTTATACGTCATATGGATATAGCATATAACGTTATACGTTATAACGATATAGTTTATAACGTTATACGTTATATCGTTATCGTATATAACGTTATACGTTATATCGTTATCGTATATAACGTTTTACGTTATATCGTTATAGTATATAACGTTTTACGTTATATCGTTATGGTATATAACGTTATGCGTTATATCGTTATCGTATATAACGTTATACGTTATATCGTAATACTACATAACGTTATACGTTATATCGTAATACTACATAACGTTATACGTTATATCGTTATAGTATATAACGTTTTACGTTATATCGTTATGGTATATAACGTTATGCGTTATATCGCTATCGTATATAACGTTATACGTTATATCGTTATCGTATATAACGTTATACGTTATATCGATATAGTATATAACGTTATACTTTATATCGTTATAGTACATAACGTTAAACGTTATATCGTTATCGTATATAACGTTATACGTTATATCGTTATCGTATATAACGTTATACGTTATATCGCTATCGTATATAACGTTATACGTTACATCGTTATCGTATATAACGTTATACGGTATATCGTTATAGTTTATAACGTTATACGTTATATCGTTATCGTATATAACGTTTTACGTTATATCGTTATAGTACATAACGTTATACGTTATATCGCTATCGTATATAACGTTATACGTTATATCGTTATCGTATATAACGTTATACGTTATATCGCTATCGTATATAACGTTATACGTTATATCGTTATCGTATATAACGTTATACGTTATATCGCTATCGTATATAACGTTATACGTTATATCGTTATCGTATATAACGTTATACGTTGTATCGTAATACTACATAACGTTATACGTTATATCGTAATACTACATGACGTTATACGTTATATCGTTATAGTATATAACGTTTTACGTTATATCGTTATGGTATATAACGTTATGCGTTATATCGCTATCGTATATAACGTTATACGTTATATCGTTATCGTATATAACGTTATACGTTATAACGATATAGTTTTTAACGTTATACGTTATATCGTTATCGTATATAACGTTATACGTTATATCGTTATAGTACATAACGTTATACGTTATATCGTTATCGTATATAACGTTATACATTATATCGATATAGTATATAACGTTATACGTTATATCGTTATCGTATATAACGTTATACGTTATATCGCTATCGTATATAACGTTATACGTTATATCGTTATCGTATATAACGTTATACGTTATATCGCTATCGTATATAACGTTATACGTTATATCGTTATCGTATATAACGTTATACGTTGTATCGTAATACTACATAACGATATACGTTATATCGTAATACTACATGACGTTATACGTTATATCGTTATAGTATATAACGTTTTACGTTGTATCGTAATACTACATAACGTTATACGTTATATCGTAATACTACATGACGTTATACGTTATATCGTTATAGTATATAACGTTTTACGTTATATCGTTATGGTATATAACGTTATGCGTTATATCGCTATCGTATATAACGTTATACGTTATATCGTTATCGTATATAACGTTATACGTTATAACGATATAGTTTTTAACGTTATACGTTATATCGTTATCGTATATAACGTTATACGTTATATCGCTATCGTATATAACGTTATACGTTATATCGTTATCGTATATAACGTTATACGTTATATCGCTATCGTATATAACGTTATACGTTATATCGTTATCGTATATAACGTTATACGTTGTATCGTAATACTACATAACGTTATACGTTATATCGTAATACTACATGACGTTATACGTTATATCGTTATAGTATATAACGTTTTACGTTATATCGTTATGGTATATAACGTTATGCGTTATATCGCTATCGTATATAACGTTATACGTTATATCGTTATCGTATATAACGTTATACGTTATAACGATATAGTTTTTAACGTTATACGTTATATCGTTATCGTATATAACGTTATACGTTATATCGTTATAGTACATAACGTTATACGTTATATCGTTATCGTATATAACGTTATACATTATATCGATATAGTATATAACGTTATACGTTATATCGTTATCGTATATAACGTTATACGTTATATCGTTATAGTATATAACGTTATACGTTATATCGTTACAGTATATAACGTTATACGTTATATCGTTATAGCATATAACGTTATACGTTATATCGATATAGTATATAACGTTATACGTTATATGGATATAGCATATAACGTTATACGTTATAACGATATAGTTTATAACGTTATACGTTATATCGTTATCGTATATAACGTTTTACGTTATATCGTTATAGTATATAACGTTTTACGTTATATCGTTATGGTATATAATGTTATGCGTTATATCGTCATCGTATATAACGTTATACGTTATATCGTAATACTACATAACGTTATACGTTATATCGTAATACTACATAACGTTATACGTTATATCGTTATCGTATATAACGTTATACGTTATATCGTTACAGTATATAACGTTATACGTTATATCGTTACAGCATATAACGTTATACGTTATATCGATATAGTATATAACGTTATACGTCATATGGATATAGCATATAACGTTATACGTTATAACGATATAGTTTATAACGTTATACGTTATATCGTTATCGTATATAACGTTATACGTTATATCGTTATGGTATATAACGTTATGCGTTATATCGTTATCGTATATAACGTTATACGTTATATCGTAATACTACATAACGTTATACGTTATATCGTAATACTACATAACGTTATACGTTATATCGTTATAGTATATAACGTTTTACGTTATATCGTTATGGTATATAACGTTATGCGTTATATCGCTATCGTATATAACGTTATACGTTATATCGTTATCGTATATAACGTTATACGTTATATCGATATAGTATATAACGTTATACTTTATATCGTTATAGTACATAACGTTATACGTTATATCGTTAACGTATATAACGTTATACGTTATATCGTTATCGTATATAACTTTATACGTTATATCGCTATCGTATATAACGTTATACGTTATATCGTTATCGTATATAACGTTTTACGTTATATCGTTGTAGTACATAACGTTATACGTTATATCGTTATCGTATATAACGTTATACGTTATATCGCTATCGTATATAACGTTATACGTTATATCGTTATCGTATATAACGTTATACGTTATATCGTTATCGTATATAACGTTATACGTTATATCGTTATCGTATATAACGTTATACGTTATATCGCTATCGTATATAACGTTATACGTTATATCGTTATAGTATATAACGTTATACGGTATATCGCTATCGTATATAACGTTATACGTTATATCGTTATCGTATATAACGTTATACGTTATAACGATATAGTTTTTATCGTTATACGTTATATCGTTATCGTATATAACGTTATACGTTATATCGTTATAGTACATAACGTTATACGTTATATCGTTATCGTATATAACGTTATACATTATATCGATATAGTATATAACGTTATACGTTATAACGATATAGTTTATAACGTTATACGCTATATCGTTATCGTATATAACGTTATACGTTATATCGTTATCGTATATAACGTTTTACGTTATATCGTTATAGTATATAACGTTTTACGTTATATCGTTATGGTATATAATGTTATGCGTTATATCGTTATCGTATATAACGTTATACGTTATATCGTAATACTACATAACGTTATACGTTATATCGTTATCGTATATAACGTTATACGTTATATCGTTACAGTATATAACGTTATACGTTATATCGTTATAGCATATAACGTTATACGTTATATCGATATAGTATATAACGTTATACGTCATATGGATATAGCAAATAACGTTATACGTTATAACGATATAGTTTATAACGTTATACGTTATATCGTTATCGTATATAACGTTATACGTTATATCGTTATCGTATATAACGTTTTACGTTATATCGTTATAGTACATAACGTTTTACGTTATATCGTTATGGTATATAACGTTTTACGTTATATCGTTATGGTATATAACGTTATGCGTTATATCGTTCTCGTATATAACGTTATACGTTATATCGTAATACTACATAACGTTATACGTTATATCGTAATACTACATAACGTTATACGTTATATCGTAATACTACATAACGTTATACGTTATATCGTTATAGTATATAACGTTATACGTTATATCGTTACAGTATATAACGTTATACGTTATATCGTTATAGCATATAACGTTATACGTTATATCGATATAGTATATAACGTTATACGTTATATGGATATAGCATATAACGTTATACGTTATAACGATATAGTTTATAACGTTATACGTTATATCGTTATCGTATATAGCGTTTTACGTTATATCGTTATAGTATATAACGTTTTACGTTATATCGTTATGGTATATAACGTTATGCGTTATATCGCTATCGTATATAACGTTATACGTTATATCGTTATCGTATATAACGTTATACGTTATATCGATATAGTATATAACGTTATACTTTATATCGTTATAGTACATAACGTTATACGTTATATCGTTATCGTATATAACGTTATACGTTATATCGTTATCGTATATAACTTTATACGTTATATCGCTATCGTATATAACGTTATACGTTATATCGTTATCGTATATAACGTTTTACGTTATATCGTTGTAGTACATAACGTTATACGTTATATCGTTATCGTATATAACGTTATACGTTATATCGCTATCGTATATAACGTTATACGTTATATCGTTATCGTATATAACGTTATACGTTATATCGTTATCGTATATAACGTTATACGTTATATCGCTATCGTATATAACGTTATACGTTATATCGTTATAGTATATAACGTTATACGGTATATCGCTATCGTATATAACGTTATACGTTATATCGTTATCGTATATAACGTTATACGTTATAACGATATAGTTTTTATCGTTATACGTTATATCGTTATCGTATATAACGTTATACGTTATATCGTTATAGTACATAACGTTATACGTTATATCGTTATCGTATATAACGTTATACATTATATCGATATAGTATATAACGTTATACGTTATAGCGATATAGTTTATAACGTTATACGCTATATCGTTATCGTATATAACGTTATACGTTATATCGTTATCGTATATAACGTTTTACGTTATATCGTTATAGTATATAACGTTTTACGTTATATCGTTATGGTATATAATGTTATGCGTTATATCGTTATCGTATATAACGTTATACGTTATATCGTAATACTACATAACGTTATACGTTATATCGTAATACTACATAACGTTATACGTTATATCGTTATCGTATATAACGTTATACGTTATATCGTTACAGTATATAACGTTATACGTTATATCGTTATAGCATATAACGTTATACGTTATATCGATATAGTATATAACGTTATACGTCATATGGATATAGCATATAACGTTATACGTTATAACGATATAGTTTATAACGTTATACGTTATATCGTTATCGTATATAACGTTATACGTTATATCGTTATCGTATATAACGTTTTACGTTATATCGTTATAGTACATAACGTTTTACGTTATATCGTTATGGTATATAACGTTTTACGTTATATCGTTATGGTATATAACGTTATGCGTTATATCGTTCTCGTATATAACGTTATACGTTATATCGTAATACTACATAACGTTATACGTTATATCGTAATACTACATAACGTTATACGTTATATCGTAATACTACATAACGTTATACGTTATATCGTAATACTACATAACGTTATACGTTATATCGTTATCGTATATAACGTTATACGTTATATCGTTACAGTATATAACGTTATACGTTATATCGTTATAGCATATAACGTTATACGTTATATGGATATAGCATATAACGTTATACGTTATAACGATATAGTTTATAACGTTATACGTTATATCGTTATCGTATATAACGTTATACGTTATATCGTTATCGTATATAACGTTTTACGTTATATCGTTATAGTATATAACGTTTTACGTTATATCGTTATGGTATATAACGTTATGCGTTATATCGTTATCGTATATAACGTTATACGTTATATCGTTATCGTATATAACGTTTTACGTTATATCGTTGTAGTACATAACGTTTTACGTTATATCGTTATCGTATATAACGTTATACGTTATATCGCTATCGTATATAACGTTATACGTTATATCGTTATAGTATATAACGTTATACGGTATATCGCTATCGTATATAACGTTATACGTTATATGGATATAGCATATAACGTTATACGTTATAACGATATAGTTTATAACGTTATACGTTATATCGTTATCGTATATAACGTTATACGTTATATCGTTATCGTATATAACGTTTTACGTTATATCGTTATAGTATATAACGTTTTACGTTATATCGTTATGGTATATAACGTTATGCGTTATATCGTTATCGTATATAACGTTATACGTTATATCGTTATCGTATATAACGTTTTACGTTATATCGTTGTAGTACATAACGTTATACGTTATATCGTTATCGTATATAACGTTATACGTTATATCGCTATCGTATATAACGTTATACGTTATATCGTTATCGTATATAACGTTATACGTTATATCGTTATCGTATATAACGTTATACGTTATATCGCTATCGTATATAACGTTATACGTTATATCGTTATAGTATATAACGTTATACGGTATATCGCTATCGTATATAACGTTATACGTTATATCGTTATCGTATATAACGTTATACGTTATAACGATATAGTTTTTATCGTTATACGTTATATCGTTATCGTATATAACGTTATACGTTATATCGTTATAGTACATAACGTTATACGTTATATCGTTATCGTATATAACGTTATACGTTATATCGTTACAGTATATAACGTTATACGTTATATCGTTACAGCATATAACGTTATACGTTATATCGATATAGTATATAACGTTATACGTCATATGGATATAGCATATAACGTTATACGTTATACCGATATAGTTTATAACGTTATACGTTATATCGTTATCGTATATAACGTTATACGTTATATCGTTATCGTATATAACGTTTTACGTTATATCGTTATAGTATATAACGTTTTACGTTATATCGTTATGGTATATAACGTTATGCGTTATATCGTTATCGTATATAACGTTATACGTTATATCGTAATACTACATAACGTTATACGTTATATCGTAATACTACATAACGTTATACGTTATATCGTTATAGTATATAACGTTTTACGTTATATCGTTATGGTATATAACGTTATGCGTTATATCGCTATCGTATATAACGTTATACGTTATATCGTTATCGTATATAACGTTATACGTTATATCGATATAGTATATAACGTTATACTTTATATCGTTATAGTACATAACGTTATACGTTATATCGTTATCGTATATAACGTTATACGTTACATCGTTATCGTATATAACTTTATACGTTATATCGCTATCGTATATAACGTTATACGTTATATCGTTATCGTATATAACGTTATACGTTATATCGATATAGTATATAACGTTATACGTTATATCGATATAGTATATAACGTTAAACGTTACATCGATATAGTATATAACGTTATACGTTATATCGTTATAGTACATAACGTTATACGTTATATCGTTATCGTATGTAACGTTATACGTTATATCGCTATCGTATATAACGTTATCCGTTATATCGTTATCGTATATAACGTTATACGTTATATCGTTATAGTACATAACGTTATACGTTATATCGTTATAGTATATAACGTTATACGTTATATGGATATAGCATATAACGTTATACGTTATGTCGTAATACTACATAACGTTATACGTTATATCGTAATACTACATAACGTTATACGTTATATCGTAATACTACATAACGTTATACGTTATATCGTTATCGTATATAACGTTATACGTTATATCGTTACAGTATATAACGTTATACGTTATATCGTTATAGCATATAACGTTATACGTTATATCGATATAGTATATAACGTTATACGTCATATGGATATAGCATATAACGTTATACGTTATAACGATATAGTTTATAACGTTATACGTTATATCGTTATAGTATATAACGTTTTACGTTATATCGTTATGGTATATAACGTTATGCGTTATATCGCTATCGTATATAACGTTATACGTTATATCGTTATCGTATATAACGTTATACGTTATATCGATATAGTATATAACGTTATACTTTATATCGTTATAGTACATAACGTTATACGTTATATCGTTATCGTATATAACGTTATACGTTATATCGTTATCGTATATAACGTTATACGTTATATGGATATAGCATATAACGTTATACGTTATATCGTAATACTACATAACGTTATACGTTATATCGTTATCGTATATAACGTTATACATTATATCGATATAGTATATAACGTTATACGTTATAACGATATAGTTTATAACGTTATACGTTATATCGTTATTGTATACAACGTTATACGTTATATCGTTATAGTATATAACGTTATACGTTATATCGTTATAGCATATAACGTTATACGTTATATCGATATAGTATATAACGTTATACGTCATATGGATATAGCATATAACGTTATACGTTATAACGATATAGTTTATAACGTTATACGTTAAATCGTTATCGTATATAACGTTTTACGTTATATGGATATAGCATATAACGTTATACGTTATATCGTAATACTACATAACGTTATACGTTATATCGTTATCGTATATAACGTTATACGTTATATCGTTATAGTACATAACGTTATACGTTATATCGTTATCGTATATAACGTTATACATTATATCGATATAGTATATAACGTTATACGTTATAACGATATAGTTTATAACGTTATACGTTATATCGTTATTGTATACAACGTTATACGTTATATCGTTATAGTACATAACGTTATACGTTATATCGTTATAGTATATAACGTTATACGTTATATGGATATAGCATATAACGTTATACGTTATATCGTAATACTACATAACGTTATACGTTATATCGTTATCGTATATAACGTTATACGTTATATCGTTATAGTATATAACGTTATACGTTATATCGTTATCGTATATGACGTTATACGTTATATCGTTATAGTACATAACGTTATACGTTATATCGTTATCGTATATAACGTTATACATTATATCGTTATAGTATATAACGTTATACGTTATATCGTTACAGTATATAACGTTATACGTTATATCGTTATCGTATATAACGTTATACGTTATATCGTTATCGTATATAACGTTATACGTTATATCGTTATCGTATATAACGTTTTACGTTATATCGTTATAGTATATAACGTTTTACGTTATATCGTTATGGTATATAACGTTATACGTTATATCGTTATCGTATATAACGTTTTACGTTATATCGTTATAGTATATAACGTTTTACGTTATATCGTTATGGTATATAATGTTATGCGTTATATCGTTATAGTATATAACGTTTTACGTTATATCGTTATGGTATATAACGTTATGCGTTATATCCTAATCGTATATAACGTTATACGTTATATCGTTATCTTATATAACGTTATACGTTATATCGATATAGTATATAACGTTATACGTTTTATCGATATAGTATATAACGTTATACGTTATATGGATATAGCATATAACGTTATACGTTATAACGATATAGTTTATAACGTTATACGTTATATCGTTATCGTATATAACGTTATACGTTATATCGTTATCGTATATAACGTTTTACGTTATATCGTTATGGTATATAACGTTATGCGTTATATCGTTATCGTATATAACGTTATACGTTATATCGATATAGTATATAACGTTATACGTTATATCGTAATACTACATAACGTTATACGTTATATCGTAATACTACATAACGTTATACGTTATATCGTTATAGTATATAACGTTTTACGTTATATCGTTATGGTATATAACGTTATGCGTTATATCCTAATCGTATATAACGTTATACGTTATATCGATATAGTATATAACGTTATACGTTATATCGATATAGTATATAACGTTAAACGTTATATCGATATAGTATATAACGTTATACGTTATATCGTTATAGTACATAACGTTATACGTTATATCGTTATCGTATATAACGTTATACGTTATATCGCTATCGTATATAACGTTATACGTTATATCGTTATCGTATATAACGTTATACGTTATATCGTTATAGTACATAACGTTATACGTTATATCGTTATCGTATATAACGTTATACATTATATCGATATAGTATATAACGTTATACGTTATAACGATATAGTTTATAACGTTATACGTTATATCGTTATCGTATACAACGTTATACGTTATATCGTTATAGTACATAACGTTATACGTTATATCGTTATAGTATATAACGTTATACGTTATATGGATATAGCATATAACGTTATACGTTATATCGTAATACTACATAACGTTATACGTTATATCGTTATCGTATATAACGTTATACGTTATATCGTCATAGTATATAACGTTATACGTTATATCGTTACAGTATATAACGTTATACGTTATATCGTTATAGCATATAACGTTATACGTTATATCGATATAGTATATAACGTTATACGTTATATGGATATAGCATATAACGTTATACGTTATAACGATATAGTTTATAACGTTATGCGTTATATCGTTATCGTATATAACGTTTTACGTTATATGGATATAGCATATAACGTTATACGTTATATCGTAATACTACATAACGTTATACGTTATATCGTTATAGTATATAACGTTATACGTTATATGGATATAGCATATAACGTTATACGTTATGTCGTAATACTACATAACGTTATACGTTATATCGTAATACTACATAACGTTATACGTTATACCGTAATACTACATAACGTTATACGTTATATCGTTACAGTATATAACGTTATACGTTATATCGTTATAGCATATAACGTTATACGTTATATCGATATAGTATATAACGTTATACGTCATATGGATATAGCATATAACGTTATACGTTATATCGTTACAGTATATAACGTTATACGTTATATCGTTATGGTATATAACGTTATGCGTTATATCGTTATAGTACATAACGTTATACGTTATACCGTAATACTACATAACGTTATACGTTATATCGTAATACTACATAACGTTATACGTTATATCGTTATAGTATATAACGTTTTACGTTATATCGTTATGGTATATAACGTTATGCGTTATATCGCTATCGTATATAACGTTATACGTTATATCGTTATCGTATATAACGTTATACGTTATATCGATATAGTATATAACGTTATACTTTATATCGTTATAGTACATAACGTTATACGTTATATCGTTATCGTATATAACGTTATACGTTATATCGTTATCGTATATAACTTTATACGTTATATCGCTATCGTATATAACGTTATACGTTATATCGTTATCGTATATAACGTTATAGGTTATATCGCTATCGTATATAACGTTATACGTTATATCGTTATCGTATATAACGTTATACGTTATATCGCTATCGTATATAACGTTATACGTTATATCGTTATCGTATATAACGTTATACGTTATATCGTTATAGTACATAACGTTATACGTTATATCGTTATCGTATATAACGTTATACATTATATCGATATAGTATATAACGTTATACGTTATAACGATATAGTTTATAACGTTATACGCTATATCGTTATCGTATATAACGTTATACGTTATATCGTTATCGTATATAACGTTTTACGTTATATCGTTATAGTATATAACGTTTTACGTTATATCGTTATGGTATATAATGTTATGCGTTATATCGTTATCGTATATAACGTTATACGTTATATCGTAATACTACATAACGTTATACGTTATATCGTAATACTACATAACGTTATACGTTATATCGTTATCGTATATAACGTTATACGTTATATCGTTACAGTATATAACGTTATACGTTATATCGTTATAGCATATAACGTTATACGTTATATCGATATAGTATATAACGTTATACGTCATATGGATATAGCATATAACGTTATACGTTATAACGATATAGTTTATAACGTTATACGTTATATCGTTATCGTATATAACGTTATACGTTATATCGTTATCGTATATAACGTTTTACGTTATATCGTTATAGTATATAACGTTTTACGTTATATCGTTATGGTATATAACGTTATGCGTTATATCGTTATCGTATATAACGTTATACGTTATATCGATATAGTATATAACGTTATACGTTATATCGTAATACTACATAACGTTATACGTTATATCGTAATACTACATAACGTTATACGTTATATCGTTATAGTATATAACGTTTTACGTTATATCGTTATGGTATATAACGTTATGCGTTATATCCTAATCGTATATAACGTTATACGTTATATCGATATAGTATATAACGTTATACGTTATATCGATATAGTATATAACGTTAAACGTTATATCGATATAGTATATAACGTTATACGTTATATCGTTATAGTACATAACGTTATACGTTATATCGTTATCGTATATAACGTTATACGTTATATCGCTATCGTATATAACGTTATACGTTATATCGTTATCGTATATAACGTTATACGTTATATCGTTATAGTACATAACGTTATACGTTATATCGTTATCGTATATAACGTTATACATTATATCGATATAGTATATAACGTTATACGTTATAACGATATAGTTTATAACGTTATACGTTATATCGTTATCGTATACAACGTTATACGTTATATCGTTATAGTACATAACGTTATACGTTATATCGTTATAGTATATAACGTTATACGTTATATGGATATAGCATATAACGTTATACGTTATATCGTAATACTACATAACGTTATACGTTATATCGTTATCGTATATAACGTTATACGTTATATCGTCATAGTATATAACGTTATACGTTATATCGTTACAGTATATAACGTTATACGTTATATCGTTATAGCATATAACGTTATACGTTATATCGATATAGTATATAACGTTATACGTTATATGGATATAGCATATAACGTTATACGTTATAACGATATAGTTTATAACGTTATGCGTTATATCGTTATCGTATATAACGTTTTACGTTATATGGATATAGCATATAACGTTATACGTTATATCGTAATACTACATAACGTTATACGTTATATCGTTATAGTATATAACGTTATACGTTATATGGATATAGCATATAACGTTATACGTTATGTCGTAATACTACATAACGTTATACGTTATATCGTAATACTACATAACGTTATACGTTATACCGTAATACTACATAACGTTATACGTTATATCGTTACAGTATATAACGTTATACGTTATATCGTTATAGCATATAACGTTATACGTTATATCGATATAGTATATAACGTTATACGTCATATGGATATAGCATATAACGTTATACGTTATATCGTTACAGTATATAACGTTATACGTTATATCGTTATGGTATATAACGTTATGCGTTATATCGTTATCGTATATAACGTTATACGTTATACCGTAATACTACATAACGTTATACGTTATATCGTAATACTACATAACGTTATACGTTATATCGTTATAGTATATAACGTTTTACGTTATATCGTTATGGTATATAACGTTATGCGTTATATCGCTATCGTATATAACGTTATACGTTATATCGTTATCGTATATAACGTTATACGTTATATCGATATAGTATATAACGTTATACTTTATATCGTTATAGTACATAACGTTATACGTTATATCGTTATCGTATATAACGTTATACGTTATATCGTTATCGTATATAACTTTATACGTTATATCGCTATCGTATATAACGTTATACGTTATATCGTTATCGTATATAACGTTATAGGTTATATCGCTATCGTATATAACGTTATACGTTATATCGTTATCGTATATAACGTTATACGTTATATCGCTATCGTATATAACGTTATACGTTATATCGTTATCGTATATAACGTTATACGTTATATCGTTATAGTACATAACGTTATACGTTATATCGTTATCGTATATAACGTTATACATTATATCGATATAGTATATAACGTTATACGTTATAACGATATAGTTTATAACGTTATACGCTATATCGTTATCGTATATAACGTTATACGTTATATCGTTATCGTATATAACGTTTTACGTTATATCGTTATAGTATATAACGTTTTACGTTATATCGTTATGGTATATAATGTTATGCGTTATATCGTTATCGTATATAACGTTATACGTTATATCGTAATACTACATAACGTTATACGTTATATCGTAATACTACATAACGTTATACGTTATATCGTTATCGTATATAACGTTATACGTTATATCGTTACAGTATATAACGTTATACGTTATATCGTTATAGCATATAACGTTATACGTTATATCGATATAGTATATAACGTTATACGTCATATGGATATAGCATATAACGTTATACGTTATAACGATATAGTTTATAACGTTATACGTTATATCGTTATCGTATATAACGTTATACGTTATATCGTTATCGTATATAACGTTTTACGTTATATCGTTATAGTATATAACGTTTTACGTTATATCGTAATGGTATATAACGTTATGCGTTATATCGTTATCGTATATAACGTTATACGTTATATCGTAATACTACATAACGTTATACGTTATATCGTAATACTACATAACGTTATGCGTTATATCGTTATAGTATATAACGTTTTACGTTATATCGTTATGGTATATAACGTTATGCGTTATATCGCTATCGTATATAACGTTATACGTTATATCGTTATCGTATATAACGTTATACGTTATATCGATATAGTATATAACGTTATACTTTATATCGTTATAGTACATAACGTTATACGTTATATCGTTATCGTATATAACGTTATACGTTATATCGTTATCGTATATAACGTTATACGTTATATCGCTATCGTATATAACGTTATACGTTACATCGTTATCGTATATAACGTTATACGGTATATCGTTATAGTTTATAACGTTATACGTTATATCGTTATCGTATATAACGTTTTACGTTATATCGTTATAGTACATAACGTTATACGTTATATCGTTATCGTATATAACGTTATACGTTATATCGCTATCGTATATAACGTTATACGTTATATCGTTATCGTATATAACGTTATACGTTATATCGCTATCGTATATAACGTTATACGTTATATCGTTATCGTATATAACGTTATACGTTGTATCGTAATACTACATAACGTTATACGTTATATCGTAATATTACATGACGTTATACGTTATATCGTTATCGTATATAACGTTATACGTTATATCGCTATCGTATATAACGTTATACGTTATATCGTTATAGTATATAACGTTATACGTTATATCGTTACAGTATATAACGTTATACGTTATATCGTTATAGCATATAACGTTATACGTTATATCGATATAGTATATAACGTTATACGTTATATGGATATAGCATATAACGTTATACGTTATAACGATATAGTTTATAACGTTATACGTTATATCGTTATCGTATATAACGTTATACGTTATATCGTTATCGTATATAACGTTTTACGTTATATCGTTATAGTATATAACGTTAAACGTTATATCGATATAGTATATAACGTTATACGTTATATCGTTATAGTACATAACGTTATACGTTATATCGTTATCGTATATAACGTTATACGTTATATCGCTATCGTATATAACGTTATACGTTATATCGTTATAGTATATAACGTTTTACGCTATATCGTTGTGGTATATAACGTTATACATTATATCGTTATCGTATATAACGTTTTACGTTATATCGTTATAGTATATAACGTTTTACGTTATATCGTTATGGTATATAACGTTTTACGTTATATCGTTATGGTATATAATGTTATGCGTTATATCGTTATCGTATATAACGTTATACGTTATATCGTAATACTACATAACGTTATACGTTATATCGTAATACTACATAACGTTATACGTTATATCGTTATAGTATATAACGTTTTACGTTATATCGTTATGGTATATAACGTTATGCGTTATATCCTAATCGTATATAACGTTATACGTTATATCGTTATCGTATATAACGTTATACGTTATATCGATATAGTATATAACGTTATACGTTATATCGTTATCGTATATAACGTTATACGTTATATCGTTACAGTATATAACGTTATACGTTATATCGTTATAGCATATAACGTTATACGTTATATCGATATAGTATATAACGTTATACGTCATATGGATATAGCATATAACGTTATACGTTATAACGATATAGTTTATAACGTTATACGTTATATCGTTATCGTATATAACGTTATACGTTATATCGTTATAGTATATAACGTTATACGTTATATCGTAATACTACATAACGTTATACGTTATATCGTAATACTACATAACGTTATACGTTATATCGTTATAGTATATAACGTTTTACGTTATATCGTTATGCTATATAACGTTATGCGTTATATCGCTATCGTATATAACGTTATGCGTTATATCGTTATCGTATATAACGTTATACGTTATATCGTAATACTACATAACGTTATACGTTATATCGTAATACTACATAACGTTATACGTTATATCGTTATAGTATATAACGTTTTACGTTATATCGTTATGGTATATAACGTTATGCGTTATATCGCTATCGTATATAACGTTATACGTTATATCGTTATCGTATATAACGTTTTACGTTATATGGATATAGCATATAACGTTATACGTTATATCGTAATACTACATAACGTTATACGTTATATCGTTATCGTATATAACGTTATACGTTATATCGTTATAGTATATAACGTTATACGTTATATCGTTACAGTATATAACGTTATACGTTATATCGTTATAGCATATAACGTTATACGTTATATCGATATAGTATATAACGTTATACGTTATATGGATATAGCATATAACGTTATACGTTATAACGATATAGTTTATAACGTTATACGTTATATCGTTATCGTATATAACGTTATACGTTATATCGTTATCGTATATAACGTTATACATTATATCGATATAGTACATAACGTTATACGTTATAACGATATAGTTTATAACGTTATACGTTATATCGTTATCGTATACAACGTTATACGTTATATCGTTATAGTACATAACGTTATACGTTATATCGTTATAGTATATAACGTTATACGTTATATGGATATAGCATATAACGTTATACGTTATATCGTAATACTACATAACGTTATACGTTATATCGTTATCGTATATAACGTTATACGTTATATCGTCATAGTATATAACGTTATACGTTATATCGTTACAGTATATAACGTTATACGTTATATCGTTATAGCATATAACGTTATACGTTATATCGATATAGTATATAACGTTATACGTTATATGGATATAGCATATAACGTTATACGTTATAACGATATAGTTTATAACGTTATGCGTTATATCGTTATCGTATATAACGTTTTACGTTATATGGATATAGCATATAACGTTATACGTTATATCGTTATAGTATATAACGTTTTACGTTATATCGTTATGGTATATAACGTTATGCGTTATATCGTTATCGTATATAACGTTATACGTTATATCGTAATACTACATAACGTTATACGTTATATCGTAATACTACATAACGCTATACGTTATATCGTTATCGTATATAACGTTATACGTTATATCGTTACAGTATATAACGTTATACGTTATATCGTTACAGCATATAACGTTATACGTTATATCGATATAGTATATAACGTTATACGTCATATGGATATAGCATATAACGTTATACGTTATAACGATATAGTTTATAACGTTATACGTTATATCGTTATCGTATATAACGTTATACGTTATATCGTTATCGTATATAACGTTTTACGTTATATCGTTATAGTATATAACGTTTTACGTTATATCGTTATGGTATATAACGTTATGCGTTATATCGCTATCGTATATAACGTTATACGTTATATCGTAATACTACATAACGTTATACGTTATATCGTAATACTACATAACGTTATACGTTATATCGTTATAGTATATAACGTTTTACGTTATATCGTTATGGTATATAACGTTATGCGTTATATCGCTATCGTATATAACGTTATACGTTATATCGTTATCGTATATAACGTTATACGTTATATCGATATAGTATATAACGTTATACTTTATATCGTTATAGTACATAACGTTATACGTTATATCGTTATCGTATATAACGTTATACGTTACATCGTTATCGTATATAACTTTATACGTTACATCGCTATCGTATATAACGTTATACGTTATATCGTTATCGTATATAACGTTATACGTTATATCGATATAGTATATAACGTTATACGTTATATCGATATAGTATATAACGTTAAACGTTACATCGATATAGTATATAACGTTATACGTTATATCGTTATAGTACATAACGTTATACGTTATATCGTTATCGTATGTAACGTTATACGTTATATCGCTATCGTATATAACGTTATCCGTTATATCCTTATCGTATATAACGTTATACGTTATATCGTTATAGCATATAACGTTATACGTTATATCGATATAGTATATAACGTTATACGTCATATGGATATAGCATATAACGTTATACGTTATAACGATATAGTTTACAACGTTATACGTTATATCGTTATAGTATATAACGTTTTACGTTATATCGTTATGGTATATAACGTTATGCGTTATATCGCTATCGTATATAACGTTATACGTTATATCGTTATCGTATATAACGTTATACGTTATATCGATATAGTATATAACGTTATACTTTATATCGTTATAGTACATAACGTTATACGTTATATCGTTATCGTATATAACGTTATACGTTATATCGTTATCGTATATAACTTTATACGTTATATCGCTATCGTATATAACGTTATACGTTATATCGTTATCGTATATAACGTTATACGGTATATCGTTATAGTTTATAACGTTATACGTTAAATCGTTATCGTATATAACGTTTTACGTTATATGGATATAGCATATAACGTTATACGTTATATCGTAATACTACATAACGTTATACGTTATATCGTTATCGTATATAACGTTATACGTTATATCGTTATAGTACATAACGTTATACGTTATATCGTTATCGTATATAACGTTATACATTATATCGATATAGTATATAACGTTATACGTTATAACGATATAGTTTATAACGTTATACGTTATATCGTTATTGTATACAACGTTATACGTTATATCGTTATAGTACATAACGTTATACGTTATATCGTTATAGTATATAACGTTATACGTTATATGGATATAGCATATAGCGTTATACGTTATAACGATATAGTTTATAACGTTATGCGTTATATCGTTATCGTATATAACGTTATACGTTATATGGATATAGCATATAGCGTTATACGTTATAACGATATAGTTTATAACGTTATGCGTTATATCGTTATCGTATATAACGTTTTACGTTATATGGATATAGCATATAACGTTATACGTTATATCGTAATACTACATAACGTTATACGTTATATCGTTATAGTATATAACGTTATACGTTATATAGATATAGCATATAACGTTATACGTTATGTCGTAATACTACATAACGTTATACGTTATATCGTAATACTACATAACGTTATACGTTATACCGTAATACTACATAACGTTATACGTTATATCGTTACAGTATATAACGTTATACGTTATATCGTTATAGCATATAACGTTATACGTTATATCGATATAGTATATAACGTTATACGTCATATGGATATAGCATATAACGTTATACGTTATATCGTTACAGTATATAACGTTATACGTTATATCGTTATGGTATATAACGTTATGCGTTATATCGTTATCGTATATAACGTTATACGTTATATCGTAATACTACATAACGTTATACGTTATATCGTAATACTACATAACGTTATACGTTATATCGTTATAGTATATAACGTTTTACGTTATATCGTTATGGTATATAACGTTATGCGTTATATCGCTATCGTATATAACGTTATACGTTATATCGTTATCGTATATAACGTTATACGTTATATCGATATAGTATATAACGTTATACTTTATATCGTTATAGTACATAACGTTATACGTTATATCGTTATCGTATATAACGTTATACGTTATATCGTTATCGTATATATCTTTATACGTTATATCGCTATCGTATATAACGTTATACGTTATATCGTTATCGTATATAACGTTTTACGTTATATCGTTATAGTACATAACGTTATACGTTATATCGTTATCGTATATAACGTTATAGGTTATATCGCTATCGTATATAACGTTTTACGTTATATCGTTATCGTATATAACGTTATACGTTATATCGCTATCGTATATAACGTTATACGTTATATCGTTATCGTATATAACGTTATACGTTATATCGTTATAGTACATAACGTTATACGTTATATCGTTATCGTATATAACGTTATACATTATATCGATATAGTATATAACGTTATACGTTATAACGATATAGTTTATAACGTTATACGCTATATCGTTATCGTATATAACGTTATACGTTATATCGTTATCGTATATAACGTTTTACGTTATATCGTTATAGTATATAACGTTTTACGTTATATCGTTATGGTATATAATGTTATGCGTTATATCGTTATCGTATATAACGTTATACGTTATATCGTAATACTACATAACGTTATACGTTATATCGTAATACTACATAACGTTATACGTTATATCGTTATCGTATATAACGTTATACGTTATATCGTTACAGTATATAACGTTATACGTTATATCGTTATAGCATATAACGTTATACGTTATATCGATATAGTATATAACGTTATACGTCATATGGATATAGCATATAACGTTATACGTTATAACGATATAGTTTATAACGTTATACGTTATATCGTTATCGTATATAACGTTATACGTTATATCGTTATCGTATATAACGTTTTACGTTATATCGTTATAGTATATAACGTTTTACGTTATATCGTTATGGTATATAACGTTATGCGTTATATCGTTATAGCATATAACGTTATACGTTATATCGATATAGTATATAACGTTATACGTTATATGGATATAGCATATAACGTTATACGTTATAACGATATAGTTTATAACGTTATACGTTATATCGTTATCGTATATAACGTTATACGTTATATCGTTATCGTATATAACGTTTTACGTTATATCGATATAGTATATAACGTTATACGTTATATGGATATAGCATATAACGTTATACGGTATATCGTTATAGTTTATATCGTTATACGTTATATCGTTATAGTACATAACGTTATACGTTATATCGTTATCGTATATAACGTTATACGTTATATCGCTATCGTATATAACGTTATCCGTTATATCGTTATCGTATATAACGTTATACGTTATATCGTTATAGTACATAACGTTATACGTTATATCGTTATAGTATATAACGTTATACGTTATATGGATATAGCATATAACGTTATACGTTATGTCGTAATACTACATAACGTTATACGTTATATCGTAATACTACATAACGTTATACGTTATACCGTAATACTACATAACGTTATACGTTATATCGTTATCGTATATAACGTTATACGTTATATCGTTACAGTATATAACGTTATACGTTATATCGTTATAGCATATAACGTTATACGTTATATCGATATAGTATATAACGTTATACGTCATATGGATATAGCATATAACGTTATACGTTATAACGATATAGTTTATAACGTTATACGTTATATCGTTATCGTATATAACGTTATACGTTATATCGTTATAGCATATAACGTTATACGTTATATCGATATAGTATATAACGTTATACGTTATATGGATATAGCATATAACGTTATATGTTATAACGATATAGTTTATAACGTTATACGTTATATCGTTATCGTATATAACGTTATACGTTATATCGTTATCGTATATAACGTTTTACGTTATATCGTTATAGTATATAACGTTAAACGTTATATCGATATAGTATATAACGTTATACGTTATATCGTTATAGTACATAACGTTATACGTTATATCGTTATCGTATATAACGTTATACGTTATATCGCTATCGTATATAACGTTATACGTTATATCGTTATAGTATATAACGTTTTACGCTATATCGTTGTGGTATATAACGTTATACATTATATCGTTATCGTATATAACGTTTTACGTTATATCGTTATAGTATATAACGTTTTACGTTATATCGTTATGGTATATAACGTTTTACGTTATATCGTTATGGTATATAATGTTATGCGTTATATCGTTATCGTATATAACGTTATACGTTATATCGTAATACTACATAACGTTATACGTTATATCGTAATACTACATAACGTTATACGTTATATCGTTATAGTATATAACGTTTTACGTTATATCGTTATGGTATATAACGTTATGCGTTATATCCTAATCGTATATAACGTTATACGTTATATCGTTATCGTATATAACGTTATACGTTATATCGATATAGTATATAACGTTATACGTTATATCGTTATCGTATATAACGTTATACGTTATATCGTTACAGTATATAACGTTATACGTTATATCGTTATAGCATATAACGTTATACGTTATATCGATATAGTATATAACGTTATACGTCATATGGCTATAGCATATAACGTTATACGTTATAACGATATAGTTTATAACGTTATACGTTATATCGTTATCGTATATAACGTTATACGTTATATCGTTATAGTATATAACGTTATACGTTATATCGTAATACTACATAACGTTATACGTTATATCGTAATACTACATAACGTTATACGTTATATCGTTATAGTATATAACGTTTTACGTTATATCGTTATGCTATATAACGTTATGCGTTATATCGCTATCGTATATAACGTTATGCGTTATATCGTTATCGTATATAACGTTATACGTTATATCGTAATACTACATAACGTTATACGTTATATCGTAATACTACATAACGTTATACGTTATATCGTTATAGTATATAACGTTTTACGTTATATCGTTATGGTATATAACGTTATGCGTTATATCCTAATCGTATATAACGTTATACGTTATATCGTTATCGTATATAACGTTATACGGTATATCGTTATAGTTTATATCGTTATACGTTATATCGTTATCGTATATAACGTTTTACGTTATATGGATATAGCATATAACGTTATACGTTATATCGTAATACTACATAACGTTATACGTTATATCGTTATCGTATATAACGTTATACGTTATATCGTTATAGTATATAACGTTATACGTTATATCGTTACAGTATATAACGTTATACGTTATATCGTTATAGCATATAACGTTATACGTTATATCGATATAGTATATAACGTTATACGTTATATGGATATAGCATATAACGTTATACGTTATAACGATATAGTTTATAACGTTATACGTTATATCGTTATCGTATATAACGTTATACGTTATATCGTTATCGTATATAACGTTATACATTATATCGATATAGTACATAACGTTATACGTTATAACGATATAGTTTATAACGTTATACGTTATATCGTTATCGTATACAACGTTATACGTTATATCGTTATAGTACATAACGTTATACGTTATATCGTTATAGTATATAACGTTATACGTTATATGGATATAGCATATAACGTTATACGTTATATCGTAATACTACATAACGTTATACGTTATATCGTTATCGTATATAACGTTATACGTTATATCGTCATAGTATATAACGTTATACGTTATATCGTTACAGTATATAACGTTATACGTTATATCGTTATAGCATATAACGTTATACGTTATATCGATATAGTATATAACGTTATACGTTATATGGATATAGCATATAACGTTATACGTTATAACGATATAGTTTATAACGTTATGCGTTATATCGTTATCGTATATAACGTTTTACGTTATATGGATATAGCATATAACGTTATACGTTATATCGTAATACTACATAACGTTATACGTTATATCGTTATAGTATATAACGTTATACGTTATATGGATATAGCTTATAACGTTATACGTTATGTCGTAATACTACATAACGTTATACGTTATATCGTAATACTACATAACGTTATACGTTATACCGTAATACTACATAACGTGATACGTTATATCGTTACAGTATATAACGTTATACGTTATATCGTTATAGCATATAACGTTATACGTTATATCGATATAGTATATAACGTTATACGTCATATGGATATAGCATATAACGTTATACGTTATATCGTTACAGTATATAACGTTATACGTTATATCGTTATGGTATATAACGTTATGCGTTATATCGTTATCGTATATAACGTTATACGTTATATCGTAATACTACATAACGTTATACGTTATATCGTAATACTACATAACGTTATACGTTATATCGTTATAGTATATAACGTTTTACGTTATATCGTTATGGTATATAACGTTATGCGTTATATCGCTATCGTATATAACGTTATACGTTATATCGTTATCGTATATAACGTTATACGTTATATCGATATAGTATATAACGTTATACTTTATATCGTTATAGTACATAACGTTATACGTTATATCGTTATCGTATATAGCGTTATACGTTATATCGTTATCGTATATAACTTTATACGTTATATCGCTATCGTATATAACGTTATACGTTATATCGTTATCGTATATAACGTTTTACGTTATATCGTTATAGTACATAACGTTATACGTTATATCGTTATCGTATATAACGTTATAGGTTATATCGCTATCGTATATAACGTTATACGTTATATCGTTATCGTATATAACGTTATACGTTATATCGCTATCGTATATAACGTTATACGTTATATCGTTATCGTATATAACGTTATACGTTATATCGTTATAGTACATAACGTTATACGTTATATCGTTATCGTATATAACGTTATACATTATATCGATATAGTATATAACGTTATACGTTATAACGATATAGTTTATAACGTTATACGCTATATCGTTATCGTATATAACGTTATACGTTATATCGTTATCGTATATAACGTTTTACGTTATATCGTTATAGTATATAACGTTTTACGTTATATCGTTATGGTATATAATGTTATGCGTTATATCGTTATCGTATATAACGTTATACGTTATATCGTAATACTACATAACGTTATACGTTATATCGTAATACTACATAACGTTATACGTTATATCGTTATCGTATATAACGTTATACGTTATATCGTTACAGTATATAACGTTATACGTTATATCGTTATAGCATATAACGTTATACGTTATATCGATATAGTATATAACGTTATACGTCATATGGATATAGCATATAACGTTATACGTTATAACGATATAGTTTATAACGTTATACGTTATATCGTTATCGTATATAACGTTATACGTTATATCGTTATCGTATATAACGTTTTACGTTATATCGTTATAGTATATAACGTTTTACGTTATATCGTTATGGTATATAACGTTATGCGTTATATCGTTATCGTATATAACGTTATACGTTATATCGTAATACTACATAACGTTATACGTTATATCGTAATACTACATAACGTTATACGTTATATCGTTATAGTATATAACGTTTTACGTTATATCGTTATGGTATATAACGTTATGCGTTATATCGCTATCGTATATAACGTTATACGTTATATCGTTATCGTATATAACGTTATACGTTATATCGATATAGTATATAACGTTATACTTTATATCGTTATAGTACATAACGTTATACGTTATATCGTTATCGTATATAACGTTATACGTTATATCGTTATCGTATATAACGTTATACGTTATATCGCTATCGTATATAACGTTATACGTTATATCGTAATACTACATAACGTTATACGTTATATCGTTATAGTATATAACGTTTTACGTTATATCGTTATGGTATATAACGTTATGCGTTATATCGCTATCGTATATAACGTTATACGTTATATCGTTATCGTATATAACGTTATACGGTATATCGTTATAGTTTATATCGTTATACGTTATATCGTTATCGTATATAACGTTTTACGTTATATGGATATAGCATATAACGTTATACGTTATATCGTAATACTACATAACGTTATACGTTATATCGTAATACTACATAACGTTATACGTTATATCGTTATCGTATATAACGTTATACGTTATATCGTTATAGTATATAACGTTATACGTTATATCGTTACAGTATATAACGTTATACGTTATATCGTTATAGCATATAACGTTATACGTTATATCGATATAGTATATAACGTTATACGTTATATGGATATAGCATATAACGTTATACGTTATAACGATATAGTTTATAACGTTATACGTTATATCGTTATCGTATATAACGTTATACGTTATATCGTTATCGTATATAACGTTTTACGTTATATCGATATAGTATATAACGTTATACGTTATATGGATATAGCATATAACGTTATACGGTATATCGTTATAGTTTATATCGTTATACGTTATATCGTTATAGTACATAACGTTATACGTTATATCGTTATCGTATATAACGTTATACGTTATATCGCTATCGTATATAACGTTATCCGTTATATCGTTATCGTATATAACGTTATACGTTATATCGTTATAGTACATAACGTTATACGTTATATCGTTATAGTATATAACGTTATACGTTATATGGATATAGCATATAACGTTATACGTTATGTCGTAATACTACATAACGTTATACGTTATATCGTAATACTACATAACGTTATACGTTATACCGTAATACTACATAACGTTATACGTTATATCGTTATCGTATATAACGTTATACGTTATATCGTTACAGTATATAACGTTATACGTTATATCGTTATAGCATATAACGTTATACGTTATATCGATATAGTATATAACGTTATACGTCATATGGATATAGCATATAACGTTATACGTTATAACGATATAGTTTATAACGTTATACGTTATATCGTTATCGTATATAACGTTATACGTTATATCGTTATCGTATATAACGTTTTACGTTATATCGTTATAGTATATAACGTTTTACGTTATATCGTTATGGTATATAACGTTATGCGTTATATCGTTATCGTATATAACGTTATACGTTATATCGTAATACTACATAACGTTATACGTTATATCGTAATACTACATAACGTTATACGTTATATCGTTATAGTATATAACGTTTTACGTTATATCGTTATAGTACATAACGTTATACGTTATATCGTTATCGTATATAACGTTATACGTTATATCGTTATCGTATATAACTTTATACGTTATATCGCTATCGTATATAACGTTATACGTTATATCGTTATCGTATATAACGTTTTACGTTATATCGTTGTAGTACATAACGTTATACGTTATATCGTTATCGTATATAACGTTATACGTTATATCGCTATCGTATATAACGTTATACGTTATATCGTTATCGTATATAACGTTATACGTTATATCGTTATCGTATATAACGTTATACGGTATATCGCTATCGTATATAACGTTATACGTTATATCGTTATCGTATATAACGTTATACGTTATAACGATATAGTTTTTATCGTTATACGTTATATCGTTATCGTATATAACGTTATACGTTATATCGTTATAGTACATAACGTTATACGTTATATCGTTATCGTATATAACGTTATACATTATATCGATATAGTATATAACGTTATACGTTATAACGATATAGTTTATAACGTTATACGCTATATCGTTATCGTATATAACGTTATACGTTATATCGTTATCGTATATAACGTTTTACGTTATATCGTTATAGTATATAACGTTTTACGTTATATCGTTATGGTATATAATGTTATGCGTTATATCGTTATCGTATATAACGTTATACGTTATATCGTAATACTACATAACGTTATACGTTATATCGTAATACTACATAACGTTATACGTTATATCGTTATCGTATATAACGTTATACGTTATATCGTTACAGTATATAACGTTATACGTTATATCGTTACAGCATATAACGTTATACGTTATATCGATATAGTATATAACGTTATACGTCATATGGATATAGCATATAACGTTATACGTTATAACGATATAGTTTATAACGTTATACGTTAAATCGTTATCGTATATAACGTTATACGTTATATCGTTATCGTATATAACGTTTTACGTTATATCGTTATAGTATATAACGTTTTACGTTATATCGTTATGGTATATAACGTTATGCGTTATATCGTTATCGTATATAACGTTATACGTTATATCGTAATACTACATAACGTTATACGTTATATCGTAATACTACATAACGTTATACGTTATATCGTTATAGTATATAACGTTTTACGTTATGACGTTATGGTATATAACGTTATGCGTTATATCGCTATCGTATATAACGTTATACGTTATATCGTTATCGTATATAACGTTATACGTTATATCGATATAGTATATAACGTTATACTTTATATCGTTATAGTACATAACGTTATACGTTATATCGTTATCGTATATAACGTTATACGTTATATCGTTATCGTATATAACTTTATACGTTATATCGCTATCGTATATAACGTTATACGTTATATCGTTATAGTATATAACGTTATACGGTATATCGCTATCGTATATAACGTTATACGTTATATCGTTATCGTATATAACGTTATACGTTATAACGATATAGTTTTTATCGTTATACGTTATATCGTTATCGTATATAACGTTATACGTTATATCGTTATAGTACATAACGTTATACGTTATATCCTTATCGTATATAACGTTATACATTATATCGATATAGTATATAACGTTATACGTTATAACGATATAGTTTATAACGTTATACGCTATATCGTTATCGTATATAACGTTATACGTTATATCGTTATCGTATATAACGTTTTACGTTATATCGTTATAGTATATAACGTTTTACGTTATATCGTTATGGTATATAATGTTATGCGTTATATCGTTATCGTATATAACGTTATACGTTATATCGTAATACTACATAACGTTATACGTTATATCGTAATACTACATAACGTTATACGTTATATCGTTATCGTATATAACGTTATACGTTATATCGTTACAGTATATAACGTTATACGTTATATCGTTATAGCATATAACGTTATACGTTATATCGATATAGTATATAACGTTATACGTCATATGGATATAGCATATAACGTTATACGTTATAACGATATAGTTTATAACGTTATACGTTATATCGTTATCGTATATAACGTTATACGTTATATCGTTATCGTATATAACGTTTTACGTTATATCGTTATAGTACATAACGTTTTACGTTATATCGTTATGGTATATAACGTTTTACGTTATATCGTTATGGTATATAACGTTATGCGTTATATCGTTCTCGTATATAACGTTATACGTTATATCGTAATACTACATAACGTTATACGTTATATCGTAATACTACATAACGTTATACGTTATATCGTTATCGTATATAACGTTATACGTTATATCGTTACAGTATATAACGTTATACGTTATATCGTTATAGCATATAACGTTATACGTTATATGGATATAGCATATAACGTTATACGTTATAACGATATAGTTTATAACGTTATACGTTATATCGTTATCGTATATAACGTTATACGTTATATCGTTATCGTATATAACGTTTTACGTTATATCGTTATAGTATATAACGTTTTACATTATATCGTTATGGTATATAACGTTATGCGTTATATCGTTATCGTATATAACGTTATACGTTATATCGTAATACTACATAACGTTATACGTTATATCGTAATACTACATAACGTTATACGTTATATCGTTATAGTATATAACGTTTTACGTTATATCGTTATCGTATATAACGTTATACGTTATATCGCTATCGTATATAACGTTATACGTTATATCGTTATAGTATATAACGTTATACGGTATATCGCTATCGTATATAACGTTATACGTTATATGGATATAGCATATAACGTTATACGTTATAACGATATAGTTTATAACGTTATACGTTATATCGTTATCGTATATAACGTTATACGTTATATCGTTATCGTATATAACGTTTTACGTTATATCGTTATAGTATATAACGTTTTACGTTATATCGTTATGGTATATAACGTTATGCGTTATATCGTTATCGTATATAACGTTATACGTTATATCGTTATCGTATATAACGTTTTACGTTATATCGTTGTAGTACATAACGTTATACGTTATATCGTTATCGTATATAACGTTATACGTTATATCGCTATCGTATATAACGTTATACGTTATATCGTTATCGTATATAACGTTATACGTTATATCGTTATCGTATATAACGTTATACGTTATATCGCTATCGTATATAACGTTATACGTTATATCGTTATAGTATATAACGTTATACGGTATATCGCTATCGTATATAACGTTATACGTTATATCGTTATCGTATATAACGTTATACGTTATAACGATATAGTTTTTATCGTTATACGTTATATCGTTATCGTATATAACGTTATACGTTATATCGTTATAGTACATAACGTTATACATTATATCGTTATCGTATATAACGTTATACATTATATCGATATAGTATATAACGTTATACGTTATAACGATATAGTTTATAACGTTATACGCTATATCGTTATCGTATATAACGTTATACGTTATATCGTTATCGTATATAACGTTTTACGTTATATCGTTATAGTATATAACGTTTTACGTTATATCGTTATGGTATATAATGTTATGCGTTATATCGTTATCGTATATAACGTTATACGTTATATCGTAATACTACATAACGTTATACGTTATATCGTAATACTACATAACGTTATACGTTATATCGTTATCGTATATAACGTTATACGTTATATCGTTACAGTATATAACGTTATACGTTATATCGTTACAGCATATAACGTTATACGTTATATCGATATAGTATATAACGTTATACGTCATATGGATATAGCATATAACGTTATACGTTATAACGATATAGTTTATAACGTTATACGTTATATCGTTATCGTATATAACGTTATACGTTATATCGTTATCGTATATAACGTTTTACGTTATATCGTTATAGTATATAACGTTTTACGTTATATCGTTATGGTATATAACGTTATGCGTTATATCGTTATCGTATATAACGTTATACGTTATATCGTAATACTACATAACGTTATACGTTATATCGTAATACTACATAACGTTATACGTTATATCGTTATAGTATATAACGTTTTACGTTATATCGTTATGGTATATAACGTTATGCGTTATATCGCTATCGTATATAACGTTATACGTTATATCGTTATCGTATATAACGTTATACGTTATATCGATATAGTATATAACGTTATACTTTATATCGTTATAGTACATAACGTTATACGTTATATCGTTATCGTATATAACGTTATACGTTATATCGTTATCGTATATAACTTTATACGTTATATCGCTATCGTATATAACGTTATACGTTATATCGTTATCGTATATAACGTTTTACGTTATATCGTTGTAGTACATAACGTTATACGTTATAGCGTTATCGTATATAACGTTATACGTTATATCGCTATCGTATATAACGTTATACGTTATATCGTTATCGTATATAACGTTATACGTTATATCGTTATCGTATATAACGTTATACGTTATATCGCTATCGTATATAACGTTATACGTTATATCGTTATAGTATATAACGTTATACGGTATATCGCTATCGTATATAACGTTATACGTTATATCGTTATCGTATATAACGTTATACGTTATAACGATATAGTTTTTATCGTTATACGTTATATCGTTATCGTATATAACGTTATACGTTATATCGTTATAGTACATAACGTTATACGTTATATCGTTATCGTATATAACGTTATACATTATATCGTTATCGTATATAACGTTATACGTTATATCGTTATAGTATATAACGTTTTACGTTATATCGTTATGGTATATAACGTTATGCGTTATATCGCTATCGTATATAACGTTATACGTTATATCGTTATCGTATATAACGTTTTACGTTATATCGTTATAGTATATAACGTTTTACGTTATATCGTTATGGTATATAACGTTATGCGTTATATCGTTCTCGTATATAACGTTATACGTTATATCGTAATACTACATAACGTTATACGTTATATCGATATAGTATATAACGTTTTACGTTATATCGTTATGGTATATAACGTTATGCGTTATATCGCTATCGTATATAACGTTAAACGTTATATCGATATAGTATATAACGTTATACGTTATATCGTTATAGTAAATAACGTTATACGTTATATCGATATCGTATATAACGTTTCACGTTATATCGTTATAGTATATAACGTTATACGTTATATCGTTATAGTACATAACGTTATACGTTATATCGTTATCGTATATAACGTTATACGTTATATCGCTATCGTATATAACGTTATCCGTTATATCGTTATCGTATATAACGTTATACGTTATATCGTTATAGTACATAACGTTATACGTTATATCGTTATCGTATATAACGTTATACGTTATATCGCTATCGTATATAACGTTATACGTTACATCGTTATCGTATATAACGTTATACGGTATATCGTTATAGTTTATAACGTTATACGTTATATCGTTATCGTATATAACGTTTTACGTTATATCGTTATAGTACATAACGTTATACGTTATATCGTTATCGTATATAACGTTATACGTTATATCGTTATCGTATATAACGTTATACGTTATATCGATATAGTATATAACGTTATACGTTATATCGATATAGTATATAACGTTAAACGTTATATCGATATAGTATATAACGTTATACGTTATATCGTTATAGTACATAACGTTATACGTTATATCGATATCGTATATAACGTTTCACGTTATATCGTTATAGTATATAACGTTATACGTTATATCGTTATAGTACATAACGTTATACGTTATATCGTTATCGTATATAACGTTATACGTTATATCGCTATCGTATATAACGTTATCCGTTATATCGTTATCGTATATAACGTTATACGTTATATCGTTATAGTACATAACGTTATACGTTATATCGTTATCGTATATAACGTTTTACGTTATATCGTTATGGTATATAACGTTATGCGTTATATCGCTATCGTATATAACGTTATACGTTATATCGTTATAGTATATAACGTTATACGTTATATCGATATAGTATATAACGTTATACGTTATACCGTTATCGTATATAACGTTATACGTTATATCGTTATAGTATATAACGTTATACGTTATATCGTTATAGTATATAACGTTTTACGTTATATCGTTATAGTACATAATGCTATACGTTATATCGTTATCGTATATAACGTTATACATTATATCGATATAGTATATAACGTTATACGTTATATCGATATAGTATATAACGTTATACGTTATACCGTTATCGTATATAACGTTATACGTTATATCGTTATAGTATATAACGTTATACGTTATATCGTTATAGTACATAACGTTATACGTTATATCGTTATAGTATATAACGTTTTACGTTATATCGTTATCGTATATAACGTTATACGTTATATCGTTCTCGTATATAACGTTTTACGTTATATCGTTATAGTATATAACGTTAAACGTTATATCGATATAGTATATAACGTTATACGTTATATCGTTATAGTACATAACGTTATACGTTATATCGTTACAGTATATAACGTTATACGTTATATCGTTATAGCATATAACGTTATACGTTATATCGATATAGTATATAACGTTATACGTTATATGGATATAGCATATAACGTTATACGTTATAACGATATAGTTTATAACGTTATACGTTATATCGTTATCGTATATAACGTTATACGTTATATCGTTATCGTATATAACGTTATACGTTATATCGTTCTCGTATATAACGTTTTACGTTATATCGTTATAGTATATAGCGTTAAACGTTATATCGATATAGTATATAACGTTATACGTTATATCGTTATAGTACATAACGTTATACGTTATATCGTTATCGTATATAACGTTATACGTTATATCGCTATCGTATATAACGTTATACGTTATATCGTTATAGTATATAACGTTTTACGTTATATCGTTATGGTATATAACGTTATGCGTTATATCGTTATCGCATATAACGTTATACGTTATATCGATGTCGTATATAACGTTTTACGTTATATCGTTATAGTATATAACGTTATACGTTATATCGTTATAGTACATAACGTTATACGTTATATCGTTATAGTATATAACGTTTTACGTTATATCGTTATGGTATATAACGTTATGCGTTATATCGCTATCGTATATAACGTTATACGTTATATCGTTATCGTATATAACGTTATACGTTATAACGACATAGTTTTTAACGTTATACGTTATATCGTTATCGTATATAACGTTATACGTTATATCGTTATAGTACATAATGTTATACGTTATATCGTTATCGTATATAACGTTATACATTATATCGATATAGTATATAACGTTATACGTTATACCGTTATCGTATATAACGTTATACATTATATCGTTATCGTATATAACGTTTTACGTTATATCGTTATAGTATATAACGTTTTACGTTATATCGTTATGGTATATAACGTTATGCGTTATATCGTTATCGTATATAACGTTATACGTTATATCGTTATCGTATATAACGTTTTACGTTATATCGTTATAGTATATAACGTTTTACGTTATATCGTTATGGTATATAATGTTATGCGTTATATCGTTATCGTATATAACGTTATACGTTATATCGTAATACTACATAACGTTATACGTTATATCGTAATACTACATAACGTTATACGTTATATCGTTATAGTATATAACGTTTTACGTTATATCGTTATGGTATAACGTTATGCGTTATATCCTAATCGTATATAACGTTATATGTTATATCGTTATCGTATATAACGTTATACGTTATATCGATATAGTATATAACGTTATACGTTATATCGTTATGGCATATAACGTTATACGTTATATCGATATAGTATATAACGTTATACGTCATATGGATATAGCATATAACGTTATACGTTATAACGATATAGTTTATAACGTTATACGTTATATCGTTATCGTATATAACGTTATACGTTATATCGTTATCGTATATAACGTTATACGTTATATCGTAATACTACATAACGTTATACGTTATATCGTAATACTACATAACGTTATACGTTATATCGTTATAGTATATAACGTTTTACGTTATATCGTTATGGTATAACGTTATGCGTTATATCCTAATCGTATATAACGTTATACGTTATATCGTTATCGTATATAACGTTTTACGTTATATCGTTATGGTATATAACGTTATGCGTTATATCGCTATCGTATATAACGTTATGCGTTATATCGTTATCGTATATAACGTTATACGTTATATCGTAATACTACATAACGTTATACGTTATATCGTAATACTACATAACGTTATACGTTATATCGTTATAGTATATAACGTTTTACGTTATATCGTTATGGTATATAACGTTATGCGTTATATCGCTATCGTATATAACGTTATACGTTATATCGTTATCGTATATAACGTTATACGGTATATCGTTATAGTTTATATCGTTATACGTTATATCGTTATCGTATATAACGTTATACTTTATATCGTTATAGTACATAACGTTATACGTTATATCGTTATCGTATATAACGTTATACGTTATATCGTTATCGTATATAACTTTATACGTTATATCGCTATCGTATATAACGTTATACGTTATATCGTTATAGTATATAACGTTATACGGTATATCGCTATCGTATATAACGTTATACGTTATATCGTTATCGTATATAACGTTATACGTTATAACGATATAGTTTTTATCGTTATACGTTATATCGTTATCGTATATAACGTTATACGTTATATCGTTATAGTACATAACGTTATACGTTATATCCTTATCGTATATAACGTTATACATTATATCGATATAGTATATAACGTTATACGTTATAACGATATAGTTTATAACGTTATACGCTATATCGTTATCGTATATAACGTTATACGTTATATCGTTATCGTATATAACGTTTTACGTTATATCGTTATAGTATATAACGTTTTACGTTATATCGTTATGGTATATAATGTTATGCGTTATATCGTTATCGTATATAACGTTATACGTTATATCGTAATACTACATAACGTTATACGTTATATCGTAATACTACATAACGTTATACGTTATATCGTTATCGTATATAACGTTATACGTTATATCGTTACAGTATATAACGTTATACGTTATATCGTTATAGCATATAACGTTATACGTTATATCGATATAGTATATAACGTTATACGTCATATGGATATAGCATATAACGTTATACGTTATAACGATATAGTTTATAACGTTATACGTTATATCGTTATCGTATATAACGTTATACGTTATATCGTTATCGTATATAACGTTTTACGTTATATCGTTATAGTACATAACGTTTTACGTTATATCGTTATGGTATATAACGTTTTACGTTATATCGTTATGGTATATAACGTTATGCGTTATATCGTTCTCGTATATAACGTTATACGTTATATCGTAATACTACATAACGTTATACGTTATATCGTAATACTACATAACGTTATACGTTATATCGTTATCGTATATAACGTTATACGTTATATCGTTACAGTATATAACGTTATACGTTATATCGTTATAACGTATAACGTTATATGCTATATCCATATAACGTATAACGTTATACGTTATAACGATATAGTTTATAACGTTATACGTTATATCGTTATCGTATATAACGTTATACGTTATATCGTTATCGTATATAACGTTTTACGTTATATCGTTATAGTATATAACGTTTTACATTATATCGTTATGGTATATAACGTTATGCGTTATATCGTTATCGTATATAACGTTATACGTTATATCGTAATACTACATAACGTTATACGTTATATCGTAATACTACATAACGTTATACGTTATATCGTTATAGTATATAACGTTTTACGTTATATCGTTATCGTATATAACGTTATACGTTATATCGCTATCGTATATAACGTTATACGTTATATCGTTATAGTATATAACGTTATACGGTATATCGCTATCGTATATAACGTTATACGTTATATGGATATAGCATATAACGTTATACGTTATAACGATATAGTTTATAACGTTATACGTTATATCGTTATCGTATATAACGTTATACGTTATATCGTTATCGTATATAACGTTTTACGTTATATCGTTATAGTATATAACGTTTTACGTTATATCGTTATGGTATATAACGTTATGCGTTATATCGTTATCGTATATAACGTTATACGTTATATCGTTATCGTATATAACGTTTTACGTTATATCGTTGTAGTACATAACGTTATACGTTATATCGTTATCGTATATAACGTTATACGTTATATCGCTATCGTATATAACGTTATACGTTATATCGTTATCGTATATAACGTTATACGTTATATCGTTATCGTATATAACGTTATACGTTATATCGCTATCGTATATAACGTTATACGTTATATCGTTATAGTATATAACGTTATACGGTATATCGCTATCGTATATAACGTTATACGTTATATCGTTATCGTATATAACGTTATACGTTATAACGATATAGTTTTTATCGTTATACGTTATATCGTTATCGTATATAACGTTATACGTTATATCGTTATAGTACATAACGTTATACATTATATCGTTATCGTATATAACGTTATACATTATATCGATATAGTATATAACGTTATACGTTATAACGATATAGTTTATAACGTTATACGCTATATCGTTATCGTATATAACGTTATACGTTATATCGTTATCGTATATAACGTTTTACGTTATATCGTTATAGTATATAACGTTTTACGTTATATCGTTATGGTATATAATGTTATGCGTTATATCGTTATCGTATATAACGTTATACGTTATATCGTAATACTACATAACGTTATACGTTATATCGTAATACTACATAACGTTATACGTTATATCGTTATCGTATATAACGTTATACGTTATATCGTTACAGTATATAACGTTATACGTTATATCGTTACAGCATATAACGTTATACGTTATATCGATATAGTATATAACGTTATACGTCATATGGATATAGCATATAACGTTATACGTTATAACGATATAGTTTATAACGTTATACGTTATATCGTTATCGTATATAACGTTATACGTTATATCGTTATCGTATATAACGTTTTACGTTATATCGTTATAGTATATAACGTTTTACGTTATATCGTTATGGTATATAACGTTATGCGTTATATCGTTATCGTATATAACGTTATACGTTATATCGTAATACTACATAACGTTATACGTTATATCGTAATACTACATAACGTTATACGTTATATCGTTATAGTATATAACGTTTTACGTTATATCGTTATGGTATATAACGTTATGCGTTATATCGCTATCGTATATAACGTTATACGTTATATCGTTATCGTATATAACGTTATACATTATATCGATATAGTATATAACGTTATACTTTATATCGTTATAGTACATAACGTTATACGTTATATCGTTATCGTATATAACGTTATACGTTATATCGTTATCGTATATAACTTTATACGTTATATCGCTATCGTATATAACGTTATACGTTATATCGTTATCGTATATAACGTTTTACGTTATATCGTTGTAGTACATAACGTTATACGTTATAGCGTTATCGTATATAACGTTATACGTTATATCGCTATCGTATATAACGTTATACGTTATATCGTTATCGTATATAACGTTATACGTTATATCGTTATCGTATATAACGTTATACGTTATATCGCTATCGTATATAACGTTATACGTTATATCGTTATAGTATATAACGTTATACGGTATATCGCTATCGTATATAACGTTATACGTTATATCGTTATCGTATATAACGTTATACGTTATAACGATATAGTTTTTATCGTTATACGTTATATCGTTATCGTATATAACGTTATACGTTATATCGTTATAGTACATAACGTTATACGTTATATCGTTATCGTATATAACGTTATACATTATATCGATATAGTATATAACGTTATACGTTATAACGATATAGTTTATAACGTTATACGCTATATCGTTATCGTATATAACGTTATACGTTATATCGTTATCGTATATAACGTTTTACGTTATATCGTTATAGTATATAACGTTTTACGTTATATCGTTATGGTATATAACGTTATGCGTTATATCGTTCTCGTATATAACGTTATACGTTATATCGTAATACTACATAACGTTATACGTTATATCGATATAGTATATAACGTTATACGTCATATGGATATAGCATATAACGTTATACGTTATAACGATATAGTTTATAACGTTATACGTTATATCGTTATCGTATATAACGTTATACGTTATATCGTTATCGTATATAACGTTTTACGTTATATCGTTATCGTATATAACGTTTTACGTTATATCGTTACAGTATATAACGTTATACGTTATATCGTTATAGCATATAACGTTATACGTTATATGGATATAGCATATAACGTTATACGTTATAACGATATAGTTTATAACGTTATACGTTATATCGTTATCGTATATAACGTTATACGTTATATCGTTATCGTATATAACGTTTTACGTTATATCGTTATAGTATATAACGTTTTACATTATATCGTTATGGTATATAACGTTATGCGTTATATCGTTATCGTATATAACGTTATACGTTATATCGTAATACTACATAACGTTATACGTTATATCGTAATACTACATAACGTTATACGTTATATCGTTATAGTATATAACGTTTTACGTTATATCGTTATCGTATATAACGTTATACGTTATATCGCTATCGTATATAACGTTATACGTTATATCGTTATAGTATATAACGTTATACGGTATATCGCTATCGTATATAACGTTATACGTTATATGGATATAGCATATAACGTTATACGTTATAACGATATAGTTTATAACGTTATACGTTATATCGTTATCGTATATAACGTTATACGTTATATCGTTATCGTATATAACGTTTTACGTTATATCGTTATAGTATATAACGTTTTACGTTATATCGTTATGGTATATAACGTTATGCGTTATATCGTTATCGTATATAACGTTATACGTTATATCGTAATACTACATAACGTTATACGTTATATCGTAATACTACATAACGTTATACGTTATATCGTTATAGTATATAACGTTTTACGTTATATCGTTATGGTATATAACGTTATGCGTTATATCGCTATCGTATATAACGTTATACGTTATATCGTTATCGTATATAACGTTATACGTTATATCGATATAGTATATAACGTTATACTTTATATCGTTATAGTACATAACGTTATACGTTATATCGTTATCGTATATAACGTTATACGTTATATCGTTATCGTATATAACGTTATACGTTCTATCGCTATCGTATATAACGTTATACGTTATATCGTTATAGTATATAACGTTATACGGTATTTCGCTATCGTATATAACGTTATACGTTATATCGTTATCGTATATAACGTTATACGTTATAACGATATAGTTTTTATCGTTATACGTTATATCGTTATCGTATATAACGTTATACGTTATATCGTTATAGTATATAACGTTATACGTTATATCGTAATACTACATAACGTTATACGTTATATCGATATAGTTTATAACGTTATACTTTATATCGTTATAGTACATAACGTTATACGTTATATCGTTATCGTATATAACGTTATACGTTATAACGATATAGTTTTTAACGTTATACGTTATATCGTTATCGTATATAACGTTATACGTTATATCGTTATAGTACATAACGTTATACGTTATATCGTTATCGTATATAACGTTATACATTATATCGATATAGTATATAACGTTATACGTTATATCGTTATCGTATATAACGTTATACGTTATATCGTTATAGTATATAACGTTATACGTTATATTGTTACAGTATATAACGTTATACGTTATATCGTTATAGCATATAACGTTATACGTTATATCGATATAGTATATAACGTTATACGTTATATGGATATAGCATATAACGTTATACGTTATAACGATATAGTTTATAACGTTATACGTTATATCGTTATCGTATATAACGTTATACGTTATATCGTTATCGTATATAACGTTTTACGTTATATCGTTATAGTATATAACGTTATACGTTATATCGTTATAGTATACAACGTTTTACGTTATATCGTTATAGTATATAACGTTATACGTTATATCGTTATAGTACATAACGTTATACGTTATATCGTTATAGTATATAACGTTTTACGTTATATCGTTATGGTATATAACGTTATGCGTTATATCGCTATCGTATATAACGTTAAACGTTATATCGATATAGTATATAACGTTATACGTTATATCGTTATAGTAAATAACGTTATACGTTATATCGATATCGTATATAACGTTTCACGTTATATCGTTATAGTATATAACGTTATACGTTATATCGTTATAGTACATAACGTTATACGTTATATCGTTATCGTATATAACGTTATACGTTATATCGCTATCGTATATAACGTTATCCGTTATATCGTTATCGTATATAACGTTATACGTTATATCGTTATAGTACATAACGTTATACGTTATATCGTTATCGTATATAACGTTATACGTTATATCGCTATCGTATATAACGTTATACGTTACATCGTTATCGTATATAACGTTATACGGTATATCGTTATAGTTTATAACGTTATACGTTATATCGTTATCGTATATAACGTTTTACGTTATATCGTTATAGTACATAACGTTATACGTTATATCGTTATCGTATATAACGTTATACGTTATATCGTTATCGTATATAACGTTATACGTTATATCGATATAGTATATAACGTTATACGTTATATCGATATAGTATATAACGTTAAACGTTATATCGATATAGTATATAACGTTATACGTTATATCGTTATAGTACATAACGTTATACGTTATATCGATATCGTATATAACGTTTCACGTTATATCGTTATAGTATATAACGTTATACGTTATATCGTTATAGTACATAACGTTATACGTTATATCGTTATCGTATATAACGTTATACGTTATATCGCTATCGTATATAACGTTATCCGTTATATCGTTATCGTATATAACGTTATACGTTATATCGTTATAGTACATAACGTTATACGTTATATCGTTATCGTATATAACGTTTTACGTTATATCGTTATGGTATATAACGTTATGCGTTATATCGCTATCGTATATAACGTTATACGTTATATCGTTATAGTATATAACGTTATACGTTATATCGATATAGTATATAACGTTATACGTTATACCGTTATCGTATATAACGTTATACGTTATATCGTTATAGTATATAACGTTATACGTTATATCGTTATAGTATATAACGTTTTACGTTATATCGTTATAGTACATAATGTTATACGTTATATCGTTATCGTATATAACGTTATACATTATATCGATATAGTATATAACGTTATACGTTATATCGATATAGTATATAACGTTATACGTTATACCGTTATCGTATATAACGTTATACGTTATATCGTTATAGTATATAACGTTATACGTTATATCGTTATAGTACATAACGTTATACGTTATATCGTTATAGTATATAACGTTTTACGTTATATCGTTATCGTATATAACGTTATACGTTATATCGTTCTCGTATATAACGTTTTACGTTATATCGTTATAGTATATAACGTTAAACGTTATATCGATATAGTATATAACGTTATACGTTATATCGTTATAGTACATAACGTTATACGTTATATCGTTACAGTATATAACGTTATACGTTATATCGTTATAGCATATAACGTTATACGTTATATCGATATAGTATATAACGTTATACGTTATATGGATATAGCATATAACGTTATACGTTATAACGATATAGTTTATAACGTTATACGTTATATCGTTATCGTATATAACGTTATACGTTATATCGTTATCGTATATAACGTTATACGTTATATCGTTCTCGTATATAACGTTTTACGTTATATCGTTATAGTATATAACGTTAAACGTTATATCGATATAGTATATAACGTTATACGTTATATCGTTATAGTACATAACGTTATACGTTATATCGTTATCGTATATAACGTTATACGTTATATCGCTATCGTATATAACGTTATACGTTATATCGTTATAGTATATAACGTTTTACGTTATATCGTTATGGTATATAACGTTATGCGTTATATCGTTATCGCATATAACGTTATACGTTATATCGATGTCGTATATAACGTTTTACGTTATATCGTTATAGTATATAACGTTATACGTTATATCGTTATAGTACATAACGTTATACGTTATATCGTTATAGTATATAACGTTTTACGTTATATCGTTATGGTATATAACGTTATGCGTTATATCGCTATCGTATATAACGTTATACGTTATATCGTTATCGTATATAACGTTATACGTTATAACGACATAGTTTTTAACGTTATACGTTATATCGTTATCGTATATAACGTTATACGTTATATCGTTATAGTACATAATGTTATACGTTATATCGTTATCGTATATAACGTTATACATTATATCGATATAGTATATAACGTTATACGTTATACCGTTATCGTATATAACGTTATACATTATATCGTTATCGTATATAACGTTTTACGTTATATCGTTATAGTATATAACGTTTTACGTTATATCGTTATGGTATATAACGTTATGCGTTATATCGTTATCGTATATAACGTTATACGTTATATCGTTATCGTATATAACGTATAACGTTATAACGATATAGTTTATAACGTTATACGTTATATCGTTATCGTATATAACGTTATACGTTATATCGTAATACTACATAACGTTATACGTTATATCGTAATACTACATAACGTTATACGTTATATCGTTATAGTATATAACGTTTTACGTTATATCGTTATGGTATAACGTTATGCGTTATATCCTAATCGTATATAACGTTATACGTTATATCGTTATCGTATATAACGTTTTACGTTATATCGTTATGGTATATAACGTTATGCGTTATATCGCTATCGTATATAACGTTATGCGTTATATCGTTATCGTATATAACGTTATACGTTATATCGTAATACTACATAACGTTATACGTTATATCGTAATACTACATAACGTTATACGTTATATCGTTATAGTATATAACGTTTTACGTCATATGGATATAGCATATAACGTTATACGTTATAACGATATAGTTTATAACGTTATACGTTATATCGTTATCGTATATAACGTTATACGTTATATCGTTATCGTATATAACGTTATACGTCATATGGATATAGCATATAACGTTATACGTTATAACGATATAGTTTATAACGTTATACGTTATATCGTTATCGTATATAACGTTATACGTCATATGGATATAGCATATAACGTTATACGTTATAACGATATAGTTTATAACGTTATACGTTATATCGTTATCGTATATAACGTTATACGTTATATCGTTATCGTATATAACGTTATACGTTATATCGTAATACTACATAACGTTATACGTTATATCGTAATACTACATAACGTTATACGTTATATCGTTATAGTATATAACGTTTTACGTTATATCGTTATGGTATAACGTTATGCGTTATATCCTAATCGTATATAACGTTATACGTTATATCGTTATCGTATATAACGTTTTACGTTATATCGTTATGGTATATAACGTTATGCGTTATATCGCTATCGTATATAACGTTATGCGTTATATCGTTATCGTATATAACGTTATACGTTATATCGTAATACTACATAACGTTATACGTTATATCGTAATACTACATAACGTTATACGTTATATCGTTATAGTATATAACGTTTTACGTTATATCGTTATGGTATATAACGTTATGCGTTATATCGCTATCGTATATAACGTTATACGTTATATCGTTATCGTATATAACGTTATACGGTATATCGTTATAGTTTATATCGTTATACGTTATATCGTTATCGTATATAACGTTTTACGTTATATGGATATAGCATATAACGTTATACGTTATATCGTAATACTACATAACGTTATACGTTATATCGTTATCGTATATAACGTTATACGTTATATCGTTATAGTATATAACGTTATACGTTATATCGTTCTCGTATATAACGTTTTACGTTATATCGTTATAGTATATAACGTTAAACGTTATATCGATATAGTATATAACGTTATACGTTATATCGTTATAGTACATAACGTTATACGTTATATCGTTATAGCATATAACGTTATACGTTATATCGATATAGTATATAACGTTATACGTTATATGGATATAGCATATAACGTTATACGTTATAACGATATAGTTTATAACGTTATACGTTATATCGTTATCGTATATAACGTTATACGTTATATCGTTATCGTATATAACGTTATACGTTATATCGTTCTCGTATATAACGTTTTACGTTATATCGTTATAGTATATAACGTTAAACGTTATATCGATATAGTATATAACGTTATACGTTATATCGTTATAGTACATAACGTTATACGTTATATCGTTATCGTATATAACGTTATACGTTATATCGCTATCGTATATAACGTTATACGTTATATCGTTATAGTATATAACGTTTTACGTTATATCGTTATGGTATATAACGTTATGCGTTATATCGTTATCGCATATAACGTTATACGTTATATCGATGTCGTATATAACGTTTTACGTTATATCGTTATAGTATATAACGTTATACGTTATATCGTTATAGTACATAACGTTATACGTTATATCGTTATAGTATATAACGTTTTACGTTATATCGTTATGGTATATAACGTTATGCGTTATATCGCTATCGTATATAACGTTATACGTTATATCGTTATCGTATATAACGTTATACGTTATAACGACATAGTTTTTAACGTTATACGTTATATCGTTATCGTATATAACGTTATACGTTATATCGTTATAGTACATAATGTTATACGTTATATCGTTATCGTATATAACGTTATACATTATATCGATATAGTATATAACGTTATACGTTATACCGTTATCGTATATAACGTTATACATTATATCGTTATCGTATATAACGTTTTACGTTATATCGTTATAGTATATAACGTTTTACGTTATATCGTTATGGTATATAACGTTATGCGTTATATCGTTATCGTATATAACGTTATACGTTATATCGTTATCGTATATAACGTTTTACGTTATAACGATATAGTTTATAACGTTATACGTTATATCGTTATCGTATATAACGTTATACGTTATATCGTAATACTACATAACGTTATACGTTATATCGTAATACTACATAACGTTATACGTTATATCGTTATAGTATATAACGTTTTACGTTATATCGTTATGGTATAACGTTATGCGTTATATCCTAATCGTATATAACGTTATACGTTATATCGTTATCGTATATAACGTTTTACGTTATATCGTTATGGTATATAACGTTATGCGTTATATCGCTATCGTATATAACGTTATGCGTTATATCGTTATCGTATATAACGTTATACGTTATATCGTAATACTACATAACGTTATACGTTATATCGTAATACTACATAACGTTATACGTTATATCGTTATAGTATATAACGTTTTACGTCATATGGATATAGCATATAACGTTATACGTTATAACGATATAGTTTATAACGTTATACGTTATATCGTTATCGTATATAACGTTATACGTTATATCGTTATCGTATATAACGTTATACGTCATATGGATATAGCATATAACGTTATACGTTATAACGATATAGTTTATAACGTTATACGTTATATCGTTATCGTATATAACGTTATACGTCATATGGATATAGCATATAACGTTATACGTTATAACGATATAGTTTATAACGTTATACGTTATATCGTTATCGTATATAACGTTATACGTTATATCGTTATCGTATATAACGTTATACGTTATATCGTAATACTACATAACGTTATACGTTATATCGTAATACTACATAACGTTATACGTTATATCGTTATAGTATATAACGTTTTACGTTATATCGTTATGGTATAACGTTATGCGTTATATCCTAATCGTATATAACGTTATACGTTATATCGTTATCGTATATAACGTTTTACGTTATATCGTTATGGTATATAACGTTATGCGTTATATCGCTATCGTATATAACGTTATGCGTTATATCGTTATCGTATATAACGTTATACGTTATATCGTAATACTACATAACGTTATACGTTATATCGTAATACTACATAACGTTATACGTTATATCGTTATAGTATATAACGTTTTACGTTATATCGTTATGGTATATAACGTTATGCGTTATATCGCTATCGTATATAACGTTATACGTTATATCGTTATCGTATATAACGTTATACGGTATATCGTTATAGTTTATATCGTTATACGTTATATCGTTATCGTATATAACGTTTTACGTTATATGGATATAGCATATAACGTTATACGTTATATCGTAATACTACATAACGTTATACGTTATATCGTTATCGTATATAACGTTATACGTTATATCGTTATAGTATATAACGTTATACGTTATATCGTTACAGTATATAACGTTATGCGTTATATCGCTATCGTATATAACGTTTTACGTTATATCGTTATAGTATATAACGTTTTACGTTATATCGTTATAGTATATAACGTTATACGTTATGTCGTAATACTACATAACGTTATACGTTATATCGTAATACTACATAACGTTATACGTTATACCGTAATACTACATAACGTTATACGTTATATCGTTTTCGTATATAACGTTATACGTTATATCGTTACAGTATATAACGTTATACGTTATATCGTTATAGCATATAACGTTATACGTTATATCGATATAGTATATAACGTTATACGTCATATGGATATAGCATATAACGTTATACGTTATAACGATATAGTTTATAACGTTATACGTTATATCGTTATCGTATATAACGTTTTACGTTATATCGTTATAGTATATAACGTTTTACGTTATATCGTTATGGTATAAAACGTTATGCGTTATATCGTTATCGTATATAACGTTATACGTTATATCGTAATACTACATAACGTTATACGTTATATCGTAATACTACATAACGTTATACGTTATATCGTTATAGTATATAACGTTTTACGTTATATCGTTATGGTATATAACGTTATGCGTTATATCGCTATCGTATATAACGTTATACGTTATATCGTTATCGTATATAACGTTATACGTTATATCGATATAGTATATAACGTTATACTTTATATCGTTATAGTACATAACGTTATACGTTATATCGTTATCGTATATAACGTTATACGTTATATCGTTATCGTACATAACTTTATACGTTATATCGCTATCGTATATAACGTTATACGTTATATCGTTATCGTATATAACGTTTTACGTTATATCGTTGTAGTACATAACGTTATACGTTATATCGTTATCGTATATAACGTTATACGTTATATCGCTATCGTATATAACGTTATACGTTATATCGTTATCGTATATAACGTTATACGTTATATCGTTATCGTATATAACGTTATACGTTATATCGCTATCGTATATAACGTTATACGTTATATCGTTATAGTATATAACGTTATACGGTATATCGCTATCGTATATAACGTTATACGTTATATCGTTATCGTATATAACGTTATACGTTATAATGATATAGTTTTTATCGTTATACGTTATAACGATATAGTTTATAACGTTATACGCTATATCGTTATCGTATATAACGTTATACGTTATATCGTTATCGTATATAACGTTTTACGTTATATCGTTATAGTATATAACGTTTTACGTTATATCGTTATGGTATATAATGTTATGCGTTATATCGTTATCGTATATAACGTTATACGTTATATCGTAATACTACATAACGTTATACGTTATATCGTAATACTACATAACGTTATACGTTATATCGTTATCGTATATAACGTTATACGTTATATCGTTATAGTACATAACGTTATACGTTATATCGTTATCGTATATAACGTTATACATTATATCGATATAGTATATAACGTTATACGTTATAACGATATAGTTTATAACGTTATACGCTATATCGTTATCGTATATAACGTTATACGTTATATCGTTATCGTATATAACGTTTTACGTTATATCGTTATAGTATATAACGTTTTACGTTATATCGTTATGGTATATAATGTTATGCGTTATATCGTTATCGTATATAACGTTATACGTTATATCGTAATACTACATAACGTTATACGTTATATCGTAATACTACATAACGTTATACGTTATATCGTTATCGTATATAACGTTATACGTTATATCGTTACAGTATATAACGTTATACGTTATATCGTTACAGCATATAACGTTATACGTTATATCGATATAGTATATAACGTTATACGTCATATGGATATAGCATATAACGTTATACGTTATAACGATATAGTTTATAACGTTATACGTTATATCGTTATCGTATATAACGTTATACGTTATATCGTTATCGTATATAACGTTTTACGTTATATCGTTATAGTATATAACGTTTTACGTTATATCGTTATGGTATATAACGTTATGCGTTATATCGTTATCGTATATAACGTTATACGTTATATCGTAATACTACATAACGTTATACGTTATATCGTAATACTACATAACGTTATACGTTATATCGTTATAGTATATAACGTTTTACGTTATATCGTTATCGTATATAACGTTATACGTTATATCGTTATCGTATATAACTTTATACGTTATATCGCTATCGTATATAACGTTATACGTTATATCGTTATCGTATATAACGTTTTACGTTATATCGTTGTAGTACATAACGTTATACGTTATATCGTTATCGTATATAACGTTATACGTTATATCGCTATCGTATATAACGTTATACGTTATATCGTTATCGTATATAACGTTATACGTTATATCGTTATCGTATATAACGTTATACGTTATATCGCTATCGTATATAACGTTATACGTTATATCGTTATAGTATATAACGTTATACGTTATATCGCTATCGTATATAACGTTATACGTTACATCGTTATCGTATATAACGTTTTACGTTATATCGTTATGGTATATAACGTTATGCGTTATATCGTTATCGTATATAACGTTATACGTTATATCGTAATACTACATAACGTTATACGTTATATCGTAATACTACATAACGTTATACGTTATATCGTTATAGTATATAACGTTTTACGTTATATCGTTATGGTATATAACGTTATGCGTTATATCGCTATCGTATATAACGTTATACGTTATATCGTTATCGTATATAACGTTATACGTTATATCGATATAGTATATAACGTTATACTTTATATCGTTATAGTACATAACGTTATACGTTATATCGTTATCGTATATAACGTTATACGTTATATCGTTATCGTATATAACGTTATACGTTACATCGTTATCGTATATAACGTTTTACGTTATATCGCTATAGTATATAACGTTTTACGTTATATCGTTATCGTATATAACGTTATACGTTATATCGTAATACTACATAACGTTATACGTTATATCGTAATACTACATAACGTTATACGTTATATCGTTATAGTATATAACGTTTTACGTTATATCGTTATGGTATATAACGTTATGCGTTATATCGCTATCGTATATAACGTTATACGTTATATCGTTATCGTATATAACGTTATACGTTATATCGATATAGTATATAACGTTATACTTTATATCGTTATAGTACATAACGTTATACGTTATATCGTTATCGTATATAACGTTATACGTTATATCGTTATCGTATATAACGTTATACGTTATATCGCTATCGTATATAACGTTATACGTTACATCGTTATCGTATATAACGTTATACGGTATATCGTTATAGTTTATAACGTTATACGTTATATCGTTATCGTATATAACGTTTTACGTTATATCGTTATAGTACATAACGTTATACGTTATATCGTTATCGTATATAACGTTATACATTATATCGATATAGTATATAACGTTATACGTTATAACGATATAGTTTATAACGTTATACGCTATATCGTTATCGTATATAACGTTATACGTTATATCGTTATCGTATATAACGTTTTACGTTATATCGTTATAGTATATAACGTTTTACGTTATATCGTTATGGTATATAATGTTATGCGTTATATCGTTATCGTATATAACGTTATACGTTATATCGTAATACTACATAACGTTATACGTTATATCGTAATACTACATAACGTTATACGTTATATCGTTATCGTATATAACGTTATACGTTATATCGTTACAGTATATAACGTTATACGTTATATCGTTACAGCATATAACGTTATACGTTATATCGATATAGTATATAACGTTATACGTCATATGGATATAGCATATAACGTTATACGTTATAACGATATAGTTTATAACGTTATACGTTATATCGTTATCGTATATAACGTTATACGTTATATCGTTATCGTATATAACGTTTTACGTTATATCGTTATAGTATATAACGTTTTACGTTATATCGTTATGGTATATAACGTTATGCGTTATATCGTTATCGTATATAACGTTATACGTTATATCGTAATACTACATAACGTTATACGTTATATCGTAATACTACATAACGTTATACGTTATATCGTTATAGTATATAACGTTTTACGTTATATCGTTATGGTATATAACGTTATGCGTTATATCGCTATCGTATATAACGTTATACGTTATATCGTTATCGTATATAACGTTATACGTTATATCGATATAGTATATAACGTTATACTTTATATCGTTATAGTACATAACGTTATACGTTATATCGTTATCGTATATAACGTTATACGTTATATCGTTATCGTATATAACTTTATACGTTATATCGCTATCGTATATAACGTTATACGTTATATCGTTATCGTATATAACGTTTTACGTTATATCGTTGTAGTACATAACGTTATACGTTATATCGTTATCGTATATAACGTTATACGTTATATCGCTATCGTATATAACGTTATACGTTATATCGTTATCGTATATAACGTTATACGTTATATCGTTATCGTATATAACGTTATACGTTATATCGCTATCGTATATAACGTTATACGTTATATCGTTATAGTATATAACGTTATACGTTATATCGCTATCGTATATAACGTTATACGTTACATCGTTATCGTATATAACGTTTTACGTTATATCGTTATGGTATATAACGTTATGCGTTATATCGTTATCGTATATAACGTTATACGTTATATCGTAATACTACATAACGTTATACGTTATATCGTAATACTACATAACGTTATACGTTATATCGTTATAGTATATAACGTTTTACGTTATATCGTTATGGTATATAACGTTATGCGTTATATCGCTATCGTATATAACGTTATACGTTATATCGTTATCGTATATAACGTTATACGTTATATCGATATAGTATATAACGTTATACTTTATATCGTTATAGTACATAACGTTATACGTTATATCGTTATCGTATATAACGTTATACGTTATATCGTTATCGTATATAACGTTATACGTTACATCGTTATCGTATATAACGTTTTACGTTATATCGCTATAGTATATAACGTTTTACGTTATATCGTTATCGTATATAACGTTATACGTTATATCGTAATACTACATAACGTTATACGTTATATCGTAATACTACATAACGTTATACGTTATATCGTTATAGTATATAACGTTTTACGTTATATCGTTATGGTATATAACGTTATGCGTTATATCGCTATCGTATATAACGTTATACGTTATATCGTTATCGTATATAACGTTATACGTTATATCGATATAGTATATAACGTTATACTTTATATCGTTATAGTACATAACGTTATACGTTATATCGTTATCGTATATAACGTTATACGTTATATCGTTATCGTATATAACGTTATACGTTATATCGCTATCGTATATAACGTTATACGTTACATCGTTATCGTATATAACGTTATACGGTATATCGTTATAGTTTATAACGTTATACGTTATATCGTTATCGTATATAACGTTTTACGTTATATCGTTATAGTACATAACGTTATACGTTATATCGTTATCGTATATAACGTTATACGTTATATCGCTATCGTATATAACGTTATACGTTATATCGTTATCGTATATAACGTTATACGTTATATCGTTACAGTATATAACGTTATACGTTATATCGTTATAGCATATAACGTTATACGTTATATCGATATAGTATATAACGTTATACGTTATATGGATATAGCATATAACGTTATACGTTATAACGATATAGTTTATAACGTTATACGTTATATCGTTATCGTATATAACGTTATACGTTATATCGTTATCGTATATAACGTTATACGTTATATCGTTCTCGTATATAACGTTTTACGTTATATCGTTATAGTATATAACGTTAAACGTTATATCGATATAGTATATAACGTTATACGTTATATCGTTATAGTACATAATGTTATACGTTATATCGTTATCGTATATAACGTTATACATTATATCGATATAGTATATAACGTTATACGTTATACCGTTATCGTATATAACGTTATACATTATATCGTTATCGTATATAACGTTTTACGTTATATCGTTATAGTATATAACGTTTTACGTTATATCGTTATGGTATATAACGTTATGCGTTATATCGTTATCGTATATAACGTTATACGTTATATCGTTATCGTATATAACGTTTTACGTTATATCGTTATAGTATATAACGTTTTACGTTATATCGTTATGGTATATAATGTTATGCGTTATATCGTTATCGTATATAACGTTATACGTTATATCGTAATACTACATAACGTTATACGTTATATCGTAATACTACATAACGTTATACGTTATATCGTTATAGTATATAACGTTTTACGTTATATCGTTATGGTATATAACGTTATGCGTTATATCCTAATCGTATATAACGTTATACGTTATATCGTTATCGTATATAACGTTATACGTTATATCGATATAGTATATAACGTTATACGTTATATCGTTATCGTATATAACGTTATACGTTATATCGTTACAGTATATAACGTTATACGTTATATCGTTATAGCATATAACGTTATACGTTATATCGATATAGTATATAACGTTATACGTCATATGGATATAGCATATAACGTTATACGTTATAACGATATAGTTTATAACGTTATGCGTTATATCGTTATCGTATATAACGTTATACGTTATATCGTAATACTACATAACGTTATACGTTATATCGTAATACTACATAACGTTATACGTTATATCGTTATAGTATATAACGTTTTACGTTATATCGTTATGGTATATAACGTTATGCGTTATATCCTAATCGTATATAACGTTATACGTTATATCGTTATCGTATATAACGTTATACGTTATATCGATATAGTATATAACGTTATACGTTATATCGTTATCGTATATAACGTTATACGTTATATCGTTACAGTATATAACGTTATACGTTATATCGTTATAGCATATAACGTTATACGTTATATCGATATAGTATATAACGTTATACGTCATATGGATATAGCATATAACGTTATACGTTATAACGATATAGTTTATAACGTTATGCGTTATATCGTTATCGTATATAACGTTTTACGTTATATCGTAATACTACATAACGTTATACGTTATATCGTAATACTACATAACGTTATACGTTATATCGATATAGTATATAACGTTAAACGTTATATCGATATAGTATATAACGTTATACGTTATATCGTTATAGTACATAACGTTATACGTTATATCGTTATCGTATATAACGTTATACGTTATGTCGTAATACTACATAACGTTATACGTTATATCGTAATACTACATAACGTTATACGTTATACCGTAATACTACATAACGTTATACGTTATATCGTTATCGTATATAACGTTATACGTTATATCGTTACAGTATATAACGTTATACGTTATATCGTTATAGCATATAACGTTATACGTTATATCGATATAGTATATAACGTTATACGTCATATGGATATAGCATATAACGTTATACGTTATAACGATATAGTTTATAACGTTATACGTTATATCGTTATCGTATATAACGTTTTACGTTATATCGTTATAGTATATAACGTTTTACGTTATATCGTTATGGTATATAACGTTATGCGTTATATCGTTATCGTATATAACGTTATACGTTATATCGTGATACTACATAACGTTATACGTTATATCGTAATACTACATAACGTTATACGTTATATCGTTATAGTATATAACGTTTTACGTTATATCGTTATGGTATATAACGTTATGCGTTATATCGCTATTGTATATAACGTTATACTTTATATCGTTATAGTACATAACGTTATACGTTATATCGTTATCGTATATAACGTTATACGTTATATCGTTATCGTATATAACTTTATACGTTATATCGCTATCGTATATAACGTTATACGTTATATCGTTATCGTATATAACGTTTTACGTTATATCGTTGTAGTACATAACGTTATACGTTATATCGTTATCGTATATAACGTTATACGTTATATCGCTATCGTATATAACGTTATACGTTATATCGTTATCGTATATAACGTTATACGTTATATCGTTATCGTATATAACGTTATACGTTATATCGCTATCGTATATAACGTTATACGTTATATCGTTATAGTATATAACGTTATACGGTATATCGCTATCGTATATAACGTTATACGTTATATCGTTATCGTATATAACGTTATACGTTATATCGTTATAGTACATAACGTTATACGTTATATCGTTATCGTATATAACGTTATACATTATATCGATATAGTATATAACGTTATACGTTATAACGATATAGTTTATAACGTTATACGCTATATCGTTATCGTATATAACGTTATACGTTATATCGTTATCGTATATAACGTTTTACGTTATATCGTTATAGTATATAACGTTTTACGTTATATCGTTATGGTATATAATGTTATGCGTTATATCGTTATCGTATATAACGTTATACGTTATATCGTAATACTACATAACGTTATACGTTATATCGTAATACTACATAACGTTATACGTTATATCGTTATCGTATATAACGTTATACGTTATATCGATATAGTATATAACGTTATACTTTATATCGTTATAGTACATAACGTTATACGTTATATCGTTATCGTATATAACGTTATACGTTATATCGTTATCGTATATAACTTTATACGTTATATCGCTATCGTATATAACGTTATACGTTATATCGTTATCGTATATAACGTTTTACGTTATATCGTTGTAGTACATAACGTTATACGTTATATCGTTATCGTATATAACGTTATACGTTATATCGCTATCGTATATAACGTTATACGTTATATCGTTATCGTATATAACGTTATACGTTATATCGTTATCGTATATAACGTTATACGTTATATCGCTATCGTATATAACGTTATACGTTATATCGTTATAGTATATAACGTTATACGGTATATCGCTATCGTATATAACGTTATACGTTATATCGTTATCGTATATAACGTTATACGTTATAACGATATAGTTTTTATCGTTATACGTTATATCGTTATCGTATATAACGTTATACGTTATATCGTTATAGTACATAACGTTATACGTTATATCGTTATCGTATATAACGTTATACGTTATATCGTTATCGTATATAACTTTATACGTTATATCGCTATCGTATATAACGTTATACGTTATATCGTTATCGTATATAACGTTTTACGTTATATCGTTGTAGTACATAACGTTATACGTTATATCGTTATCGTATATAACGTTATACGTTATATCGCTATCGTATATAACGTTATACGTTATATCGTTATCGTATATAACGTTATACGTTATATCGTTATCGTATATAACGTTATACGTTATATCGCTATCGTATATAACGTTATACGTTATATCGTTATAGTATATAACGTTATACGGTATATCGCTATCGTATATAACGTTATACGTTATATCGTTATCGTATATAACGTTATACGTTATATCGTTATCGTATATAACGTTATACATTATATCGATATAGTATATAACGTTATACGTTATAACGATATAGTTTATAACGTTATACGCTATATCGTTATCGTATATAACGTTATACGTTATATCGTTATCGTATATAACGTTTTACGTTATATCGTTATAGTATATAACGTTTTACGTTATATCGTTATGGTATATAATGTTATGCGTTATATCGTTATCGTATATAACGTTATACGTTATATCGTAATACTACATAACGTTATACGTTATATCGTAATACTACATAACGTTATACGTTATATCGTTATCGTATATAACGTTATACGTTATATCGTTATCGTATATAACGTTTTACGTTATATCGTTATAGTACATAACGTTTTACGTTATATCGTTATGGTATATAACGTTTTACGTTATATCGTTATGGTATATAACGTTATGCGTTATATCGTTATCGTATATAACGTTATACGTCATATCGTAATACTACATAACGTTATACGTTATATCGTAATACTACATAACGTTATACGTTATATCGTTATAGTATATAACGTTTTACGTTATATCGTTATGGTATATAACGTTATGCGTTATATCGCTATCGTATATAACGTTATACGATATATCGTTATCGTATATAACGTTATACGTTATATCGATATAGTATATAACGTTATACTTTATATCGTTATAGTACATAACGTTATACGTTATATCGTTATCGTATATAACGTTATACGTTATAACGATATAGTTTTTAACGTTATACGTTATATCGTTATCGTATATAACGTTATACGTTATATCGTTATAGTACATAACGTTATACGTTATATCGTTATCGTATATAACGTTATACATTATATCGATATAGTATATAACGTTATACGTTATATCGTTATCGTATATAACGTTATACGTTATATCGTTATAGTATATAACGTTATACGTTATATTGTTACAGTATATAACGTTATACGTTATATCGTTATAGCATATAACGTTATACGTTATATCGATATAGTATATAACGTTATACGTTATATCGTAATACTACATAACGTTATACGTTATATCGTAATACTACATAACGTTATACGTTATATCGTTATCGTATATAACGTTATACGTTATATCGTTACAGTATATAACGTTATACGTTATATCGATATAGTATATAACGTTATACGTCATATGGATATAGCATATAACGTTATACGTTATAACGATATAGTTTATAACGTTATACGTTATATCGTTATCGTATATAACGTTATACGTTATATCGTTATCGTATATAACGTTTTACGTTATATCGTTATAGTACATAACGTTTTACGTTATATCGTTATGGTATATAACGTTTTACGTTATATCGTTATGGTATATAACGTTATGCGTTATATCGTTATCGTATATAACGTTATACGTTATATCGTAATACTACATAACGTTATACGTTATATCGTAATACTACATAACGTTATACGTTATATCGTTATAGTATATAACGTTATACTTTATATCGTTATAGTACATAACGTTATACGTTATATCTTTATCGTATATAACGTTATACGTTATAACGATATAGTTTTTAACGTTATACGTTATATCGTTATCGTATATAACGTTATACGTTATATCGTTATAGTACATAACGTTATACGTTATATCGTTATCGTATATAACGTTATACATTATATCGATATAGTATATAACGTTATACGTTATATCGTTATCGTATATAACGTTATACGTTATATCGTTATAGTATATAACGTTATACGTTATATTGTTACAGTATATAACGTTATACGTTATATCGTTATAGCATATAACGTTATACGTTATATCGATATAGTATATAGCGTTATACGTTATATCGTTATCGTATATAACGTTATACGTTATATCGTTATCGTATATAACGTTTTACGTTATATCGTTATAGTATATAACGTTAAACGTTATATCGATATAGTATATAACGTTATACGTTATATCGTTATAGTACATAACGTTATACGTTATATCGTTATCGTATATAACGTTATACGTTATATCGCTATCGTATATAACGTTATACGTTATATCGTTATAGTATATAACGTTTTACGTTATATCGTTATGGTATATAACGTTATGCGTTATATCGTTATCGTATATAACGTTATACGTTATATCGATGTCGTATATAACGTTTTACGTTATATCGTTATAGTATATAACGTTATACGTTATATCGTTATAGTACATAACGTTATACGTTATATCGTTATAGTATATAACGTTTTACGTTATATCGTTATGGTATATAACGTTATGCGTTATATCGCTATCGTATATAACGTTATACGTTATATCGTTATCGTATATAACGTTTTACGTTATATCGTTGTAGTACATAACGTTATACGTTATATCGTTATCGTATATAACGTTATACGTTATATCGCTATCGTATATAACGTTATACGTTATATCGTTATCGTATATAACGTTATACGTTATATCGTTATCGTATATAACGTTATACGTTATATCGCTATCGTATATAACGTTATACGTTATATCGTTATAGTATATAACGTTATACGGTATATCGTTATCGTATATAACGTTATACGTTATATCGTTATCGTATATAACGTTTTACGTTATATCGTTATAGTACATAACGTTTTACGTTATATCGTTATGGTATATAACGTTTTACGTTATATCGTTATGGTATATAACGTTATGCGTTATATCGTTATCGTATATAACGTTATACGTTATATCGTAATACTACATAACGTTATACGTTATATCGTAATACTACATAACGTTATACGTTATATCGTTATAGTATATAACGTTTTACGTTATATCGTTATGGTATATAACGTTATGCGTTATATCGCTATCGTATATAACGTTATACGTTATATCGTTATCGTATATAACGTTATACGTTATATCGATATAGTATATAACGTTATACTTTATATCGTTATAGTACATAACGTTATACGTTATATCGTTATCGTATATAACGTTATACGTTATAACGATATAGTTTTTAACGTTATACGTTATATCGTTATAGTACATAACGTTATACGTTATATCGTTATCGTATATAACGTTATACGTTATATCGCTATCGTATATAACGTTATACGTTATATCGTTATAGTATATAACGTTTTACGTTATATCGTTATGGTATATAACGTTATGCGTTATATCGTTATCGTATATAACGTTATACGTTATATCGATGTCGTATATAACGTTTTACGTTATATCGTTATAGTATATAACGTTATACGGTATATCGTTATCGTATATAACGTTATACGTTATATCGTTATAGTATATAACGTTTTACGTTATATCGTTATGGTATATAACGTTATGCGTTATATCGTTATCGTATATAACGTTATACGTTATATCGATGTCGTATATAACGTTTTACGTTATATCGTTATAGTATATAACGTTATGCGTTATATCGTTATCGTATATAACGTTATACGTTATATCGTAATACTACATAACGTTATACGTTATATCGTAATACTACATAACGTTATACGTTATATCGTTATAGTATATAACGTTTTACGTTATATCGTTATGGTATATAACGTTATGCGTTATATCGCTATCGTATATAACGTTATACGTTATATCGTTATCGTATATAACGTTATACGTTATATCGATATAGTATATAACGTTATACTTTATATCGTTATAGTACATAACGTTATACGTTATATCGTTATCGTATATAACGTTATACGTTATAACGATATAGTTTTTAACGTTATACGTTATATCGTTATAGTACATAACGTTATACGTTATATCGTTATCGTATATAACGTTATACGTTATATCGCTATCGTATATAACGTTATACGTTATATCGTTATAGTATATAACGTTTTACGTTATATCGTTATGGTATATAACGTTATGCGTTATATCGTTATCGTATATAACGTTATACGTTATATCGATGTCGTATATAACGTTTTACGTTATATCGTTATAGTATATAACGTTATACGTTATATCGTTATAGTACATAACGTTATACGTTATATCGTTATAGTATATAACGTTATACGTTATATCGTTATCGTATATAACGTTATACGTTATAACGATATAGTTTTTATCGTTATACGTTATATCGTTATCGTATATAACGTTATACGTTATATCGTTATAGTACATAATGTTATACGTTATATCGTTATCGTATATAACGTTATACATTATATCGATATAGTATATAACGTTATACGTTATAACGATATAGTTTATAACGTTATACGCTATATCGTTATCGTATATAACGTTATACGTTATATCGTTATCGTATATAACGTTTTACGTTATATCGTTATAGTATATAACGTTTTACGTTATATCGTTATGGTATAAAATGTTATGCGTTATATCGTTATCGTATATAACGTTATACGTTATATCGTAATACTACATAACGTTATACGTTATATCGTAATACTACATAACGTTATACGTTATATCGTTATCGTATATAACGTTATACGTTATATCGTTACAGTATATAACGTTATACGTTATATCGTTATAGCATATAACGTTATACGTTATATCGATATAGTATATAACGTTATACGTCATATGGATATAGCATATAACGTTATACGTTATAACGATATAGTTTATAACGTTATACGTTATATCGTTATCGTATATAACGTTATACGTTATATCGTTATCGTATATAACGTTTTACGTTATATCGTTATAGTACATAACGTTTTACGTTATATCGTTATGGTATATAACGTTTTACGTTATATCGTTATGGTATATAACGTTATGCGTTATATCGTTATCGTATATAACGTTATACCTTATATCGTAATACTACATAACGTTATACGTTATATCGTAATACTACATAACGTTATACGTTATATCGTTATAGTATATAACGTTTTACGTTATATCGTTATGGTATATAACGTTATGCGTTATATCGCTATCGTATATAACGTTATACGTTATATCGTTATCGTATATAACGTTATACGTTATATCGATATAGTATATAACGTTATACTTTATATCGTTATAGTACATAACGTTATACGTTATATCGTTATCGTATGTAACGTTATACGTTATAACGATATAGTTTTTAACGTTATACGTTATATCGTTATCGTATATAACGTTATACGTTATATCGTTATAGTACATAACGTTATACGTTATATCGTTATCGTATATAACGTTATACATTATATCGATATAGTATATAACGTTATACGTTATATCGTTATCGTATATAACGTTATACGTTATATCGTTATAGTATATAACGTTATACGTTATATTGTTACAGTATATAACGTTATACGTTATATCGTTATAGCATATAACGTTATACGTTATATCGATATAGTATATAACGTTATACGTTATATGGATATAGCATATAACGTTATACGTTATAACGATATAGTTTATAACGTTATACGTTATATCGTTATCGTATATAACGTTATACGTTATATCGTTATCGTATATAACGTTTTACGTTATATCGTTATAGTATATAACGTTATACGTTATATCGTTACAGTATATAACGTTATACGTTATATCGTTATAGCATATAACGTTATACGTTATATCGATATAGTATATAACGTTATACGTTATATGGATATAGCATATAACGTTATACGTTATAACGATATAGTTTATAACGTTATACGTTATATCGTTATCGTATATAACGTTATACGTTATATCGTTATCGTATATAACGTTTTACGTTATATCGTTATAGTATATAACGTTTTACGTTATATCGTTATGGTATATAATGTTATGCGTTATATCGTTATCGTATATAACGTTATACGTTATATCGTAATACTACATAACGTTATACGTTATATCGTAATACTACATAACGTTATACGTTATATCGTTATAGTATATAACGTTTTACGTTATATCGTTATGGTATATAACGTTTTACGTTATATCGTTATAGTATATAACGTTTTACGTTATATCGTTATGGTATATAATGTTATGCGTTATATCGTTATCGTATATAACGTTATACGTTATATCGTAATACTACATAACGTTATACGTTATATCGTAATACTACATAACGTTATACGTTATATCGTTATAGTATATAACGTTTTACGTTATATCGTTATGGTATATAACGTTATGCGTTATATCCTAATCGTATATAACGTTATACGTTATATCGTTATCGTATATAACGTTATACGTTATATCGATATAGTATATAACGTTATACGTTATATCGTTATCGTATATAACGTTATACGTTATATCGTTACAGTATATAACGTTATACGTTATATCGTTATAGCATATAACGTTATACGTTATATCGATATAGTATATAACGTTATACGTCATATGGATATAGCATATAACGTTATACGTTATAACGATATAGTTTATAACGTTATGCGTTATATCGTTATCGTATATAACGTTATACGTTATATCGTAATACTACATAACGTTATACGTTATATCGTAATACTACATAACGATATACGTTATATCGTTATAGTATATAACGTTTTACGTTATATCGTTATGGTATATAACGTTATGCGTTATATCGCTATCGTATATAACGTTATACGTTATATCGTTATCGTATATAACGTTATACGGTATATCGTTATAGTTTATATCGTTATACGTTATATCGTTATCGTATATAACGTTTTACGTTATATGGATATAGCATATAACGTTATACGTTATATCGTAATACTACATAACGTTATACGTTATATCGTTATCGTATATAACGTTATACGTTATATCGTTATAGTATATAACGTTATACGTTATATCGTTACAGTATATAACGTTATACGTTATATCGTTATAGCATATAACGTTATACGTTATATCGATATAGTATATAACGTTATACGTTATATGGATATAGCATATAACGTTATACGTTATAACGATATAGTTTATAACGTTATACGTTATATCGTTATCGTATATAACGTTATACGTTATATCGTTATCGTATATAACGTTTTACGTTATATCGTTATAGTATATAACGTTTTACGTTATATCGTTATGGTATATAATGTTATGCGTTATATCGTTATCGTATATAACGTTATACGTTATATCGTAATACTACATAACGTTATACGTTATATCGTAATACTACATAACGTTATACGTTATATCGTTATAGTATATAACGTTTTACGTTATATCGTTATGGTATATAACGTTATGCGTTATATCCTAATCGTATATAACGTTATACGTTATATCGTTACAGTATATAACGTTATACGTTATATCGTTATAGCATATAACGTTATACGTTATATCGATATAGTATATAACGTTATACGTCATATGGATATAGCATATAACGTTATACGTTATATCGATATAGTATATAACGTTATACGTTATATCGATATAGTATATAACGTTAAACGTTATATCGATATAGTATATAACGTTATACGTTATATCGTTATAGTACATAACGTTATACGTTATATCGTTATCGTATATAACGTTATACGTTATGTCGTAATACTACATAACGTTATACGTTATATCGTAATACTACATAACGTTATACGTTATACCGTAATACTACATAACGTTATACGTTATATCGTTATCGTATATAACGTTATACGTTATATCGTTACAGTATATAACGTTATACGTTATATCGTTATAGCATATAACGTTATACGTTATATCGATATAGTATATAACGTTATACGTCATATGGATATAGCATATAACGTTATACGTTATAACGATATAGTTTATAACGTTATACGTTATATCGTTATCGTATATAACGTTTTACGTTATATCGTTATAGTATATAACGTTTTACGTTATATCGTTATGGTATATAACGTTATGCGTTATATCGTTATCGTATATAACGTTATACGTTATATCGTAATACTACATAACGTTATACGTTATATCGTAATACTACATAACGTTATACGTTATATCGTTATAGTATATAACGTTTTACGTTATATCGTTATGGTATATAACGTTATGCGTTATATCGCTATTGTATATAACGTTATACGTTATATCGTTATCGTATATAACGTTATACGTTATATCGATATAGTATATAACGTTATACTTTATATCGTTATAGTACATAACGTTATACGTTATATCGTTTTCGTATATAACGTTATACGTTATATCGTTATCGTATATAACTTTATACGTTATATCGCTATCGTATATAACGTTATACGTTATATCGTTATCGTATATAACGTTTTACGTTATATCGTTGTAGTACATAACGTTATACGTTATATCGTTATCGTATATAACGTTATACGTTATATCGCTATCGTATATAACGTTATACGTTATATCGTTATCGTATATAACGTTATACGTTATATCGTTATCGTATATAACGTTATACGTTATATCGCTATCGTATATAACGTTATACGTTATATCGTTATAGTATATAACGTTATACGGTATATCGCTATCGTATATAACGTTATACGTTATATCGTTATCGTATATAACGTTATACGTTATAACGATATAGTTTTTATCGTTATACGTTATATCGTTATCGTATATAACGTTATACGTTATATCGTTATAGTACATAACGTTATACGTTATATCGTTATCGTATATAACGTTATACATTATATCGATATAGTATATAACGTTATACGTTATAACGATATAGTTTATAACGTTATACGCTATATCGTTATCGTATATAACGTTATACGTTATATCGTTATCGTATATAACGTTTTACGTTATATCGTTATAGTATATAACGTTTTACGTTATATCGTTATGGTATATAACGTTATGCGTTATATCGTTATCGTATATAACGTTATACGTTATATCGTAATACTACATAACGTTATACGTTATATCGTAATACTACATAACGTTATACGTTATATCGTTATAGTATATAACGTTTTACGTTATATCGTTATGGTATATAACGTTATGCGTTATATCGCTATCGTATATAACGTTATACGTTATATCGTTATCGTATATAACGTTATACGTTATATCGATATAGTATATAACGTTATACTTTATATCGTTATAGTACATAACGTTATACGTTATATCGTTATCGTATATAACGTTATACGTTATAACGATATAGTTTTTAACGTTATACGTTATATCGTTATAGTACATAACGTTATACGTTATATCGTTATCGTATATAACGTTATACGTTATATCGCTATCGTATATAACGTTATACGTTATATCGTTATAGTATATAACGTTTTACGTTATATCGTTATGGTATATAACGTTATGCGTTATATCGTTATCGTATATAACGTTATACGTTATATCGATGTCGTATATAACGTTTTACGTTATATCGTTATAGTATATAACGTTATACGTTATATCGTTATAGTACATAACGTTATACGTTATATCGTTATAGTATATAACGTTATACGTTATATCGTTATCGTATATAACGTTATACGTTATAACGATATAGTTTTTATCGTTATACGTTATATCGTTATCGTATATAACGTTATACGTTATATCGTTATAGTACATAATGTTATACGTTATATCGTTATCGTATATAACGTTATACATTATATCGATATAGTATATAACGTTATACGTTATAACGATATAGTTTATAACGTTATACGCTATATCGTTATCGTATATAACGTTATACGTTATATCGTTATCGTATATAACGTTTTACGTTATATCGTTATAGTATATAACGTTTTACGTTATATCGTTATGGTATAAAATGTTATGCGTTATATCGTTATCGTATATAACGTTATACGTTATATCGTAATACTACATAACGTTATACGTTATATCGTAATACTACATAACGTTATACGTTATATCGTTATCGTATATAACGTTATACGTTATATCGTTACAGTATATAACGTTATACGTTATATCGTTATAGCATATAACGTTATACGTTATATCGATATAGTATATAACGTTATACGTCATATGGATATAGCATATAACGTTATACGTTATAACGATATAGTTTATAACGTTATACGTTATATCGTTATCGTATATAACGTTATACGTTATATCGTTATCGTATATAACGTTTTACGTTATATCGTTATAGTACATAACGTTTTACGTTATATCGTTATGGTATATAACGTTTTACGTTATATCGTTATGGTATATAACGTTATGCGTTATATCGTTATCGTATATAACGTTATACGTTATATCGTAATACTACATAACGTTATACGTTATATCGTAATACTACATAACGTTATACGTTATATCGTTATAGTATATAACGTTTTACGTTATATCGTTATGGTATATAACGTTATGCGTTATATCGCTATCGTATATAACGTTATACGTTATATCGTTATCGTATATAACGTTATACGTTATATCGATATAGTATATAACGTTATACTTTATATCGTTATAGTACATAACGTTATACGTTATATCGTTATCGTATGTAACGTTATACGTTATAACGATATAGTTTTTAACGTTATACGTTATATCGTTATCGTATATAACGTTATACGTTATATCGTTATAGTACATAACGTTATACGTTATATCGTTATCGTATATAACGTTATACATTATATCGATATAGTATATAACGTTATACGTTATATCGTTATCGTATATAACGTTATACGTTATATCGTTATAGTATATAACGTTATACGTTATATTGTTACAGTATATAACGTTATACGTTATATCGTTATAGCATATAACGTTATACGTTATATCGATATAGTATATAACGTTATACGTTATATGGATATAGCATATAACGTTATACGTTATAACGATATAGTTTATAACGTTATACGTTATATCGTTATCGTATATAACGTTATACGTTATATCGTTATCGTATATAACGTTTTACGTTATATCGTTATAGTATATAACGTTATACGTTATATCGTTACAGTATATAACGTTATACGTTATATCGTTATAGCATATAACGTTATACGTTATATCGATATAGTATATAACGTTATACGTTATATGGATATAGCATATAACGTTATACGTTATAACGATATAGTTTATAACGTTATACGTTATATCGTTATCGTATATAACGTTATACGTTATATCGTTATCGTATATAACGTTTTACGTTATATCGTTATCGTATATAACGTTATACGTTATATCGTTATCGTATATAACGTTTTACGTTATATCGTTATAGTATATAACGTTTTACGTTATATCGTTATGGTATATAATGTTATGCGTTATATCGTTATCGTATATAACGTTTTACGTTATATCGTTATGGTATATAACGTTATGCGTTATATCGCTATCGTATATAACGTTATACGTTATATCGTTATCGTATATAACGTTATACGTTATATCGATATAGTATATAACGTTATACGTTATATCGTTATAGCATATAACGTTATACGTTATATCGATATAGTATATAACGTTATACGTTATATGGATATAGCATATAACGTTATACGTTATAACGATATAGTTTATAACGTTATACGTTATATCGTTATCGTATATAACGTTATACGTTATATCGTTATCGTATATAACGTTTTACGTTATATCGTTATAGTATATAACGTTTTACGTTATATCGTTATGGTATATAATGTTATGCGTTATATCGTTATCGTATATAACGTTATACGTTATATCGTAATACTACATAACGTTATACGTTATATCGTAATACTACATAACGTTATACGTTATATCGTTATAGTATATAACGTTTTACGTTATATCGTTATGGTATATAACGTTTTACGTTATATCGTTATAGTATATAACGTTTTACGTTATATCGTTATGGTATATAATGTTATGCGTTATATCGTTATCGTATATAACGTTATACGTTATATCGTAATACTACATAACGTTATACGTTATATCGTAATACTACATAACGTTATACGTTATATCGTTATAGTATATAACGTTTTACGTTATATCGTTATGGTATATAACGTTATGCGTTATATCCTAATCGTATATAACGTTATACGTTATATCGTTATCGTATATAACGTTATACGTTATATCGATATAGTATATAACGTTATACGTTATATCGTTATCGTATATAACGTTATACGTTATATCGTTACAGTATATAACGTTATACGTTATATCGTTATAGCATATAACGTTATACGTTATATCGATATAGTATATAACGTTATACGTCATATGGATATAGCATATAACGTTATACGTTATAACGATATAGTTTATAACGTTATGCGTTATATCGTTATCGTATATAACGTTATACGTTATATCGTAATACTACATAACGTTATACGTTATATCGTAATACTACATAACGTTATACGTTATATCGTTATAGTATATAACGTTTTACGTTATATCGTTATGGTATATAACGTTATGCGTTATATCGCTATCGTATATAACGTTATACGTTATATCGTTATAGTATATAACGTTATACGGTATATCGTTATAGTTTATATCGTTATACGTTATATCGTTATCGTATATAACGTTTTACGTTATATGGATATAGCATATAACGTTATACGTTATATCGTAATACTACATAACGTTATACGTTATATCGTTATCGTATATAACGTTATACGTTATATCGTTATAGTATATAACGTTATACGTTATATCGTTACAGTATATAACGTTATACGTTATATCGTTATAGCATATAACGTTATACGTTATATCGATATAGTATATAACGTTATACGTTATATGGATATAGCATATAACGTTATACGTTATAACGATATAGTTTATAACGTTATACGTTATATCGTTATCGTATATAACGTTATACGTTATATCGTTATCGTATATAACGTTTTACGTTATATCGTTATAGTATATAACGTTTTACGTTATATCGTTATGGTATATAATGTTATGCGTTATATCGTTATCGTATATAACGTTATACGTTATATCGTAATACTACATAACGTTATACGTTATATCGTAATACTACATAACGTTATACGTTATATCGTTATAGTATATAACGTTTTACGTTATATCGTTATGGTATATAACGTTATGCGTTATATCCTAATCGTATATAACGTTATACGTTATATCGTTATCGTATATAACGTTATACGTTATATCGATATAGTATATAACGTTATACGTTATATCGATATAGTATATAACGTTAAACGTTATATCGATATAGTATATAACGTTATACGTTATATCGTTATAATACATAACGTTATACGTTATATCGTTATCGTATATAACGTTATACGTTATGTCGTAATACTACATAACGTTATACGTTATATCGTAATACTACATAACGTTATACGTTATACCGTAATACTACATAACGTTATACGTTATATCGTTATCGTATATAACGTTATACGTTATATCGTTACAGTATATAACGTTATACGTTATATCGTTATAGCATATAACGTTATACGTTATATCGATATAGTATATAACGTTATACGTCATATGGATATAGCATATAACGTTATACGTTATAACGATATAGTTTATAACGTTATACGTTATATCGTTATCGTATATAACGTTTTACGTTATATCGTTATAGTATATAACGTTTTACGTTATATCGTTATGGTATATAACGTTATGCGTTATATCGTTATCGTATATAACGTTATACGTTATATCGTAATACTACATAACGTTATACGTTATATCGTAATACTACATAACGTTATACGTTATATCGTTATAGTATATAACGTTTTACGTTATATCGTTATGGTATATAACGTTATGCGTTATATCGCTATTGTATATAACGTTATACGTTATATCGTTATCGTATATAACGTTATACGTTATATCGATATAGTATATAACGTTATACTTTATATCGTTATAGTACATAACGTTATACGTTATATCGTTATCGTATATAACGTTATACGTTATATCGTTATCGTATATAACTTTATACGTTATATCGCTATTGTATATAACGTTATACGTTATATCGTTATCGTATATAACGTTTTACGTTATATCGTTGTAGTACATAACGTTATACGTTATATCGTTATCGTATATAACGTTATACGTTATATCGCTATCGTATATAACGTTATACGTTATATCGTTATCGTATATAACGTTATACGTTATATCGTTATCGTATATAACGTTATACGTTATATCGCTATCGTATATAACGTTATACGTTATATCGTTATAGTATATAACGTTATACGGTATATCGCTATCGTATATAACGTTATACGTTATATCGTTATCGTATATAACGTTATACGTTATAACGATATAGTTTTTATCGTTATACGTTATATCGTTATCGTATATAACGTTATACGTTATATCGTTATAGTACATAACGTTATACGTTATATCGTTATCGTATATAACGTTATACATTATATCGATATAGTATATAACGTTATACGTTATAACGATATAGTTTATAACGTTATACGCTATATCGTTATCGTATATAACGTTATACGTTATATCGTTATCGTATATAACGTTTTACGTTATATCGTTATAGTATATAACGTTTTACGTTATATCGTTATGGTATATAATGTTATGCGTTATATCGTTATCGTATATAACGTTATACGTTATATCGTAATACTACATAACGTTATACGTTATATCGTAATACTACATAACGTTATACGTTATATCGTTATCGTATATAACGTTATACGTTATATCGTTACAGTATATAACGTTATACGTTATATCGTTACAGCATATAACGTTATACGTTATATCGATATAGTATATAACGTTATACGTTATATGGATATAGCATATAACGTTATACGTTATAACGATATAGTTTATAACGTTATACGTTATATCGTTATCGTATATAACGTTATACGTTATATCGTTATCGTATATAACGTTTTACGTTATATCGTTATAGTATATAACGTTTTACGTTATATCGTTATGGTATATAACGTTATGCGTTATATCGTTATCGTATATAACGTTATACGTTATATCGTAATACTACATAACGTTATACGTTATATCGTAATACTACATAACGTTATACGTTATATCGCTATCGTATATAACGTTATACGTTATATCGTTATAGTATATAACGTTATACGGTATATCGCTATCGTATATAACGTTATACGTTATATCGTTATCGTATATAACGTTATACGTTATAACTATATAGTTTTTATCGTTATACGTTATATCGTTATCGTATATAACGTTATACGTTATATCGTTATAGTACATAACGTTATACGTTATATCGTTATCGTATATAACGTTTTACGTTATATCGTTATAGTTTATAACGTTATACGTTATATCGTTATCGTATATAACGTTATACGTTATATCGTTATCGTGTATAACGTTTTACGTTATATCGTTATAGTACATAACGTTTTACGTTATATCGTTATGGTATATAACGTTTTACGTTATATCGTTATAGTATATAACGTTTTACGTTATATCGTTATGGTATATAATGTTATGCGTTATATCGTTATCGTATATAACGTTATACGTTATATCGTAATACTACATAACGTTATACGTTATATCGTAATACTACATAACGTTATACGTTATATCGTTATAGTATATAACGTTTTACGTTATATCGTTATGGTATATAACGTTATGCGTTATATCCTAATCGTATATAACGTTATACGTTATATCGTTATCGTATATAACGTTATACGTTATATCGATATAGTATATAACGTTATACGTTATATCGTTATCGTATATAACGTTATACGTTATATCGTTACAGTATATAACGTTATACGTTATATCGTTATAGCATATAACGTTATACGTTATATCGATATAGTATATAACGTTATACGTCATATGGATATAGCATATAACGTTATACGTTATAACGATATAGTTTATAACGTTATGCGTTATATCGTTATCGTATATAACGTTATACGTTATATCGTAATACTACATAACGTTATACGTTATATCGTAATACTACATAACGTTATACGTTATATCGTTATAGTATATAACGTTTTACGTTATATCGTTATGGTATATAACGTTATGCGTTATATCGCTATCGTATATAACGTTATACGTTATATCGTTATCGTATATAACGTTATACGGTATATCGTTATAGTTTATATCGTTATACGTTATATCGTTATCGTATATAACGTATAACGTTATATGGATATAGCATATAACGTTATACGTTATATCGTAATACTACATAACGTTATACGTTATATCGTTATCGTATATAACGTTATACGTTATATCGTTATAGTATATAACGTTATACGTTATATCGTTACAGTATATAACGTTATACGTTATATCGTTATAGCATATAACGTTATACGTTATATCGATATAGTATATAACGTTATACGTTATATGGATATAGCATATAACGTTATACGTTATAACGATATAGTTTATAACGTTATACGTTATATCGTTATCGTATATAACGTTATACGTTATATCGTTATCGTATATAACGTTTTACGTTATATCGTTATAGTATATAACGTTTTACGTTATATCGTTATGGTATATAATGTTATGCGTTATATCGTTATCGTATATAACGTTATACGTTATATCGTAATACTACATAACGTTATACGTTATATCGTAATACTACATAACGTTATACGTTATATCGTTATAGTATATAACGTTTTACGTTATATCGTTATGGTATATAACGTTATGCGTTATATCCTAATCGTATATAACGTTATACGTTATATCGTTATCGTATATAACGTTATACGTTATATCGATATAGTATATAACGTTATACGTTATATCGATATAGTATATAACGTTAAACGTTATATCGATATAGTATATAACGTTATACGTTATATCGTTATAATACATAACGTTATACGTTATATCGTTATCGTATATAACGTTATACGTTATGTCGTAATACTACATAACGTTATACGTTATATCGTAATACTACATAACGTTATACGTTATACCGTAATACTACATAACGTTATACGTTATATCGTTATCGTATATAACGTTATACGTTATATCGTTACAGTATATAACGTTATACGTTATATCGTTATAGCATATAACGTTATACGTTATATCGATATAGTATATAACGTTATACGTCATATGGATATAGCATATAACGTTATACGTTATAACGATATAGTTTATAACGTTATACGTTATATCGTTATCGTATATAACGTTTTACGTTATATCGTTATAGTATATAACGTTTTACGTTATATCGTTATGGTATATAACGTTATGCGTTATATCGTTATCGTATATAACGTTATACGTTATATCGTAATACTACATAACGTTATACGTTATATCGTAATACTACATAACGTTATACGTTATATCGTTATAGTATATAACGTTTTACGTTATATCGTTATGGTATATAACGTTATGCGTTATATCGCTATTGTATATAACGTTATACGTTATATCGTTATCGTATATAACGTTATACGTTATATCGATATAGTATATAACGTTATACTTTATATCGTTATAGTACATAACGTTATACGTTATATCGTTATCGTATATAACGTTATACGTTATATCGTTATCGTATATAACTTTATACGTTATATCGCTATTGTATATAACGTTATACGTTATATCGTTATCGTATATAACGTTTTACGTTATATCGTTGTAGTACATAACGTTATACGTTATATCGTTATCGTATATAACGTTATACGTTATATCGCTATCGTATATAACGTTATACGTTATATCGTTATCGTATATAACGTTATACGTTATATCGTTATCGTATATAACGTTATACGTTATATCGCTATCGTATATAACGTTATACGTTATATCGTTATAGTATATAACGTTATACGGTATATCGCTATCGTATATAACGTTATACGTTATATCGTTATCGTATATAACGTTATACGTTATAACGATATAGTTTTTATCGTTATACGTTATATCGTTATCGTATATAACGTTATACGTTATATCGTTATAGTACATAACGTTATACGTTATATCGTTATCGTATATAACGTTATACATTATATCGATATAGTATATAACGTTATACGTTATAACGATATAGTTTATAACGTTATACGCTATATCGTTATCGTATATAACGTTATACGTTATATCGTTATCGTATATAACGTTTTACGTTATATCGTTATAGTATATAACGTTTTACGTTATATCGTTATGGTATATAATGTTATGCGTTATATCGTTATCGTATATAACGTTATACGTTATATCGTAATACTACATAACGTTATACGTTATATCGTAATACTACATAACGTTATACGTTATATCGTTATCGTATATAACGTTATACGTTATATCGTTACAGTATATAACGTTATACGTTATATCGTTACAGCATATAACGTTATACGTTATATCGATATAGTATATAACGTTATACGTCATATGGATATAGCATATAACGTTATACGTTATAACGATATAGTTTATAACGTTATACGTTATATCGTTATCGTATATAACGTTATACGTTATATCGTTATCGTATATAACGTTTTACGTTATATCGTTATAGTATATAACGTTTTACGTTATATCGTTATGGTATATAACGTTATGCGTTATATCGTTATCGTATATAACGTTATACGTTATATCGTAATACTACATAACGTTATACGTTATATCGTAATACTACATAACGTTATACGTTATATCGCTATCGTATATAACGTTATACGTTATATCGTTATAGTATATAACGTTATACGGTATATCGCTATCGTATATAACGTTATACGTTATATCGTTATCGTATATAACGTTATACGTTATAACTATATAGTTTTTATCGTTATACGTTATATCGTTATCGTATATAACGTTATACGTTATATCGTTATAGTACATAACGTTATACGTTATATCGTTATCGTATATAACGTTTTACGTTATATCGTTATAGTTTATAACGTTATACGTTATATCGTTATCGTATATAACGTTATACGTTATATCGTTATCGTGTATAACGTTTTACGTTATATCGTTATAGTACATAACGTTTTACGTTATATCGTTATGGTATATAACGTTTTACGTTATATCGTTATGGTATATAACGTTATGCGTTATATCGTTATCGTATATAACGTTATACGTTATATCGTAATACTACATAACGTTATACGTTATATCGTAATACTACATAACGTTATACGTTATATCGTTATAGTATATAACGGTTTACGTTATATCGTTATGGTATATAACGTTATGCGTTATATCGCTATCGTATATAACGTTATACGATATATCGTTATCGTATATAACGTTATACGTTATATCGATATAGTATATAACGTTATACTTTATATCGTTATAGTACATAACGTTATACGTTATATCGTTATCGTATATAACGTTATACGTTATAACGATATAGTTTTTAACGTTATACGTTATATCGTTATCGTATATAACGTTATACGTTATATCGTTATAGTACATAACGTTATACGTTATATCGTTATCGTATATAACGTTATACATTATATCGATATAGTATATAACGTTATACGTTATATCGTTATCGTATATAACGTTATACGTTATATCGTTATAGTATATAACGTTATACGTTATATTGTTACAGTATATAACGTTATACGTTATATCGTTATAGCATATAACGTTATACGTTATATCGATATAGTATATAACGTTATACGTTATATCGTTATCGTATATAACGTTATACGTTATATCGATGTCGTATATAACGTTTTACGTTATATCGTTATAGTATATAACGTTATACGTTATATCGTTATAGTACATAACGTTATACGTTATATCGTTATAGTATATAACGTTTTACGTTATATCGTTATGGTATATAACGTTATGCGTTATATCGCTATCGTATATAACGTTATACGTTATATCGTTATCGTATATAACGTTTTACGTTATATCGTTGTAGTACATAACGTTATACGTTATATCGTTATCGTATATAACGTTATACGTTATATCGCTATCGTATATAACGTTATACGTTATATCGTTATCGTATATAACGTTATACGTTATATCGTTATCGTATATAACGTTATACGTTATATCGCTATCGTATATAACGTTATACGTTATATCGTTATAGTATATAACGTTATACGGTATATCGTTATCGTATATAACGTTATACGTTATATCGTTATCGTATATAACGTTTTACGTTATATCGTTATAGTACATAACGTTTTACGTTATATCGTTATGGTATATAACGTTTTACGTTATATCGTTATGGTATATAACGTTATGCGTTATATCGTTATCGTATATAACGTTATACGTTATATCGTAATACTACATAACGTTATACGTTATATCGTAATACTACATAACGTTATACGTTATATCGTTATAGTATATAACGTTTTACGTTATATCGTTATGGTATATAACGTTATGCGTTATATCGCTATCGTATATAACGTTATACGTTATATCGTTATCGTGTATAACGTTATACGTTATATCGATATAGTATATAACGTTATACTTTATATCGTTATAGTACATAACGTTATACGTTATATCGTTATCGTATATAACGTTATACGTTATAACGATATAGTTTTTAACGTTATACGTTATATCGTTATCGTATATAACGTTATACGTTATATCGTTATAGTACATAACGTTATACGTTATATCGTTATCGTATATAACGTTATACATTATATCGATATAGTATATAACGTTATACGTTATATCGTTATCGTATATAACGTTATACGTTATATCGTTGTAGTATATAACGTTATACGTTATATTGTTACAGTATATAACGTTATACGTTGTATCGTTATAGCATATAACGTTATACGTTATATCGATATAGTATATAACGTTAAACGTTATATCGTTATCGTATATAACGTTATACGTTATATCGTTATCGTATATAACGTTTTACGTTATATCGTTATAGTATATAACGTTAAACGTTATATCGATATAGTATATAACGTTATACGTTATATCGTTATAGTACATAACGTTATACGTTATATCGTTATCGTATATAACGTTATACGTTATATCGCTATCGTATATAACGTTATACGTTATATCGTTATAGTATATAACGTTTTACGTTATATCGTTATGGTATATAACGTTATGCGTTATATCGTTATCGTATATAACGTTATACGTTATATCGATGTCGTATATAACGTTTTACGTTATATCGTTATAGTATATAACGTTATACGTTATATCGTTATAGTACATAACGTTATACGTTATATCGTTATAGTATATAACGTTATACGTTATATCGTTATCGTATATAACGTTATACGTTATAACGATATAGTTTTTATCGTTATACGTTATATCGTTATCGTATATAACGTTATACGTTATATCGTTATAGTACATAACGTTATACGTTATATCGTTATCGTATATAACGTTATACATTATATCGATATAGTATATAACGTTATACGTTATAACGATATAGTTTATAACGTTATACGCTATATCGTTATCGTATATAACGTTATACGTTATATCGTTATCGTATATAACGTTTTACGTTATATCGTTATAGTATATAACGTTTTACGTTATATCGTTATGGTATAAAATGTTATGCGTTATATCGTTATCGTATATAACGTTATACGTTATATCGTAATACTACATAACGTTATACGTTATATCGTAATACTACATAACGTTATACGTTATATCGTAATACTACATAACGTTATACGTTATATCGTTATCGTATATAACGTTATACGTTATATCGTTACAGTATATAACGTTATACGTTATATCGTTATAGCATATAACGTTATACGTTATATCGATATAGTATATAACGTTATACGTCATATGGATATAGCATATAACGTTATACGTTATAACGATATAGTTTATAACGTTATACGTTATATCGTTATCGTATATAACGTTATACGTTATATCGTTATCGTATATAACGTTTTACGTTATATCGTTATAGTACATAACGTTTTACGTTATATCGTTATGGTATATAACGTTTTACGTTATATCGATATAGTATATAACGTTATACGTTATATCGTTATGGTATATAACGTTATACGTTATATCGTTATCGTATATAACGTTATACGTTATATCGATATAGTATATAACGTTATACTTTATATCGTTATAGTACATAACGTTATACGTTATATCGTTATCGTATGTAACGTTATACGTTATAACGATATAGTTTTTAACGTTATACGTTATATCGTTATCGTATATAACGTTATACGTTATATCGTAATACTACATAACGTTATACGTTATATCGTAATACTACATAACGTTATACGTTATATCGTAATACTACATAACGTTATACGTTATATCGTTATCGTATATAACGTTATACGTTATATCGTTACAGTATATAACGTTATACGTTATATCGTTATAGCATATAACGTTATACGTTATATCGATATAGTATATAACGTTATACGTCATATGGATATAGCATATAACGTTATACGTTATAACGATATAGTTTATAACGTTATACGTTATATCGTTATCGTATATAACGTTATACGTTATATCGTTATCGTATATAACGTTTTACGTTATATGGATATAGCATATAACGTTATACGTTATATCGTAATACTACATAACGTTATACGTTATATCGTTATCGTATATAACGTTATACGTTATATCGTTATAGTATATAACGTTATACGTTATATCGTTACAGTATATAACGTTATACGTTATATCGTTATAGCATATAACGTTATACGTTATATCGATATAGTATATAACGTTATACGTTATATGGATATAGCATATAACGTTATACGTTATAACGATATAGTTTATAACGTTATACGTTATATCGTTATCGTATATAACGTTATACGTTATATCGTTATCGTATATAACGTTTTACGTTATATCGTTATAGTATATAACGTTTTACGTTATATCGTTATGGTATATAATGTTATGCGTTATATCGTTATCGTATATAACGTTATACGTTATATCGTAATACTACATAACGTTATACGTTATATCGTAATACTACATAACGTTATACGTTATATCGTTATAGTATATAACGTTTTACGTTATATCGTTATGGTATATAACGTTATGCGTTATATCCTAATCGTATATAACGTTATACGTTATATCGTTATCGTATATAACGTTATACGTTATATCGATATAGTATATAACGTTATACGTTATATCGATATAGTATATAACGTTAAACGTTATATCGATATAGTATATAACGTTATACGTTATATCGTTATAGTACATAACGTTATACGTTATATCGTTATCGTATATAACGTTATACGTTATGTCGTAATACTACATAACGTTATACGTTATATCGTAATACTACATAACGTTATACGTTATACCGTAATACTACATAACGTTATACGTTATATCGTTATCGTATATAACGTTATACGTTATATCGTTACAGTATATAACGTTATACGTTATATCGTTATAGCATATAACGTTATACGTTATATCGATATAGTATATAACGTTATACGTCATATGGATATAGCATATAACGTTATACGTTATAACGATATAGTTTATAACGTTATACGTTATATCGTTATCGTATATAACGTTTTACGTTATATCGTTATAGTATATAACGTTTTACGTTATATCGTTATGGTATATAACGTTATGCGTTATATCGTTATCGTATATAACGTTATACGTTATATCGTAATACTACATAACGTTATACGTTATATCGTAATACTACATAACGTTATACGTTATATCGTTATAGTATATAACGTTTTACGTTATATCGTTATGGTATATAACGTTATGCGTTATATCGCTATTGTATATAACGTTATACGTTATATCGTTATCGTATATAACGTTATACGTTATATCGATATAGTATATAACGTTATACTTTATATCGTTATAGTACATAACGTTATACGTTATATCGTTATCGTATATAACGTTATACGTTATATCGTTATCGTATATAACTTTATACGTTATATCGCTATCGTATATAACGTTATACGTTATATCGTTATCGTATATAACGTTTTACGTTATATCGTTGTAGTACATAACGTTATACGTTATATCGTTATCGTATATAACGTTATACGTTATATCGCTATCGTATATAACGTTATACGTTATATCGTTATCGTATATAACGTTATACGTTATATCGTTATCGTATATAACGTTATACGTTATATCGCTATCGTATATAACGTTATACGTTATATCGTTATAGTATATAACGTTATACGTTATATCGCTATCGTATATAACGTTATACGTTATATCGTTATCGTATATAACGTTATACGTTATAACGATATAGTTTTTATCGTTATACGTTATATCGTTATCGTATATAACGTTATACGTTATATCGTTATAGTACATAACGTTATACGTTATATCGTTATCGTATATAACGTTATACATTATATCGATATAGTATATAACGTTATACGTTATAACGATATAGTTTATAACGTTATACGTTATATCGTTATCGTATATAACGTTATACGTTATATCGTTATCGTATATAACGTTTTACGTTATATCGTTATAGTATATAACGTTTTACGTTATATCGTTATGGTATATAATGTTATGCGTTATATCGTTATCGTATATAACGTTATACGTTATATCGTAATACTACATAACGTTATACGTTATATCGTAATACTACATAACGTTATACGTTATATCGTTATCGTATATAACGTTATACGTTATATCGTTACAGTATATAACGTTATACGTTATATCGTTACAGCATATAACGTTATACGTTATATCGATATAGTATATAACGTTATACGTCATATGGATATAGCATATAACGTTATACGTTATAACGATATAGTTTATAACGTTATACGTTATATCGTTATCGTATATAACGTTATACGTTATATCGTTATCGTATATAACGTTTTACGTTATATCGTTATAGTATATAACGTTTTACGTTATATCGTTATGGTATATAACGTTATGCGTTATATCGTTATCGTATATAACGTTATACGTTATATCGTAATACTACATAACGTTATACGTTATATCGTAATACTACATAACGTTATACGTTATATCGCTATCGTATATAACGTTATACGTTATATCGTTATAGTATATAACGTTATACGGTATATCGCTATCGTATATAACGTTATACGTTATATCGTTATCGTATATAACGTTATACGTTATAACTATATAGTTTTTATCGTTATACGTTATATCGTTATCGTATATAACGTTATACGTTATATCGTTATAGTACATAACGTTATACGTTATATCGTTATCGTATATAACGTTTTACGTTATATCGTTATAGTTTATAACGTTATACGTTATATCGTTATCGTATATAACGTTATACGTTATATCGTTATCGTGTATAACGTTTTACGTTATATCGTTATAGTACATAACGTTTTACGTTATATCGTTATGGTATATAACGTTTTACGTTATATCGTTATGGTATATAACGTTATGCGTTATATCGTTATCGTATATAACGTTATACGTTATATCGTAATACTACATAACGTTATACGTTATATCGTAATACTACATAACGTTATACGTTATATCGTTATAGTATATAACGGTTTACGTTATATCGTTATGGTATATAACGTTATGCGTTATATCGCTATCGTATATAACGTTATACGATATATCGTTATCGTATATAACGTTATACGTTATATCGATATAGTATATAACGTTATACTTTATATCGTTATAGTACATAACGTTATACGTTATATCGTTATCGTATATAACGTTATACGTTATAACGATATAGTTTTTAACGTTATACGTTATATCGTTATCGTATATAACGTTATACGTTATATCGTTATAGTACATAACGTTATACGTTATATCGTTATCGTATATAACGTTATACATTATATCGATATAGTATATAACGTTATACGTTATATCGTTATCGTATATAACGTTATACGTTATATCGTTATAGTATATAACGTTATACGTTATATTGTTACAGTATATAACGTTATACGTTATATCGTTATAGCATATAACGTTATACGTTATATCGATATAGTATATAACGTTATACGTTATATCGTTATCGTATATAACGTTATACGTTATATCGATGTCGTATATAACGTTTTACGTTATATCGTTATAGTATATAACGTTATACGTTATATCGTTATAGTACATAACGTTATACGTTATATCGTTATAGTATATAACGTTTTACGTTATATCGTTATGGTATATAACGTTATGCGTTATATCGCTATCGTATATAACGTTATACGTTATATCGTTATCGTATATAACGTTTTACGTTATATCGTTGTAGTACATAACGTTATACGTTATATCGTTATCGTATATAACGTTATACGTTATATCGCTATCGTATATAACGTTATACGTTATATCGTTATCGTATATAACGTTATACGTTATATCGTTATCGTATATAACGTTATACGTTATATCGCTATCGTATATAACGTTATACGTTATATCGTTATAGTATATAACGTTATACGGTATATCGTTATCGTATATAACGTTATACGTTATATCGTTATCGTATATAACGTTTTACGTTATATCGTTATAGTACATAACGTTTTACGTTATATCGTTATGGTATATAACGTTTTACGTTATATCGTTATGGTATATAACGTTATGCGTTATATCGTTATCGTATATAACGTTATACGTTATATCGTAATACTACATAACGTTATACGTTATATCGTAATACTACATAACGTTATACGTTATATCGTTATAGTATATAACGTTTTACGTTATATCGTTATGGTATATAACGTTATGCGTTATATCGCTATCGTATATAACGTTATACGTTATATCGTTATCGTGTATAACGTTATACGTTATATCGATATAGTATATAACGTTATACTTTATATCGTTATAGTACATAACGTTATACGTTATATCGTTATCGTATATAACGTTATACGTTATAACGATATAGTTTTTAACGTTATACGTTATATCGTTATCGTATATAACGTTATACGTTATATCGTTATAGTACATAACGTTATACGTTATATCGTTATCGTATATAACGTTATACATTATATCGATATAGTATATAACGTTATACGTTATATCGTTATCGTATATAACGTTATACGTTATATCGTTATAGTATATAACGTTATACGTTATATTGTTACAGTATATAACGTTATACGTTGTATCGTTATAGCATATAACGTTATACGTTATATCGATATAGTATATAACGTTATACGTTATATCGTTATCGTATATAACGTTATACGTTATATCGTTATCGTATATAACGTTTTACGTTATATCGTTATAGTATATAACGTTAAACGTTATATCGATATAGTATATAACGTTATACGTTATATCGTTATAGTACATAACGTTATACGTTATATCGTTATCGTATATAACGTTATACGTTATATCGCTATCGTATATAACGTTATACGTTATATCGTTATAGTATATAACGTTTTACGTTATATCGTTATGGTATATAACGTTATGCGTTATATCGTTATCGTATATAACGTTATACGTTATATCGATGTCGTATATAACGTTTTACGTTATATCGTTATAGTATATAACGTTATACGTTATATCGTTATAGTACATAACGTTATACGTTATATCGTTATAGTATATAACGTTATACGTTATATCGTTATCGTATATAACGTTATACGTTATAACGATATAGTTTTTATCGTTATACGTTATATCGTTATCGTATATAACGTTATACGTTATATCGTTATAGTACATAACGTTATACGTTATATCGTTATCGTATATAACGTTATACATTATATCGATATAGTATATAACGTTATACGTTATAACGATATAGTTTATAACGTTATACGCTATATCGTTATCGTATATAACGTTATACGTTATATCGTTATCGTATATAACGTTTTACGTTATATCGTTATAGTATATAACGTTTTACGTTATATCGTTATGGTATAAAATGTTATGCGTTATATCGTTATCGTATATAACGTTATACGTTATATCGTAATACTACATAACGTTATACGTTATATCGTAATACTACATAACGTTATACGTTATATCGTAATACTACATAACGTTATACGTTATATCGTTATCGTATATAACGTTATACGTTATATCGTTACAGTATATAACGTTATACGTTATATCGTTATAGCATATAACGTTATACGTTATATCGATATAGTATATAACGTTATACGTCATATGGATATAGCATATAACGTTATACGTTATAACGATATAGTTTATAACGTTATACGTTATATCGTTATCGTATATAACGTTATACGTTATATCGTTATCGTATATAACGTTTTACGTTATATCGTTATAGTACATAACGTTTTACGTTATATCGTTATGGTATATAACGTTTTACGTTATATCGATATAGTATATAACGTTATACGTTATATCGTTATGGTATATAACGTTATACGTTATATCGTTATCGTATATAACGTTATACGTTATATCGATATAGTATATAACGTTATACTTTATATCGTTATAGTACATAACGTTATACGTTATATCGTTATCGTATGTAACGTTATACGTTATAACGATATAGTTTTTAACGTTATACGTTATATCGTTATCGTATATAACGTTATACGTTATATCGTTATAGTACATAACGTTATACGTTATATCGTTATCGTATATAACGTTATACATTATATCGATATAGTATATAACGTTATACGTTATATCGTTATCGTATATAACGTTATACGTAATATCGTTATAGTATATAACGTTATACGTTATATTGTTACAGTATATAACGTTATACGTTATATCGTTATAGCATATAACGTTATACGTTATATCGATATAGTATATAACGTTATACGTTATATGGATATAGCATATAACGTTATACGTTATAACGATATAGTTTATAACGTTATACGTTATATCGTTATCGTATATAACGTTATACGCTATATCGTTATCGTATATAACGTTTTACGTTATATCGTTATAGTATATAACGTTATACGTTATATCGTTATCGTATATAACGTTATACGTTATATCGTTATCGTATATAACGTTTTACGTTATATCGTTATAGTATATAACGTTAAACGTTATATCGATATAGTATATAACGTTATACGTTATATCGTTATAGTACATAACGTTATACGTTATATCGTTATCGTATATAACGTTATACGTTATATCGCTATCGTATATAACGTTATACGTTATATCGTTATAGTATATAACCTTTTACGTTATATCGTTATGGTATATAACGTTATGCGTTATATCGTTATCGTATATAACGTTATACGTTATATCGATGTCGTATATATAGTTATACGTTATATCGATATAGTATATAACGTTAAACGTTATATCGATATAGTATATAACGTTATACGTTATATCGTTATAGTACATAACGTTATACGTTATATCGATATCGTATATAACGTTTCACGTTATATCGTTATAGTATATAACGTTATACGTTATATCGTTATAGTACATAACGTTATACGTTATATCGTTATCGTATATAACGTTATACGTTATATCGCTATCGTATATAACGTTATCCGTTATATCGTTATCGTATATAACGTTATACGTCATATCGTTATAGTACATAACGTTATACGTTATATCGTTATCGTATATAACGTTATACGTTATATCGCTATCGTATATAACGTTATACGTTACATCGTTATCGTATATAACGTTATACGGTATATCGTTATAGTTTATAACGTTATACGTTATATCGTTATCGTATATAACGTTTTACGTTATATCGTTATAGTACATAACGTTATACGTTATATCGTTATCGTATATAACGTTATACGTTATATCGCTATCGTATATAACGTTATACGCTATATCGTTATCGTATATAACGTTATGCGTTATATCGTTATCGTATATAACGTTATACGTTATATCGTAATACTACATAACGTTATACGTTATATCGTAATACTACATAACGTTATACGTTATATCGTTATAGTATATAACGTTTTACGTTATATCGTTATGGTATATAACGTTATGCGTTATATCGCTATCGTATATAACGTTATACGTTATATCGTTATCGTATATAACGTTATACGTTATATCGATATAGTATATAACGTTATACTTTATATCGTTATAGTACATAACGTTATACGTTATATCGTTATCGTATATAACGTTTTACGTTATATCGTTATAGTACATAACGTTATACGTTATATCGTTATCGTATATAACGTTATACGTTATATCGCTATCGTATATAACGTTATACGTTATATCGTTATCGTATATAACGTTATACGTTATATCGCTATCGTATATAACGTTATACGTTATATCGTTATCGTATATAACGTTATACGTTATATCGTAATACTACATAACGTTATACGTTATATCGTAATACTACATAACGTTATACGTTATATCGTTATAGTATATAACGTTTTACGTTATATCGTTATGGTATATAACGTTATGCGTTATATCGCTATCGTATATAACGTTATACGTTATATCGTTATCGTATATAACGTTATACGTTATAACGATATAGTTTTTAACGTTATACGTTATATCGTTATCGTATATAACGTTATACTTTATATCGTTATAGTACATAACGTTATACGTTATATCGTTATCGTATATAACGTTATACATTATATCGATATAGTATATAACGTTATACGTTATATCGTTATCGTATATAACGTTATACGTTATATCGTTATAGTATATAACGTTATACGTTATATCGTTACAGTATATAACGTTATACGTTATATCGTTATAGCATATAACGTTATACGTTATATCGATATAGTATATAACGTTATACGTTATATGGATATAGCATATAACGTTATACGTTATAACGATATAGTTTATAACGTTATACGTTATATCGTTATCGTATATAACGTTATACGTTATATCGTTATCGTATATAACGTTTTACGTTATATCGTTATAGTATATAACGTTAAACGTTATATCGATATAGTATATAACGTTATGCGTTATATCGTTATCGTATATAACGTTATACGTTATATCGTAATACTACATAACGTTATACGTTATATCGTAATACTACATAACGTTATACGTTATATCGTTATCGTATATAACGTTATACGTTATATCGATATAGTATATAACGTTATACGTTATATCGATATAGTATATAACGTTAAACGTTATATCGATATAGTATATAACGTTATACGTTATATCGTTATAGTACATAACGTTATACGTTATATCGATATCGTATATAACGTTTCACGTTATATCGTTATAGTATATAACGTTATACGTTATATCGTTATAGTATATAACGTTTACGTTATATGGATATAGCATATAACGTTATACGTTATATCGTAATACTACATACCGTTATACGTTATATCGTAATACTACATAACGTTATACGTTATATCGTAATACTACATAACGTTATACGTTATATCGTAATACTACATAACGTTATACGTTATATCGTAATACTACATAACGTTATACGTTATATCGTTATCGTATATAACGTTATACGTTATATCGTTATAGCATATCACGTTATACGTTATAACGATATAGCTTATAACGTTATACGTCATATCGTTATCGTATATAACGTTTTACGTTATATCGCTATAGTATATAACGTTATACATTATATCCATATAGTATATAACGTTATACGTTATAACGATATAGTTTTTAACGTTATACGTTATATCGTTATCGTATATAACGTTATACGTTATATCGTTATAGTACATAACGTTATACGTTATATCGTTATCGTATATAACGTTATACATTATATCGATATAGTATATAACGTTATACGTTATAACGATATAGTTTATAACGTTATACGTTATATCGCTATCGTATACAACGTTAAACGTTATATCGTTATAGTACATAACGTTATACGTTATATCGTTATAGTATATAACGTTATACGTTATATGGATATAGCATATAACGTTATACGTTATATCGTAATACTACATAACGTTATACGTTATATCGTTATCGTATATAACGTTATACGTTATATCGTTATAGTATATAACGTTATACGTTATATCGTTACAGTATATAACGTTATACGTTATATCGTTATAGCATATAACGTTATACGTTATATCGATATAGTATATAACGTTATACCTTATATGGATATAGCATATAACGTTATACGTTATAACGATATAGTTTATAACGTTATACGTTATATCGTTATCGTATATAACGTTATACGTTATATCGTTATCGTATATAACGTTTTACGTTATATCGTTATAGTATATAACGTTTTACGTTATATCGTTATGTTATATAATGTTATGCGTTATCGTATATAACGTTATACGTTATATCGTAATACTACATAACGTTATACGTTATGTCGTAATACTACATAACGTTATACGTTATATCGTTATAGTATATAACGTTTTACGTTATATCGTTATGGTATATAACGTTATGCGTTATATCGCTATCGTATATAACGTTATACGTTATATCGCTATCGTATATAACGTTATACGTTATATCGTTGTAGCATATAACGTTTTACGTTATATCGTTATGGTATATAACGTTATGCGTTATATCGTTATCGTATATAACGTTATACGTTATATCGATATAGTATATAACGTTAAACGTTATATCGATATAGTATATAACGTTATACGTTATATCGTTATCGTATATAACGTTTTACGTTATATCGTTATAGTATATAACGTTTTACGTTATATCGTTATGGTATATAACGTTATGCGTTATATCGTTATCGTATATAACGTTATACGTTATATCGCTATGGTATAAAACGTTATACGTTATATCGTTATCGTATATAACGTTATACGGTATATCGTTATGGTATATAACGTTATGCGTTATATCGCTATCGTATATAACGTTATACGTTATATCGTTATCGTATATAACGTTATACGGTATATCGTTATAGTTTATAACGTTATACGTTATATCGTTATCGTATATAACGTTTTACGTTATATCGTTATAGTACATAACGTTATACGTTATATCGTTATCGTATATAACGTTATACGTTATATCGCTATCGTATATAACGTTATACGTTATATCGTTATCGTATATAACGTTATACGTTATATCGCTATCGTATATAACGTTATACGTTATATCGTTATCGTATATAACGTTATACGGTATATCGTTATAGTATATAACGTTATACGTTATATCGTAATACTACATAACGTTATACGTTATATCGTAATACTACATAACGTTATACGTTATAACGATATAGTTTATAACGTTATACGTTATATCGTTATCGTATATAACGTTATACGTTATATCGTTATCGTATATAACGTTATACGTTATATCGTTATAGTACATAACGTTATACCTTATATCGTTATCGTATATAACGTTTTACGTTATATCGTTATGGTATATAACGTTATGCGTTATATCGTTATCGTATATAACGTTATACGTTATATCGTAATACTACATAACGTTATACGTTATATCGATATAGTATATAACGTTATACGTTATATGGATATAGCATATAACGTTATACGTTATAACGATATAGTTTATAACGTTATACGTTATATCGTTATCGTATATAACGTTATACGTTATATCGTTATCGTATATAACGTTTTACGTTATATCGTTATAGTATATAACGTTTTACGTTATATCGTTATGGCATATAACGTTATGCGTTATATCGATATAGTATATAACGTTATACGTTATATCGATATAGTATATAACGTTAAACGTTATATCGATATAGTATATAACGTTATACGTTATATCGTTATAGTACATAACGTTATACGATATATCGTTATCGTATATAACGTTATACGTTATATCGCTATCGTATATAACGTTATACGTTATATCGTAATACTACATAACGTTATACGTTATATCGTAATACTACATAACGTTATACGTTATATCGTTATAGTATATAACGTTTTACGTTATATCGTTATGGTATATAACGTTATGCGTTATATCGTTATCGTATATAACGTTATACGTTATATCGATATCGTATATAACGTTATATGTTATATCGTTATAGTACATAATGTTATACGTTATATCGTTATCGTATATAACGTTATACATTATATCGATATAGCATATAACGTTATACGTTATACCGTTATCGTATATAACGTTATACATTATATCGTTATCGTATATAACGTTTTACGTTATATCGTTATAGTACATAACGTTTTACGTTATATCGTTATGGTATATAACGTTATGCGTTATATCGTTATCGTATATAACGTTATACGTTACATCGTAATACTACATAACGTTATACGTTATATCGTAATACTACATAACGTTATACGTTATATCGTTATAGTATATAACGTTTTACGTTATATAGTTATGGTATATAACGTTATGCGTTATATCGTTATCGTATATAACGTTATACGTTATATCGATATCGTATATAACGTTTCACGTTATATCGTTATAGTATATAACGTTATACGTTATATCGTTATAGTACATAACGTTATACGTTATATCGTTATCGTATATAACGTTATACGTTATATCGCTATCGTATATAACGTTATCCGTTATATCGTTATCGTATATAACGTTATACGTTATATCGTTATAGTACATAACGTTATACGTTATATCGTTATAGTATATAACGTTATACGTTATATGGATATAGCATATAACGTTATACGTTATATCGTAATACTACATACCGTTATTCGTTATATCGTAATACTACATAACGTTATACGTTATATCGTAATACTACATAACGTTATACGTTATATCGTAATACTACATAACGTTATACGTTATATCGTAATACTACATAACGTTATACGTTATATCGTAATACTACATAACGTTATACGTTATATCGTTATCGTATATAACGTTATACGTTATATCGTAATACTACATAACGTTATACGTTATATCGTAATACTACATAACGTTATACGTTATATCGTAATACTACATAACGTTATACGTTATATCGTAATACTACATAACGTTATACGTTATATCGTAATACTACATAACGTTATACGTTATATCGTTATCGTATATAACGTTATACGTTATATCGTTACAGTATATAACGTTATACGTTATATCGTTATAGCATATAACGTTATACGTTATATCGATATAGTATATAACGTTATACGTCATATGGATATAGCATATAACGTTATACGTTATAACGATATAGTTTATAACGTTATACGTTATATCGTTATCGTATATAACGTTATACGTTATATCGTTATCGTATATAACGTTTTACGTTATATCGTTATAGTACATAACGTTTTACGTTATATCGTTATGGTATATAACGTTTTACGTTATATCGTTATGGTATATAACGTTATACGTTATATCGTTATGGTATATAACGTTATACGTTATATCGTTATCGTATATAACGTTATACGTTATATCGATATAGTATATAACGTTATACTTTATATCGTTATAGTACATAACGTTATACGTTATATCGTTATCGTATGTAACGTTATACGTTATAACGATATAGTTTTTAACGTTATACGTTATATCGTTATCGTATATAACGTTATACGTTATATCGTTATAGTACATAACGTTATACGTTATATCGTTATCGTATATAACGTTATACATTATATCGATATAGTATATAACGTTATACGTTATATCGTTATCGTATATAACGTTATACGTTATATCGTTATAGTATATAACGTTATACGTTATATTGTTACAGTATATAACGTTATACGTTATATCGTTATAGCATATAACGTTATACGTTATATCGATATAGTATATAACGTTATACGTTATATGGATATAGCATATAACGTTATACGTTATAACGATATAGTTTATAACGTTATACGTTATATCGTTATCGTATATAACGTTATACGCTATATCGTTATCGTATATAACGTTTTACGTTATATCGTTATAGTATATAACGTTATACGTTATATCGTTATCGTATATAACGTTATACGTTATATCGTTATCGTATATAACGTTTTACGTTATATCGTTATAGTATATAACGTTAAACGTTATATCGATATAGTATATAACGTTATACGTTATATCGTTATAGTACATAACGTTATACGTTATATCGTTATCGTATATAACGTTATACGTTATATCGCTATCGTATATAACGTTATACGTTATATCGTTATAGTATATAACCTTTTACGTTATATCGTTATGGTATATAACGTTATGCGTTATATCGTTATCGTATATAACGTTATACGTTATATCGATGTCGTATATATAGTTATACGTTATATCGATATAGTATATAACGTTAAACGTTATATCGATATAGTATATAACGTTATACGTTATATCGTTATAGTACATAACGTTATACGTTATATCGATATCGTATATAACGTTTCACGTTATATCGTTATAGTATATAACGTTATACGTTATATCGTTATAGTACATAACGTTATACGTTATATCGTTATCGTATATAACGTTATACGTTATATCGCTATCGTATATAACGTTATCCGTTATATCGTTATCGTATATAACGTTATACGTCATATCGTTATAGTACATAACGTTATACGTTATATCGTTATCGTATATAACGTTATACGTTATATCGCTATCGTATATAACGTTATACGTTACATCGTTATCGTATATAACGTTATACGGTATATCGTTATAGTTTATAACGTTATACGTTATATCGTTATCGTATATAACGTTTTACGTTATATCGTTATAGTACATAACGTTATACGTTATATCGTTATCGTATATAACGTTATACGTTATATCGCTATCGTATATAACGTTATACGCTATATCGTTATCGTATATAACGTTATGCGTTATATCGTTATCGTATATAACGTTATACGTTATATCGTAATACTACATAACGTTATACGTTATATCGTAATACTACATAACGTTATACGTTATATCGTTATAGTATATAACGTTTTACGTTATATCGTTATGGTATATAACGTTATGCGTTATATCGCTATCGTATATAACGTTATACGTTATATCGTTATCGTATATAACGTTATACGTTATATCGTAATACTACATAACGTTATACGTTATATCGTAATACTACATAACGTTATACGTTATATCGTTATAGTATATAACGTTTTACGTTATATCGTTATGGTATATAACGTTATGCGTTATATCGCTATCGTATATAACGTTATACGTTATATCGTTATCGTATATAACGTTATACGTTATAACGATATAGTTTTTAACGTTATACGTTATATCGTTATCGTATATAACGTTATACGTTATATCGTTATAGTACATAACGTTATACGTTATATCGTTATCGTATATAACGTTATACATTATATCGATATAGTATATAACGTTATACGTTATATCGTTATCGTATATAACGTTATACGTTATATCGTTATAGTATATAACGTTATACGTTATATCGTTACAGTATATAACGTTATACGTTATATCGTTATAGCATATAACGTTATACGTTATATCGATATAGTATATAACGTTATACGTTATATGGATATAGCATATAACGTTATACGTTATAACGATATAGTTTATAACGTTATACGTTATATCGTTATCGTATATAACGTTATACGTTATATCGTTATCGTATATAACGTTTTACGTTATATCGTTATAGTATATAACGTTAAACGTTATATCGATATAGTATATAACGTTATGCGTTATATCGTTATCGTATATAACGTTATACGTTATATCGTAATACTACATAACGTTATACGTTATATCGTAATACTACATAACGTTATACGTTATATCGTTATCGTATATAACGTTATACGTTATATCGATATAGTATATAACGTTATACGTTATATCGATATAGTATATAACGTTAAACGTTATATCGATATAGTATATAACGTTATACGTTATATCGTTATAGTACATAACGTTATACGTTATATCGATATCGTATATAACGTTTCACGTTATATCGTTATAGTATATAACGTTATACGTTATATCGTTATAGTATATAACGTTTACGTTATATGGATATAGCATATAACGTTATACGTTATATCGTAATACTACATACCGTTATACGTTATATCGTAATACTACATAACGTTATACGTTATATCGTAATACTACATAACGTTATACGTTATATCGTAATACTACATAACGTTATACGTTATATCGTAATACTACATAACGTTATACGTTATATCGTTATCGTATATAACGTTATACGTTATATCGTTATAGCATATCACGTTATACGTTATAACGATATAGCTTATAACGTTATACGTCATATCGTTATCGTATATAACGTTTTACGTTATATCGCTATAGTATATAACGTTATACATTATATCCATATAGTATATAACGTTATACGTTATAACGATATAGTTTTTAACGTTATACGTTATATCGTTATCGTATATAACGTTATACGTTATATCGTTATAGTACATAACGTTATACGTTATATCGTTATCGTATATAACGTTATACATTATATCGATATAGTATATAACGTTATACGTTATAACGATATAGTTTATAACGTTATACGTTATATCGCTATCGTATACAACGTTAAACGTTATATCGTTATAGTACATAACGTTATACGTTATATCGTTATAGTATATAACGTTATACGTTATATGGATATAGCATATAACGTTATACGTTATATCGTAATACTACATAACGTTATACGTTATATCGTTATCGTATATAACGTTATACGTTATATCGTTATAGTATATAACGTTATACGTTATATCGTTACAGTATATAACGTTATACGTTATATCGTTATAGCATATAACGTTATACGTTATATCGATATAGTATATAACGTTATACCTTATATGGATATAGCATATAACGTTATACGTTATAACGATATAGTTTATAACGTTATACGTTATATCGTTATCGTATATAACGTTATACGTTATATCGTTATCGTATATAACGTTTTACGTTATATCGTTATAGTATATAACGTTTTACGTTATATCGTTATGTTATATAATGTTATGCGTTATATCGTTATCGTATATAACGTTATACGTTATATCGTAATACTACATAACGTTATACGTTATGTCGTAATACTACATAACGTTATACGTTATATCGTTATAGTATATAACGTTTTACGTTATATCGTTATGGTATATAACGTTATGCGTTATATCGCTATCGTATATAACGTTATACGTTATATCGCTATCGTATATAACGTTATACGTTATATCGTTGTAGCATATAACGTTTTACGTTATATCGTTATGGTATATAACGTTATGCGTTATATCGTTATCGTATATAACGTTATACGTTATATCGATATAGTATATAACGTTAAACGTTATATCGATATAGTATATAACGTTATACGTTATATCGTTATCGTATATAACGTTTTACGTTATATCGTTATAGTATATAACGTTTTACGTTATATCGTTATGGTATATAACGTTATGCGTTATATCGTTATCGTATATAACGTTATACGTTATATCGCTATCGTATAAAACGTTATACGTTATATCGTTATCGTATATAACGTTATACGGTATATCGTTATGGTATATAACGTTATGCGTTATATCGCTATCGTATATAACGTTATACGTTATATCGTTATCGTATATAACGTTATACGGTATATCGTTATAGTTTATAACGTTATACGTTATATCGTTATCGTATATAACGTTTTACGTTATATCGTTATAGTACATAACGTTATACGTTATATCGTTATCGTATATAACGTTATACGTTATATCGCTATCGTATATAACGTTATACGTTATATCGTTATCGTATATAACGTTATACGTTATATCGCTATCGTATATAACGTTATACGTTATATCGTTATCGTATATAACGTTATACGGTATATCGTTATAGTATATAACGTTATACGTTATATCGTAATACTACATAACGTTATACGTTATATCGTAATACTACATAACGTTATACGTTATAACGATATAGTTTATAACGTTATACGTTATATCGTTATCGTATATAACGTTATACGTTATATCGTTATAGTACATAACGTTATACCTTATATCGTTATCGTATATAACGTTTTACGTTATATCGTTATGGTATATAACGTTATGCGTTATATCGTTATCGTATATAACGTTATACGTTATATCGTAATACTACATAACGTTATACGTTATATCGATATAGTATATAACGTTATACGTTATATGGATATAGCATATAACGTTATACGTTATAACGATATAGTTTATAACGTTATACGTTATATCGTTATCGTATATAACGTTATACGTTATATCGTTATCGTATATAACGTTTTACGTTATATCGTTATAGTATATAACGTTATACGTTATATCGTTATGGCATATAACGTTATGCGTTATATCGATATAGTATATAACGTTATACGTTATATCGATATAGTATATAACGTTAAACGTTATATCGATATAGTATATAACGTTATACGTTATATCGTTATAGTACATAACGTTATACGATATATCGTTATCGTATATAACGTTATACGTTATATCGCTATCGTATATAACGTTATACGTTATATCGTAATACTACATATCGTTATACGTTATATCGTAATACTACATAACGTTATACGTTATATCGTTATAGTATATAACGTTTTACGTTATATCGTTATGGTATATAACGTTATGCGTTATATCGTTATCGTATATAACGTTATACGTTATATCGATATCGTATATAACGTTATATGTTATATCGTTATAGTACATAATGTTATACGTTATATCGTTATCGTATATAACGTTATACATTATATCGATATAGTATATAACGTTATACGTTATACCGTTATCGTATATAACGTTATACATTATATCGTTATCGTATATAACGTTTTACGTTATATCGTTATAGTACATAACGTTTTACGTTATATCGTTATGGTATATAACGTTATGCGTTATATCGTTATCGTATATAACGTTATACGTTACATCGTAATACTACATAACGTTATACGTTATATCGTAATACTACATAACGTTATACGTTATATCGTTATAGTATATAACGTTTTACGTTATATAGTTATGGTATATAACGTTATGCGTTATATCGTTATCGTATATAACGTTATACGTTATATCGATATCGTATATAACGTTTCACGTTATATCGTTATAGTATATAACGTTATACGTTATATCGTTATAGTACATAACGTTATACGTTATATCGTTATCGTATATAACGTTATACGTTATATCGCTATCGTATATAACGTTATCCGTTATATCGTTATCGTATATAACGTTATACGTTATATCGTTATAGTACATAACGTTATACGTTATATCGTTATAGTATATAACGTTCTACGTTATATGGATATAGCATATAACGTTATACGTTATATCGTAATACTACATACCGTTATTCGTTATATCGTAATACTACATAACGTTATACGTTATATCGTAATACTACATAACGTTATACGTTATATCGTAATACTACATAACGTTATACGTTATATCGTAATACTACATAACGTTATACGTTATATCGTAATACTACATAACGTTATACGTTATATCGTTATCGTATATAACGTTATACGTTATATCGTTACAGTATATAACGTTATACGTTATATCGTTATAGCATATAACGTTATACGTTATATCGATATAGTATATAACGTTATACGTTATATGGATATAGCATATAACGTTATACGTTATAACGATATAGTTTATAACGTTATACGTTATATCGTAATACTACATAACGTTATACGTTATATCGTAATACTACATAACGTTATACGTTATATCGTTATAGTATATAACGTTTTACGTTATATCGTTATGGTATATAACGTTATACGTTATATCGTTATAGTATATAACGTTTTACGTTATATCGTTATGGTATATAACGTTATACGTTATATCGTTATCGTATATAACGTTTTACGTTATATCGTTATGGTATATAACGTTATACGTTATATCGTAATACTACATAACGTTATACGTTATATCGTTATAGTATATAACGTTTTACGTTATATCGTTATGGTATATAACGTTATGCGTTATATCGCTATCGTATATAACGTTATACGTTATATCGTTATCGTATATAACGTTATACGTTATATCGATATAGTATATAACGTTATACGTTATATCGATATCGTATATAACGTTATACGTTATATCGATATAGTATATAACGTTATACGTTATATCGATATAGTATATAACGTATAACGTTATATCGATATAGTATATAACGTTATACGTTATATCGTTATAGTACATAACGTTATACGTTATATCGTTATCGTATATAACGTTATACGTTATATCGCTATCGTATATAACGTAAAACGTTATATCGTTATAGTATATAACGTTTTACGTTATATCGTTATGGTATATAATGTTATGCGTTATATCGTTATCGTATATAACGTTATACGTTATATGGATATAGCATATAACGTTATACGTTATATCGTTACAGTATATAACGTTATACGTTATATCGTTATAGCATATAACGTTATACGTTATATCGATATAGTATATAACGTTATACGTTATATGGATATAGCATATAACGTTATACGTTATAACGATATAGTTTATAACGTTATACGTTATAACGATATAGTTTATAACGTTATACGTTATATCGTTATCGTATATAACGTTATACGTTATATCGTTATCGTATATAACGTTTTACGTTATATCGTTATAGTATATAACGTTTTACGTTATATCGTTATGGTATATAATGTTATGCGTTATATCGTTATCGTATATAACGTTATACGTTATATCGTAATACTACATAACGTTATACGTTATATCGTAATACTACATAACGTTATACGTTATATCGTTATAGTATATAACGTTTTACGTTATATCGTTATGGTATATAACGTTATGCGTTATATCCTAATCGTATATAACGTTATGCGTTATATCGTTATCGTATATGACGTTATACGTTATAACAATATAGTTTTTAACGTTATACGTTATATCGTTATCGTATATAACGTTATACGTTATATCGTTATAGTACATAACGTTATACGTTATATCGTTATCGTATATAACGTTATACATTATATCGATATAGTATATAACGTTATACGTTATATCGTTATCGTATATATCGTTATACGTTATATCGTTATAGTATATAACGTTATACGTTATATCGTTACAGTATATAACGTTATACGTTATATCGTTATAGCATATAACGTTATACGTTATATCGATATAGTATATAACGTTACGTTATATGGATATAGCATACAACGTTATACGTTATAACGATATAGTTTATAACGTTATACGTTATATCGTTATCGTATATAACGTTATACGTTATATCGTTATCGTATATAACGTTTTACGTTATATCGTTATAGTATATAACGTTTTACGTTATATCGTTATGGTATATAACGTTATACGTTATATCGTAATACTACATAACGTTATACGTTATATCGTTATAGTATATAACGTTATACGTTATATCGATATAGTTTATAACGTTATACGTTATATCGATATAGTATATAACGTTATACGTTATATGGATATAGCATATAACGTTATACGTTATAGCGATATAGTTTATAACGTTATACGTTATATCGTTATCGTATATAACGTTATGCGTTATATCGTTATCGTATATAACGTTATACGTTATATGGATATAGCATATAACGTTATACGTTATATCGTAATACTACATAACGTTATACGTTATATCGTAATACTACATAACGTTATACGTTATATCGCTATCGTATATAACATTATACGTTATATCGTTATCGTATATAACGTTATGCGTTATATCGTTATCGTATATAACGTTATACGTTATATCGTAATACTACATAACGTTATACGTTATATCGTAATACTACATAACGTTATACGTTATATCGTAATACTACATAACGTTATACGTTATATCGTTATAGTATATAACGTTATACGTTATAACGATATAGTTTATAACGTTATACGTTATATCGATATAGTATATAACGTTATACGTTATATGGATATAGCATATAACGTTATACGTTATAACGATATAGTTTATAACGTTATACGTTATATCGTTATCGTATATAACGTTATGCGTTATATCGTTATCGTATATAACGTTATACGTTATATGGATATAGCATATAACGTTATACGTTATATCGTAATACTACATAACGTTATACGTTATATCGTTATACTACATAACGTTATACGTTATAACGATATAGTTTATAACGTTATACGTTATATCGTTATCGTATATAACGTTATACGTTATATCGTTATAGTACATAACGTTATACGTTATATCGTTATCGTATATAACGTTTTACGTTATATCGTTATGGTATATAACGTTATGCGTTATATCGTAATACTACATAACGTTATACGTTATATCGTAATACTACATAACGTTATACGTTATATCGTAATACTACATAACGTTATACGTTATATCGCTATCGTATATAACGTTATACGTTATATCGTTATCGTATATAACGTTATACGGTATATCGTTATAGTATATAACGTTATACGTTATATCGTTATACTACATAACGTTATACGTTATATCGTAATACTACATAACGTTATACGTTATAACGATATAGTTTATAACGTTATACGTTATATCGTTATCGTATATAACGTTATACGTTATATCGTTATAGTACATAACGTTATACGTTATATCGTTATCGTATATAACGTTTTACGTTATATCGTTATGGTATATAACGTTATGCGTTATATCGTAATACTACATAACGTTATACATTATATCGTAATACTACATAACGTTATACGTTATATCGTTATAGTATATAACGTTTTACGTTATATCGTTATGGTATATAACGTTATGCGTTATATCGCTATCGTATATAACGTTATACGTTATATCGTTATCGTATATGACGTTATACGTTATAACGATATAGTTTATAACGTTATACGTTATATCGTAATACTACATAACGTTATACGTTATATCGTAATACTACATAACGTTATACGTTATATCGTTATAGTATATAACGTTTTACGTTATATCGTTATGGTATATAACGTTATACGTTATATCGTTATAGTATATAACGTTTTACGTTATATCGTTATGGTATATAACGTTATATACGATAACATACGTTATATCGTTATCGTATATAACGTTTTACGTTATATCGTTATGGTATATAACGTTATACGTTATATCGTAATACTACATAACGTTATACGTTATATCGTTATAGTATATAACGTTTTACGTTATATCGTTATGGTATATAACGTTATGCGTTATATCGCTATCGTATATAACGTTATACGTTATATCGTTATCGTATATAACGTTATACGTTATATCGATATAGTATATAACGTTATACGTTATATACTATATCGTATATAACGTTATACGTTATATCGATATAGTATATAACGTTATACGTTATATCGATATAGTATATAACGTTAAACGTTATATCGATATAGTATATAACGTTATACGTTATATCGTTATAGTACATAACGTTATACGTTATATCGTTATCGTATATAACGTTATACGTTATATCGCTATCGTATATAACGTTATACGTTATATCGTTATAGTATATAACGTTTTACGTTATATCGTTATGGTATATAACGTTATGCGTTATATCGTTATCGTATATAACGTTATACGTTATATGGATATAGCATATAACGTTATACGTTATATCGTTACAGTATATAACGTTATACGTTATATCGTTATAGCATATAACGTTATACGTTATATCGATATAGTATATAACGTTATACGTTATATGGATATAGCATATAACGTTATACGTTATAACGATATAGTTTATAACGTTATACGTTATAACGATATAGTTTATAACGTTATACGTTATATCGTTATCGTATATAACGTTATACGTTATATCGTTATCGTATATAACGTTTTACGTTATATCGTTATAGTATATAACGTTTTACGTTATATCGTTATGGTATATAATGTTATGCGTTATATCGTTATCGTATATAACGTTATACGTTATATCGTAATACTACATAACGTTATACGTTATATCGTAATACTACATAACGTTATACGTTATATCGTTATAGTATATAACGTTTTACGTTATATCGTTATGGTATATAACGTTATGCGTTATATCCTAATCGTATATAACGTTATGCGTTATATCGTTATCGTATATAACGTTATACGTTATATCGTAATACTACATAACGTTATACGTTATATCGTAATACTACATAACGTTATACGTTATATCCTAATCGTATATAACGTTATGCGTTATATCGTTATCGTATATAACGTTATACGTTATATCGTAATACTACATAACGTTATACGTTATATCGTAATACTACATAACGTTATACGTTATATCGTTATAGTATATAACGTTTTACGTTATATCGTTATGGTATATAACGTTATGCGTTATATCCTAATCGTATATAACGTTATACGTTATATCGTTATAGTACATAACGTTATACGTTATATCGTTATAGTATATAACGTTATACGTTATATGGATATAGCATATAACGTTATACGTTATATCGTAATACTACATAACGTTATACGTTATATCGTAATACTACATAACGTTATACGTTATATCGTAATACTACATAACGTTATACGTTATATCGTAATACTACATAACGTTATACGTTATATCGTTATCGTATATAACGTTATACGTTATATCGTTACAGTATATAACGTTATACGTTATATCGATATAGTATATAACGTTATACGTTATATGGATATAGCATATAACGTTATACGTTATATTGTTATGGTATATAACGTTATGCGTTATATCGTTATCGTATATAACGTTATACGGTATATCGTTATAGTATATAACGTTATACGTTATATCGTAATACTACATAACGTTATACGTTATATCGTAATACTACATAACGTTATACGTTATAACGATATAGTTTATAACGTTATACGGTATATCGTTATAGTATATAACGTTATACGTTATATCGTTATACTACATAACGTTATACGTTATATCGTAATACTACATAACGTTATACGTTATAACGATATAGTTTATAACGTTATACGTTATATCGTTATCGTATATAACGTTATACGTTATATCGTTATAGTACATAACGTTATACGTTATATCGTTATCGTATATAACGTTTTACGTTATATCGTTATGGTATATAACGTTATGCGTTATATCGTAATACTACATAACGTTATACATTATATCGTAATACTACATAACGTTATACGTTATATCGTTATAGTATATAACGTTTTACGTTATATCGTTATGGTATATAACGTTATGCGTTATATCGCTATCGTATATAACGTTATACGTTATATCGTTATCGTATATGACGTTATACGTTATAACGATATAGTTTTTAACGTTATACGTTATATCGTTATCGTATATAACGTTATACGTTATATCGTTATAGTACATAACGTTATACGTTATATCGTTATCGTATATAACGTTATACATTATATCGATATAGTATATAACGTTATACGTTATATCGTTATCGTATATATCGTTATACGTTATATCGTTATAGTATATAACGTTATACGTTATATCGTTACAGTATATAACGTTATACGTTATATCGTTATAGCATATAACGTTATACGTTATATCGATATAGTATATAACGTTACGTTATATGGATATAGCATACAACGTTATACGTTATAACGATATAGTTTATAACGTTATACGTTATATCGTTATCGTATATAACGTTATACGTTATATCGTTATCGTATATAACGTTTTACGTTATATCGTTATAGTATATAACGTTTTACGTTATATATACGTTATATCGTAATACTACATAACGTTATACGTTATATCGTTATAGTATATAACGTTATACGTTATAACGATATAATTTATAACGTTATACGTTATATCGATATAGTATATAACGTTATACGTTATATGGATATAGCATATAACGTTATACGTTATAGCGATATAGTTTATAACGTTATACGTTATATCGTTATCGTATATAACGTTATGCGTTATATCGTTATCGTATATAACGTTATACGTTATATGGATATAGCATATAACGTTATACGTTATATCGTAATACTACATAACGTTATACGTTATATCGTAATACTACATAACGTTATACGTTATATCGCTATCGTATATAACATTATACGTTATATCGTTATCGTATATAACGTTATGCGTTATATCGTTATCGTATATAACGTTATACGTTATATCGTAATACTACATAACGTTATACGTTATATCGTAATACTACATAACGTTATACGTTATATCGTAATACTACATAACGTTATACGTTATATCGTTATAGTATATAACGTTATACGTTATAACGATATAGTTTATAACGTTATACGTTATATCGATATAGTATATAACGTTATACGTTATATGGATATAGCATATAACGTTATACGTTATAACGATATAGTTTATAACGTTATACGTTATATCGTTATCGTATATAACGTTATGCGTTATATCGTTATCGTATATAACGTTATACGTTATATGGATATAGCATATAACGTTATACGTTATATCGTAATACTACATAACGTTATACGTTATATCGTTATACTACATAACGTTATACGTTATATCGTAATACTACATAACGTTATACGTTATATCGTAATACTACATAACGTTATACGTTATATCGTAATACTACATAACGTTATACGTTATATCGTTATCGTATATAACGTTATACGTTATTTCGTTATAGTATATAACGTTATACGTTATAACGATATAGTTTATAACGTTATACGTTATATCGTTATCGTATATAACGTTTTACGTTATATCGTTATAGTATATAACGTTATACGTTATATCGATATAGCATATCACGTTATACGTTATAACGATATAGCTTATAACGTTATCCGTTATATCGTTATCGTATATAACGTTATACGTTATATCGTTATCGTATATAACGTTATACGGTATATCGTTATAGTATATAACGTTATACGTTATATCTTTATAGTACATAACGTTATACGTTATATCGTTATCGTATATAACGTTATACATTATATCGATATAGTATATAACGTTATCCGTTATAACGATATAGTTTATAACGTTATACGTTATATCGTTATCGTATACAACGTTATACGTTATATCGTTATAGTACATGACGTTATACGTTATATCGTTATAGTACATAACGTTAAACGTTATATCGTTATCGTATATAACGTTATACGTTATATCGCTATCGTATATAACGTTATACGTTATATCGTTATCGTATATAACGTTATACGTTATATGGATATAGCATATCACGTTATACGTTATAACGATATAGCTTATAACGTTATCCGTTATATCGTTATCGTATATAACGTTATACGTTATATCGTTATCGTATATAACGTTATACGGTATATCGTTATAGTATATAACGTTATACGTTATATCTTTATAGTACATAACGTTATACGTTATATCGTTATCGTATATAACGTTATACATTATATCGATATAGTATATAACGTTATCCGTTATAACGATATAGTTTATAACGTTATACGTTATATCGTTATCGTATACAACGTTATCCGTTATAACGATATAGTTTATAACGTTATACGTTATATCGTTATCGTATACAACGTTATACGTTATATCGATATAGTATATAACGTTATACGTTATATCGTTATAGTACATAACGTTATACGATATATCGTTATCGTATGTAACGTTATACGTTATATCGCTATCGTATATAACGTTATACGTTATATCGTAATACTACATAACGTTATACGTTATATCGTAATACTACATAACGTTATACGATATATCGTTATCGTATGTAACGTTATACGTTATATCGATATCGTATATAACGTTATATGTTATATCGTTATAGTACATAATGTTATACGTTATATCGTTATCGTATATAACGTTATACATTATATCGATATAGTATATAACGTTATACGTTATACCGTTATCGTATATAACGTTATACATTATATCGTTATCGTATATAACGTTTTACGTTATATCGTTATAGTACATAACGTTTTACGTTATATCGTTATGGTATATAACGTTATGCGTTATATCGTTATCGTATATAACGTTATACGTTACATCGTAATACTACATAACGTTATACGTTATATCGTAATACTACATAACGTTATACGTTATATCGTTATAGTATATAACGTTTTACGTTATATAGTTATGGTATATAACGTTATGCGTTATATCGTTATCGTATATAACGTTATACGTTATATCGATATCGTATATAACGTTTCACGTTATATCGTTATAGTATATAACGTTATACGTTATATCGTTATAGTACATAACGTTATACGTTATATCGTTATCGTATATAACGTTATACGTTATATCGCTATCGTATATAACGTTATCCGTTATATCGTTATCGTATATAACGTTATACGTTATATCGTTATAGTACATAACGTTATACGTTATATCGTTATAGTATATAACGTTCTACGTTATATGGATATAGCATATAACGTTATACGTTATATCGTAATACTACATACCGTTATTCGTTATATCGTAATACTACATAACGTTATACGTTATATCGTAATACTACATAACGTTATACGTTATATCGTAATACTACATAACGTTATACGTTATATCGTAATACTACATAACGTTATACGTTATATCGTAATACTACATAACGTTATACGTTATATCGTTATCGTATATAACGTTATACGTTATATCGTTACAGTATATAACGTTATACGTTATATCGTTATAGCATATAACGTTATACGTTATATCGATATAGTATATAACGTTATACGTTATATGGATATAGCATATAACGTTATACGTTATAACGATATAGTTTATAACGTTATACGTTATATCGTAATACTACATAACGTTATACGTTATATCGTAATACTACATAACGTTATACGTTATATCGTTATAGTATATAACGTTTTACGTTATATCGTTATGGTATATAACGTTATACGTTATATCGTTATAGTATATAACGTTTTACGTTATATCGTTATGGTATATAACGTTATACGTTATATCGTTATCGTATATAACGTTTTACGTTATATCGTTATGGTATATAACGTTATACGTTATATCGTAATACTACATAACGTTATACGTTATATCGTTATAGTATATAACGTTTTACGTTATATCGTTATGGTATATAACGTTATGCGTTATATCGCTATCGTATATAACGTTATACGTTATATCGTTATCGTATATAACGTTATACGTTATATCGATATAGTATATAACGTTATACGTTATATCGATATCGTATATAACGTTATACGTTATATCGATATAGTATATAACGTTATACGTTATATCGATATAGTATATAACGTTAAACGTTATATCGATATAGTATATAACGTTATACGTTATATCGTTATAGTACATAACGTTATACGTTATATCGTTATCGTATATAACGTTATACGTTATATCGCTATCGTATATAACGTTATACGTTATATCGTTATAGTATATAACGTTTTACGTTATATCGTTATGGTATATAACGTTATGCGTTATATCGTTATCGTATATAACGTTATACGTTATATGGATATAGCATATAACGTTATACGTTATATCGTTACAGTATATAACGTTATACGTTATATCGTTATAGCATATAACGTTATACGTTATATCGATATAGTATATAACGTTATACGTTATATGGATATAGCATATAACGTTATACGTTATAACGATATAGTTTATAACGTTATACGTTATAACGATATAGTTTATAACGTTATACGTTATATCGTTATCGTATATAACGTTATACGTTATATCGTTATCGTATATAACGTTTTACGTTATATCGTTATAGTATATAACGTTTTACGTTATATCGTTATGGTATATAATGTTATGCGTTATATCGTTATCGTATATAACGTTATACGTTATATCGTAATACTACATAACGTTATACGTTATATCGTAATACTACATAACGTTATACGTTATATCGTTATAGTATATAACGTTTTACGTTATATCGTTATGGTATATAACGTTATGCGTTATATCCTAATCGTATATAACGTTATGCGTTATATCGTTATCGTATATAACGTTATACGTTATATCGTAATACTACATAACGTTATACGTTATATCGTAATACTACATAACGTTATACGTTATATCCTAATCGTATATAACGTTATGCGTTATATCGTTATCGTATATAACGTTATACGTTATATCGTAATACTACATAACGTTATACGTTATATCGTAATACTACATAACGTTATACGTTATATCGTTATAGTATATAACGTTTTACGTTATATCGTTATGGTATATAACGTTATGCGTTATATCCTAATCGTATATAACGTTATACGTTATATCGTTATAGTACATAACGTTATACGTTATATCGTTATAGTATATAACGTTATACGTTATATGGATATAGCATATAACGTTATACGTTATATCGTAATACTACATAACGTTATACGTTATATCGTAATACTACATAACGTTATACGTTATATCGTAATACTACATAACGTTATACGTTATATCGTAATACTACATAACGTTATACGTTATATCGTAATACTACATAACGTTATACGTTATATCGTAATACTACATAACGTTATACGTTATATCGTTATCGTATATAACGTTATACGTTATATCGTTACAGTATATAACGTTATACGTTATATCGATATAGTATATAACGTTATACGTTATATGGATATAGCATATAACGTTATACGTTATAACGATATAGTTTATAACGTTATACGTTATATCGTTATCGTATATAACGTTATACGTTATATCGTTATAGTACATAACGTTATACGTTATATCGTTATCGTATATAACGTTTTACGTTATATCGTTATGGTATATAACGTTATGCGTTATATCGTAATACTACATAACGTTATACATTATATCGTAATACTACATAACGTTATACGTTATATCGTTATAGTATATAACGTTTTACGTTATATCGTTATGGTATATAACGTTATGCGTTATATCGCTATCGTATATAACGTTATACGTTATATCGTTATCGTATATGACGTTATACGTTATAACGATATAGTTTATAACGTTATACGTTATATCGTAATACTACATAACGTTATACGTTATATCGTAATACTACATAACGTTATACGTTATATCGTTATAGTATATAACGTTTTACGTTATATCGTTATGGTATATAACGTTATACGTTATATCGTTATAGTATATAACGTTTTACGTTATATCGTTATGGTATATAACGTTATACGTTATATCGTTATCGTATATAACGTTTTACGTTATATCGTTATGGTATATAACGTTATACGTTATATCGTAATACTACATAACGTTATACGTTATATCGTTATAGTATATAACGTTTTACGTTATATCGTTATGGTATATAACGTTATGCGTTATATCGCTATCGTATATAACGTTATACGTTATATCGTTATCGTATATAACGTTATACGTTATATCGATATAGTATATAACGTTATACGTTATATCGATATCGTATATAACGTTATACGTTATATCGATATAGTATATAACGTTATACGTTATATCGATATAGTATATAACGTTAAACGTTATATCGATATAGTATATAACGTTATACGTTATATCGTTATAGTACATAACGTTATACGTTATATCGTTATCGTATATAACGTTATACGTTATATCGCTATCGTATATAACGTTATACGTTATATCGTTATAGTATATAACGTTTTACGTTATATCGTTATGGTATATAACGTTATGCGTTATATCGTTATCGTATATAACGTTATACGTTATATGGATATAGCATATAACGTTATACGTTATATCGTTACAGTATATAACGTTATACGTTATATCGTTATAGCATATAACGTTATACGTTATATCGATATAGTATATAACGTTATACGTTATATGGATATAGCATATAACGTTATACGTTATAACGATATAGTTTATAACGTTATACGTTATAACGATATAGTTTATAACGTTATACGTTATATCGTTATCGTATATAACGTTTTACGTTATATCGTTATGGTATATAACGTTATGCGTTATATCGTAATACTACATAACGTTATACATTATATCGTAATACTACATAACGTTATACGTTATATCGTTATAGTATATAACGTTTTACGTTATATCGTTATGGTATATAACGTTATGCGTTATATCGCTATCGTATATAACGTTATACGTTATATCGTTATCGTATATGACGTTATACGTTATAACGATATAGTTTATAACGTTATACGTTATATCGTAATACTACATAACGTTATACGTTATATCGTAATACTACATAACGTTATACGTTATATCGTTATAGTATATAACGTTTTACGTTATATCGTTATGGTATATAACGTTATACGTTATATCGTTATAGTATATAACGTTTTACGTTATATCGTTATGGTATATAACGTTATACGTTATATCGTTATCGTATATAACGTTATACGTTATATCGCTATCGTATATAACGTTATACGTTATATCGTTATAGTATATAACGTTTTACGTTATATCGTTATGGTATATAACGTTTTACGTTATATCGTTATGGTATATAACGTTATGCGTTATATCGCTATCGTATATAACGTTATACGTTATATCGTTATCGTATATAACGTTATACGTTATATCGATATAGTATATAACGTTATACGTTATATCGATATCGTATATAACGTTATACGTTATATCGATATAGTATATAACGTTATACGTTATATCGATATAGTATATAACGTTAAACGTTATATCGATATAGTATATAACGTTATACGTTATATCGTTATAGTACATAACGTTATACGTTATATCGTTATCGTATATAACGTTATACGTTATATCGCTATCGTATATAACGTTATACGTTATATCGTTATAGTATATAACGTTTTACGTTATATCGTTATGGTATATAACGTTATGCGTTATATCGTTATCGTATATAACGTTATACGTTATATGGATATAGCATATAACGTTATACGTTATATCGTTACAGTATATAACGTTATACGTTATATCGTTATAGCATATAACGTTATACGTTATATCGATATAGTATATAACGTTATACGTTATATGGATATAGCATATAACGTTATACGTTATAACGATATAGTTTATAACGTTATACGTTATAACGATATAGTTTATAACGTTATACGTTATATCGTTATCGTATATAACGTTATACGTTATATCGTTATCGTATATAACGTTTTACGTTATATCGTTATAGTATATAACGTTTTACGTTATATCGTTATGGTATATAATGTTATGCGTTATATCGTTATCGTATATAACGTTATACGTTATATCGTAATACTACATAACGTTATACGTTATATCGTAATACTACATAACGTTATACGTTATATCGTTATAGTATATAACGTTTTACGTTATATCGTTATGGTATATAACGTTATGCGTTATATCCTAATCGTATATAACGTTATGCGTTATATCGTTATCGTATATAACGTTATACGTTATATCGTAATACTACATAACGTTATACGTTATATCGTAATACTACATAACGTTATACGTTATATCCTAATCGTATATAACGTTATGCGTTATATCGTTATCGTATATAACGTTATACGTTATATCGTAATACTACATAACGTTATACGTTATATCGTAATACTACATAACGTTATACGTTATATCGTTATAGTATATAACGTTTTACGTTATATCGTTATGGTATATAACGTTATGCGTTATATCCTAATCGTATATAACGTTATACGTTATATCGTTATAGTACATAACGTTATACGTTATATCGTTATAGTATATAACGTTATACGTTATATGGATATAGCATATAACGTTATACGTTATATCGTAATACTACATAACGTTATACGTTATATCGTAATACTACATAACGTTATACGTTATATCGTAATACTACATAACGTTATACGTTATATCGTAATACTACATAACGTTATACGTTATATCGTAATACTACATAACGTTATACGTTATATCGTAATACTACATAACGTTATACGTTATATCGTTATCGTATATAACGTTATACGTTATATCGTTACAGTATATAACGTTATACGTTATATCGATATAGTATATAACGTTATACGTTATATGGATATAGCATATAACGTTATACGTTATAACGATATAGTTTATAACGTTATACGTTATATCGTTATCGTATATAACGTTATACGTTATATCGTTATCGTTTATAACGTTTTACGTTATATCGTTATAGTATATAACGTTTTACGTTATATCGTTATGGTATATAACGTTATGCGTTATATCGTTATCGTATATAACGTTATACGGTATATCGTTATAGTATATAACGTTATACGTTATATCGTAATACTACATAACGTTATACGTTATATCGTAATACTACATAACGTTATACGTTATAACGATATAGTTTATAACGTTATACGTTATATCGTTATCGTATATAACGTTATACGTTATATCGTTATAGTACATAACGTTATACGTTATATCGTTATCGTATATAACGTTTTACGTTATATCGTTATGGTATATAACGTTATGCGTTATATCGTAATACTACATAACGTTATACGTTATATCGTAATACTACATAACGTTATACGTTATATCGTAATACTACATAACGTTATACGTTATATCGCTATCGTATATAACGTTATACGTTATATCGTTATCGTATATAACGTTATACGGTATATCGTTATAGTATATAACGTTATACGTTATATCGTTATACTACATAACGTTATACGTTATATCGTAATACTACATAACGTTATACGTTATAACGATATAGTTTATAACGTTATACGTTATATCGTTATCGTATATAACGTTATACGTTATATCGTTATAGTACATAACGTTATACGTTATATCGTTATCGTATATAACGTTTTACGTTATATCGTTATGGTATATAACGTTATGCGTTATATCGTAATACTACATAACGTTATACATTATATCGTAATACTACATAACGTTATACGTTATATCGTTATAGTATATAACGTTTTACGTTATATCGTTATGGTATATAACGTTATGCGTTATATCGCTATCGTATATAACGTTATACGTTATATCGTTATCGTATATGACGTTATACGTTATAACGATATAGTTTATAACGTTATACGTTATATCGTAATACTACATAACGTTATACGTTATATCGTAATACTACATAACGTTATACGTTATATCGTTATAGTATATAACGTTTTACGTTATATCGTTATGGTATATAACGTTATACGTTATATCGTTATAGTATATAACGTTTTACGTTATATCGTTATGGTATATAACGTTATACGTTATATCGTTATCGTATATAACGTTTTACGTTATATCGTTATGGTATATAAAGTTATACGTTATATCGTAATACTACATAACGTTATACGTTATATCGTTATAGTATATAACGTTTTACGTTATATCGTTATGGTATATAACGTTATGCGTTATATCGCTATCGTATATAACGTTATACGTTATATCGTTATCGTATATAACGTTATACGTTATATCGATATAGTATATAACGTTATACGTTATATCGATATCGTATATAACGTTATACGTTATATCGATATAGTATATAACGTTATACGTTATATCGATATAGTATATAACGTTAAACGTTATATCGATATAGTATATAACGTTATACGTTATATCGTTATAGTACATAACGTTATACGTTATATCGTTATCGTATATAACGTTATACGTTATATCGCTATCGTATATAACGTTATACGTTATATCGTTATAGTATATAACGTTTTACGTTATATCGTTATGGTATATAACGTTATGCGTTATATCGTTATCGTATATAACGTTATACGTTATATGGATATAGCATATAACGTTATACGTTATATCGTTACAGTATATAACGTTATACGTTATATCGTTATAGCATATAACGTTATACGTTATATCGATATAGTATATAACGTTATACGTTATATGGATATAGCATATAACGTTATACGTTATAACGATATAGTTTATAACGTTATACGTTATAACGATATAGTTTATAACGTTATACGTTATATCGTTATCGTATATAACGTTATACGTTATATCGTTATCGTATATAAAGTTTTACGTTATATCGTTATAGTATATAACGTTTTACGTTATATCGTTATGGTATATAATGTTATGCGTTATATCGTTATCGTATATAACGTTATACGTTATATCGTAATACTACATAACGTTATACGTTATATCGTAATACTACATAACGTTATACGTTATATCGTTATAGTATATAACGTTTTACGTTATATCGTTATGGTATATAACGTTATGCGTTATATCCTAATCGTATATAACGTTATGCGTTATATCGTTATCGTATATAACGTTATACGTTATATCGTAATACTACATAACGTTATACGTTATATCGTAATACTACATAACGTTATACGTTATATCCTAATCGTATATAACGTTATGCGTTATATCGTTATCGTATATAACGTTATACGTTATATCGTAATACTACATAACGTTATACGTTATATCGTAATACTACATAACGTTATACGTTATATCGTTATAGTATATAACGTTTTACGTTATATCGTTATGGTATATAACGTTATGCGTTATATCCTAATCGTTTATAACGTTATACGTTATATCGTTATAGTACATAACGTTATACGTTATATCGTTATAGTATATAACGTTATACGTTATATGGATATAGCATATAACGTTATACGTTATATCGTAATACTACATAACGTTATACGTTATATCGTAATACTACATAACGTTATACGTTATATCGTAATACTACATAACGTTATACGTTATATCGTAATACTACATAACGTTATACGTTATATCGTAATACTACATAACGTTATACGTTATATCGTTATCGTATATAACGTTATACGTTATATCGTTACAGTATATAACGTTATACGTTATATCGATATAGTATATAACGTTATACGTTATATGGATATAGCATATAACGTTATACGTTATAACGATATAGTTTATAACGTTATACGTTATATCGTTATCGTATATAACGTTATACGTTATATCGTTATCGTTTATAACGTTTTACGTTATATCGTTATAGTATATAACGTTTTACGTTATATCGTTATGGTATATAACGTTATGCGTTATATCGTTATCGTATATAACGTTATACGGTATATCGTTATAGTATATAACGTTATACGTTATATCGTAATACTACATAACGTTATACGTTATATCGTAATACTACATAACGTTATACGTTATAACGATATAGTTTATAACGTTATACGTTATATCGTTATCGTATATAACGTTATACGTTATATCGTTATAGTACATAACGTTATACGTTATATCGTTATCGTATATAACGTTTTACGTTATATCGTTATGGTATATAACGTTATGCGTTATATCGTAATACTACATAACGTTATACGTTATATCGTAATACTACATAACGTTATACGTTATATCGTAATACTACATAACGTTATACGTTATATCGCTATCGTATATAACGTTATACGTTATATCGTTATAGTATATAACGTTATACGTTATATCGCTATCGTATATAACGTTATACGTTATATCGTTATCGTATATAACGTTATACGGTATATCGTTATAGTATATAACGTTATACGTTATATCGTTATCGTATATAACGTTATACGGTATATCGTTATAGTATATAACGTTATACGTTATATCGTTATACTACATAACGTTATACGTTATATCGTAATACTACATAACGTTATACGTTATAACGATATAGTTTATAACGTTATACGTTATATCGTTATCGTATATAACGTTATACGTTATATCGTTATAGTACATAACGTTATACGTTATATCGTTATCGTATATAACGTTTTACGTTATATCGTTATGGTATATAACGTTATGCGTTATATCGTAATACTACATAACGTTATACATTATATCGTAATACTACATAACGTTATACGTTATATCGTTATAGTATATAACGTTTTACGTTATATCGTTATGGTATATAACGTTATGCGTTATATCGCTATCGTATATAACGTTATACGTTATATCGTTATCGTATATGACGTTATACGTTATAACGATATAGTTTTTAACGTTATACGTTATATCGTTATCGTATATAACGTTATACGTTATATCGTTATAGTACATAACGTTATACGTTATATCGTTATCGTATATAACGTTATACATTATATCGATATAGTATATAACGTTATACGTTATATCGTTATCGTATATATCGTTATACGTTATATCGTTATAGTATATAACGTTATACGTTATATCGTTACAGTATATAACGTTATACGTTATATCGTTATAGCATATAACGTTATACGTTATATCGATATAGTATATAACGTTACGTTATATGGATATAGCATACAACGTTATACGTTATAACGATATAGTTTATAACGTTATACGTTATATCGTTATCGTATATAACGTTATACGTTATATCGTTATCGTATATAACGTTTTACGTTATATCGTTATAGTATATAACGTTTTACGTTATATCGTTATGGTATATAACGTTATACGTTATATCGTAATACTACATAACGTTATACGTTATATCGTTATAGTATATAACGTTATACGTTATAACGATATAGTTTATAACGTTATACGTTATATCGATATAGTATATAACGTTATACGTTATATGGATATAGCATATAACGTTATACGTTATAGCGATATAGTTTATAACGTTATACGTTATATCGTTATCGTATATAACGTTATGCGTTATATCGTTATCGTATATAACGTTATACGTTATATGGATATAGCATATAACGTTATACGTTATATCGTAATACTACATAACGTTATACGTTATATCGTAATACTACATAACGTTATACGTTATATCGCTATCGTATATAACATTATACGTTATATCGTTATCGTATATAACGTTATGCGTTATATCGTTATCGTATATAACGTTATACGTTATATCGTAATACTACATAACGTTATACGTTATATCGTAATACTACATAACGTTATACGTTATATCGTAATACTACATAACGTTATACGTTATATCGTTATAGTATATAACGTTATACGTTATAACGATATAGTTTATAACGTTATACGTTATATCGATATAGTATATAACGTTATACGTTATATGGATATAGCATATAACGTTATACGTTATAACGATATAGTTTATAACGTTATACGTTATATCGTTATCGTATATAACGTTATGCGTTATATCGTTATCGTATATAACGTTATACGTTATATGGATATAGCATATAACGTTATACGTTATATCGTAATACTACATAACGTTATACGTTATATCGTTATACTACATAACGTTATACGTTATATCGTAATACTACATAACGTTATACGTTATATCGTAATACTACATAACGTTATACGTTATATCGTAATACTACATAACGTTATACGTTATATCGTTATCGTATATAACGTTATACGTTATATCGTTATAGTATATAACGTTATACGTTATAACGATATAGTTTATAACGTTATACGTTATATCGTTATCGTATATAACGTTTTACGTTATATCGTTATAGTATATAACGTTATACGTTATATCGATATAGTATATCACGTTATACGTTATAACGATATAGCTTATAACGTTATCCGTTATATCGTTATCGTATATAACGTTATACGTTATATCGTTATCGTATATAACGTTATACGGTATATCGTTATAGTATATAACGTTATACGTTATATCTTTATAGTACATAACGTTATACGTTATATCGTTATCGTATATAACGTTATACATTATATCGATATAGTATATAACGTTATCCGTTATAACGATATAGTTTATAACGTTATACGTTATATCGTGATCGTATACAACGTTATACGTTATATCGTTATAGTACATGACGTTATACGTTATATCGTTATAGTACATAACGTTAAACGTTATATCGTTATCGTATATAACGTTATACGTTATATCGCTATCGTATATAACGTTATACGTTATATCGTTATCGTATATAACGTTATACGTTATATGGATATAGCATATAACGTTATACGTTATAACGATATAGTTTATAACGTTATACGTTATATCGTTATCGTATATAACGTTATACGTTATATCGTTATCGTATATAACGTTTTACGTTATATCGTTATAGTATATAACGTTATACGTTATATGGATATAGCATATAACGTTATACGTTATATCGTAATAATACATAACGTTATGCGTTATATCGTTATCGTATATAACGTTATACGTTATATCGTAATACTACATAACGTTATACGTTATATCGTAATACTACATAACGTTATACGTTATATCGTTATGGTATGTAACGTTATACGTTATATCGATATAGTATATAACGTTTTACGTTATATCGTTATAGTATATAACGTTATACGTTATATGGATATAGCATATAACGTTATACGTTATATCGTAATAATACATAACGTTATACGTTATATCGTAATACTACATAACGTTATACGTTATATCGTAATACTACATAACGTTATACGTTATATCGTTATAGTATATAACGTTATACGTTATAACGATATAGTTTATAACGTTATACGTTATATCGATATAGTATATAACGTTTTACGTTACATCGATATAGTATATAACGTTTTACGTTATATCGATATAGTATATAACGTTATACGTTATATCGTTATCGTATATAACGTTATACGTTATATCGTTATAGTACATAACGTTAAACGTTATATCGTTATCGTATATAACGTTATACGTTATATCGCTATCGTATATAACGTTATACGTTATATCGTTATCGTATATAACGTTATACGGTATATCGTTATAGTATATAACGTTATACGTTATATCGTAATACTACATAACGTTATACGTTATAACGATATAGTTTATAACGTTATACGTTATATCGTTATCGTATATAACGTTATACGTTATATCGTTATAGTACATAACGTTATACGTTATATCATTATCGTATATAACGTTATACGTTATATCGTAATACTACATAACGTTATACGTTATATCGTAATACTACATAACGTTATACGTTATATCGTTATAGTATATAACGTTATACGTTATATCGATATAGTATATAACGTGTTACGTTATATCGTTATAGTACATAACGTTATACGTTATATCGTTATCGTATATAACGTTATACGTTATATCGATATCGTATATAACGTTTTACGTTATATCGTTATAGTATATAACGTTATGCGTTATATCGTTATCGTATATAACGTTATACGTTATATCGTAATACTACATAACGTTATACGTTATATCGTAATACTGCATAACGTTATACGTTATATCGTTATAGTATATAACGTTATACGTTATATCGTTATAGTACATAACGTTATACGTTATATCGTTATCGTATATAACGTTATACGTTATATCGATATCGTATATAACGTTTTACGTTATATCGTTATAGTATATAACGTTATGCGTTATATCGTTATCGTATATAACGTTATACGTTATATCGTAATACTACATAACGTTATACGTTATATCGTAATACTACATAACGTTATACGTTATATCGTTATAGTATATAACGTTATACGTTATATCGTTGTAGTACATAACGTTATACGTTATAACGTTATCGTATATAACGTTTGACGTTATATCGTTATAGTATATAACGTTATACGTTATATCGATATAGCATATCACGTTATAGCTTATAACGTTATACGTTATATCGTTATCGTATATAACGTTTTACGTTATATCGTTATAACGTATAACGTTATATACTATATGGATATAATGTATAACGTTATACGTTATAACGATATAGTTTTTAACGTTATACGTTATATCGTTATCGTATATAACGTTATACGTTATATCGTTATAGTACATAACGTTATACGTTATATCGTTATCGTATATAACGTTATACATTATATCGATATAGTATATAACGTTATCCGTTATAACGATATAGTTTATAACGTTATACGTTATATCGTTATCGTATACAACGTCATACGTTATATCGTTATAGTACATGACGTTATACGTTATATCGTTATCGTATATAACGTTATACGTTATAACGATATAGTTTATAACGTTATACGTTATATCGATATAGTATATAACGTTTTACGTTACATCGATATAGTATATAACGTTTTACGTTATATCGTTATAGTACATAACGTTATACGTTACATCGTTATCGTATATAACGTTATACGTTATAACGATATAGTTTTTAACGTTATACGTTATATCGTTATCGTATATAACGTTATACGTTATATCTTTATAGTACATAACGTTATACGTTATATCGTTATCGTATATAACGTTATACATTATATCGATATAGTATAAAACGTTATCCGTTATAACGATATAGTTTATAACGTTATACGTTATATCGTTATCGTATATAACGTTATACGTTATAACGATATAGTTTTTAACGTTATACGTTATATCGTTATCGTATATAACGTTATACGTTATATCGCTATCGTATATAACGTTATACGTTATATCGTTATCGTATATAACGTTATACGTTATATGGATATAGCATATAACGTTATACGTTATAACGATATAGTTTATAACGTTATACGTTATATCGTTATCGTATATAACGTTATACGGTATATCGTTATAGTATATAACGTTATACGTTATATCGTAATACTACATAACGTTATACGTTATAACGATATAGTTTATAACGTTATACGTTATATCGTTATCGTATATAACGTTATACGGTATATCGTTATAGTATATAACGTTATACGTTATATCGTAATACTACATAACGTTATACGTTATAACGATATAGTTTATAACGTTATACGTTATATCGTTATCGTATATAACGTTATACGTTATATCGTTATAGTACATAACGTTATACGTTATATCGTTATCGTATATAACGTTTTACGTTATATCGTTATAGTATATAACGTTATGCGTTATATCGTTATCGTATATAACGTTATACGTTATATCGTAATACTACATAACGTTATACGTTATATCGTAATACTACATAACGTTATACGTTATATCGTTATGGTATATAACGTTATACGTTATATCGATATAGTATATAACGTTTTACGTTATATCGTTATATTATATAACGTTATACGTTATATGGATATAGCATATAACGTTATACGTTATATCGTAATACTACATAACGTTATACGTTATATCGTAATACTACATAACGTTATACGTTATATCGTAATACTACATAACGTTATACGTTATATCGTTATAGTATATAACGTTATACGTTATAACGATATAGTTTATAACGTTATACGTTATATCGATATAGTATATAACGTTTTACGTTACATCGATATAGTATATAACGTTTTACGTTATATCGATATAGTATATAACGTTATACGTTATATCGTTATCGTATATAACGTTATACGTTATATCGTTATAGTACATAACGTTAAACGTTATATCGTTATCGTATATAACGTTATACGTTATATCGCTATCGTATATAACGTTATACGTTATATCGTTATCGTATATAACGTTATACGGTATATCGTTATAGTATATAACGTTATACGTTATATCGTAATACTACATAACGTTATACGTTATAACGATATAGTTTATAACGTTATACGTTATATCGTTATCGTATATAACGTTATACGTTATATCGTTATAGTACATAACGTTATACGTTATATCATTATCGTATATAACGTTATACGTTCTATCGTAATACTACATAACGTTATACGTTATATCGTAATACTACATAACGTTATACGTTATATCGTTATAGTATATAACGTTATACGTTATATCGATATAGTATATAACGTGTTACGTTATATCGTTATAGTACATAACGTTATACGTTATATCGTTATCGTATATAACGTTATACGTTATATCGATATCGTATATAACGTTTTACGTTATATCGTTATAGTATATAACGTTATGCGTTATATCGTTATCGTATATAACGTTATACGTTATATCGTAATACTACATAACGTTATACGTTATATCGTAATACTACATAACGTTATACGTTATATCGATATAGTATATAACGTGTTACGTTATATCGTAATACTACATAACGTTATACGTTATATCCTAATCGTATATAACGTTATGCGTTATATCGTTATCGTATATAACGTTATACGTTATATCGTAATACTACATAACGTTATACGTTATATCGTAATACTACATAACGTTATACGTTATATCGTTATACTACATAACGTTATACGTTATATCGTAATACTACATAACGTTATACGTTATATCGTAATACTACATAACGTTATACGTTATATCGTAATACTACATAACGTTATACGTTATATCGTTATCGTATATAACGTTATACGTTATATCGTTATAGTATATAACGTTATACGTTATAACGATATAGTTTATAACGTTATACGTTATATCGTTATCGTATATAACGTTTTACGTTATATCGTTATAGTATATAACGTTATACGTTATATCGATATAGCATATCACGTTATACGTTATAACGATATAGCTTATAACGTTATCCGTTATATCGTTATCGTATATAACGTTATACGTTATATCGTTATCGTATATAACGTTATACGGTATATCGTTATAGTATATAACGTTATACGTTATATCTTTATAGTACATAACGTTATACGTTATATCGTTATCGTATATAACGTTATACATTATATCGATATAGTATATAACGTTATCCGTTATAACGATATAGTTTATAACGTTATACGTTATATCGTTATCGTATACAACGTTATACGTTATATCGTTATAGTACATGACGTTATACGTTATATCGTTATAGTACATAACGTTAAACGTTATATCGTTATCGTATATAACGTTATACGTTATATCGCTATCGTATATAACGTTATACGTTATATCGTTATCGTATATAACGTTATACGTTATATGGATATAGCATATAACGTTATACGTTATAACGATATAGTTTATAACGTTATACGTTATATCGTTATCGTATATAACGTTATACGTTATATCGTTATCGTATATAACGTTTTACGTTATATCGTTATAGTATATAACGTTATACGTTATATGGATATAGCATATAACGTTATACGTTATATCGTAATAATACATAACGTTATGCGTTATATCGTTATCGTATATAACGTTATACGTTATATCGTAATACTACATAACGTTATACGTTATATCGTAATACTACATAACGTTATACGTTATATCGTTATGGTATATAACGTTATACGTTATATCGATATAGTATATAACGTTTTACGTTATATCGTTATAGTATATAACGTTATACGTTATATGGATATAGCATATAACGTTATACGTTATATCGTAATAATACATAACGTTATACGTTATATCGTAATACTACATAACGTTATACGTTATATCGTAATACTACATAACGTTATACGTTATATCGTTATAGTATATAACGTTATACGTTATAACGATATAGTTTATAACGTTATACGTTATATCGATATAGTATATAACGTTTTACGTTACATCGATATAGTATATAACGTTTTACGTTATATCGATATAGTATATAACGTTATACGTTATATCGTTATCGTATATAACGTTATACGTTATATCGTTATAGTACATAACGTTAAACGTTATATCGTTATCGTATATAACGTTATACGTTATATCGCTATCGTATATAACGTTATACGTTATATCGTTATCGTATATAACGTTATACGGTATATCGTTATAGTATATAACGTTATACGTTATATCGTAATACTACATAACGTTATACGTTATAACGATATAGTTTATAACGTTATACGTTATATCGTTATCGTATATAACGTTATACGTTATATCGTTATAGTACATAACGTTATACGTTATATCATTATCGTATATAACGTTATACGTTATATCGTAATACTACATAACGTTATACGTTATATCGTAATACTACATAACGTTATACGTTATATCGTTATAGTATATAACGTTATACGTTATATCGATATAGTATATAACGTGTTACGTTATATCGTTATAGTACATAACGTTATACGTTATATCGTTATCGTATATAACGTTATACGTTATATCGATATCGTATATAACGTTTTACGTTATATCGTTATAGTATATAACGTTATGCGTTATATCGTTATCGTATATAACGTTATACGTTATATCGTAATACTACATAACGTTATACGTTATATCGTAATACTACATAACGTTATACGTTATATCGTAATACTACATAACGTTATACGTTATATCGTTATAGTATATAACGTTATACGTTATATCGTTATAGTACATAACGTTATACGTTATATCGTTATCGTATATAACGTTATACGTTATATCGATATCGTATATAACGTTTTACGTTATATCGTTATAGTATATAACGTTATGCGTTATATCGTTATCGTATATAACGTTATACGTTATATCGTAATACTACATAACGTTATACGTTATATCGTAATACTACATAACGTTATACGTTATATCGTTATAGTATATAACGTTATACGTTATATCGTTGTAGTACATAACGTTATACGTTATAACGTTATCGTATATAACGTTTGACGTTATATCGTTATAGTATATAACGTTATACGTTATATCGATATAGCATATCACGTTATAGCTTATAACGTTATACGTTATATCGTTATCGTATATAACGTTTTACGTTATATCGTTATAGTATATAACGTTATATACTATATCGATATAATGTATAACGTTATACGTTATAACGATATAGTTTTTAACGTTATACGTTATATCGTTATCGTATATAACGTTATACGTTATATCGTTATAGTACATAACGTTATACGTTATATCGTTATCGTATATAACGTTATACATTATATCGATATAGTATATAACGTTATCCGTTATAACGATATAGTTTATAACGTTATACGTTATATCGTTATCGTATACAACGTCATACGTTATATCGTTATAGTACATGACGTTATACGTTATATCGTTATCGTATATAACGTTATACGTTATAACGATATAGTTTATAACGTTATACGTTATATCGATATAGTATATAACGTTTTACGTTACATCGATATAGTATATAACGTTTTACGTTATATCGTTATAGTACATAACGTTATACGTTACATCGTTATCGTATATAACGTTATACGTTATAACGATATAGTTTTTAACGTTATACGTTATATCGTTATCGTATATAACGTTATACGTTATATCTTTATAGTACATAACGTTATACGTTATATCGTTATCGTATATAACGTTATACATTATATCGATATAGTATAAAACGTTATCCGTTATAACGATATAGTTTATAACGTTATACGTTATATCGTTATCGTATATAACGTTATACGTTATAACGATATAGTTTTTAACGTTATACGTTATATCGTTATCGTATATAACGTTATACGTTATATCGCTATCGTATATAACGTTATACGTTATATCGTTATCGTATATAACGTTATACGTTATATGGATATAGCATATAACGTTATACGTTATAACGATATAGTTTATAACGTTATACGTTATATCGTTATCGTATATAACGTTATACGGTATATCGTTATAGTATATAACGTTATACGTTATATCGTAATACTACATAACGTTATACGTTATAACGATATAGTTTATAACGTTATACGTTATATCGTTATCGTATATAACGTTATACGGTATATCGTTATAGTATATAACGTTATACGTTATATCGTAATACTACATAACGTTATACGTTATAACGATATAGTTTATAACGTTATACGTTATATCGTTATCGTATATAACGTTATACGTTATATCGTTATAGTACATAACGTTATACGTTATATCGTTATCGTATATAACGTTTTACGTTATATCGTTATAGTATATAACGTTATGCGTTATATCGTTATCGTATATAACGTTATACGTTATATCGTAATACTACATAACGTTATACGTTATATCGTAATACTACATAGCGTTATACGTTATATCGTTATGGTATATAACGTTATACGTTATATCGATATAGTATATAACGTTTTACGTTATATCGTTATATTATATAACGTTATACGTTATATGGATATAGCATATAACGTTATACGTTATATCGTAATAATACATAACGTTATACGTTATATCGTAATACTACATAACGTTATACGTTATATCGTAATACTACATAACGTTATACGTTATATCGTTATAGTATATAACGTTATACGTTATAACGATATAGTTTATAACGTTATACGTTATATCGATATAGTATATAACGTTTTACGTTACATCGATATAGTATATAACGTTTTACGTTATATCGATATAGTATATAACGTTATACGTTATATCGTTATCGTATATAACGTTATACGTTATATCGTTATAGTACATAACGTTAAACGTTATATCGTTATCGTATATAACGTTATACGTTATATCGCTATCGTATATAACGTTATACGTTATATCGTTATCGTATATAACGTTATACGGTATATCGTTATAGTATATAACGTTATACGTTATATCGTAATACTACATAACGTTATACGTTATAACGATATAGTTTATAACGTTATACGTTATATCGTTATCGTATATAACGTTATACGTTATATCGTTATAGTACATAACGTTATACGTTATATCATTATCGTATATAACGTTATACGTTCTATCGTAATACTACATAACGTTATACGTTATATCGTAATACTACATAACGTTATACGTTATATCGTTATAGTATATAACGTTATACGTTATATCGATATAGTATATAACGTGTTACGTTATATCGTTATAGTACATAACGTTATACGTTATATCGTTATCGTATATAACGTTATACGTTATATCGATATCGTATATAACGTTTTACGTTATATCGTTATAGTATATAACGTTATGCGTTATATCGTTATCGTATATAACGTTATACGTTATATCGTAATACTACATAACGTTATACGTTATATCGTAATACTACATAACGTTATACGTTATATCGATATAGTATATAACGTGTTACGTTATATCGTAATACTACATAACGTTATACGTTATATCCTAATCGTATATAACGTTATGCGTTATATCGTTATCGTATATAACGTTATACGTTATATCGTAATACTACATAACGTTATACGTTATATCGTAATACTACATAACGTTATACGTTATATCGTTACAGTATATAACGTTATACGTTATATCGATATAGTATATAACGTTATACGTTATATGGATATAGCATATAACGTTATACGTTATAACGATATAGTTTATAACGTTATACGTTATATCGTTATCGTATATAACGTTATACGTTATATCGTTATCGTTTATAACGTTTTACGTTATATCGTTATAGTATATAACGTTTTACGTTATATCGTTATGGTATATAACGTTATGCGTTATATCGTTATCGTATATAACGTTATACGGTATATCGTTATAGTATATAACGTTATACGTTATATCGTAATACTACATAACGTTATACGTTATATCGTAATACTACATAACGTTATACGTTATAACGATATAGTTTATAACGTTATACGTTATATCGTTATCGTATATAACGTTATACGTTATATCGTTATAGTACATAACGTTATACGTTATATCGTTATCGTATATAACGTTTTACGTTATATCGTTATGGTATATAACGTTATGCGTTATATCGTAATACTACATAACGTTATACGTTATATCGTAATACTACATAACGTTATACGTTATATCGTAATACTACATAACGTTATACGTTATATCGCTATCGTATATAACGTTATACGTTATATCGTTATCGTATATAACGTTATACGTTATATCGCTATCGTATATAACGTTATACGTTATATCGTTATCGTATATAACGTTATACGGTATATCGTTATAGTATATAACGTTATACGTTATATCGTTATACTACATAACGTTATACGTTATATCGTAATACTACATAACGTTATACGTTATAACGATATAGTTTATAACGTTATACGTTATATCGTTATCGTATATAACGTTATACGTTATATCGTTATAGTACATAACGTTATACGTTATATCGTTATCGTATATAACGTTTTACGTTATATCGTTATGGTCTATAACGTTATGCGTTATATCGTAATACTACATAACGTTATACATTATATCGTAATACTACATAACGTTATACGTTATATCGTTATAGTATATAACGTTTTACGTTATATCGTTATGGTATATAACGTTATGCGTTATATCGCTATCGTATATAACGTTATACGTTATATCGTTATCGTATATGACGTTATACGTTATAACGATATAGTTTATAACGTTATACGTTATATCGTAATACTACATAACGTTATACGTTATATCGTAATACTACATAACGTTATACGTTATATCGTTATAGTATATAACGTTTTACGTTATATCGTTATGGTATATAACGTTATACGTTATATCGTTATAGTATATAACGTTTTACGTTATATCGTTATGGTATATAACGTTATACGTTATATCGTTATCGTATATAACGTTTTACGTTATATCGTTATGGTATATAACGTTATACGTTATATCGTAATACTACATAACGTTATACGTTATATCGTTATAGTATATAACGTTTTACGTTATATCATTATGGTATATAACGTTATGCGTTATATCGCTATCGTATATAACGTTATACGTTATATCGTTATCGTATATAACGTTATACGTTATATCGATATAGTATATAACGTTATACGTTATAGCGATATCGTATATAACGTTATACGTTATATCGATATAGTATATAACGTTATACGTTATATCGATATAGTATATAACGTTAAACGTTATATCGATATAGTATATAACGTTATACGTTATATCGTTATAGTACATAACGTTATACGTTATATCGTTATCGTATATAACGTTATACGTTATATCGCTATCGTATATAACGTTATACGTTATATCGTTATAGTATATAACGTTTTACGTTATATCGTTATGGTATATAACGTTATGCGTTATATCGTTATCGTATATAACGTTATACGTTATATGGATATAGCATATAACGTTATACGTTATATCGTTACAGTATATAACGTTATACGTTATATCGTTATAGCATATAACGTTATACGTTATATCGATATAGTATATAACGTTATACGTTATATGGATATAGCATATAACGTTATACGTTATAACGATATAGTTTATAACGTTATACGTTATAACGATATAGTTTATAACGTTATACGTTATATCGTTATCGTATATAACGTTATACGTTATATCGTTATCGTATATAACGTTTTACGTTATATCGTTATAGTATATAACGTTTTACGTTATATCGTTATGGTATATAATGTTATGCGTTATATCGTTATCGTATATAACGTTATACGTTATATCGTAATACTACATAACGTTATACGTTATATCGTAATACTACATAACGTTATACGTTATATCGTTATAGTATATAACGTTTTACGTTATATCGTTATGGTATATAACGTTATGCGTTATATCCTAATCGTATATAACGTTATGCGTTATATCGTTATCGTATATAACGTTATACGTTATATCGTAATACTACATAACGTTATACGTTATATCGTAATACTACATAACGTTATACGTTATATCCTAATCGTATATAACGTTATGCGTTATATCGTTATCGTATATAACGTTATACGTTATATCGTAATACTACATAACGTTATACGTTATATCGTAATACTACATAACGTTATACGTTATATCGTTATAGTATATAACGTTTTACGTTATATCGTTATGGTATATAACGTTATGCGTTATATCCTAATCGTATATAACGTTATACGTTATATCGTTATAGTACATAACGTTATACGTTATATCGTTATAGTATATAACGTTATACGTTATATGGATATAGCATATAACGTTATACGTTATATCGTAATACTACATAACGTTATACGTTATATCGTAATACTACATAACGTTATACGTTATATCGTAATACTACATAACGTTATACGTTATATCGTTATCGTATATAACGTTATACGTTATATCGTTATAGTATATAACGTTATACGTTATAACGATATAGTTTATAACGTTATACGTTATATCGTTATCGTATATAACGTTTTACGTTATATCGTTATAGTATATAACGTTATACGTTATATCGATATAGCATATCACGTTATACGTTATAACGATATAGCTTATAACGTTATCCGTTATATCGTTATCGTATATAACGTTATACGTTATATCGTTATCGTATATAACGTTATACGGTATATCGTTATAGTATATAACGTTATACGTTATATCTTTATAGTACATAACGTTATACGTTATATCGTTATCGTATATAACGTTATACATTATATCGATATAGTATATAACGTTATCCGTTATAACGATATAGTTTATAACGTTATACGTTATATCGTTATCGTATACAACGTTATACGTTATATCGTTATAGTACATGACGTTATACGTTATATCGTTATAGTACATAACGTTAAACGTTATATCGTTATCGTATATAACGTTATACGTTATATCGCTATCGTATATAACGTTATACGTTATATCGTTATCGTATATAACGTTATACGTTATATGGATATAGCATATAACGTTATACGTTATAACGATATAGTTTATAACGTTATACGTTATATCGTTATCGTATATAACGTTATACGTTATATCGTTATCGTATATAACGTTTTACGTTATATCGTTATAGTATATAACGTTATACGTTATATGGATATAGCATATAACGTTATACGTTATATCGTAATAATACATAACGTTATGCGTTATATCGTTATCGTATATAACGTTATACGTTATATCGTAATACTACATAACGTTATACGTTATATCGTAATACTACATAACGTTATACGTTATATCGTTATGGTATATAACGTTATACGTTATATCGATATAGTATATAACGTTTTACGTTATATCGTTATAGTATATAACGTTATACGTTATATGGATATAGCATATAACGTTATACGTTATATCGTAATAATACATAACGTTATACGTTATATCGTAATACTACATAACGTTATACGTTATATCGTAATACTACATAACGTTATACGTTATATCGTTATAGTATATAACGTTATACGTTATAACGATATAGTTTATAACGTTATACGTTATATCGATATAGTATATAACGTTTTACGTTACATCGATATAGTATATAACGTTTTACGTTATATCGATATAGTATATAACGTTATACGTTATATCGTTATCGTATATAACGTTATACGTTATATCGTTATAGTACATAACGTTAAACGTTATATCGTTATCGTATATAACGTTATACGTTATATCGCTATCGTATATAACGTTATACGTTATATCGTTATCGTATATAACGTTATACGGTATATCGTTATAGTATATAACGTTATAAGTTATATCGTAATACTACATAACGTTATACGTTATAACGATATAGTTTATAACGTTATACGTTATATCGTTATCGTATATAACGTTATACGTTATATCGTTATAGTACATAACGTTATACGTTATATCATTATCGTATATAACGTTATACGTTATATCGTAATACTACATAACGTTATACGTTATATCGTAATACTACATAACGTTATACGTTATATCGTTATAGTATATAACGTTATACGTTATATCGATATAGTATATAACGTGTTACGTTATATCGTTATAGTACATAACGTTATACGTTATATCGTTATCGTATATAACGTTATACGTTATATCGATATCGTATATAACGTTTTACGTTATATCGTTATAGTATATAACGTTATGCGTTATATCGTTATCGTATATAACGTTATACGTTATATCGTAATACTACATAACGTTATACGTTATATCGTAATACTACATAACGTTATACGTTATATCGTTATAGTATATAACGTTATACGTTATATCGTTATAGTACATAACGTTATACGTTATATCGTTATCGTATATAACGTTATACGTTATATCGATATCGTATATAACGTTTTACGTTATATCGTTATAGTATATAACGTTATGCGTTATATCGTTATCGTATATAACGTTATACGTTATATCGTAATACTACATAACGTTATACGTTATATCGTAATACTACATAACGTTATACGTTATATCGTTATAGTATATAACGTTATACGTTATATCGTTGTAGTACATAACGTTATACGTTATAACGTTATCGTATATAACGTTTGACGTTATATCGTTATAGTATATAACGTTATACGTTATATCGATATAGCATATCACGTTATAGCTTATAACGTTATACGTTATATCGTTATCGTATATAACGTTTTACGTTATATCGTTATAGTATATAACGTTATATATTATATCGATATAGTATATAACGTTATACGTTATAACGATATAGTTTTTAACGTTATACGTTATATCGTTATCGTATATAACGTTATACGTTATATCGTTATAGTACATAACGTTATACGTTATATCGTTATCGTATATAACGTTATACATTATATCGATATAGTATATAACGTTATCCGTTATAACGATATAGTTTATAACGTTATACGTTATATCGTTATCGTATACAACGTCATACGTTATATCGTTATAGTACATGACGTTATACGTTATATCGTTATCGTATATAACGTTATACGTTATAACGATATAGTTTATAACGTTATACGTTATATCGATATAGTATATAACGTTTTACGTTACATCGATATAGTATATAACGTTTTACGTTATATCGTTATAGTACATAGCGTTATACGTTACATCGTTATCGTATATAACGTTATACGTTATAACGATATAGTTTTTAACGTTATACGTTATATCGTTATCGTATATAACGTTATACGTTATATCTTTATAGTACATAACGTTATACGTTATATCGTTATCGTATATAACGTTATACATTATATCGATATAGTATAAAACGTTATCCGTTATAACGATATAGTTTATAACGTTATACGTTATATCGTTATCGTATATAACGTTATACGTTATAACGATATAGTTTTTAACGTTATACGTTATATCGTTATCGTATATAACGTTATACGTTATATCGCTATCGTATATAACGTTATACGTTATATCGTTATCGTATATAACGTTATACGTTATATGGATATAGCATATAACGTTATACGTTATAACGATATAGTTTATAACGTTATACGTTATATCGTTATCGTATATAACGTTATACGGTATATCGTTATAGTATATAACGTTATACGTTATATCGTAATACTACATAACGTTATACGTTATAACGATATAGTTTATAACGTTATACGTTATATCGTTATCGTATATAACGTTATACGGTATATCGTTATAGTATATAACGTTATACGTTATATCGTAATACTACATAACGTTATACGTTATAACGATATAGTTTATAACGTTATACGTTATATCGTTATCGTATATAACGTTATACGTTATATCGTTATAGTACATAACGTTATACGTTATATCGTTATCGTATATAACGTTTTACGTTATATCGTTATAGTATATAACGTTATGCGTTATATCGTTATCGTATATAACGTTATACGTTATATCGTAATACTACATAACGTTATACGTTATATCGTAATACTACATAGCGTTATACGTTATATCGTTATGGTATATAACGTTATACGTTATATCGATATAGTATATAACGTTTTACGTTATATCGTTATATTATATAACGTTATACGTTATATGGATATAGCATATAACGTTATACGTTATATCGTAATAATACATAACGTTATACGTTATATCGTAATACTACATAACGTTATACGTTATATCGTAATACTACATAACGTTATACGTTATATCGTTATAGTATATAACGTTATACGTTATAACGATATAGTTTATAACGTTATACGTTATATCGATATAGTATATAACGTTTTACGTTACATCGATATAGTATATAACGTTTTACGTTATATCGATATAGTATATAACGTTATACGTTATATCGTTATCGTATATAACGTTATACGTTATATCGTTATAGTACATAACGTTAAACGTTATATCGTTATCGTATATAACGTTATACGTTATATCGCTATCGTATATAACGTTATACGTTATATCGTTATCGTATATAACGTTATACGGTATATCGTTATAGTATATAACGTTATACGTTATATCGTAATACTACATAACGTTATACGTTATAACGATATAGTTTATAACGTTATACGTTATATCGTTATCGTATATAACGTTATACGTTATATCGTTATAGTACATAACGTTATACGTTATATCATTATCGTATATAACGTTATACGTTCTATCGTAATACTACATAACGTTATACGTTATATCGTAATACTACATAACGTTATACGTTATATCGTTATAGTATATAACGTTATACGTTATATCGATATAGTATATAACGTGTTACGTTATATCGTTATAGTACATAACGTTATACGTTATATCGTTATCGTATATAACGTTATACGTTATATCGATATCGTATATAACGTTTTACGTTATATCGTTATAGTATATAACGTTATGCGTTATATCGTTATCGTATATAACGTTATACGTTATATCGTAATACTACATAACGTTATACGTTATATCGTAATACTACATAACGTTATACGTTATATCGTAATACTACATAACGTTATACGTTATATCGATATAGTATATAACGTGTTACGTTATATCGTAATACTACATAACGTTATACGTTATATCCTAATCGTATATAACGTTATGCGTTATATCGTTATCGTATATAACGTTATACGTTATATCGTAATACTACATAACGTTATACGTTATATCGTAATACTACATAACGTTATACGTTATATCGTTACAGTATATAACGTTATACGTTATATCGATATAGTATATAACGTTATACGTTATATGGATATAGCATATAACGTTATACGTTATAACGATATAGTTTATAACGTTATACGTTATATCGTTATCGTATATAACGTTATACGTTATATCGTTATCGTTTATAACGTTTTACGTTATATCGTTATAGTATATAACGTTTTACGTTATATCGTTATGGTATATAACGTTATGCGTTATATCGTTATCGTATATAACGTTATACGGTATATCGTTATAGTATATAACGTTATACGTTATATCGTAATACTACATAACGTTATACGTTATATCGTAATACTACATAACGTTATACGTTATAACGATATAGTTTATAACGTTATACGTTATATCGTTATCGTATATAACGTTATACGTTATATCGTTATAGTACATAACGTTATACGTTATATCGTTATCGTATATAACGTTTTACGTTATATCGTTATGGTATATAACGTTATGCGTTATATCGTAATACTACATAACGTTATACGTTATATCGTAATACTACATAACGTTATACGTTATATCGTAATACTACATAACGTTATACGTTATATCGCTATCGTATATAACGTTATACGTTATATCGTTATCGTATATAACGTTATACGTTATATCGCTATCGTATATAACGTTATACGTTATATCGTTATCGTATATAACGTTATACGGTATATCGTTATAGTATATAACGTTATACGTTATATCGTTATACTACATAACGTTATACGTTATATCGTAATACTACATAACGTTATACGTTATAACGATATAGTTTATAACGTTATACGTTATATCGTTATCGTATATAACGTTATACGTTATATCGTTATAGTACATAACGTTATACGTTATATCGTTATCGTATATAACGTTTTACGTTATATCGTTATGGTCTATAACGTTATGCGTTATATCGTAATACTACATAACGTTATACATTATATCGTAATACTACATAACGTTATACGTTATATCGTTATAGTATATAACGTTTTACGTTATATCGTTATGGTATATAACGTTATGCGTTATATCGCTATCGTATATAACGTTATACGTTATATCGTTATCGTATATGACGTTATACGTTATAACGATATAGTTTATAACGTTATACGTTATATCGTAATACTACATAACGTTATACGTTATATCGTAATACTACATAACGTTATACGTTATATCGTTATAGTATATAACGTTTTACGTTATATCGTTATGGTATATAACGTTATACGTTATATCGTTATAGTATATAACGTTTTACGTTATATCGTTATGGTATATAACGTTATACGTTATATCGTTATCGTATATAACGTTTTACGTTATATCGTTATGGTATATAACGTTATACGTTATATCGTAATACTACATAACGTTATACGTTATATCGTTATAGTATATAACGTTTTACGTTATATCATTATGGTATATAACGTTATGCGTTATATCGCTATCGTATATAACGTTATACGTTATATCGTTATCGTATATAACGTTATACGTTATATCGATATAGTATATAACGTTATACGTTATAGCGATATCGTATATAACGTTATACGTTATATCGATATAGTATATAACGTTATACGTTATATCGATATAGTATATAACGTTAAACGTTATATCGATATAGTATATAACGTTATACGTTATATCGTTATAGTACATAACGTTATACGTTATATCGTTATCGTATATAACGTTATACGTTATATCGCTATCGTATATAACGTTATACGTTATATCGTTATAGTATATAACGTTTTACGTTATATCGTTATGGTATATAACGTTATGCGTTATATCGTTATCGTATATAACGTTATACGTTATATGGATATAGCATATAACGTTATACGTTATATCGTTACAGTATATAACGTTATACGTTATATCGTTATAGCATATAACGTTATACGTTATATCGATATAGTATATAACGTTATACGTTATATGGATATAGCATATAACGTTATACGTTATAACGATATAGTTTATAACGTTATACGTTATAACGATATAGTTTATAACGTTATACGTTATATCCTTATCGTATATAACGTTATACGTTATATCGTTATCGTATATAACGTTTTACGTTATATCGTTATAGTATATAACGTTTTACGTTATATCGTTATGGTATATAATGTTATGCGTTATATCGTTATCGTATATAACGTTATACGTTATATCGTAATACTACATAACGTTATACGTTATATCGTAATACTACATAACGTTATACGTTATATCGTTATAGTATATAACGTTTTAAGTTATATCGTTATGGTATATAACGTTATGCGTTATATCCTAATCGTATATAACGTTATGCGTTATATCGTTATCGTATATAACGTTATACGTTATATCGTAATACTACATAACGTTATACGTTATATCGTAATACTACATAACGTTATACGTTATATCCTAATCGTATATAACGTTATGCGTTATATCGTTATCGTATATAACGTTATACGTTATATCGTAATACTACATAACGTTATACGTTATATCGTAATACTACATAACGTTATACGTTATATCGTTATAGTATATAACGTTTTACGTTATATCGTTATGGTATATAACGTTATGCGTTATATCCTAATCGTATATAACGTTATACGTTATATCGTTATAGTACATAACGTTATACGTTATATCGTTATAGTATATAACGTTATACGTTATATGGATATAGCATATAACGTTATACGTTATATCGTAATACTACATAACGTTATACGTTATATCGTAATACTACATAACGTTATACGTTATATCGTAATACTACATAACGTTATACGTTATATCGTAATACTACATAACGTTATACGTTATATCGTAATACTACATAACGTTATACGTTATATCGTTATCGTATATAACGTTATACGTTATATCGTTACAGTATATAACGTTATACGTTATATCGATATAGTATATAACGTTATACGTTATATGGATATAGCATATAACGTTATACGTTATAACGATATAGTTTATAACGTTATACGTTATATCGTTATCGTATATAACGTTATACGTTATATCGTTATCGTTTATAACGTTTTACGTTATATCGTTATAGTATATAACGTTTTCGTTATATCGTTATGGTATATAACGTTATACGTTATATCGTTATCGTATATAACGTTATACGTTATATCGTTATAGTACATAACGTTATACGTTATATCGTTATCGTATATAACGTTTTACGTTATATCGTTATAGTATATAACGTTTTACGTTATATCGTTATGGTATATAACGTTATACGTTATATCGTAATACTACATAACGTTATACGTTATATCGTTATAGTATATAACGTTATACGTTATAACGATATAGTTTATAACGTTATACGTTATATCGATATAGTATATAACGTTATACGTTATATGGATATAGCATATAACGTTATACGTTATAGCGATATAGTTTATAACGTTATACGTTATATCGTTATCGTATATAACGTTATGCGTTATATCGTTATCGTATATAACGTTATACGTTATATGGATATAGCATATAACGTTATACGTTATATCGTAATACTACATAACGTTATACGTTATATCGTAATACTACATAACGTTATACGTTATATCGCTATCGTATATAACATTATACGTTATATCGTTATCGTATATAACGTTATGCGTTATATCGTTATCGTATATAACGTTATACGTTATATCGTAATACTACATAACGTTATACGTTATATCGTAATACTACATAACGTTATACGTTATATCGTAATACTACATAACGTTATACGTTATATCGTTATAGTATATAACGTTATACGTTATAACGATATAGTTTATAACGTTATACGTTATATCGATATAGTATATAACGTTATACGTTATATGGATATAGCATATAACGTTATACGTTATAACGATATAGTTTATAACGTTATACGTTATATCGTTATCGTATATAACGTTATGCGTTATATCGTTATCGTATATAACGTTATACGTTATATGGATATAGCATATAACGTTATACGTTATATCGTAATACTACATAACGTTATACGTTATATCGTTATACTACATAACGTTATACGTTATATCGTAATACTACATAACGTTATACGTTATATCGTAATACTACATAACGTTATACGTTATATCGTAATACTACATAACGTTATACGTTATATCGTTATCGTATATAACGTTATACGTTATATCGTTATAGTATATAACGTTATACGTTATATCGTTACAGTATATAACGTTATACGTTATATCGTTATAGCATATAACGTTATACGTTATATCGCTATCGTATATAACGTTATACGTTATATGGATATAGCATATAACGTTATACGTTATATCGTAATACTACATAACGTTATACGTTATATCGTAATACTACATAACGTTATACGTTATATCGTAATACTACATAACGTTATACGTTATATCGTAATACTACATAACGTTATACGTTATATCGTAATACTACATAACGTTATACGTTATATCGTAATACTACATAACGTTATACGTTATATCGTTATCGTATATAACGTTATACATTATATCGATATAGTATATAACGTTATACGTTATAACGATATAGTTTTTAACGTTATACGTTATATCGTTATCGTATATAACGTTATACGTTATATCGTTATAGTACATAACGTTATACGTTATATCGTTATCGTATATAACGTTATACATTATATCGATATAGTATATAACGTTATACGTTATAACGATATAGTTTATAACGTTATACGTTATATCGTTATCGTATACAACGTTATACGTTATATCGTTATAGTACATAACGTTATACGTTATATCGTTATAGTATATAACGTTATACGTTATATGGATATAGCATATAACGTTATACGTTATATCGTAATACTACATAACGTTATACGTTATATCGTTATCGTATATAACGTTATACGTTATATCGTAATACTACATAACGTTATACGTTATATCGTAATACTACATAACGTTATACGTTATATCGTTATAGTATATAACGTTTTACGTTATATCGTTATGGTATATAACGTTATGCGTTATATCCTAATCGTATATAACGTTATACGTTATATCGTTATAGTACATAACGTTATACGTTATATCGTTATAGTATATAACGTTATACGTTATATGGATATAGCATATAACGTTATACGTTATATCGTAATACTACATAACGTTATACGTTATATCGTAATACTACATAACGTTATACGTTATATCGTAATACTACATAACGTTATACGTTATATCGTAATACTACATAACGTTATACGTTATATCGTAATACTACATAACGTTATACGTTATATCGTTATCGTATATAACGTTATACGTTATATCGTTACAGTATATAACGTTATACGTTATATCGATATAGTATATAACGTTATACGTTATATGGATATAGCATATAACGTTATACGTTATAACGATATAGTTTATAACGTTATACGTTATATCGTTATCGTATATAACGTTATACGTTATATCGTTATCGTTTATAACGTTTTACGTTATATCGTTATAGTATATAACGTTTTACGTTATATCGTTATGGTATATAACGTTATGCGTTATATCGTTATCGTATATAACGTTATACGGTATATCGTTATAGTATATAACGTTATACGTTATATCGTAATACTACATAACGTTATACGTTATATCGTAATACTACATAACGTTATACGTTATAACGATATAGTTTATAACGTTATACGTTATATCGTTATCGTATATAACGTTATACGTTATATCGTTATAGTACATAACGTTATACGTTATATCGTTATCGTATATAACGTTTTACGTTATATCGTTATGGTATATAACGTTATGCGTTATATCGTTATCGTATATAACGTTATACGTTATATCGTAATACTACATAACGTTATACGTTATATCGTAATACTACATAACGTTATACGTTATATCCTAATCGTATATAACGTTATGCGTTATATCGTTATCGTATATAACGTTATACGTTATATCGTAATACTACATAACGTTATACGTTATATCGTAATACTACATAACGTTATACGTTATATCGTTATAGTATATAACGTTTTACGTTATATCGTTATGGTATATAACGTTATGCGTTATATCCTAATCGTATATAACGTTATACGTTATATCGTTACAGTATATAACGTTATACGTTATATCGATATAGTATATAACGTTATACGTTATATGGATATAGCATATAACGTTATACGTTATAACGATATAGTTTATAACGTTATACGTTATATCGTTATCGTATATAACGTTATACGTTATATCGTTATCGTTTATAACGTTTTACGTTATATCGTTATAGTATATAACGTTTTACGTTATATCGTTATGGTATATAACGTTATGCGTTATATCGTTATCGTATATAACGTTATACGGTATATCGTTATAGTATATAACGTTATACGTTATATCGTAATACTACATAACGTTATACGTTATATCGTAATACTACATAACGTTATACGTTATAACGATATAGTTTATAACGTTATACGTTATATCGTTATCGTATATAACGTTATACGTTATATCGTTATAGTACATAACGTTATACGTTATATCGTTATCGTATATAACGTTTTACGTTATATCGTTATGGTATATAACGTTATGCGTTATATCGTAATACTACATAACGTTATACGTTATATCGTAATACTACATAACGTTATACGTTATATCGTAATACTACATAACGTTATACGTTATATCGCTATCGTATATAACGTTATACGTTATATCGTTATCGTATATAACGTTATACGTTATATCGCTATCGTATATAACGTTATACGTTATATCGTTATCGTATATAACGTTATACGGTATATCGTTATAGTATATAACGTTATACGTTATATCGTTATACTACATAACGTTATACGTTATATCGTAATACTACATAACGTTATACGTTATAACGATATAGTTTATAACGTTATACGTTATATCGTTATCGTATATAACGTTATACGTTATATCGTTATAGTACATAACGTTATACGTTATATCGTTATCGTATATAACGTTTTACGTTATATCGTTATGGTATATAACGTTATGCGTTATATCGTAATACTACATAACGTTATACATTATATCGTAATACTACATAACGTTATACGTTATATCGTTATAGTATATAACGTTTTACGTTATATCGTTATGGTATATAACGTTATGCGTTATATCGCTATCGTATATAACGTTATACGTTATATCGTTATCGTATATGACGTTATACGTTATAACGATATAGTTTTTAACGTTATACGTTATATCGTTATCGTATATAACGTTATACGTTATATCGTTATAGTACATAACGTTATACGTTATATCGTTATCGTATATAACGTTATACATTATATCGATATAGTATATAACGTTATACGTTATATCGTTATCGTATATATCGTTATACGTTATATCGTTATAGTATATAACGTTATACGTTATATCGTTACAGTATATAACGTTATACGTTATATCGTTATAGCATATAACGTTATACGTTATATCGATATAGTATATAACGTTACGTTATATGGATATAGCATACAACGTTATACGTTATAACGACATAGTTTATAACGTTATACGTTATATCGTTATCGTATATAACGTTATACGTTATATCGTTATCGTATATAACGTTTTACGTTATATCGTTATAGTATATAACGTTTTACGTTATATCGTTATGGTATATAACGTTATACGTTATATCGTAATACTACATAACGTTATACGTTATATCGTTATAGTATATAACGTTATACGTTATAACGATATAGTTTATAACGTTATACGTTATATCGATATAGTATATAACGTTATACGTTATATGGATATAGCATATAACGTTATACGTTATAGCGATATAGTTTATAACGTTATACGTTATATCGTTATGGTATATAACGTTATGCGTTATATCGTTATCGTATATAACGTTATACGTTATATGGATATAGCATATAACGTTATACGTTATATCGTAATACTACATAACGTTATACGTTATATCGTAATACTACATAACGTTATACGTTATATCGCTATCGTATATAACATTATACGTTATATCGTTATCGTATATAACGTTATGCGTTATATCGTTATCGTATATAACGTTATACGTTATATCGTAATACTACATAACGTTATACGTTATATCGTAATACTACATAACGTTATACGTTATATCGTAATACTACATAACGTTATACGTTATATCGTTATAGTATATAACGTTATACGTTATAACGATATAGTTTATAACGTTATACGTTATATCGATATAGTATATAACGTTATACGTTATATGGATATAGCATATAACGTTATACGTTATAACGATATAGTTTATAACGTTATACGTTATATCGTTATCGTATATAACGTTATGCGTTATATCGTTATCGTATATAACGTTATACGTTATATGGATATAGCATATAACGTTATACGTTATATCGTAATACTACATAACGTTATACGTTATATCGTTATACTACATAACGTTATACGTTATATCGTAATACTACCTAACGTTATACGTTATATCGTAATACTACATAACGTTATACGTTATATCGTAATACTACATAACGTTATACGTTATATCGTTATCGTATATAACGTTATACGGTATATCGTTATAGTATATAACGTTATACGTTATATCGTTATACTACATAACGTTATACGTTATATCGTAATACTACATAACGTTATACGTTATAACGATATAGTTTATAACGTTATACGTTATATCGTTATCGTATATAACGTTATACGTTATATCGTTATAGTACATAACGTTATACGTTATATCGTTATCGTATATAACGTTTTACGTTATATCGTTATGGTATATAACGTTATGCGTTATATCGTAATACTACATAACGTTATACATTATATCGTAATACTACATAACGTTATACGTTATATCGTTATAGTATATAACGTTTTACGTTATATCGTTATGGTATATAACGTTATGCGTTATATCGCTATCGTATATAACGTTATACGTTATATCGTTATCGTATATGACGTTATACGTTATAACGATATAGTTTTTAACGTTATACGTTATATCGTTATCGTATATAACGTTATACGTTATATCGTTATAGTACATAACGTTATACGTTATATCGTTATCGTATATAACGTTATACATTATATCGATATAGTATATAACGTTATACGTTATATCGTTATCGTATATATCGTTATACGTTATATCGTTATAGTATATAACGTTATACGTTATATCGTTACAGTATATAACGTTATACGTTATATCGTTATAGCATATAACGTTATACGTTATATCGATATAGTATATAACGTTACGTTATATGGATATAGCATACAACGTTATACGTTATAACGATATAGTTTATAACGTTATACGTTATATCGTTATCGTATATAACGTTATACGTTATATCGTTATCGTATATAACGTTTTACGTTATATCGTTATAGTATATAACGTTTTACGTTATATCGTTATGGTATATAACGTTATACGTTATATCGTAATACTACATAACGTTATACGTTATATCGTTATAGTATATAACGTTATACGTTATAACGATATAGTTTATAACGTTATACGTTATATCGATATAGTATATAACGTTATACGTTATATGGATATAGCATATAACGTTATACGTTATAGCGATATAGTTTATAACGTTATACGTTATATCGTTATCGTATATAACGTTATGCGTTATATCGTTATCGTATATAACGTTATACGTTATATGGATATAGCATATAACGTTATACGTTATATCGTAATACTACATAACGTTATACGTTATATCGTAATACTACATAACGTTATACGTTATATCGCTATCGTATATAACATTATACGTTATATCGTTATCGTATATAACGTTATGCGTTATATCGTTATCGTATATAACGTTATACGTTATATCGTAATACTACATAACGTTATACGTTATATCGTAATACTACATAACGTTATACGTTATATCGTAATACTACATAACGTTATACGTTATATCGTTATAGTATATAACGTTATACGTTATAACGATATAGTTTATAACGTTATACGTTATATCGATATAGTATATAACGTTATACGTTATATGGATATAGCATATAACGTTATACGTTATAACGATATAGTTTATAACGTTATACGTTATATCGTTATCGTATATAACGTTATGCGTTATATCGTTATCGTATATAACGTTATACGTTATATGGATATAGCATATAACGTTATACGTTATATCGTAATACTACATAACGTTATACGTTATATCGTTATACTACATAACGTTATACGTTATATCGTAATACTACCTAACGTTATACGTTATATCGTAATACTACATAACGTTATACGTTATATCGTAATACTACATAACGTTATACGTTATATCGTTATCGTATATAACGTTATACGTTATATCGTTATAGTATATAACGTTATACGTTATAACGATATAGTTTATAACGTTATACGTTATATCGTTATCGTATATAACGTTTTACGTTATATCGTTATAGTATATAACGTTATACGTTATATCGATATAGCATATCACGTTATACGTTATAACGATATAGCTTATAACGTTATCCGTTATATCGTTATCGTATATAACGTTATACGTTATATCGTTATCGTATATAACGTTATACGGTATATCGTTATAGTATATAACGTTATACGTTATATCTTTATAGTACATAACGTTATACGTTATATCGTTATCGTATATAACGTTATACATTATATCGATATAGTATATAACGTTATCCGTTATAACGATATAGTTTATAACGTTATACGTTATATCGTTATCGTATACAACGTTATACGTTATATCGTTATAGTACATGACGTTATACGTTATATCGTTATAGTACATAACGTTAAACGTTATATCGTTATCGTATATTACGTTATACGTTATATCGCTATCGTATATAACGTTATACGTTATATCGTTATCGTATATAACGTTATACGTTATATGGATATAGCATATAACGTTATACGTTATAACGATATAGTTTATAACGTTATACGTTATATCGTTATCGTATATAACGTTATACGTTATATCGTTATCGTATATAACGTTTTACGTTATATCGTTATAGTATATAACGTTATACGTTATATGGATATAGCATATAACGTTATACGTTATATCGTAATAATACATAACGTTATGCGTTATATCGTTATCGTATATAACGTTATACGTTATATCGTAATACTACATAACGTTATACGTTATATCGTAATACTACATAGCGTTATACGTTATATCGTTATGGTATATAACGTTATACGTTATATCGATATAGTATATAACGTTTTACGTTATATCGTTATAGTATATAACGTTATACGTTATATGGATATAGCATATAACGTTATACGTTATATCGTAATAATACATAACGTTATACGTTATATCGTAATACTACATAACGTTATACGTTATATCGTAATACTACATAACGTTATACGTTATATCGTTATAGTATATAACGTTATACGTTATAACGATATAGTTTATAACGTTATACGTTATATCGATATAGTATATAACGTTTTACGTTACATCGATATAGTATATAACGTTTTACGTTATATCGATATAGTATATAACGTTATACGTTATATCGTTATCGTATATAACGTTATACGTTATATCGTTATAGTACATAACGTTAAACGTTATATCGTTATCGTATATAACGTTATACGTTATATCGCTATCGTATATAACGTTATACGTTATATCGTTATCGTATATAACGTTATACGGTATATCGTTATAGTATATAACGTTATACGTTATATCGTAATACTACATAACGTTATACGTTATAACGATATAGTTTATAACGTTATACGTTATATCGTTATCGTATATAACGTTATACGTTATATCGTTATAGTACATAACGTTATACGTTATATCATTATCGTATATAACGTTATACGTTATATCGTAATACTACATAACGTTATACGTTATATCGTAATACTACATAACGTTATACGTTATATCGTTATAGTATATAACGTTATACGTTATATCGATATAGTATATAACGTGTTACGTTATATCGTTATAGTACATAACGTTATACGTTATATCGTTATCGTATATAACGTTATACGTTATATCGATATCGTATATAACGTTTTACGTTATATCGTTATAGTATATAACGTTATGCGTTATATCGTTATCGTATATAACGTTATACGTTATATCGTAATACTACATAACGTTATACGTTATATCGTAATACTACATAACGTTATACGTTATATCGTTATAGGATATAACGTAATACGTTATATCGTTATAGTACATAACGTTATACGTTATATCGTTATCGTATATAACGTTATACGTTATATCGATATCGTATATAACGTTTTACGTTATATCGTTATAGTATATAACGTTATGCGTTATATCGTTATCGTATATAACGTTATACGTTATATCGTAATACTACATAACGTTATACGTTATATCGTAATACTACATAACGTTATACGTTATATCGTTATAGTATATAACGTTATACGTTATATCGTTATAGTACATAACGTTATACGTTATAACGTTATCGTATATAACGTTTGACGTTATATCGTTATAGTATATAACGTTATACGTTATATCGATATAGCATATCACGTTATAGCTTATAACGTTATACGTTATATCGTTATCGTATATAACGTTTTACGTTATATCGTTATAGTATATAACGTTATATATTATATCGATATAGTATATAACGTTATACGTTATAACGATATAGTTTTTAACGTTATACGTTATATCGTTATCGTATATAACGTTATACGTTATATCGTTATAGTACATAACGTTATACGTTATATCGTTATCGTATATAACGTTATACATTATATCGATATAGTATATAACGTTATCCGTTATAACGATATAGTTTATAACGTTATACGTTATATCGTTATCGTATACAACGTCATACGTTATATCGTTATAGTACATGACGTTATACGTTATATCGTTATCGTATATAACGTTATACGTTATAACGATATAGTTTATAACGTTATACGTTATATCGATATAGTATATAACGTTTTACGTTACATCGATATAGTATATAACGTTTTACGTTATATCGTTATAGTACATAACGTTATACGTTACATCGTTATCGTATATAACGTTATACGTTATAACGATATAGTTTTTAACGTTATACGTTATATCGTTATCGTATATAACGTTATACGTTATATCTTTATAGTACATAACGTTATACGTTATATCGTTATCGTATATAACGTTATACATTATATCGATATAGTATAAAACGTTATCCGTTATAACGATATAGTTTATAACGTTATACGTTATATCGTTATCGTATATAACGTTATACGTTATAACGATATAGTTTTTAACGTTATACGTTATATCGTTATCGTATATAACGTTATACGTTATATCGCTATCGTATATAACGTTATACGTTATATCGTTATCGTATATAACGTTATACGTTATATGGATATAGCATATAACGTTATACGTTATAACGATATAGTTTATAACGTTATACGTTATATCGTTATCGTATATAACGTTATACGGTATATCGTTATAGTATATAACGTTATACGTTATATCGTAATACTACATAACGTTATACGTTATAACGATATAGTTTATAACGTTATACGTTATATCGTTATCGTATATAACGTTATACGGTATATCGTTATAGTATATAACGTTATACGTTATATCGTAATACTACATAACGTTATACGTTATAACGATATAGTTTATAACGTTATACGTTATATCGTTATCGTATATAACGTTATACGTTATATCGTTATAGTACATAACGTTATACGTTATATCGTTATCGTATATAACGTTTTACGTTATATCGTTATAGTATATAACGTTATGCGTTATATCGTTATCGTATATAACGTTATACGTTATATCGTAATACTACATAACGTTATACGTTATATCGTAATACTACATAGCGTTATACGTTATATCGTTATGGTATATAACGTTATACGTTATATCGATATAGTATATAACGTTTTACGTTATATCGTTATATTATATAACGTTATACGTTATATGGATATAGCATATAACGTTATACGTTATATCGTAATAATACATAACGTTATACGTTATATCGTAATACTACATAACGTTATACGTTATATCGTAATACTACATAACGTTATACGTTATATCGTTATAGTATATAACGTTATACGTTATAACGATATAGTTTATAACGTTATACGTTATATCGATATAGTATATAACGTTTTACGTTACATCGATATAGTATATAACGTTTTACGTTATATCGATATAGTATATAACGTTATACGTTATATCGTTATCGTATATAACGTTATACGTTATATCGTTATAGTACATAACGTTAAACGTTATATCGTTATCGTATATAACGTTATACGTTATATCGCTATCGTATATAACGTTATACGTTATATCGTTATCGTATATAACGTTATACGGTATATCGTTATAGTATATAACGTTATACGTTATATCGTAATACTACATAACGTTATACGTTATAACGATATAGTTTATAACGTTATACGTTATATCGTTATCGTATATAACGTTATACGTTATATCGTTATAGTACATAACGTTATACGTTATATCATTATCGTATATAACGTTATACGTTCTATCGTAATACTACATAACGTTATACGTTATATCGTAATACTACATAACGTTATACGTTATATCGTTATAGTATATAACGTTATACGTTATATCGATATAGTATATAACGTGTTACGTTATATCGTTATAGTACATAACGTTATACGTTATATCGTTATCGTATATAACGTTATACGTTATATCGATATCGTATATAACGTTTTACGTTATATCGTTATAGTATATAACGTTATGCGTTATATCGTTATCGTATATAACGTTATACGTTATATCGTAATACTACATAACGTTATACGTTATATCGTAATACTACATAACGTTATACGTTATATCGTTATAGTATATAACGTTATACGTTATATCGTTATAGTACATAACGTTATACGTTATATCGATATCGTATATAACGTTTTACGTTATATCGTTATAGTATATAACGTTATGCGTTATATCGTTATCGTATATAACGTTATACGTTATATCGTAATACTACATAACGTTATACGTTATATCGTAATACTACATAACGTTATACGTTATATCGTTATAGTATATAACGTTATACGTTATATCGTTATAGTACATAACGTTATACGTTATAACGTTATCGTATATAACGCTTGACGTTATATCGTTATAGTATATAACGTTATACGTTATATCGATATAGCATATCACGTTATAGCTTATAACGTTATACGTTATATCGTTATCGTATATAACGTTTTACGTTATATCGTTATAGTATATAACGTTATATATTATATCGATATAGTATATAACGTTATACGTTATAACGATATAGTTTTTAACGTTATACGTTATATCGTTATCGTATATAACGTTATACGTTATATCGTTATAGTACATAACGTTATACGTTATATCGTTATCGTATATAACGTTATACATTATATCGATATAGTATATAAAGTTATCCGTTATAACGATATAGTTTATAACGTTATACGTTATATCGTTATCGTATACAACGTCATACGTTATATCGTTATAGTACATGACGTTATACGTTATATCGTTATCGTATATAACGTTATACGTTATAACGATATAGTTTATAACGTTATACGTTATATCGATATAGTATATAACGTTTTACGTTACATCGATATAGTATATAACGTTTTACGTTATATCGATATAGTACATAACGTTATACGTTATATCGTTATAGTACATAACGTTTTACGTTATATCGTTATAGTACATAACGTTATACGTTACATCGTTATCGTATATAACGTTATACGTTATAACGATATAGTTTTTGACGTTATACGTTATATCGTTATCGTATATAACGTTATACGTTATATCTTTATAGTACATAACGTTATACGTTATATCGTTATCGTATATAACGTTATACATTATATCGATATAGTATAAAACGTTATCCGTTATAACGATATAGTTTATAACGTTATACGTTATATCGTTATCGTATATAACGTTATACGTTATAACGATATAGTTTTTAACGTTATACGTTATATCGTTATCGTATATAACGTTATACGTTATATCGCTATCGTATATAACGTTATACGTTATATCGTTATCGTATATAACGTTATACGTTATATGGATATAGCATATAACGTTATACGTTATAACGATATAGTTTATAACGTTATACGTTATATCGTTATCGTATATAACGTTATACGTTATATCGTTATCGTATATAACGTTTTACGTTATATCGTTATAGTATATAACGTTATACGTTATATCGTTATCGTATATAACGTTATACGGTATATCGTTATAGTATATAACGTTATACGTTATATCGTAATACTACATAACGTTATACGTTATAACGATATAGTTTATAACGTTATACGTTATATCGTTATCGTATATAACGTTATACGTTATATCGTTATAGTACATAACGTTATACGTTATATCGTTATCGTATATAACGTTTTACGTTATATCGTTATAGTACATAACGTTATACGTTATATCGTTATCGTATATAACGTTATACGTTATATCGATATCGTATATAAAGTTTTACGTTATATCGTTATAGTATATAACGTTATGCGTTATATCGTTATCGTATATAACGTTATACGTTATATCGTAATACTACATAACGTTATACGTTATATCGTTATCGTATATAACGTTATACGTTATATCGTTATAGTACATAACGTTATACGTTATATCGTTATCGTATATAACGTTTTACGTTATATCGTTATGGTATATAACGTTATGCGTTATATCGTAATACTACATAACGTTATACATTATATCGTAATACTACATAACGTTATACGTTATATCGTTATAGTATATAACGTTTTACGTTATATCGTTATGGTATATAACGTTATGCGTTATATCGCTATCGTATATAACGTTATACGTTATATCGTTATCGTATATGACGTTATACGTTATAACGATATAGTTTTTAACGTTATACGTTATATCGTTATCGTATATAACGTTATACGTTATATCGTTATAGTACATAACGTTATACGTTATATCGTTATCGTATATAACGTTATACATTATATCGATATAGTATATAACGTTATACGTTATATCGTTATCGTATATAACGTTATACGTTATATCGTTATAGTATATAACGTTATACGTTATATCGTTACAGTATATAACGTTATACGTTATATCGTTATAGCATATAACGTTATACGTTATATCGATATAGTATATAACGTTACGTTATATGGATATAGCATACAACGTTATACGTTATAACGATATAGTTTATAACGTTATACGTTATATCGTTATCGTATATAACGTTATACGTTATATCGTTATCGTATATAACGTTTTACGTTATATCGTTATAGTATATAACGTTTTACGTTATATCGTTATGGTATATAACGTTATACGTTATATCGTAATACTACATAACGTTATACGTTATATCGTTATAGTATATAACGTTATACGTTATAACGATATAGTTTATAACGTTATACGTTATATCGATATAGTATATAACGTTATACGTTATATGGATATAGCATATAACGTTATACGTTATAGCGATATAGTTTATAACGTTATACGTTATATCGTTATCGTATATAACGTTATGCGTTATATCGTTATCGTATATAACGTTATACGTTATATGGATATAGCATATAACGTTATACGTTATATCGTAATACTACATAACGTTATACGTTATATCGTAATACTACATAACGTTATACGTTATATCGCTATCGTATATAACATTATACGTTATATCGTTATCGTATATAACGTTATGCGTTATATCGTTATCGTATATAACGTTATACGTTATATCGTAATACTACATAACGTTATACGTTATATCGTAATACTACATAACGTTATACGTTATATCGTAATACTACATAACGTTATACGTTATATCGTAATACTACATAACGTTATACGTTATATCGTAATACTACATAACGTTATACGTTATATCGTTATAGTATATAACGTTATACGTTATAACGATATAGTTTATAACGTTATACGTTATATCGATATAGTATATAACGTTATACGTTATATGGATATAGCATATAACGTTATACGTTATAACGATATAGTTTATAACGTTATACGTTATATCGTTATCGTATATAACGTTATGCGTTATATCGTTATCGTATATAACGTTATACGTTATATGGATATAGCATATAACGTTATACGTTATATCGTAATACTACATAACGTTATACGTTATATCGTTATACTACATAACGTTATACGTTATATCGTAATACTACATAACGTTATACGTTATATCGTAATACTACATAACGTTATACGTTATATCGTAATACTACATAACGTTATACGTTATATCGTTATCGTATATAACGTTATACGTTATATCGTTATAGTATATAACGTTATACGTTATAACGATATAGTTTATAACGTTATACGTTATATCGTTATCGTATATAACGTTTTACGTTATATCGTTATAGTATATAACGTTATACGTTATATCGATATAGCATATCACGTTATACGTTATAACGATATAGCTTATAACGTTATCCGTTATATCGTTATCGTATATAACGTTATACGTTATATCGTTATCGTATATAACGTTATACGTTATATCGTTATAGTACATAACGTTATACGTTATATCGTTATCGTATATAACGTTATACATTGTATCGATATAGTATATAACGTTATACGTTATATCGTTATCGTATATAACGTTATACGTTATATCGTTATAGTACATAACGTTATACGTTATATCGTTATCGTATATAACGTTGTACGTTATATCGTTATAGTACATAACGTTATACATTATATCGATATAGTATATAACGTTATACGTTATAACGATATAGTTTTTAACGTTATACGTTATATCGTTATCGTATATAACGTTATACGTTATATCGTTATAGTACATAACGTTATACGTTATATCGTTATCGTATATAACGTTATACATTATATCGATATAGTATATAACGTTATACGTTATAACGTTATCGTATATAACGTTTGACGTTATATCGTTATAGTATATAACGTTATACGTTATATCGATATAGCATATCACGTTATACGTTATAACGATATAGCTTATAACGTTATACGTTATATCGTTATCGTATACAACGTCATACGTTATATCGTTATAGTACATGACGTTATACGTTATATCGTTATCGTATATAACGTTATACGTTATATCGCTATCGTATATAACGTTATACGTTATATCGTTATCGTATATAACGTTATACGTTATATGGATATAGCATATAACGTTATACGTTATAACGATATAGTTTATAACGTTATACGTTATATCGTTATCGTATATAACGTTATACGTTATATCGTTATCGTATATAACGTTTTACGTTATATCGTTATAGTATATAAAGTTTTACGTTATATCGTTATAGTATATAACGTTATGCGTTATAACGATATAGTTTATAACGTTATACGTTATATCGATATAGTATATAACGTTTTACGTTACATCGATATAGTATATAACGTTTTACGTTATATCGATATAGTACATAACGTTATACGTTATATCGTTATAGTACATAACGTTTTACGTTATATCGTTATAGTACATAACGTTATACGTTACATCGTTATCGTATATAACGTTATACGTTATAACGATATAGTTTATAACGTTATACGTTATATCGTTATCGTATATAACGTTTTACGTTATATCGATATAGTATATAACGTTATACATTATATCGATATAGTATATAACGTTATACGTTATAACGATATAGTTTTTAACGTTATACGTTATATCGTTATAGTATATAACGTTTTACGTTACATCGATATAGTATATAACGTTTTACGTTATATCGATATAGTACATAACGTTATACGTTATATCGTTATAGTACATAACGTTTTACGTTATATCGTTATAGTACATAACGTTATACGTTACATCGTTATCGTATATAACGTTATACGTTATAACGATATAGTTTTTAACGTTATACGTTATATCGTTATCGTATATAACGTTATACGTTATATCGTTATAGTACATAACGTTATACGTTATATCGATATCGTATATAACGTTTTACGTTATATCGTTATAGTATATAACGTTATGCGTTATATCGTTATCGTATATAACGTTATACGTTATATCGTAATACTACATAACGTTATACGTTATATCGTAATACTACATAACGTTATACGTTATAACGATATAGTTTTTAACGTTATACGTTATATCGTTATCGTATATAACGTTATACGTTATATCGTTATAGTACATAACGTTATACGTTATATCGTTACCGTATATAACGTTATACATTATATCGATATAGTATATAACGTTATACGTTATATCGATATAGTATATAACGTTATACGTTATATCGTTATAGTACATAACGTTATACGTTATATCGTTATCGTATATAACGTTGTACGTTATATCGTTATAGTACATAACGTTATACATTATATCGATATAGTATATAACGTTATACGTTATAACGATATAGTTTTTAACGTTATACGTTATATCGTTATCGTATATAACGTTATACGTTATATCGTTATAGTACATAACGTTATACGTTATATCGTTATCGTATATAACGTTATACATTATATCGATATAGTATATAACGTTATACGTTATAACGTTATCGTATATAACGTTTGACGTTATATCGTTATAGTATATAACGTTATACGTTATATCGATATAGCATATCACGTTATACGTTATAACGATATAGCTTATAACGTTATACGTTATATCGTTATCGTATATAACGTTTTACGTTATATCGTTATACTATATAACGTTATACATTATATCGATATAGTATATAACGTTATACGTTATAACGATATAGTTTTTAACGTTATACGTTATATCGTTATCGTATATAACGTTATACGTTATATCGTTATAGTACATAACGTTATACGTTATATCGTTATCGTATATAACGTTATACATTATATCGATATAGTATATAACGTTATCCGTTATAACGATATAGTTTATAACGTTATACGTTATATCGTTATCGTATACAACGTTATACGTTATATCGTTATAGTACATGACGTTATACGTTATATCGTTATCGTATATAACGTTATACGTTATATCGCTATCGTATATAACGTTATACGTTATATCGTTATCGTATATAACGTTATACGTTATATGGATATAGCATATAACGTTATACGTTATAACGATATAGTTTATAACGTTATACGTTATATCGTTATCGTATATAACGTTATACGTTATATCGTTATCGTATATAACGTTATACGTTATATCGCTATCGTATATAACGTTATACGTTATATCGTTATCGTATATAACGTTATACGTTATATGGATATAGCATATAACGTTATACGTTATAACGATATAGTTTATAACGTTATACGTTATATCGTTATCGTATATAACGTTATACGTTATATCGTTATCGTATATAACGTTTTACGATATATCGTTATAGTATATAACGTTATACGTTATATGGATATAGCATATAACGTTATACGTTATATCGACATAGTTTATAACGTTATACGTTATATCGTTATCGTATATAACGTTATACGTTATATCGTAATACTACATAACGTTATACGTTATATCGTAATAATACATAACGTTATACGTTATATCGTTATCGTATATAACGTTATACGTTATATCGTTATAGTATATAACGTTATACGTTATATCGTTACAGTATATAGCGTTATACGTTACATCGTTATAGCATATAACGTTATACGTTATATCGATATAGTATATAACGTTATACGTTATATGGATATAGCATATAACGTTATACGTTATATCGATATAGTTTATAACGTTATACGTTATATCGTTATCGTATATAACGTTTTACGTTATATCGTTATGGTATATAATGTTATGCGTTATATCGTTATCGTATATAACGTTATACGTTATATCGTAATACTACATAACGTTATACGTTATATCGTAATACTACATAACGTTATACGTTATATCGTAATACTACATAACGTTATACGTTATATCGTTATAGTATATAACGTTTTACGTTATATCGTTATGGTATATAACGTTATGCGTTATATCGATATAGTATATAACGTTATGCGTTATATCGCTATCGTATATAACGTTATACGTTATATCGTTATCGTATATAACGTTATACGTTATATGGATATAGCATATAACGTTATACGTTATAACGATATAGTTTATAACGCTATACGTTATATCGTTATGGTATATAACGTTATGCGTTATATCGTTATAGTACATAACGTTATACGTTATATCGTTATAGTATATAACGTTATATGTTATATGGATATAGCATATAACGTTATACGTTATATCGTAATACTACATAACGTTATACGTTATATCGTAATACTACATAACGTTATACGTTATATCGTTATAGTACATAACGTTATACGTTATATCGTTATCGTATATAACGTTATACGTTATATCGATATCGAATATAACGTTTTACGTTATATCGTTATAGTATATAACGTTATGCGTTATATCGTTATCGTATATAACGTTATACGTTATATCGTAATACTACATAACGTTATACGTTATATCGTAATACTACATAACGTTATACGTTATATCGTTATAGTATATAACGTTATACGTTATATCGTTATAGTACATAACGTTATACGTTATAACGTTATCGTATATAACGTTTGACGTTATATCGTTATAGTATATAACGTTATACGTTATATCGATATAGCATATCACGTTATAGCTTATAACGTTATACGTTATATCGTTATCGTATATAACGTTTTACGTTATATCGTTATAGTATATAACGTTATACATTATATCGATATAGTATATAACGTTATACGTTATAACGATATAGTTTTTAACGTTATACGTTATATCGTTATCGTATATAACGTTATACGTTATATCGTTATAGTACATAACGTTATACGTTATATCGTTATCGTATATAACGTTATACATTATATCGATATAGTATATAACGTTATCCGTTATAACGATATAGTTTATAACGTTATACGTTATATCGTTATCGTATACAACGTCATACGTTATATCGTTATAGTATATAACGTTTTACGTTATATCGTTATGGTATATAACGTTATGCGTTATATCGCTATCGTATATAACGTTATACGTTATATCGTTATCGTATATAACGTTATACGTTATAACGATATAGTTTTTAACGTTATACGTTATATCGTTATGGTATATAACGTTATGCGTTATATCGCTATCGTATATAACGTTATACGTTATATCGTTATCGTATATAACGTTATAGGTTATAACGATATAGTATATAACGTTATACGTTATATCGATATAGTATATAACGTTAAACGTTATATCGATATAGTATATAACGTTATACGTTATATCGTTATAGTACATAACGTTATACGTTATATCGTTATCGTATATAACGTTATACGTTATATCGCTATCGTATATAACGTTATACGTTATACCGTTATCGTATATAACGTTATACATTATATCGTTATCGTATATAACGTTTTACGTTATATCGTTATAGTATATAACGTTTTACGTTATATCGTTATGGTATATAACGTTATGCGTTATATCGTTATCGTATATAACGTTATACGTTATATCGTAACACTATATAACGTTATACGTTATATCGTAATACTACATAACGTTATACGTTATATCGATATAGTATATAACGTTAAACGTTATATCGATATAGTATATAACGTTATACGTTATATCGTTATAGTACATAACGTTATACGTTATATCGTTATCGTATATAACGTTATACATTATATCGATATAGTATATAACGTTATACGTTATAACGATATAGTTTATAACGTTACACGTTATATCGTTATCGTATACAACGTTATACGTTATATCGTTATAGTACATAACGTTATACGTTATATCGTTATAGTATATAACGTTATACGTTATATGGATATAGCATATAACTTTATACGTTATATCGTTATCGTATATAACGTTATACGTTATATCGTTATAGTATATAACGTTATACGTTATATCGTTACAGTATATAACGTTATACGTTATATCGTTATAGCATATAACGTTATACGTTATATCGCTATCGTATATAACGTTATACGTTATATGGATATAGCATATAACGTTATACGTTATATCGTAATACTACATAACGTTATACGTTATATCGTAATACTACATAACGTTATACGTTATATCGTAATACTACATAACGTTATACGTTATATCGTAATACTACATAACGTTATACGTTATATCGTAATACTACATAACGTTATACGTTATATCGTAATACTACATAACGTTATACGTTATATCGTTATCGTATATAACGTCATACGTTATATCGTTATAGCATATCACGTTATACGTTATAACGATATAGCTTATAACGTTATACGTTATATCGTTATCGTATATAACGTTTTACGTTATATCGTTATAGTATATAACGTTATACATTATATCCATATAGTATATAACGTTATACGTTATAACGATATAGTTTTTAACGTTATACGTTATATCGTTATCGTATATAACGTTATACGTTATATCGTTATAGTACATAACGTTATACGTTATATCGTTATCGTATATAACGTTATACATTATATCGATATAGTATATAACGTTATACGTTATAACGATATAGTTTATAACGTTATACGTTATATCGTTATCGTATACAACGTTATACGTTATATCGTTATAGTACATAACGTTATACGTTATATCGTTATAGTATATAACGTTATACGTTATATGGATATAGCATATAACGTTATACGTTATATCGTAATACTACATAACGTTATACGTTATATCGTTATCGTATATAACGTTTTACGTTATATCGTTATAGTATATAACGTTATACATTATATCCATATAGTATATAACGTTATACGTTATAACGATATAGTTTTTAACGTTATACGTTATATCGTTATCGTATATAACGTTATACGTTATATCGTTATAGTACATAACGTTATACGTTATATCGTTATCGTATCTAACGTTATACATTATATCGATATAGTATATAACGTTATACGTTATAACGATATAGTTTATAACGTTATACGTTATATCGTTATCGTATACAACGTTATACGTTATATCGTTATAGTACATAACGTTATACGTTATATCGTTATAGTATATAACGTTATACGTTATATGGATATAGCATATAACGTTATACGTTATATCGTAATACTACATAACGTTATACGTTATATCGTTATCGTATATAACGTTATACGTTATATCGTTATAGTATATAACGTTATACATTATATCCATATAGTATATAACGTTATACGTTATATCGATATAGTATATAACGTTAAACGTTACATCGATATAGTATATAACGTTATACGTTATATCGTTATAGTACATAACGTTATACGTTATATCGTTATCGTATATAACGTTATACGTTATATCGCTATCGTATATAACGTTATACGTTATATCGTTATCGTATATAACGTTATACGTTATAACGATATAGTATATAACGTTATACGTTATATCGTAATACTACATAACGTTATACGTTATATCGTAATACTACATAACGTTATACGTTATATCGTAATACTACATAACGTTATACGTTATATCGTTATAGTATATAACGTTTTACGTTATATCGTTATGGTATATAACGTTATGCGTTATATCGTTATCGTATATAACGTTATACGTTATATCGATATCGTATATAACGTTTTACGTTATATCGTTATAGTATATAACGTTATACGTTATATCGTTATAGTACATAACGTTATACGTTATATCGTTATCGTATATAACGTTATACGTTATATCGCTATCGTATATAACGTTATCCGTTATATCGTTATCGTATATAACGTTATACGTTATATCGTTATAGTACATAACGTTATACGTTATATCGTTATAGTATATAACGTTATACGTTATATGGATATAGCATATAACGTTATACGTTATATCGTAATACTACACAACGTTATACGTTATATCGTAATACTACATAACGTTATACGTTATATCGTAATACTACATAACGTTATACGTTATATCGTAATACTACATAACGTTATACGTTATATCGTAATACTACATAACGTTATACGTTATATCGTTATCGTATATAACGTTATACGTTATATCGTTATAGCATATCACGTTATACGTTATAACGATATAGCTTATAACGTTATACGTTATATCGTTATCGTATATAACGTTTTACGTTATATCGTTATAGTATATAACGTTATACATTATATCCATATAGTATATAACGTTATACGTTATAACGATATAGTTTTTAACGTTATACGTTATATCGTAATACTACATAACGTTATACGTTATATCGTAATACTACATAACGTTATACGTTATATCGTAATACTACATAACGTTATACGTTATATCGTTATCGTATATAACGTTATACGTTATATCGTTATAGCATATCACGTTATACGTTATAACGATATAGCTTATAACGTTATACGTTATATCGTTATCGTATATAACGTTTTACGTTATATCGTTATAGTATATAACGTTATACATTATATCCATATAGTATATAACGTTATACGTTATAACGATATAGTTTTTAACGTTATACGTTATATCGTTATCGTATATAACGTTATACGTTATATCGTTATAGTACATAACGTTATACGTTATATCGTTATCGTATATAACGTTTTACGTTATATCGTTATAGTATATAACGTTATACATTATATCCATATAGTATATAACGTTATACGTTATATCGTTATCGTATATAACGTTATACATTATATCGATATAGTATATAACGTTATACGTTATATCGTTACAGTAAATAACGTTATACGTTATATCGTTATAGCATATAACGTTATACGTTATATCGATATAGTATATAACGTTATACGTTATATGGATATAGCATATAACGTTATACGTTATAACCATATAGTTTATAACGTTATACGTTATATCGTTATCGTATATAACGTTATACGTTATATCGTTATCGTATATAACGTTTTACGTTATATCGTTATAGTATATAACGTTTTACGTTATATCGTTATGGTATATAATGTTATGCGTTATATCGTTATCGTATATAACGTTATACGTTATATCGTAATACTACATAACGTTATACGTTATATCGTAATACTACATAACGTTATACGTTATATCGTTATAGTATATAACGTTTTACGTTATATCGTTATGGTATATAACGTTATGCGTTATATCCTAATCGTATATAACGTTATACGTTATATCGTTATCGTATATAACGTTATACGTTATATCGATATAGTATATAACGATATACGTTATATCGATATAGTATATAACGTTAAACGTTATATCGATATAGTATATAACGTTATACGTTATATCGTTATAGTACATAACGTTATACGTTATATCGTTATCGTATAGAACGTTATACGTTATATCGCTATCGTATATAACGTTATACGTTATATCGTTATAGTATATAACGTTTTACGTTATATCGTTATGGTATATAACGTTATGCGTTATATCGTTATCGTATATAACGTTATACGTTATATCGATATAGTATATAACGTTATACGTTATAACGATATAGTTTATAACGTTATACGTTATATCGTTATCGTATACAACGTTATACGTTATATCGTTATAGTACATAACGTTATACGTTATATCGTTATAGTATATAACGTTATACGTTATATGGATATAGCATATAACGTTATACGTTATATCGTTATAGTACATAACGTTATACGTTATATCGTTATAGTATATAACGTTATACGTTATATCGTTACAGTATATAACGTTATACGTTATATCGTTATAGCATATAACGTTATACGTTATATCGCTATCGTATATAACGTTATACGTTATATGGATATAGCATATAACGTTATACGTTATATCGTAATACTACATAACGTTATACGTTATATCGTAATACTACATAACGTTATACGTTATATCGTAATACTACATAACGTTATACGTTATATCGTAATACTACATAACGTTATACGTTATATCGTAATACTACATAACGTTATACGTTATATCGTTATCGTATATAACGTTATACGTTATATCGTTATAGCATATCACGTTATACGTTATAACGATATAGCTTATAACGTTATACGTTATATCGTTATCGTATATAACGTTTTACGTTATATCGTTATAGTATATAACGTTATACATTATATCCATATAGTATATAACGTTATACGTTATAACGATATAGTTTTTAACGTTATACGTTATATCGTTATCGTATATAACGTTATACGTTATATCGTTATAGTACATAACGTTATACGTTATATCGTTATCGTATATAACGTTATACATTATATCGATATAGTATATAACGTTATACGTTATAACGATATAGTTTATAACGTTATACGTTATATCGTTATCGTATACAACGTTATACGTTATATCGTTATAGTACATAACGTTATACGTTATATCGTTATAGTATATAACGTTATACGTTATATGGATATAGCATATAACGTTATACGTTATATCGTAATACTACATAACGTTATACGTTATATCGTTATCGTATATAACGTTTTACGTTATATCGTTATAGTATATAACGTTATACATTATATCGATATAGTATATAACGTTATACGTTATAACGATATAGTTTTTAACGTTATACGTTATATCGTTATCGTATATAACGTTATACGTTATATGGATATAGCATATAACGTTATACGTTATATCGTAATACTACATAACGTTATACGTTATATCGTTATCGTATATAACGTTATACGTTATATCGTTATAGTATATAACGTTATACATTATATCCATATAGTATATAACGTTATACGTTATATCGATATAGTATATAACGTTAAACGTTATATCGATATAGTATATAACGTTATACGTTATATCGTTATAGTACATAACGTTATACGTTATATCGTTATCGTATATAACGTTATACGTTATATCGCTATCGTATATAACGTTATACGTTATATCGTTATCGTATATAACGTTATACGTTATAACGATATAGTATATAACGTTATACGTTATATCGTAATACTACATAACGTTATACGTTATATCGTAATACTACATAACGTTATACGTTATATCGTAATTCTACATAACGTTATACGTTATATCGTTATAGTATATAACGTTTTACGTTATATCGTTATGGTATATAACGTTATGCGTTATATCGTTATCGTATATAACGTTATACGTTATAACGATATAGTATATAACGTTATACGTTATATCGTAATACTACATAACGTTATACGTTATATCGTAATACTACATAACGTTTTACGTTATATCGTTATAGTATATAACGTTATACGTTATATGGATATAGCATATAACGTTATACGTTATATCGTAATACTACATAACGTTATACGTTATATCGTTATCGTATATAACGTTATACGTTATATCGTTATAGTATATAACGTTATACATTATATCCATATAGTATATAACGTTATACGTTATATCGATATAGTATATAACGTTAAACGTTATATCGTTATGGTATATAATGTTATGCGTTATATCGTTATCGTATATAACGTTATACGTTATATCGTAATACTACATAACGTTATACGTTATATCGTAATACTACATAACGTTATACGTTATATCGTAATACTACATAACGTTATACGTTATATCGTAATACTACATAACGTTATACGTTATATCGTTATCGTATATAACGTTATACGTTATATCGTTATAGCATATCACGTTATACGTTATAACGATATAGCTTATAACGTTATACGTTATATCGTTATCGTATATAACGTTTTACGTTATATCGTTATAGTATATAACGTTATACATTATATCCATATAGTATATAACGTTATACGTTATAACGATATAGTTTTTAACGTTATACGTTATATCGTTATCGTATATAACGTTATACGTTATATCGTTATAGTACATAACGTTATACGTTATATCGTTATCGTATATAACGTTATACATTATATCGATATAGTATATAACGTTATACGTTATAACGATATAGTTTATAACGTTATACGTTATATCGTTATCGTATACAACGTTATACGTTATATCGTTATAGTACATAACGTTATACGTTATATCGTTATAGTATATAACGTTATACGTTATATGGATATAGCATATAACGTTATACGTTATATCGTAATACTACATAACGTTATACGTTATATCGTTATCGTATATAACGTTTTACGTTATATCGTTATAGTATATAACGTTATACATTATATCCATATAGTATATAACGTTATACGTTATAACGATATAGTTTTTAACGTTATACGTTATATCGTTATCGTATATAACGTTATACGTTATATGGATATAGCATATAACGTTATACGTTATATCGTAATACTACATAACGTTATACGTTATATCGTTATCGTATATAACGTTATACGTTATATCGTTATAGTATATAACGTTATACATTATATCCATATAGTATATAACGTTATACGTTATATCGATATAGTATATAACGTTAAACGTTATATCGATATAGTATATAACGTTATACGTTATATCGTTATAGTACATAACGTTATACGTTATATCGTTATCGTATATAACGTTATACGTTATATCGCTATCGTATATAACGTTATACGTTATATCGTTATCGTATATAACGTTATACGTTATAACGATATAGTATATAACGTTATACGTTATATCGTAATACTACATAACGTTATACGTTATATCGTAATACTACATAACGTTATACGTTATATCGTAATTCTACATAACGTTATACGTTATATCGTTATAGTATATAACGTTTTACGTTATATCGTTATGGTATATAACGTTATGCGTTATATCGTTATCGTATATAACGTTATACGTTATAACGATATAGTATATAACGTTATACGTTATATCGTAATACTACATAACGTTATACGTTATATCGTAATACTACATAACGTTTTACGTTATATCGTTATAGTATATAACGTTATACGTTATATGGATATAGCATATAACGTTATACGTTATATCGTAATACTACATAACGTTATACGTTATATCGTTATCGTATATAACGTTATACGTTATATCGTTATAGTATATAACGTTATACATTATATCCATATAGTATATAACGTTATACGTTATATCGATATAGTATATAACGTAAAACGTTATATCGTTATGGTATATAATGTTATGCGTTATATCGTTATCGTATATAACGTTATACGTTATATCGTAATACTACATAACGTTATACGTTATATCGTAATACTACATAACGTTATACGTTATATCGTTATAGTATATAACGTTTTACGTTATATCGTTATGGTATATAACGTTATGCGTTATATCCTAATCGTATATAACGTTATACGTTATATCGTTATCGTATATAACGTTATACGTTATATCGATATAGTATATAACGATATACGTTATATCGATATAGTATATAACGTTAAACGTTATATCGATATAGTATATAACGTTATACGTTATATCGTTATAGTACATAACGTTATACGTTATATCGTTATCGTATAGAACGTTATACGTTATATCGCTATCGTATATAACGTTATACGTTATATCGTTATAGTATATAACGTTTTACGTTATATCGTTATGGTATATAACGTTATGCGTTATATCGTTATCGTATATAACGTTATACGTTATATCGATATAGTATATAACGTTATACGTTATAACGATATAGTTTATAACGTTATACGTTATATCGTTATCGTATACAACGTTATACGTTGTATCGTTATAGTACATAACGTTATACGTTATATCGTTATAGTATATAACGTTATACGTTATATGGATATAGCATATAACGTTATACGTTATATCGTTATAGTACATAACGTTATACGTTATATCGTTATAGTATATAACGTTATACGTTATATCGTTACAGTATATAACGTTATACGTTATATCGTTATAGCATATAACGTTATACGTTATATCGCTATCGTATATAACGTTATACGTTATATGGATATAGCATATAACGTTATACGTTATATCGTAATACTACATAACGTTATACGTTATATCGTAATACTACATAACGTTATACGTTATATCGTAATACTACATAACGTTATACGTTATATCGTAATACTACATAACGTTATACGTTATATCGTAATACTACATAACGTTATACGTTATATCGTTATCGTATATAACGTTATACGTTATATCGTTATAGCATATCACGTTATACGTTATAACGATATAGCTTATAACGTTATACGTTATATCGTTATCGTATATAACGTTTTACGTTATATCGTTATAGTATATAACGTTATACATTATATCCATATAGTATATAACGTTATACGTTATAACGATATAGTTTTTAACGTTATACGTTATATCGTTATCGTATATAACGTTATACGTTATATCGTTATAGTACATAACGTTATACGTTATATCGTTATCGTATATAACGTTATACATTATATCGATATAGTATATAACGTTATACGTTATAACGATATAGTTTATAACGTTATACGTTATATCGTTATCGTATACAACGTTATACGTTATATCGTTATAGTACATAACGTTATACGTTATATCGTTATAGTATATAACGTTATACGTTATATGGATATAGCATATAACGTTATACGTTATATCGTAATACTACATAACGTTATACGTTATATCGTTATCGTATATAACGTATTACGTTATATCGTTATAGTATATAACGTTATACATTATATCCATATAGTATATAACGTTATACGTTATAACGATATAGTTTTTAACGTTATACGTTATATCGTTATCGTATATAACGTTATACGTTATATGGATATAGCATATAACGTTATACGTTATATCGTAATACTACATAACGTTATACGTTATATCGTTATCGTATATAACGTTATACGTTATATCGTTATAGTATATAACGTTATACATTATATCCATATAGTATATAACGTTATACGTTATATCGATATAGTATATAACGTTAAACGTTATATCGATATAGTATATAACGTTATACGTTATATCGTTATAGTACATAACGTTATACGTTATATCGTTATCGTATATAACGTTATACGTTATATCGCTATCGTATATAACGTTATACGTTATATCGTTATCGTATATAACGTTATACGTTATAACGATATAGTATATAACGTTATACGTTATATCGTAATACTACATAACGTTATACGTTATATCGTAATACTACATAACGTTATACGTTATATCGTAATTCTACATAACGTTATACGTTATATCGTTATAGTATATAACGTTTTACGTTATATCGTTATGGTATATAACGTTATGCGTTATATCGTTATCGTATATAACGTTATACGTTATAACGATATAGTATATAACGTTATACGTTATATCGTAATACTACATAACGTTATACGTTATATCGTAATACTACATAACGTTTTACGTTATATCGTTATAGTATATAACGTTATACGTTATATGGATATAGCATATAACGTTATACGTTATATCGTAATACTACATAACGTTATACGTTATATCGTTATCGTATATAACGTTATACGTTATATCGTTATAGTATATAACGTTATACATTATATCCATATAGTATATAACGTTATACGTTATATCGATATAGTATATAACGTTAAACGTTATATCGATATAGTATATAACGTTATACGTTATATCGTTATAGTACATAACGTTATACGTTATATCGTAATACTACATAACGGTATACGTTATATCGTTATAGTATATAACGTTTTACGTTATATCGTTATCGTATATAACGTTATACGTTATAACGATATAGTATATAACGTTATACGTTATATCGTAATACTACATAACGTTATACGTTATATCGTAATACTACATAACGTTATATGTTATATCGTAATACTACATAACGTTATACGTTATATCGTTATAGTATATAACGTTTTACGTCATATCGTTATGGTATATAACGTTATGCGTTATATCGTTATCGTATATAACGTTATACGTTATAACGATATAGTTTTTAACGTTATACGTTATATCGTAATACTACATAACGTTATACGTTATATCGTAATACTACATAACGTTATACGTTATATCGTTATCGTATATAACGTTATACGTTATATCGTTATAGCATATCACGTTATACGTTATAACGATATAGCTTATAACGTTATACGTTATATCGTTATCGTATATAACGTTTTATGTTATATCGTTATAGTATATAACGTTATACATTATATCCATATAGTATATAACGTTATACGTTATAACGATATAGTTTTTAACGTTATACGTTATATCGTTATCGTATATAACGTTATACGTTATATCGTTATAGTACATAACGTTATACGTTATATCGTTATCGTATATAACGTTATACATTATATCGATATAGTATATAACGTTATACATTATATCGATATAGTATATAACGTTATACGTTATAACGATATAGTTTATAACGTTATACGTTATATCGTTATCGTATACAACGTTATACGTTATATCGTTATAGTACATAACGTTATACGTTATATCGTTATAGTATATAACGTTATACGTTATATGGATATAGCATATAACGTTATACGTTATATCGTAATCGTATATAACGTTATACGTTATATCGCTATCGTATATAACGTTATACGTTATATCGATATAGTATATAACGTTATACGTTATATCGTTACAGTATATAACGTTATACGTTATATCGCTATCGTATATAACGTTATACGTTATATCGTTATAGTATATAACGTTTTACGTTATATCGTTATGGTATATAACGTTATGCGTTATATCGTTATCGTATATAACGTTATACGTTATATCGATATAGTATATAACGTTAAACGTTATATCGATATAGTATATAACGTTATACGTTATATCGTTATAGTACATAACGTTATACGTTATATCGTTATCGTATATAACGTTATACATTATATCGATATAGTATATAACGTTATACGTTATAACGATATAGTTTATAACGTTATACGTTATATCGTTATCGTATACAACGTTATACGTTATATCGTTATAGTACATAACGTTATACGTTATATCGTTATAGCTTATAACGTTATACGTTATATCGTTATCGTATATAACGTTTTACGTTATATCGTTATAGTATATAACGTTATACATTATATCCATATAGTATATAACGTTATACGTTATAACGATATAGTTTTTAACGTTATACGTTATATCGTTATCGTATATAACGTTATACGTTATATCGTTATAGTACATAACGTTATACGTTATATCGTTATCGTATATAACGTTTTACGTTATATCGTTATAGTATATAACGTTATACGTTATATCGTAATACTACATAACGTTATACGTTATATCGTAATACTACATAACGTTATACGTTATATCGTAATACTACATAACGTTATACGTTATATCGTAATACTACATAACGTTATACGTTATATCGTAATACTACATAACGTTATACGTTATATCGTAATACTACATAACGTTATACGTTATATCGTTATCGTATATAACGTTATACGTTATATCGTTATAGCATATCACGTTATACGTTATAACGATATAGCTTATAACGTTATACGTTATATCGTTATCGTATATAACGTTTTACGTTATATCGTTATAGTATATAACGTTATACATTATATCCATATAGTATATAACGTTATACGTTATAACGATATAGTTTTTAACGTTATACGTTATATCGTTATCGTATATAACGTTATACGTTATATCGTTATAGTACATAACGTTATACGTTATATCGTTATCGTATATAACGTTATACATTATATCGATATAGTATATAACGTTATACGTTATAACGATATAGTTTATAACGTTATACGTTATATCGTTATCGTATACAACGTTATACGTTATATCGTTATAGTACATAACGTTATACGTTATATCGTTATAGTATATAACGTTATACGTTATATGGATATAGCATATAACGTTATACGTTATATCGTAATACTACATAACGTTATACGTTATATCGTTATCGTATATAACGTTTTACGTTATATCGTTATAGTATATAACGTTATACATTATATCCATATAGTATATAACGTTATACGTTATAACGATATAGTTTTTAACGTTATACGTTATATCGTTATCGTATATAACGTTATACGTTATATCGTTATAGTACATAACGTTATACGTTATATCGTTATCGTATATAACGTTATACATTATATCGATATAGTATATAACGTTATACGTTATATCGATATAGTATATAACGTTAAACGTTATATCGATATAGTATATAACGTTAAACGTTATATCGATATAGTATATAACGTTATACGTTATATCGTTATAGTACATAACGTTATACGTTATATCGTTATCGTATATAACGTTATACGTTATATCGTTATAGTATATAACGTTATACATTATATCCATATAGTATATAACGTTATACGTTATATCGATATAGTATATAACGTTAAACGTTATATCGATATAGTATATAACGTTATACGTTATATCGTTATAGTACATAACGTTATACGTTATATCGTTATCGTATATAACGTTATACGTTATATCGCTATCGTATATAACGTTATACGTTATATCGTTATCGTATATAACGTTATACGTTATAACGATATAGTATATAACGTTATACGTTATATCGTAATACTACATAACGTTATACGTTATATCGTAATACTACATAACGTTATACGTTATATCGTAATACTACATAACGTTATACGTTATATCGTTATAGTATATAACGTTTTACGTTATATCGTTATGGTATATAACGTTATGCGTTATATCGTTATCGTATATAACGTTATACGTTATATCGATATCGTATATAACGTTTTACGTTATATCGTTATAGTATATAACGTTATACGTTATATCGTTATAGTACATAACGTTATACGTTATATCGTTATCGTATATAACGTTGTACGTTATATCGCTATCGTATATAACGTTATCCGTTATATCGTTATCGTATATAACGTTATACGTTATATCGTTATAGTACATAACGTTATACGTTATATCGTTATAGTATATAACGTTATACGTTATATGGATATAGCATATAACGTTATACGTTATATCGTAATACTACATAACGTTATACGTTATATCGTAATACTACATAACGTTATACGTTATATCGTAATACTACATAACGTTATACGTTATATCGTAATACTACATAATGTTATACGTTATATCGTTATCGTATATAACGTTATACGTTATATCGTTATAGCATATCACGTTATACGTTATAACGATATAGCTTATAACGTTATACGTTATATCGTTATCGTATATAACGTCTTACGTTATATCGTTATAGTATATAACGTTATACATTATATCCATATAGTATATAACGTTATACGTTATAACGATATAGTTTTTAACGTTATACGTTACATCGTTATCGTATATAACGTTATACGTTATATCGTTATAGTACATAACGTTATACGTTATATCGTTATCGTATATAACGTTATACATTATATCGATATAGTATATAACGTTATACGTTATAACGATATAGTTTATAACGTTATACGTTATATCGTTATCGTATACAACGTTATACGTTATATCGTTATAGTACATAACGTTATACGTTATATCGTTATAGTATATAACGTTATACGTTATATGGATATAGCATATAACGTTATACGTTATATCGTAATACTACATAACGTTATACGTTATATCGTTATCGTATATAACGTTATACGTTATATCGTTATAGTATATAACGTTATACGTTATATCGTTACAGTATATAACGTTATACGTTATATCGTTATAGCATATAACGTTATACGTTATATCGATATAGTATATAACGTTATACGTTATATGGATATAGCATATAACGTTATACGTTATAACGATATAGTTTACAACGTTATACGTTATATCGTTATCGTATATAACGTTATACGTTATATCGTTATCGTATATAACGTTTTACGTTATATCGTTATAGTATATAACGTTTTACGTTATATCGTTATGGTATATAATGTTATGCGTTATGTCGTTATCGTATATAACGTTATACGTTATATCATAATACTACATAACGTTATACGTTATATCGTTATCGTATATAACGTTGTACGTTATATCGTTATCGTATATAACGTTATACGTTATATGGATATAGCATATAACGTTATACGTTATATCGATATAGTATATAACGTTATACGTTATATGGATATAGCATATAACGTTATACGTTATAACGATATAGTTTACAACGTTATACGTTATATCGTTATCGTATATAACGTTATACGTTATATCGTTATCGTATATAACGTTTTACGTTATATCGTTATCGTATATAACGTTATACGTTATATCGTTATCGTATATAACGTTTTACGTTATATCGTTATCGTATATAACGTTATACGTTATATCGATATCGTATATAACGTTTTACGTTATATCGTTATAGTATATAACGTTATACGTTATATCGTTATAGTACATAACGTTATACGTTATATCGTTATCGTATATAACGTTGTACGTTATATCGCTATCGTATATAACGTTATCCGTTATATCGTTATCGTATATAACGTTATACGTTATATCGTTATAGTACATAACGTTATACGTTATATCGTTATAGTATATAACGTTATACGTTATATGGATATAGCATATAACGTTATACGTTATATCGTAATACTACATAACGTTATACGTTATATCGTAATACTACATAACGTTATACGTTATATCGTAATACTACATAACGTTATACGTTATATCGTAATACTACATAACGTTATACGTTATATCGTTATCGTATATAACGTTATACGTTATATCGTTATAGCATATCACGTTATACGTTATAACGATATAGCTTATAACGTTATACGTTATATCGTTATCGTATATAACGTCTTACGTTATATCGTTATAGTATATAACGTTATACATTATATCCATATAGTATATAACGTTATACGTTATAACGATATAGTTTTTAACGTTATACGTTATATCGTTATCGTATATAACGTTATACGTTATATCGTTATAGTACATAACGTTATACGTTATATCGTTATCGTATATAACGTTATACATTATATCGATATAGTATATAACGTTATACGTTATAACGATATAGTTTATAACGTTATACGTTATATCGTTATCGTATACAACGTTATACGTTATATCGTTATAGTACATAACGTTATACGTTATATCGTTATAGTATATAACGTTATACGTTATATGGATATAGCATATAACGTTATACGTTATATCGTAATACTACATAACGTTATACGTTATATCGTTATCGTATATAACGTTATACGTTATATCGTTATAGTATATAACGTTATACGTTATATCGTTACAGTATATAACGTTATACGTTATATCGTTATAGCATATAACGTTATACGTTATATCGATATAGTATATAACGTTATACGTTATATGGATATAGCATATAACGTTATACGTTATAACGATATAGTTTACAACGTTATACGTTATATCGTTATCGTATATAACGTTATACGTTATATCGTTATCGTATATAACGTTTTACGTTATATCGTTATAGTATATAACGTTTTACGTTATATCGTTATGGTATATAATGTTATGCGTTATATCGTTATCGTATATAACGTTATACGTTATATCATAATACTACATAACGTTATACGTTATATCGTAATACTACATAACGTTATACGTTATATCGTTATAGTATATAACGTTTTACGTTATATCGTTATGGTATATAACGTTATGCGTTATATCCTAATCGTATATAACGTTATACGTTATATCGTTATCGTATATAACGTTATACGTTATATCGATATAGTATACAACGATATACGTTATATCGATATAGTATATAACGTTAAACGTTATATCGATATAGTATATAACGTTATACGTTATATCGTTATAGTACATAACGTTATACGTTATATCGTTATCGTATATAACGTTAAACGTTATATCGATATAGTATATAACGTTATACGTTATATCGTTATAGTACATAACGTTATACGTTATATCGTTATCGTATATAACGTTATACATTATATCGATATAGTATATAACGTTATACGTTATAACGATATAGTTTATAACGTTATACGTTATATCGTTATCGTATACAACGTTATACGTTATATCGTTATAGTACATAACGTTATACGTTATATCGTTATAGTATATAACGTTATACGTTATATGGATATAGCATATAACGTTATACGTTATATCGTAATACTACATAACGTTATACGTTATATCGTTATCGTATATAACGTTATACGTTATATCGTTATAGTATATAACGTTATACGTTATATCGTTATAGTATATAACGTTATACGTTATATGGATATAGCATATAACGTTATACGTTATATCGTAATACTACATAACGTTATACGTTATATCGTTATCGTATATAACGTTTTACGTTATATCGTTATAGCATATAACGTTATACGTTATATCGCTATCGTATATAACGTTATACGTTATATGGATATAGCATATAACGTTATACGTTATATCGTAATACTACATAACGTTATACGTTATATCGTAATACTACATAACGTTATACGTTATATCGTAATACTACATAACGTTATACGTTATATCGTAATACTACATAACGTTATACGTTATATCGTAATACTACATAACGTTATACGTTATATCGTTATCGTATATAACGTTATACGTTATATCGTTATAGCATATCACGTTATACGTTATAACGATATAGCCTATAACGTTATACGTTATATCGTTATCGTATATAACGTTTTACGTTATATCGTTATAGTATATAACGTTATACATTATATCCATATAGTATATAACGTTATACGTTATAACGATATAGTTTTTAACGTTATACGTTATATCGTTATCGTATATAACGTTATACGTTATATCGTTATAGTACATAACGTTATACGTTATATCGTTATAGTACATAACATTATACGTTATATCGTTATAGTATATAACGTTATACGTTATATGGATATAGCATATAACGTTATACGTTATATCGTAATACTACATAACGTTATACGTTATATCGTTATCGTATATAACGTTTTACGTTATATCGTTATAGTATATAACGTTATACATTATATCCATATAGTATATAACGTTATACGTTATATCGTTATAGTACATAACGTTATACGTTATATCGTTATCGTATATAACGTTATACATTATATCGATATAGTATATAACGTTATACGTTATAACGATATAGTTTATAACGTTATACGTTATATCGTTATCGTATACAACGTTATACGTTATATCGTTATAGTACATAACGTTATACGTTATATCGTTATAGTATATAACGTTATACGTTATATGGATATAGCATATAACGTTATACGTTATATCGTAATACTACATAACGTTATACGTTATTTCGTTATCGTATATAGCGTTATACGTTATATCGTTATAGTATATAACGTTATACATTATATCCATATAGTATATAACGTTATACGTTATATCGATATAGTATATAACGTTAAACGTTATATCGATATAGTATATAACGTTATACGTTATATCGTTATAGTACATAACGTTATACGTTATATCGTTATCGTATATAACGTTATACGTTATATCGCTATCGTATATAACGTTATACGTTATATCGTTATAGTATATAACGTTTTACGTTATATCGTTATGGTATATAACGTTATGCGTTATATCGTTATCGTATATAACGTTATACGTTATATCGATATAGTATATAACGTTAAACGTTATATCGATATAGTATATAACGTTATACGTTATATCGTTATAGTACATAACGTTATACGTTATATCGTTATCGTATATAACGTTATACGTTATATCGCTATCGTATATAACGTTATACGTTATATCGTTATAGTATATAACGTTTTACGTTATATCGTTATGGTATATAACGTTATGCGTTATATCGTTATCGTATATAACGTTATACGTTATATCGATATCGTATATAACGTTTTACGTTATATCGTTATAGTATATAACGTTATACGTTATATCGTTATAGTACATAACGTTATACGTTATATCGTTATCGTATATAACGTTATACGTTATATCGCTATCGTATATAACGTTATCCGTTATATCGTTATCGTATATAACGTTATACGTTTTATCGTTATAGTACATAACGTTATACGTTATATCGTTATAGTATATAACGTTATACGTTATATGGATATAGCATATAACGTTATACGTTATATCGTAATACTACATAACGTTATACGTTATATCGTAATACTACATAACGTTATACGTTATATCGTAATACTACATAACGTTATACGTTATATCGTAATACTACATAACGTTATACGTTATATCGTTATAGCATATCACGTTATACGTTATAACGATATAGCTTATAACGTTATACGTTATATCGTTATCGTATATAACGTTTTACGTTATATCGTTATAGTATATAACGTTATACATTATATCCATATAGTATATAACGTTATACGTTATAACGATATAGTTTTTAACGTTATACGTTATATCGTTATCGTATATAACGTTATACGTTATATCGTTATAGTACATAACGTTATACGTTATATCGTTATCGTATATAACGTTATACATTATATCGATATAGTTTATAACGTTATACGTTATAACGATATAGTTTATAACGTTATACGTTATATCGTTATCGTATACAACGTTATACGTTATATCGTTATAGTACATAACGTTATACGTTATATCGTTATAGTATATAACGTTATACGTTATATGGATATAGCATATAACGTTATACGTTATATCGTAATACTACATAACGTTATACGTTATATCGTTATCGTATATAACGTTATACGTTATATCGTTATAGTATATAACGTTATACGTTATATCGTTACAGTATATAACGTTATACGTTATATCGTTATAGCATATAACGTTATACGTTATATCGATATAGTATATAACGTTATACGTTATATGGATATAGCATATAACGTTATACGTTATAACGATATAGTTTACAACGTTATACGTTATATCGTTATCGTATATAACGTTATACGTTATATCGTTATCGTATATAACGTTTTACGTTATATCGTTATAGTATATAACGTTTTACGTTATATCGTTATGGTATATAATGTTATGCGTTATATCGTTATCGTATATAACGTTATACGTTATATCATAATACTACATAACGTTATACGTTATATCGTAATACTACATAACGTTATACGTTATATCGTTATAGTATATAACGTTTTACGTTATATCGTTATGGTATATAACGTTATGCGTTATATCCTAATCGTATATAACGTTATACGTTATATCGTTATCGTATATAACGTTATACGTTATATCGATATAGTATATAACGATATACGTTATATCGATATAGTATATAACGTTAAACGTTATATCGATATAGTATATAACGTTATACGTTATATCGTTATAGTACATAACGTTATACGTTATATCGTTATCGTATATAACGTTAAACGTTATATCGATATAGTATATAACGTTATACGTTATATCGTTATAGTACATAACGTTATACGTTATATCGTTATCGTATATAACGTTATACATTATATCGATATAGTATATAACGTTATACGTTATAACGATATAGTTTATAACGTTATACGTTATATCGTTATCGTATACAACGTTATACGTTATATCGTTATAGTACATAACGTTATACGTTATATCGTAATACTACATAACGTTATACGTTATATCGTTATCGTATATAACGTTATACGTTATATCGTTATAGTATATAACGTTATACGTTATATCGTTATAGTATATAACGTTATACGTTATATGGATATAGCATATAACGTTATACGTTATATCGTAATACTACATAACGTTATACGTTATATCGTTATCGTATATAACGTTTTACGTTATATCGTTATAGCATATAACGTTATACGTTATATCGCTATCGTATATAACGTTATACGTTATATGGATATAGCATATAACGTTATACGTTATATCGTAATACTACATAACGTTATACGTTATATCGTAATACTACATAACGTTATACGTTATATCGTAATACTACATAACGTTATACGTTATATCGTAATACTACATAACGTTATACGTTATATCGTAATACTACATAACGTTATACGTTATATCGTTATCGTATATAACGTTATACGTTATATCGTTATAGCATATCACGTTATACGTTATAACGATATAGCCTATAACGTTATACGTTATATCGTTATCGTATGTAACGTTTTACGTTATATCGTTATAGTATATAACGTTATACATTATATCCATATAGTATATAACGTTATACGTTATAACGATATAGTTTTTAACGTTATACGTTATATCGTTATCGTATATAACGTTATACGTTATATCGTTATAGTACATAACGTCATACGTTATATCGTTATCGTATATAACGTTATACATTATATCGATATAGTATATAACGTTATACGTTATAACGATATAGTTTATAACGTTATACGTTATATCGTTATCGTATACAACGTTATACGTTATATCGTTATAGTACATAACATTATACGTTATATCGTTATAGTATATAACGTTATACGTTATATGGATATAGCATATAACGTTATACGTTATATCGTAATACTACATAACGTTATACGTTATATCGTTATCGTATATAACGTTTTACGTTATATCGTTATAGTATATAACGTTATACATTATATCCATATAGTATATAACGTTATACGTTATAACGATATAGTTTTTAACGTTATACGTTATATCGTTATCGTATATAACGTTATACGTTATATCGTTATAGTACATAACGTTATACGTTATATCGTTATCGTATATAACGTTATACATTATATCGATATAGTATATAACGTTATACGTTATAACGATATAGTTTATAACGTTATACGTTATATCGTTATCGTATACAACGTTATACGTTATATCGTTATAGTACATAACGTTATACGTTATATCGTTATAGTATATAACGTTATACGTTATATGGATATAGCATATAACGTTATACGTTATATCGTAATACTACATAACGTTATACGTTATTTCGTTATCGTATATAACGTTATACGTTATATCGTTATAGTATATAACGTTATACATTATATCCATATAGTATATAACGTTATACGTTATATCGATATAGTATATAACGTTAAACGTTATATCGATATAGTATATAACGTTATACGTTATATCGTTATAGTACATAACGTTATACGTTATATCGTTATCGTATATAACGTTATACGTTATATCGCTATCGTATATAACGTTATACGTTATATCGTTATAGTATATAACGTTTTACGTTATATCGTTATGGTATATAACGTTATGCGTTATATCGTTATCGTATATAACGTTATACGTTATATCGATATAGTATATAACGTTAAACGTTATATCGATATAGTATATAACGTTATACGTTATATCGTTATAGTATATAACGTTTTACGTTATATCGTTATGGTATATAACGTTATGCGTTATATCGTTATCGTATATAACGTTATACGTTATATCGATATCGTATATAACGTTTTACGTTATATCGTTATAGTATATAACGTTATACGTTATATCGTTATAGTACATAACGTTATACGTTATATCGTTATCGTATATAACGTTATACGTTATATCGCTATCGTATATAACGTTATCCGTTATATCGTTATCGTATATAACGTTATACGTTTTATCGTTATAGTACATAACGTTATACGTTATATCGTTATAGTATATAACGTTATACGTTATATGGATATAGCATATAACGTTATACGTTATATCGTAATACTACATAACGTTATACGTTATATCGTAATACTACATAACGTTATACGTTATATCGTAATACTACATAACGTTATACGTTATATCGTAATACTACATAACGTTATACGTTATATCGTAATACTACATAACGTTATACGTTATATCGTAATACTACATAACGTTATACGTTATATCGTTATAGCATATCACGTTATACGTTATAACGATATAGCTTATAACGTTATACGTTATATCGTTATCGTATATAACGTTTTACGTTATATCGTTATAGTATATAACGTTATACATTATATCCATATAGTATATAACGTTATACGTTATAACGATATAGTTTTTAACGTTATACGTTATATCGTTATCGTATATAACGTTATACGTTATATCGTTATAGTACATAACGTTATACGTTATATCGTTATCGTATATAACGTTATACATTATATCGATATAGTTTATAACGTTATACGTTATAACGATATAGTTTATAACGTTATACGTTATATCGTTATCGTATACAACGTTATACGTTATATCGTTATAGTACATAACGTTATACGTTATATCGTTATAGTATATAACGTTATACGTTATATGGATATAGCATATAACGTTATACGTTATATCGTAATACTACATAACGTTATACGTTATATGGATATAGCATATAACGTTATACGTTATAACGATATAGTTTATAACGTTATACGTTATATCGTTATCGTATATAACGTTATACGTTATATCGTTATCGTATATAACGTTTTACGTTATATCGTTATAGTATATAACGTTTTACGTTATATCGTTATGGTATATAATGTTATGCGTTATATCGTTATCGTATATAACGTTATACGTTATATCGTAATACTACATAACGTTATACGTTATATCGTAATACTACATAACGTTATACGTTATATCGTTATAGTATATAACGTTTTACGTTATATCGTTATGGTATATAACGTTATGCGTTATATCCTAATCGTATATAACGTTATACGTTATATCGTTATCGTATATAACGTTATACGTTATATCGATATAGTATATAACGTTATACGTTATATCGATATAGTATATAACGTTAAACGTTATATCGATATAGTATATAACGTTATACGTTATATCGTTATAGTACATAACGTTATACGTTATATCGTTATCGTATATAACGTTATACGTTATATCGCTATCGTATATAACGTTATACGTTATATCGTTATAGTATATAACGTTTTACGTTATATCGTTATGGTATATAACGTTATGCGTTATATCGTTATCGTATATAACGTTATACGTTATATCGATATAGTATATAACGTTAAACGTTATATCGATATAGTATATAACGTTATACGTTATATCGTTATAGTACATAACGTTATACGTTATATCGTTATCGTATATAACGTTATACGTTATATCGCTATCGTATATAACGTTATACGTTATATCGTTATAGTATATAACGTTTTACGTTATATCGTTATGGTATATAACGTTATGCGTTATATCGTTATCGTATATAACGTTATACGTTATATCGATATCGTATATAACGTTTTACGTTATATCGTTATAGTATATAACGTTATACGTTATATCGTTATAGTACATAACGTTATACGTTATATCGTTATCGTATATAACGTTATACGTTATATCGCTATCGTATACAACGTTATCCGTTATATCGTTATCGTATATAACGTTATACGTTTTATCGTTATAGTACATAACGTTATACGTTATATCGTTATAGTATATAACGTTATACGTTATATGGATATAGCATATAACGTTATACGTTATATCGTAATACTACATAACGTTATACGTTATATCGTAATACTACATAACGTTATACGTTATATCGTAATACTACATAACGTTATACGTTATATCGTAATACTACATAACGTTATACGTTATATCGTTATAGCATATCACGTTATACGTTATAACGATATAGCTTATAACGTTATACGTTATATCGTTATCGTATATAACGTTTTACGTTATATCGTTATAGTATATAACGTTATACATTATATCCATATAGTATATAACGTTATACGTTATAACGATATAGTTTTTAACGTTATACGTTATATCGTTATCGTATATAACGTTATACGTTATATCGTTATAGTACATAACGTTATACGTTATATCGTTATCGTATATAACGTTATACATTATATCGATATAGTATATAACGTTATACGTTATAACGATATAGTTTATAACGTTATACGTTATATCGTTATCGTATACAACGTTATACGTTATATCGTTATAGTACATAACGTTATACGTTATATCGTTATAGTATATAACGTTATACGTTATATGGATATAGCATATAACGTTATACGTTATATCGTAATACTACATAACGTTATACGTTATATCGTTATCGTATATAACGTTATACGTTATATCGTTATAGTATATAACGTTATACGTTATATCGTTACAGTATATAACGTTATACGTTATATCGTTATAGCATATAACGTTATACGTTATATCGATATAGTATATAACGTTATACGTTATATGGATATAGCATATAACGTTATACGTTATAACGATATAGTTTATAACGTTATACGTTATATCGTTATCGTATATAACGTTATACGTTATATCGTTATCGTATATAACGTTTTACGTTATATCGCTATAGTATATAACGTTTTACGTTATATCGTTATGGTATATAATGTTATGCGTTATATCGTTATCGTATATAACGTATAACGTTATATCGTAATACTACATAACGTTATACGTTATATCGTAATACTACATAACGTTATACGTTATATCGTTATAGTATATAACGTTTTACGTTATATCGTTATGGTATATAACGTTATGCGTTATATCCTAATCGTATATAACGTTATACGTTATATCGTTATCGTATATAACGTTATACGTTATATCGATATAGTATATAACGTTATACGTTATATCGATATAGTATATAACGTTAAACGTTATATCGATATAGTATATAACGTTATACGTTATATCGTTATCGTATACAACGTTATACGTTATATCGTTATAGTACATAACGTTATACGTTATATCGTTATAGTATATAACGTTATACGTTATATGGATATAGCATATAACGTTATACGTTATATCGTAATACTACATAACGTTATACGTTATATCGTTATCGTATATAACGTTATACGTTATATCGTTATAGTATATAACGTTATATACTATATCGATATAACGTATAACGTTATATACTATATCGATATAGTATATAACGTTAAACGTTATATCGATATAGTATATAACGTTATACGTTATATCGTTATAGTACATAACGTTATACGTTATATCGTTATCGTATATAACGTTATACGTTATATCGCTATCGTATATAACGTTATACGTTATATCGTTATAGTATATAACGTTTTACGTTATATCGTTATGGTATATAACGTTATGCGTTATATCGTTATCGTATATAACGTTATACGTTATATCGATATAGTATATAACGTTAAACGTTATATCGATATAGTATATAACGTTATACGTTATATCGTTATAGTACATAACGTTATACGTTATATCGTTATCGTATATAACGTTATACGTTATATCGCTATCGTATATAACGTTATACGTTATATCGTTATAGTATATAACGTTTTACGTTATATCGTTATGGTATATAACGTTATGCGTTATATCGTTATCGTATATAACGTTATACGTTATATCGATATCGTATATAACGTTTTACGTTATATCGTTATAGTATATAACGTTATACGTTATATGGATATAGCATATAACGTTATACGTTATGTCGTAATACTACATAACGTTATACGTTATATCGTAATACTACATAACGTTATACGTTATATCGTAATACTACATAACGTTATACGTTATATCGTTATCGTATATAACGTTATACGTTATATCGTTACAGTATATAACGTTATACGTTATATCGTTATAGCATATAACGTTATACGTTATATCGATATAGTATATAACGTTATACGTCATATGGATATAGCATATAACGTTATACGTTATAACGATATAGTTTATAACGTTATACGTTATATCGTTATCGTATATAACGTTATACGTTATATCGTTATCGTATATAACGTTTTACGTTATATCGTTATAGCATATAACGTTATACGTTATATCGATATAGTATATAACGTTATACGTCATATGGATATAGCATATAACGTTATACGTTATAACGATATAGTTTATAACGTTATACGTTATATCGTTATCGTATATAACGTTATACGTTATATCGTTATCGTATATAACGTTTTACGTTATATCGTTATAGTATATAACGTTTTACGTTATATCGTTATGGTATATAACGTTATGCGTTATATCGTTATCGTATATAACGTTATACGTTATATCGTAATACTACATAACGTTATACGTTATATCGTAATACTACATAACGTTATACGTTATATCGTTATAGTATATAACGTTTTACGTTATATCGTTATGGTATATAACGTTATGCGTTATATCGCTATCGTATATAACGTTATACGTTATATCGTTATCGTATATAACGTTATACGTTATATCGATATAGTATATAACGTTATACTTTATATCGTTATAGTACATAACGTTATACGTTATATCGTTATCGTATATAACGTTATACGTTATATCGTTATCGTATATAACTTTATACGTTATATCGCTATCGTATATAACGTTATACGTTATATCGTTATCGTATATAACGTTATACGGTATATCGTTATAGTTTATAACGTTATACGTTATATCGTTATCGTATATAACGTTTTACGTTATATGGATATAGCATATAACGTTATACGTTATATCGTTATAGTACATAACGTTATACGTTATATCGTTATCGTATATAACTTTATACGTTATATCGCTATCGTATATAACGTTATACGTTATATCGTTATCGTATATAACGCTATACATTATATCGATATAGTATATAACGTTATACGTTATAACGATATAGTTTATAACGTTATACGTTATATCGTTATCGTATACAACGTTATACGTTATATCGTTATCGTATATAACGTTATACGTTATATCGTTATAGTATATAACGTTATATATTATATCCATATAGTATATAACGTTATACGTTATATCGATATAGTATATAACGTTATACGTCATATGGATATAGCATATAACGTTATACGTTATAACGATATAGTTTATAACGTTATACGTTATATCGTTATCGTATATAACGTTATACGTTATATCGTTATCGTATATAACGTTTTACGTTATATCGTTATAGTATATAACGTTTTACGTTATATCGTTATGGTATATAACGTTATGCGTTATATCGTTATCGTATATAACGTTATACGTTATATCGTAATACTACATAACGTTATACGTTATATCGTAATACTACATAACGTTATACGTTATATCGTTATAGTATATAACGTTTTACGTTATATGGATATAGCATATAACGTTATACGTTATATCGTTATAGTACATAACGTTATACGTTATATCGTTATCGTATATAACTTTATACGTTATATCGCTATCGTATATAACGTTATACGTTATATCGTTATCGTATATAACTTTATACGTTATATCGCTATCGTATATAACGTTATACGTTATATCGTTATCGTATATAACGTTATACGGTATATCGTTATAGTTTATAACGTTATACGTTATATCGTTATCGTATATAACGTTTTACGTTATATGGATATAGCATATAACGTTATACGTTATATCGTTATAGTACATAACGTTATACGTTATATCGTTATCGTATATAACTTTATACGTTATATCGCTATCGTATATAACGTTATACGTTATATCGTTATCGTATATAACGTTATACATTATATCGATATAGTATATAACGTTATACGTTATAACGATATAGTTTATAACGTTATACGTTATATCGTTATCGTATACAACGTTATACGTTATATCGTTATCGTATATAACGTTATACGTTATATCGTTATAGTATATAACGTTATATACTATATCGATATAGTATATAACGTTATACGTTATATCGATATAGTATATAACGTTAAACGTTATATCGATATAGTATATAACGTTATACGTTATATCGTTATAGTACATAACGTTATACGTTATATCGTTATCGTATATAACGTTATACGTTATATCGCTATCGTATATAACGTTATACGTTATATCGTTATAGTATATAACGTTTTACGTTATATCGTTATGGTATATAATGTTATGCGTTATATCGTTATCGTATATAACGTTATACGTTATATCGATATAGTATATAACGTTAAACGTTATATCGATATAGTATATAACGTTATACGTTATATCGTTATAGTACATAACGTTATATCGTTATCGTATATAACGTTATACGTTATATCGCTATCGTATATAACGTTATACGTTATATCGTTATAGTATATAACGTTTTACGTTATATCGTTATGGTATATAACGTTATGCGTTATATCGTTATCGTATATAACGTTATACGTTATATCGATATCGTATATAACGTTTTACGTTATATCGTTATAGTATATAACGTTATACGTTATATGGATATAGCATATAACGTTATACGTTATATCGTAATACTACATAACGTTATACGTTATATCGTAATACTACATAACGTTATACGTTATATCGTAATACTACATAACGTTATACGTTATATCGTAATACTACATAACGTTATACGTTATATCGTAATACTACATAACGTTATACGTTATATCGTAATACTACATAACGTTATACGTTATATCGTTATCGTATATAACGTTATACGTTATATCGTTATAGCATATCACGTTATACGTTATAACGATATAGCTTATAACGTTATACGTTATATCGTTATCGTATATAACGTTTTACGTTATATCGTTATAGTATATAACGTTATACATTATATCCATATAGTATATAACGTTATACGTTATAACGATATAGTTTTTAACGTTATACGTTATATCGTTATCGTATATAACGTTATACGTTATATCGTTATAGTACATAACGTTATACGTTATATCGTTATCGTATATAACGTTATACATTATATCGATATAGTATATAACGTTATACGTTATAACGATATAGTTTATAACGTTATACGTTATATCGTTATCGTATATAACGTTAAACGTTATATCGATATAGTATATAACGTTATACGTTATATCGTTATAGTACATAACGTTATACGTTATATCGTTATCGTATATAACGTTATACGTTATATCGTTATCGTATATAACGTTATACGTTATATCGTTATCGTATATAACGTTTTACGTTATATCGTTATAGCATATAACGTTATACGTTATATCGATATAGTATATAACGTTATACGTCATATGGATATAGCATATAACGTTATACGTTATAACGATATAGCTTATAACGTTATACGTTATATCGTTATCGTATATAACGTTATACGTTATATCGTTATCGTATATAACGTTTTACGTTATATCGTTATAGTATATAACGTTTTACGTTATATCGTTATGGTATATAACGTTATGCGTTATATCGTTATCGTATATAACGTTATACGTTATATCGTAATACTACATAACGTTATACGTTATATCGTAATACTACATAACGTTATACGTTATATCGTTATAGTATATAACGTTTTACGTTATATCGTTATGGTATATAACGTTATGCGTTATATCGCTATCGTATATAACGTTATACGTTATATCGTTATCGTATATAACGTTATACGTTATATCGATATAGTATATAACGTTATACTTTATATCGTTATAGTACATAACGTTATACGTTATATCGTTATCGTATATAACGTTATACGTTATATCGTTATCGTATATAACTTTATACGTTATATCGCTATCGTATATAACGTTATACGTTATATCGTTATCGTATATAACGTTATACGGTATATCGTTATAGTTTATAACGTTATACGTTATATCGTTATCGTATATAACGTTTTACGTTATATGGATATAGCATATAACGTTATACGTTATATCGTAATACTACATAACGTTATACGTTATATCGTTATCGTATATAACGTTATACGTTATATCGTTATAGTACATAACGTTATACGTTATATCGTTATCGTATATAACGTTATACATTATATGGATATAGTATATAACGTTATACGTTATAACGATATAGTTTATAACGTTATACGTTATATCGTTATCGTATACAACGTTATACGTTATATCGTTATAGTACATAACGTTATACGTTATATCGTTATAGTATATAACGTTATACGTTATATGGATATAGCATATAACGTTATACGTTATATCGTAATACTACATAACGTTATACGTTATATCGTTATCGTATATAACGTTATACGTTATATCGTTATAGTATATGACGTTATACGTTATATCGTTACAGTATATAACGTTATACGTTATATCGTTATAGCATATAACGTTATACGTTATATCGATATAGTATATAACGTTATACGTTATATGGATATAGCATATAACGTTATACGTTATAACGATATAGTTTATAACGTTATATGTTATATCGTTATCGTATATAACGTTATACGTTATATCGTTATCGTATATAACGTTTTACGTTATATCGTTATAGTATATAACGTTTTACGTTATATCGTTATGGTATATAACGTTATGCGTTATATCCTAATCGTATATAACGTTATACGTTATATCGTTATCGTATATAACGTTATACGTTATATCGATATAGTATATAACGTTATACGTTATATCGATATAGTATATAACGTTAAACGTTATATCGATATAGTATATAACGTTATACGTTATATCGTTATAGTACATAACGTTATACGTTATATCGTTATCGTATATAACGTTATACGTTATATCGCTATCGTATATAACGCTATACGTTATATCGTTATAGTATATAACGTTTTACGTTATATCGTTATGGTATATAACGTTATGCGTTATATCGTTATCGTATATAACGTTATACGTTATATCGATATAGTATATAACGTTAAACGTTATATCGATATAGTATATAACGTTATACGTTATATCGTTATAGTACATAACGTTATACGTTATATCGTTATCGTATATAACGTTATACATTATATCGATATAGTATATAACGTTATACGTTATAACGATATAGTTTATAACGTTATACGTTATATCGTTATAGCATATAACGTTATACGTTATATCGCTATCGTATATAACGTTATACGTTATATGGATATAGCATATAACGTTATACGTTATATCGTAATACTACATTACGTTATACGTTATATCGTAATACTACATAACGTTATACGTTATATCGTTATAGTATATAACGTTTTACGTTATATCGTTATGGTATATAACGTTATGCGTTATATCCTAATCGTATATAACGTTATACGTTATATCGTTATCGTATATAACGTTATACGTTATATCGATATAGTATATAACGTTATACGTTATATCGATATAGTATATAACGTTAAACGTTATATCGATATAGTATATAACGTTATGCGTTATATCGTTATAGTACATAACGTTATACGTTATATCGTTATCGTATATAACGTTATACGTTATATCGCTATCGTATATAACGTTATCCGTTATATCGTTATCGTATATAACGTTATACGTTATATCGTTATAGTACATAACGTTATACGTTATATCGTTATAGTATATAACGTTATACGTTATATGGATATAGCATATAACGTTATACGTTATGTCGTAATACTACATAACGTTATACGTTATATCGTAATACTACATAACGTTATACGTTATATCGTAATACTACATAACGTTATACGTTATATCGTTATCGTATATAACGTTATACGTTATATCGTTACAGTATATAACGTTATACGTTATATCGTTATAGCATATAACGTTATACGTTATATCGATATAGTATATAACGTTATACTTTATATCGTTATAGTACATAACGTTATACGTTATATCGTTATCGTATATAACGTTATACGTTATATCGTTATCGTATATAACTTTATACGTTATATCGCTATCGTATATAACGTTATGCGTTATATCGTTATCGTATATAACGTTATACGTTATATCGTAATACTACATAACGTTATACGTTATATCGTAATACTACATAACGTTATACGTTATATCGTTATAGTATATAACGTTTTACGTTATATCGTTATGGTATATAACGTTATGCGTTATATCGTTATCGTATATAACGTTATACGTTATATCGTAATACTACATAACGTAATACGTTATATCGTAATACTACATAACGTTATACGTTATATCGTTATAGTATATAACGTTATACGTTATATCGTTATCGTATATAACGTTATACGTTATATCGTTATCGTATATAACGTTTTACGTTATATCGTTATAGTATATAACGTTTTACGTTATATCGTTATGGTATATAATGTTATGCGTTATATCGTTATCGTATATAACGTTATACGTTATATCGTAATACTACATAACGTAATACGTTATATCGTAATACTACATAACGTTATACGTTATATCGTTATAGTATATAACGTTTTACGTTATATCGTTATGGTATATAACGTTATGCGTTATATCCTAATCGTATATAACGTTATACGTTATATCGTTATCGTATATAACGTTATACGTTATATCGATATAGTATATAACGTTATACGTTATATCGATATAGTATATAACGTTAAACGTTATATCGATATAGTATATAACGTTATGCGTTATATCGTTATAGTACATAACGTTATACGTTATATCGTTATCGTATATAACGTTATACGTTATATCGCTATCGTATATAACGTTATCCGTTATATCGTTATCGTATATAACGTTATACGTTATATCGTTATAGTACATAACGTTATACGTTATATCGTTATAGTATATAACGTTATACGTTATATGGATATAGCATATAACGTTATACGTTATGTCGTAATACTACATAACGTTATACGTTATATCGTAATACTACATAACGTTATACGTTATATCGTAATACTACATAACGTTATACGTTATATCGTTATCGTATATAACGTTATACGTTATATCGTTACAGTATATAACGTTATACGTTATATCGTTATAGCATATAACGTTATACGTTATATCGATATAGTATATAACGTTATACTTTATATCGTTATAGTACATAACGTTATACGTTATATCGTTATCGTATATAACGTTATACGTTATATCGTTATCGTATATAACTTTATACGTTATATCGCTATCGTATATAACGTTATGCGTTATATCGTTATCGTATATAACGTTATACGTTATATCGTAATACTACATAACGTTATACGTTATATCGTAATACTACATAACGTTATACGTTATATCGTTATAGTATATAACGTTTTACGTTATATCGTTATGGTATATAACGTTATGCGTTATATCGTTATCGTATATAACGTTATACGTTATATCGTAATACTACATAACGTTATACGTTATATCGTAATACTACATAACGTTATACGTTATATCGTTATAGTATATAACGTTTTACGTTATATCGTTATGGTATATAACGTTATGCGTTATATCGCTATCGTATGTAACGTTATACGTTATATCGTTATCATATATAACGTTATACGTTATATCGATATAGTATATAACGTTATACGTTATATCGTTATAGCATATAACGTTATACGTTATATCGCTATCGTATATAACGTTATACGTTATATCGTTATAGCATATAACGTTATACGTTATATCGCTATCGTATATAACGTTATACGTTATATCGTAATACTACATAACGTTATACGTTATATCGTAATACTACATAACGTTATACGTTATATCGTAATACTACATAACGTTATACGTTATATCGTAATACTACATAACGTTATACGTTATATCGTTATCGTATATAACGTTATACGTTATATCGTTATAGCATATCACGTTATACGTTATAACGATATAGCTTATAACGTTATACGTTATATCGTTATCGTATATAACGTTTTACGTTATATCGTTATAGTATATAACGTTATACATTATATCCATATAGTATATAACGTTATACGTTATAACGATATAGTTTTTAACGTTATACGTTATATCGTTATCGTATATAACGTTATACGTTATATCGTTATAGTACATAACGTTATACGTTATATCGTTATCGTATATAACGTTATACATTATATCGATATAGTATATAACGTTTTACGTTATATGGATATAGCATATAACGTTATACGTTATAACGATATAGTTTATAACGTTATACGTTATATCGTTATCGTATATAACGTTATACGTTATATCGTTATCGTATATAACGTTTTACGTTATATCGCTATAGTATATAACGTTTTACGTTATATCGTTATGGTATATAATGTTATGCGTTATATCGTTATCGTATATAACGTTAAACGTTATATCGTAATACTACATAACGTTATACGTTATATCGTAATACTACATAACGTTATACGTTATATCGTTATAGTATATAACGTTTTACGTTATATCGTTATGGTATATAACGTTATGCGTTATATCCTAATCGTATATAACGTTATACGTTATATCGTTATCGTATATAACGTTATACGTTATATCGATATAGTATATAACGTTATACGTTATATCGATATAGTATATAACGTTAAACGTTATATCGATATAGTATATAACGTTATACGTTATATCGTTATCGTATACAACGTTATACGTTATATCGTTATAGTACATAACGTTATACGTTATATCGTTATAGTATATAACGTTATACGTTATATGGATATAGCATATAACGTTATACGTTATATCGTAATACTACATAACGTTATACGTTATATCGTTATCGTATATAACGTTATACGTTATATCGTTATAGTATATAACGTTATACATTATATCCATATAACGTATAACGTTATACGTTATATCGATATAGTATATAACGTTAAACGTTATATCGATATAGTATATAACGTTATACGTTATATCGTTATAGTACATAACGTTATACGTTATATCGTTATCGTATATAACGTTATACGTTATATCGCTATCGTATATAACGTTATACGTTATATCGTTATAGTATATAACGTTTTACGTTATATCGTTATGGTATATAACGTTATGCGTTATATCGTTATCGTATATAACGTTATACGTTATATCGATATAGTATATAACGTTAAACGTTATATCGATATAGTATATAACGTTATACGTTATATCGTTATAGTACATAACGTTATACGTTATATCGTTATCGTATATAACGTTATACGTTATATCGCTATCGTATATAACGTTATACGTTATATCGTTATAGTATATAACGTTTTACGTTATATCGTTATGGTATATAACGTTATGCGTTATATCGTTATCGTATATAACGTTATACGTTATATCGATATCGTATATAACGTTTTACGTTATATCGTTATAGTATATAACGTTATACGTTATATGGATATAGCATATAACGTTATACGTTATGTCGTAATACTACATAACGTTATACGTTATATCGTAATACTACATAACGTTATACGTTATATCGTAATACTACATAACGTTATACGTTATATCGTTATCGTATATAACGTTATACGTTATATCGTTACAGTATATAACGTTATACGTTATATCGTTATAGCATATAACGTTATACGTTATATCGATATAGTATATAACGTTATACGTCATATGGATATAGCATATAACGTTATACGTTATAACGATATAGTTTATAACGTTATACGTTATATCGTTATCGTATATAACGTTATACGTTATATCGTTATCGTATATAACGTATAACGTTATATCGTTATAGCATATAACGTTATACGTTATATCGATATAGTATATAACGTTATACGTCATATGGATATAGCATATAACGTTATACGTTATAACGATATAGTTTATAACGTTATACGTTATATCGTTATCGTATATAACGTTATACGTTATATCGTTATCGTATATAACGTTTTACGTTATATCGTTATAGTATATAACGTTTTACGTTATATCGTTATGGTATATAACGTTATGCGTTATATCGTTATCGTATATAACGTTATACGTTATATCGTAATACTACATAACGTTATACGTTATATCGTAATACTACATAACGTTATACGTTATATCGTTATAGTATATAACGTTTTACGTTATATCGTTATGGTATATAACGTTATGCGTTATATCGCTATCGTATATAACGTTATACGTTATATCGTTATCGTATATAACGTTATACGTTATATCGATATAGTATATAACGTTATACTTTATATCGTTATAGTACATAACGTTATACGTTATATCGTTATCGTATATAACGTTATACGTTATATCGTTATCGTATATAACTTTATACGTTATATCGCTATCGTATATAACGTTATACGTTATATCGTTATCGTATATAACGTTATACGGTATATCGTTATAGTTTATAACGTTATACGTTATATCGTTATCGTATATAACGTTTTACGTTATATGGATATAGCATATAACGTTATACGTTATATCGTTATAGTACATAACGTTATACGTTATATCGTTATCGTATATAACTTTATACGTTATATCGCTATCGTATATAACGTTATACGTTATATCGTTATCGTATATAACGCTATACATTATATCGATATAGTATATAACGTTATACGTTATAACGATATAGTTTATAACGTTATACGTTATATCGTTATCGTATACAACGTTATACGTTATATCGTTATCGTATATAACGTTATACGTTATATCGTTATAGTATATAACGTTATATATTATATCCATATAGTATATAACGTTATACGTTATATCGATATAGTATATAACGTTATACGTCATATGGATATAGCATATAACGTTATACGTTATAACGATATAGTTTATAACGTTATACGTTATATCGTTATCGTATATAACGTTATACGTTATATCGTTATCGTATATAACGTTTTACGTTATATCGTTATAGTATATAACGTTTTACGTTATATCGTTATGGTATATAACGTTATGCGTTATATCGTTATCGTATATAACGTTATACGTTATATCGTAATACTACATAACGTTATACGTTATATCGTAATACTACATAACGTTATACGTTATATCGTTATAGTATATAACGTTTTACGTTATATCGTTATGGTATATAACGTTATGCGTTATATCGCTATCGTATATAACGTTATACGTTATATCGTTATCGTATATAACTTTATACGTTATATCGCTATCGTATATAACGTTATACGTTATATCGTTATCGTATATAACGTTATACGGTATATCGTTATAGTTTATAACGTTATACGTTATATCGTTATCGTATATAACGTTTTACGTTATATGGATATAGCATATAACGTTATACGTTATATCGTTATAGTACATAACGTTATACGTTATATCGTTATCGTATATAACTTTATACGTTATATCGCTATCGTATATAACGTTATACGTTATATCGTTATCGTATATAACTTTATACGTTATATCGCTATCGTATATAACGTTATACGTTATATCGTTATCGTATATAACGTTATACGGTATATCGTTATAGTTTATAACGTTATACGTTATATCGTTATCGTATATAACGTTTTACGTTATATGGATATAGCATATAACGTTATACGTTATATCGTTATAGTACATAACGTTATACGTTATATCGTTATCGTATATAACTTTATACGTTATATCGCTATCGTATATAACGTTATACGTTATATCGTTATCGTATATAACGTTATACATTATATCGATATAGTATATAACGTTATACGTTATAACGATATAGTTTATAACGTTATACGTTATATCGTTATCGTATACAACGTTATACGTTATATCGTTATCGTATATAACGTTATACGTTATATCGTTATAGTATATAACGTTATATACTATATCGATATAGTATATAACGTTATACGTTATATCGATATAGTATATAACGTTAAACGTTATATCGATATAGTATATAACGTTATACGTTATATCGTTATAGTACATAACGTTATACGTTATATCGTTATCGTATATAACGTTATACGTTATATCGCTATCGTATATAACGTTATACGTTATATCGTTATAGTATATAACGTTTTACGTTATATCGTTATGGTATATAATGTTATGCGTTATATCGTTATCGTATATAACGTTATACGTTATATCGATATAGTATATAACGTTAAACGTTATATCGATATAGTATATAACGTTATACGTTATATCGTTATAGTACATAACGTTATATCGTTATCGTATATAACGTTATACGTTATATCGCTATCGTATATAACGTTATACGTTATATCGTTATAGTATATAACGTTTTACGTTATATCGTTATGGTATATAACGTTATGCGTTATATCGTTATCGTATATAACGTTATACGTTATATCGATATCGTATATAACGTTTTACGTTATATCGTTATAGTATATAACGTTATACGTTATATGGATATAGCATATAACGTTATACGTTATATCGTAATACTACATAACGTTATACGTTATATCGTAATACTACATAACGTTATACGTTATATCGTAATACTACATAACGTTATACGTTATATCGTAATACTACATAACGTTATACGTTATATCGTAATACTACATAACGTTATACGTTATATCGTAATACTACATAACGTTATACGTTATATCGTTATCGTATATAACGTTATACGTTATATCGTTATAGCATATCACGTTATACGTTATAACGATATAGCTTATAACGTTATACGTTATATCGTTATCGTATATAACGTTTTACGTTATATCGTTATAGTATATAACGTTATACATTATATCCATATAGTATATAACGTTATACGTTATAACGATATAGTTTTTAACGTTATACGTTATATCGTTATCGTATATAACGTTATACGTTATATCGTTATAGTACATAACGTTATACGTTATATCGTTATCGTATATAACGTTATACATTATATCGATATAGTATATAACGTTATACGTTATAACGATATAGTTTATAACGTTATACGTTATATCGTTATCGTATATAACGTTAAACGTTATATCGATATAGTATATAACGTTATACGTTATATCGTTATAGTACATAACGTTATACGTTATATCGTTATCGTATATAACGTTATACGTTATATCGTTATCGTATATAACGTTATACGTTATATCGTTATCGTATATAACGTTTTACGTTATATCGTTATAGCATATAACGTTATACGTTATATCGATATAGTATATAACGTTATACGTCATATGGATATAGCATATAACGTTATACGTTATAACGATATAGCTTATAACGTTATACGTTATATCGTTATCGTATATAACGTTATACGTTATATCGTTATCGTATATAACGTTTTACGTTATATCGTTATAGTATATAACGTTTTACGTTATATCGTTATGGTATATAACGTTATGCGTTATATCGTTATCGTATATAACGTTATACGTTATATCGTAATACTACATAACGTTATACGTTATATCGTAATACTACATAACGTTATACGTTATATCGTTATAGTATATAACGTTTTACGTTATATCGTTATGGTATATAACGTTATGCGTTATATCGCTATCGTATATAACGTTATACGTTATATCGTTATCGTATATAACGTTATACGTTATATCGATATAGTATATAACGTTATACTTTATATCGTTATAGTACATAACGTTATACGTTATATCGTTATCGTATATAACGTTATACGTTATATCGTTATCGTATATAACTTTATACGTTATATCGCTATCGTATATAACGTTATACGTTATATCGTTATCGTATATAACGTTATACGGTATATCGTTATAGTTTATAACGTTATACGTTATATCGTTATCGTATATAACGTTTTACGTTATATGGATATAGCATATAACGTTATACGTTATATCGTAATACTACATAACGTTATACGTTATATCGTTATCGTATATAACGTTATACGTTATATCGTTATAGTACATAACGTTATACGTTATATCGTTATCGTATATAACGTTATACATTATATCGATATAGTATATAACGTTATACGTTATAACGATATAGTTTATAACGTTATACGTTATATCGTTATCGTATACAACGTTATACGTTATATCGTTATAGTACATAACGTTATACGTTATATCGTTATAGTATATAACGTTATACGTTATATGGATATAGCATATAACGTTATACGTTATATCGTAATACTACATAACGTTATACGTTATATCGTTATCGTATATAACGTTATACGTTATATCGTTATAGTATATGACGTTATACGTTATATCGTTACAGTATATAACGTTATACGTTATATCGTTATAGCATATAACGTTATACGTTATATCGATATAGTATATAACGTTATACGTTATATGGATATAGCATATAACGTTATACGTTATAACGATATAGTTTATAACGTTATATGTTATATCGTTATCGTATATAACGTTATACGTTATATCGTTATCGTATATAACGTTTTACGTTATATCGTTATAGTATATAACGTTTTACGTTATATCGTTATGGTATATAACGTTATGCGTTATATCCTAATCGTATATAACGTTATACGTTATATCGTTATCGTATATAACGTTATACGTTATATCGATATAGTATATAACGTTATACGTTATATCGATATAGTATATAACGTTAAACGTTATATCGATATAGTATATAACGTTATACGTTATATCGTTATAGTACATAACGTTATACGTTATATCGTTATCGTATATAACGTTATACGTTATATCGCTATCGTATATAACGCTATACGTTATATCGTTATAGTATATAACGTTTTACGTTATATCGTTATGGTATATAACGTTATGCGTTATATCGTTATCGTATATAACGTTATACGTTATATCGATATAGTATATAACGTTAAACGTTATATCGATATAGTATATAACGTTATACGTTATATCGTTATAGTACATAACGTTATACGTTATATCGTTATCGTATATAACGTTATACATTATATCGATATAGTATATAACGTTATACGTTATAACGATATAGTTTATAACGTTATACGTTATATCGTTATAGCATATAACGTTATACGTTATATCGCTATCGTATATAACGTTATACGTTATATGGATATAGCATATAACGTTATACGTTATATCGTAATACTACATTACGTTATACGTTATATCGTAATACTACATAACGTTATACGTTATATCGTTATAGTATATAACGTTTTACGTTATATCGTTATGGTATATAACGTTATGCGTTATATCCTAATCGTATATAACGTTATACGTTATATCGTTATCGTATATAACGTTATACGTTATATCGATATAGTATATAACGTTATACGTTATATCGATATAGTATATAACGTTAAACGTTATATCGATATAGTATATAACGTTATGCGTTATATCGTTATAGTACATAACGTTATACGTTATATCGTTATCGTATATAACGTTATACGTTATATCGCTATCGTATATAACGTTATCCGTTATATCGTTATCGTATATAACGTTATACGTTATATCGTTATAGTACATAACGTTATACGTTATATCGTTATAGTATATAACGTTATACGTTATATGGATATAGCATATAACGTTATACGTTATGTCGTAATACTACATAACGTTATACGTTATATCGTAATACTACATAACGTTATACGTTATATCGTAATACTACATAACGTTATACGTTATATCGTTATCGTATATAACGTTATACGTTATATCGTTACAGTATATAACGTTATACGTTATATCGTTATAGCATATAACGTTATACGTTATATCGATATAGTATATAACGTTATACTTTATATCGTTATAGTACATAACGTTATACGTTATATCGTTATCGTATATAACGTTATACGTTATATCGTTATCGTATATAACTTTATACGTTATATCGCTATCGTATATAACGTTATGCGTTATATCGTTATCGTATATAACGTTATACGTTATATCGTAATACTACATAACGTTATACGTTATATCGTAATACTACATAACGTTATACGTTATATCGTTATAGTATATAACGTTTTACGTTATATCGTTATGGTATATAACGTTATGCGTTATATCGTTATCGTATATAACGTTATACGTTATATCGTAATACTACATAACGTAATACGTTATATCGTAATACTACATAACGTTATACGTTATATCGTTATAGTATATAACGTTATACGTTATATCGTTATCGTATATAACGTTATACGTTATATCGTTATCGTATATAACGTTTTACGTTATATCGTTATAGTATATAACGTTTTACGTTATATCGTTATGGTATATAATGTTATGCGTTATATCGTTATCGTATATAACGTTATACGTTATATCGTAATACTACATAACGTAATACGTTATATCGTAATACTACATAACGTTATACGTTATATCGTTATAGTATATAACGTTTTACGTTATATCGTTATGGTATATAACGTTATGCGTTATATCCTAATCGTATATAACGTTATACGTTATATCGTTATCGTATATAACGTTATACGTTATATCGATATAGTATATAACGTTATACGTTATATCGATATAGTATATAACGTTAAACGTTATATCGATATAGTATATAACGTTATGCGTTATATCGTTATAGTACATAACGTTATACGTTATATCGTTATCGTATATAACGTTATACGTTATATCGCTATCGTATATAACGTTATCCGTTATATCGTTATCGTATATAACGTTATACGTTATATCGTTATAGTACATAACGTTATACGTTATATCGTTATAGTATATAACGTTATACGTTATATGGATATAGCATATAACGTTATACGTTATGTCGTAATACTACATAACGTTATACGTTATATCGTAATACTACATAACGTTATACGTTATATCGTAATACTACATAACGTTATACGTTATATCGTTATCGTATATAACGTTATACGTTATATCGTTACAGTATATAACGTTATACGTTATATCGTTATAGCATATAACGTTATACGTTATATCGATATAGTATATAACGTTATACTTTATATCGTTATAGTACATAACGTTATACGTTATATCGTTATCGTATATAACGTTATACGTTATATCGTTATCGTATATAACTTTATACGTTATATCGCTATCGTATATAACGTTATGCGTTATATCGTTATCGTATATAACGTTATACGTTATATCGTAATACTACATAACGTTATACGTTATATCGTAATACTACATAACGTTATACGTTATATCGTTATAGTATATAACGTTTTACGTTATATCGTTATGGTATATAACGTTATGCGTTATATCGTTATCGTATATAACGTTATACGTTATATCGTAATACTACATAACGTTATACGTTATATCGTAATACTACATAACGTTATACGTTATATCGTTATAGTATATAACGTTTTACGTTATATCGTTATGGTATATAACGTTATGCGTTATATCGCTATCGTATGTAACGTTATACGTTATATCGTTATCATATATAACGTTATACGTTATATCGATATAGTATATAACGTTATACGTTATATCGTTATAGCATATAACGTTATACGTTATATCGCTATCGTATATAACGTTATACGTTATATCGTTATAGCATATAACGTTATACGTTATATCGCTATCGTATATAACGTTATACGTTATATCGTAATACTACATAACGTTATACGTTATATCGTAATACTACATAACGTTATACGTTATATCGTCTTACTACATAACGTTATACGTTATATCGTAATACTACATAACGTTATACGTTATATCGTTATCGTATATAACGTTATACGTTATATCGTTATAGCATATCACGTTATACGTTATAACGATATAGCTTATAACGTTATACGTTATATCGTTATCGTATATAACGTTTTACGTTATATCGTTATAGTATATAACGTTATACATTATATCCATATAGTATATAACGTTATACGTTATAACGATATAGTTTTTAACGTTATACGTTATATCGTTATCGTATATAACGTTATACGTTATATCGTTATAGTACATAACGTTATACGTTATATCGTTATCGTATATAACGTTATACATTATATCGATATAGTATATAACGTTATACGTTATAACGATATAGTTTATAACGTTATACGTTATATCGTTATCGTATACAACGTTATACGTTATATCGTTATAGTACATAACGTTATACGTTATATCGTTATAGTATATAACGTTATACGTTATATGGATATAGCATATAACGTTATACGTTATATCGTAATACTACATAACGTTATACGTTATATCGTTATCGTATATAACGTTTTACGTTATATCGTTATAGTATATAACGTTATACATTATATCCATATAGTATATAACGTTATACGTTATAACGATATAGTTTTTAACGTTATACGTTATATCGTTATCGTATATAACGTTATACGTTATATCGTTATAGTACATAACGTTATACGTTATATCGTTATCGTATATAACGTTATACATTATATCGATATAGTATATAACGTTATACGTTATATCGTTATAGCATATCACGTTATACGTTATAACGATATAGCTTATAACGTTATACGTTATATCGTTATCGTATATAACGTTTTACGTTATATCGTTATAGTATATAACGTTATACATTATATCCATATAGTATATAACGTTATACGTTATAACGATATAGTTTTTAACGTTATACGTTATATCGTTATCGTATATAACGTTGTACGTTATATCGTTATAGTACATAACGTTATACGTTATATCGTTATCGTATATAACGTTATACATTATATCGATATAGTATATAACGTTATACGTTATAACGATATAGTTTATAACGTTATACGTTATATCGTTATCGTATACAACGTTATACGTTATATCGTTATAGTACATAACGTTATACGTTATATCGTTATAGTATATAACGTTATACGTTATATGGATATAGCATATAACGTTATACGTTATATCGTAATACTACATAACGTTATACGTTATATCGTTATCGTATATAACGTTTTACGTTATATCGTTATAGTATATAACGTTATACATTATATCCATATAGTATATAACGTTATACGTTATAACGATATAGTTTTTAACGTTATACGTTATATCGTTATCGTATATAACGTTATACGTTATATCGTTATAGTACATAACGTTATACGTTATATCGTTATCGTATATAACGTTATACATTATATCGATATAGTATATAACGTTATACGTTATAACGATATAGTTTATAACGTTATACGTTATATCGTTATCGTATACAACGTTATACGTTATATCGTTATCGTATATAACGTTATACGTTATATCGTTATAGTATATAACGTTATACATTATATCCATATAGTATATAACGTTATACGTTATATCGATGTAGTATATAACGTTAAACGTTATATCGATATAGTATATAACGTTATACGTTATATCGTTATAGTACATAACGTTATACGTTATATCGTTATCGTACATAACGTTATACGTTATATCGTTATCGTATATAACGTTATACGTTATATCGCTATCGTATATAACGTTATACGTTATATCGTTATAGTATATAACGTTTTACGTTATATCGTTATGGTATATAACGTTATGCGTTATATCGTTATCGTATATAACGTTATACGTTATATCGATATCGTATATAACGTTTTACGTTATATCGTTATAGTATATAACGTTATACGTTATATGGATATAGCATATAACGTTATACGTTATATCGTAATACTACATAACGTTATACGTTATATCGTAATACTACATAACGTTATACGTTATATCGTAATACTACATAACGTTATACGTTATATCGTAATACTACATAACGTTATACGTTATATCGTAATACTACATAACGTTATACGTTATATCGTAATACTACATAACGTTATACGTTATATCGTTATCGTATATAACGTTATACGTTATATCGTTATAGCATATCACGTTATACGTTATAACGATATAGCTTATAACGTTATACGTTATATCGTTATCGTATATAACGTTTTACGTTATATCGTTATAGTATATAAAGTTATACATTATATCCATATAGTATATAACGTTATACGTTATAACGATATAGTTTTTAACGTTATACGTTATATCGTTATCGTATATAACGTTATACGTTATATCGTTATAGTACATAACGTTATACGTTATATCGTTATCGTATATAACGTTATACATTATATCGATATAGTATATAACGTTATACGTTATAACGATATAGTTTATAACGTTATACGTTATATCGTTATCGTATACAACGTTATACGTTATATCGTTATAGTACATAACGTTATACGTTATATCGTTATAGTATATAACGTTATACGTTATATGGATATAGCATATAACGTTATACGTTATATCGTAATACTACATAACGTTATACGTTATATCGTTATCGTATATAACGTTATACGTTATATCGTTATAGTATATAACGTTATACGTTATATCGTTACAGTATATAACGTTATACGTTATATCGTTATAGCATATAACGTTATACGTTATATCGATATAGTATATAACGTTATACGTTATATGGATATAGCATATAACGTTATACGTTATAACGATATAGTTTATAACGTTATACGTTATATCGTTATCGTATATAACGTTATACGTTATATCGTTATCGTATATAACGTTTTACGTTATATCGTTATAGTATATAACGTTTTACGTTATATCGTTATGGTATATAATGTTATGCGTTATATCGTTATCGTATATAACGTTATACGTTATATCGTAATACTACATAACGTTATACGTTATATCGTAATACTACATAACGTTATACGTTATATCGTTATAGTATATAACGTTTTACGTTATATCGTTATGGTATATAACGTTATGCGTTATATCCTAATCGTATATAACGTTATACGTTATATCGTTATCGTATATAACGTTATACGTTATACCGATATAGTATATAACGTTATACGTTATATCGATATAGTATATAACGTTATACGTTATATGGATATAGCATATAACGTTATACGTTATAACGATATAGTTTATAACGTTATACGTTATATCGTTATCGTATATAACGTTATACGTTATATCGTTATCGTATATAACGTTTTACGTTATATCGTTATGGTATATAACGTTATGCGTTATATCGTTATCGTATATAACGTTATACATTATATCGATATAGTATATAACGTTATACGTTATATCGTAATACTACATAACGTTATACGTTATATCGTAATACTACATAACGTTATACGTTATATCGTTATCGTATATAACGTTTTACGTTATATCGTTATAGTACATAACGTTATACGTTATATCGTTATCGTATATAACGTTATACGTTATATCGTTATCGTATATAACTTTATACGTTATATCGCTATCGTATATAACGTTATACGTTATATGGATATAGTATATAACGTTATACGTTATATGGATATAGCATATAACGTTATACGTTATAACGATATAGTTTATAACGTTATACGTTATATCGTTATCGTATATAACGTTATACGTTATATCGTTATCGTATATAACGTTTTACGTTATATCGTTATAGTATATAGCGTTTTACGTTATATCGTTATGGTATATAATGTTATGCGTTATATCGTTATCGTATATAACGTTATACGTTATATCGTAATACTACATAACGTTATACGTTATATCGTAATACTACATAACGTTATACGTTATATCGTTATCGTATATAACGTTATACGTTATATCGCTATCGTATATAACGTTATACGTTATATCGTTATAGTATATAACGTTTTACGTTATATCGTTATGGTATATAACGTTATGCGTTATATCGTTATCGTATATAACGTTATCCGTTATATCGATATAGTATATAACGTTAAACGTTATATCGATATAGTATATAACGTTATACGTTATATCGTTATAGTACATAACGTTATACGTTATATCGTTATCGTATATAACGTTATACATTATATCGATATAGTATATAACGTTATACGTTATAACGATATAGTTTATAACGTTATACGTTATATCGTTATCGTATACAACGTTATACGTTATATCGTTATAGTACATAACGTTATACGTTATATCGTTATAGTATATAACGTTATACGTTATATGGATATAGCATATAACGTTATACGTTATATCGTAATACTACATATCGTTATACGTTATATCGTTATCGTATATAACGTTATACGTTATATCGTTATAGTATATAACGTTATACGTTATATCGTTACAGTATATAACGTTATACGTTATATCGTTATAGCATATAACGTTATACGTTATATCGCTATCGTATATAACGTTATACGTTATATGGATATAGCATATAACGTTATACGTTATATCGTAATACTACATAACGTTATACGTTATATCGTAATACTACATAACGTTATACGTTATATCGTAATACTACATAACGTTATACGTTATATCGTAATACTACATAACGTTATACGTTATATCGTAATACTACATAACGTTATACGTTATATCGTAATACTACATAACGTTATACGTTATATCGTTATCGTATATAACGTTATATACTATATCGATATAATGTATAACGTTATACGTTATAACGATATAGTTTTTAACGTTATACGTTATATCGTTATCGTATATAACGTTATACGTTATATCGTTATAGTACATAACGTTATACGTTATATCGTTATCGTATATAACGTTATACATTATATCGATATAGTATATAACGTTATACGTTATAACGATATAGTTTATAACGTTATACGTTATATCGTTATCGTATACAACGTTATACGTTATATCGTTATAGTACATAACGTTATACGTTATATCGTTATAGTATATAACGTTATACGTTATATGGATATAGCATATAACGTTATACGTTATATCGTAATACTACATAACGTTATACGTTATATCGTTATCGTATATAACGTTTTACGTTATATCGTTATAGTATATAACGTTATACATTATATCCATATAGTATATAACGTTATACGTTATAACGATATAGTTTTTAACGTTATACGTTATATCGTTATCGTATATAACGTTATACGTTATATCGTTATAGTACATAACGTTATACGTTATATCGTTATCGTATATAACGTTATACGTTATATCGTTATAGTACATAACGTTATACGTTATATCGTTATCGTATATAACGTTATACATTATATCGATATAGTATATAACGTTATACGTTATAACGATATAGTTTATAACGTTATACGTTATATCGTTATCGTATACAACGTTATACGTTATATCGTTATAGTACATAACGTTATACGTTATATCGTTATAGTATATAACGTTATACGTTATATGGATATAGCATATAACGTTATACGTTATATCGTAATACTACATAACGTTATACGTTATATCGTTATCGTATATAACGTTTTACGTTATATCGTTATAGTATATAACGTTAAACGTTATATCGATATAGTATATAACGTTATACGTTATATCGTTATAGTACATAACGTTATACGTTATATCGTTATCGTATATAACGTTATACGTTATATCGCTATCGTATATAACGTTATACGTTATATCGTTATAGTATATAACGTTTTACGTTATATCGTTATCGTATATAACGTTATACGTTATATCGATATCGTATATAACGTTATACGTTATATCGATATAGTATATAACGTTATACGTTATATGGATATAGCATATAACGTTATACGTTATATCGTAATACTACATAACGTTATACGTTATATCGTAATACTACATAACGTTATACGTTATATCGTAATACTACATAACGTTATACGTTATATCGTAATACTACATAACGTTATACGTTATATCGTAATACTACATAACGTTATACGTTATATCGTAATACTACATAACGTTATACGTTATATCGTTATCGTATATAACGTTATACGTTATATCGTTATAGCATATCACGTTATACGTTATAACGATATAGCTTATAACGTTATACGTTATATCGTTATCGTATATAACGTTTTACGTTATATCGTTATAGTATATAACGTTATACATTATATCCATATAGTATATAACGTTATACGTTATAACGATATAGTTTTTAACGTTATACGTTATATCGTTATCGTATATAACGTTATACGTTATATCGTTATAGTACATAACGTTATACGTTATATCGTTATCGTATATAACGTTATACATTATATCGATATAGTATATAACGTTATACGTTATAACGATATAGTTTATAACGTTATACGTTATATCGTTATCGTATACAACGTTATACGTTATATCGTTATAGTACATAACGTTATACGTTATATCGTTATAGTATATAACGTTATACGTTATATGGATATAGCATATAACGTTATACGTTATATCGTAATACTACATAACGTTATACGTTATATCGTTATCGTATATAACGTTATACGTTATATCGTTATAGTATATAACGTTATACGTTATATCGTTACAGTATATAACGTTATACGTTATATCGTTATAGCATATAACGTTATACGTTATATCGATATATTATATAACGTTATACGTTATATGGATATAGCATATAACGTTATACGTTATAACGATATAGTTTATAACGTTATACGTTATATCGTTATCGTATATAACGTTATACGTTATATCGTTATCGTATATAACGTTTTACGTTATATCGTTATAGTATATAACGTTTTACGTTATATCGTTATGGTATATAATGTTATGCGTTATATCGTTATCGTATATAACGTTATACGTTATATCGTAATACTACATAACGTTATACGTTATATCGTAATACTACATAACGTTATACGTTATATCGTTATAGTATATAACGTTTTACGTTATATCGTTATGGTATATAACGTTATGCGTTATATCCTAATCGTATATAACGTTATACGTTATATCGTTATCGTATATAACGTTATACGTTATACCGATATAGTATATAACGTTATACGTTATATCGATATAGTATATAACGTTATACGTTATATGGATATAGCATATAACGTTATACGTTATAACGATATAGTTTATAACGTTATACGTTATATCGTTATCGTATATAACGTTATACGTTATATCGTTATCGTATATAACGTTTTACGTTATATCGTTATGGTATATAACGTTATGCGTTATATCGTTATCGTATATAACGTTATACATTATATCGATATAGTATATAACGTTATACGTTATATCGTAATACTACATAACGTTATACGTTATATCGTAATACTACATAACGTTATACGTTATATCGTTATCGTATATAACGTTTTACGTTATATCGTTATAGTACATAACGTTATACGTTATATCGTTATCGTATATAACGTTATACGTTATATCGTTATCGTATATAACTTTATACGTTATATCGCTATCGTATATAACGTTATACGTTATATGGATATAGTATATAACGTTATACGTTATATGGATATAGCATATAACGTTATACGTTATAACGATATAGTTTATAACGTTATACGTTATATCGTTATCGTATATAACGTTATACGTTATATCGTTATCGTATATAACGTTTTACGTTATATCGTTATAGTATATAGCGTTTTACGTTATATCGTTATGGTATATAATGTTATGCGTTATATCGTTATCGTATATAACGTTATACGTTATATCGTAATACTACATAACGTTATACGTTATATCGTAATACTACATAACGTTATACGTTATATCGTTATCGTATATAACGTTATACGTTATATCGCTATCGTATATAACGTTATACGTTATATCGTTATAGTATATAACGTTTTACGTTATATCGTTATGGTATATAACGTTATGCGTTATATCGTTATCGTATATAACGTTATCCGTTATATCGATATAGCATATAACGTTAAACGTTATATCGATATAGTATATAACGTTATACGTTATATCGTTATAGTACATAACGTTATACGTTATATCGTTATCGTATATAACGTTATACATTATATCGATATAGTATATAACGTTATACGTTATAACGATATAGTTTATAACGTTATACGTTATATCGTTATCGTATACAACGTTATACGTTATATCGTTATAGTACATAACGTTATACGTTATATCGTTATAGTATATAACGTTATACGTTATATGGATATAGCATATAACGTTATACGTTATATCGTAATACTACATAACGTTATACGTTATATCGTTATCGTATATAACGTTATACGTTATATCGTTATAGTATATAACGTTATACGTTATATCGTTACAGTATATAACGTTATACGTTATATCGTTATAGCATATAACGTTATACGTTATATCGCTATCGTATATAACGTTATACGTTATATGGATATAGCATATAACGTTATACGTTATATCGTAATACTACATAACGTTATACGTTATATCGTAATACTACATAACGTTATACGTTATATCGTAATACTACATAACGTTATACGTTATATCGTAATACTACATAACGTTATACGTTATATCGTAATACTACATAACGTTATACGTTATATCGTAATACTACATAACGTTATACGTTATATCGTTATCGTATATAACGTTATACATTATATCGATATAGTATATAACGTTATACGTTATAACGATATAGTTTTTAACGTTATACGTTATATCGTTATCGTATATAACGTTATACGTTATATCGTTATAGTACATAACGTTATACGTTATATCGTTATCGTATATAACGTTATACATTATATCGATATAGTATATAACGTTATACGTTATATCGTAATACTACATAACGTTATACGTTATATCGTTATCGTATATAACGTTATACATTATATCGATATAGTATATAACGTTATACGTTATAACGATATAGTTTATAACGTTATACGTTATATCGTTATCGTATACAACGTTATACGTTATATCGTTATAGTACATAACGTTATACGTTATATCGTTATAGTATATAACGTTATACGTTATATGGATATAGCATATAACGTTATACGTTATATCGTAATACTACATAACGTTATACGTTATATCGTTATCGTATATAACGTTTTACGTTATATCGTTATAGTATATAACGTTAAACGTTATATCGATATAGTATATAACGTTATACGTTATATCGTTATAGTACATAACGTTATACGTTATATCGTTATCGTATATAACGTTATACGTTATATCGCTATCGTATATAACGTTATACGTTATATCGTTATAGTATATAACGTTTTACGTTATATCGTTATGGTATATAACGTTATGCGTTATATCGTTATCGTATATAACGTTATACGTTATATCGATATAGTATATAACGTTAAACGTTATATCGATATAGCATATAACGTTATACGTTATATCGTAATACTACATAACGTTATACGTTATATCGTAATACTACATAACGTTATACGTTATATCGTAATACTACATAACGTTATACGTTATATCGTAATAATACATAACGTTATACGTTATATCGTAATACTACATAACGTTATACGTTATATCGTAATACTACATAACGTTATACGTTATATCGTTATCGTATATAACGTTATACGTTATATCGTTATAGCATATCACGTTATACGTTATAACGATATAGCTTATAACGTTATACGTTATATCGTTATCGTATATAACGTTTTACGTTATATCGTTATAGTATATAACGTTATACATTATATCCATATAGTATATAACGTTATACGTTATAACGATATAGTTTTTAACGTTATACGTTATATCGTTATCGTATATAACGTTATACGTTATATCGTTATAGTACATAACGTTATACGTTATATCGTTATCGTATATAACGTTATACATTATATCGATATAGTATATAACGTTATACGTTATAACGATATAGTTTATAACGTTATACGTTATATCGTTATCGTATACAACGTTATACGTTATATCGTTATAGTACATAACGTTATACGTTATATCGTTATAGTATATAACGTTATACGTTATATGGATATAGCATATAACGTTATACGTTATATCGTAATACTACATAACGTTATACGTTATATCGTTATCGTATATAACGTTATACGTTATATCGTTATAGTATATAACGTTATACGTTATATCGTTACAGTATATAACGTTATACGTTATATCGTTATAGCATATAACGTTATACGTTATATCGATATAGTATATAACGTTATACGTTATATGGATATAGCATATAACGTTATACGTTATAACGATATAGTTTATAACGTTATACGTTATATCGTTATCGTATATAACGTTATACGTTATATCGTTATCGTATATAACGTTTTACGTTATATCGTTATAGTATATAACGTTTTACGTTATATCGTTATGGTATATAATGTTATGCGTTATATCGTTATCGTATATAACGTTATACGTTATATCGTAATACTACATAACGTTATACGTTATATCGTAATACTACATAACGTTATACGTTATATCGTTATCGTATATAACGTTATACGTTATATCGCTATCGTATATAACGTTATACGTTATATCGTTATAGTATATAACGTTTTACGTTATATCGTTATGGTATATAACGTTATGCGTTATATCGTTATCGTATATAACGTTATCCGTTATATCGATATAGCATATAACGTTAAACGTTATATCGATATAGTATATAACGTTATACGTTATATCGTTATAGTACATAACGTTATACGTTATATCGTTATCGTATATAACGTTATACATTATATCGATATAGTATATAACGTTATACGTTATAACGATATAGTTTATAACGTTATACGTTATATCGTTATCGTATACAACGTTATACGTTATATCGTTATAGTACATAACGTTATACGTTATATCGTTATAGTATATAACGTTATACGTTATATGGATATAGCATATAACGTTATACGTTATATCGTAATACTACATAACGTTATACGTTATATCGTTATCGTATATAACGTTATACGTTATATCGTTATAGTATATAACGTTATACGTTATATCGTTACAGTATATAACGTTATACGTTATATCGTTATAGCATATAACGTTATACGTTATATCGCTATCGTATATAACGTTATACGTTATATGGATATAGCATATAACGTTATACGTTATATCGTAATACTACATAACGTTATACGTTATATCGTAATACTACATAACGTTATACGTTATATCGTAATACTACATAACGTTATACGTTATATCGTAATACTACATAACGTTATACGTTATATCGTAATACTACATAACGTTATACGTTATATCGTAATACTACATAACGTTATACGTTATATCGTTATCGTATATAACGTTATACATTATATCGATATAGTATATAACGTTATACGTTATAACGATATAGTTTTTAACGTTATACGTTATATCGTTATCGTATATAACGTTATACGTTATATCGTTATAGTACATAACGTTATACGTTATATCGTTATCGTATATAACGTTATACATTATATCGATATAGTATATAACGTTATACGTTATATCGTAATACTACATAACGTTATACGTTATATCGTTATCGTATATAACGTTATACATTATATCGATATAGTATATAACGTTATACGTTATAACGATATAGTTTATAACGTTATACGTTATATCGTTATCGTATACAACGTTATACGTTATATCGTTATAGTACATAACGTTATACGTTATATCGTTATAGTATATAACGTTATACGTTATATGGATATAGCATATAACGTTATACGTTATATCGTAATACTACATAACGTTATACGTTATATCGTTATCGTATATAACGTTTTACGTTATATCGTTATAGTATATAACGTTAAACGTTATATCGATATAGTATATAACGTTATACGTTATATCGTTATAGTACATAACGTTATACGTTATATCGTTATCGTATATAACGTTATACGTTATATCGCTATCGTATATAACGTTATACGTTATATCGTTATAGTATATAACGTTTTACGTTATATCGTTATGGTATATAACGTTATGCGTTATATCGTTATCGTATATAACGTTATACGTTATATCGATATAGTATATAACGTATAACGTTATATCGATATAGCATATAACGTTATACGTTATATCGTAATACTACATAACGTTATACGTTATATCGTAATACTACATAACGTTATACGTTATATCGTAATACTACATAACGTTATACGTTATATCGTAATAATACATAACGTTATACGTTATATCGTAATACTACATAACGTTATACGTTATATCGTAATACTACATAACGTTATACGTTATATCGTTATCGTATATAACGTTATACGTTATATCGTTATAGCATATCACGTTATACGTTATAACGATATAGCTTATAACGTTATACGTTATATCGTTATCGTATATAACGTTTTACGTTATATCGTTATAGTATATAACGTTATACATTATATCCATATAGTATATAACGTTATACGTTATAACGATATAGTTTTTAACGTTATACGTTATATCGTTATCGTATATAACGTTATACGTTATATCGTTATAGTACATAACGTTATACGTTATATCGTTATCGTATATAACGTTATACATTATATCGATATAGTATATAACGTTATACGTTATAACGATATTGTTTATAACGTTATACGTTATATCGTTATCGTATACAACGTTATACGTTATATCGTTATAGTACATAACGTTATACGTTATATCGTTATAGTATATAACGTTATACGTTATATGGATATAGCATATAACGTTATACGTTATATCGTAATACTACATAACGTTATACGTTATATCGTTATCGTATATAACGTTATACGTTATATCGTTATAGTATATAACGTTATACGTTATATCGTTACAGTATATAACGTTATACGTTATATCGTTATAGCATATAACGTTATACGTTATATCGATATAGTATATAACGTTATACGTTATATGGATATAGCATATAACGTTATACGTTATAACGATATAGTTTATAACGTTATACGTTATATCGTTATCGTATATAACGTTATACGTTATATCGTTATCGTATATAACGTTTTACGTTATATCGTTATAGTATATAACGTTTTACGTTATATCGTTATGGTATATAATGTTATGCGTTATATCGTTATCGTATATAACGTTATACGTTATATCGTAATACTACATAACGTTATACGTTATATCGTAATACTACATAACGTTATACGTTATATCGATATAGTATATAACGTTATACGTTATATCGTTATAGTACATAACGTTATACGTTATATCGTTATCGTATATAACGTTATACATTATATCGATATAGTATATAACGTTATACGTTATAACGATATAGTTTATAACGTTATACGTTATATCGTTATCGTATACAACGTTATACGTTATATCGTTATAGTACATAACGTTATACGTTATATCGTTATAGTATATAACGTTATACGTTATATGGATATAGCATATAACGTTATACGTTATATCGTAATACTACATAACGTTATACGTTATATCGTTATCGTATATAACGTTATACGTTATATCGTTATAGTATATAACGTTATACGTTATATCGTTACAGTATATAACGTTATACGTTATATCGTTATAGCATATAACGTTATACGTTATATCGCTATCGTATATAACGTTATACGTTATATGGATATAGCATATAACGTTATACGTTATATCGTAATACTACATAACGTTATACGTTATATCGTAATACTACATAACGTTATACGTTATATCGTAATACTACATAACGTTATACGTTATATCGTAATACTACATAACGTTATACGTTATATCGTAATACTACATAACGTTATACGTTATATCGTAATACTACATAACGTTATACGTTATATCGTTATCGTATATAACGTTATACATTATATCGATATAGTATATAACGTTATACGTTATAACGATATAGTTTTTAACGTTATACGTTATATCGTTATCGTATATAACGTTATACGTTATATCGTTATAGTACATAACGTTATACGTTATATCGTTATCGTATATAACGTTATACATTATATCGATATAGTATATAACGTTATACGTTATATCGTAATACTACATAACGTTATACGTTATATCGTTATCGTATATAACGTTATACATTATATCGATATAGTATATAACGTTATACGTTATAACGATATAGTTTATAACGTTATACGTTATATCGTTATCGTATACAACGTTATACGTTATATCGTTATAGTACATAACGTTATACGTTATATCGTTATAGTATATAACGTTATACGTTATATGGATATAGCATATAACGTTATACGTTATATCGTAATACTACATAACGTTATACGTTATATCGTTATCGTATATAACGTTTTACGTTATATCGTTATAGTATATAACGTTAAACGTTATATCGATATAGTATATAACGTTATACGTTATATCGTTATAGTACATAACGTTATACGTTATATCGTTATCGTATATAACGTTATACGTTATATCGCTATCGTATATAACGTTATACGTTATATCGTTATAGTATATAACGTTTTACGTTATATCGTTATGGTATATAACGTTATGCGTTATATCGTTATCGTATATAACGTTATACGTTATATCGATATAGTATATAACGTTAAACGTTATATCGATATAGCATATAACGTTATACGTTATATCGTAATACTACATAACGTTATACGTTATATCGTAATACTACATAACGTTATACGTTATATCGTAATACTACATAACGTTATACGTTATATCGTAATAATACATAACGTTATACGTTATATCGTAATACTACATAACGTTATACGTTATATCGTAATACTACATAACGTTATACGTTATATCGTTATCGTATATAACGTTATACGTTATATCGTTATAGCATATCACGTTATACGTTATAACGATATAGCTTATAACGTTATACGTTATATCGTTATCGTATATAACGTTTTACGTTATATCGTTATAGTATATAACGTTATACATTATATCCATATAGTATATAACGTTATACGTTATAACGATATAGTTTTTAACGTTATACGTTATATCGTTATCGTATATAACGTTATACGTTATATCGTTATAGTACATAACGTTATACGTTATATCGTTATCGTATATAACGTTATACATTATATCGATATAGTATATAACGTTATACGTTATAACGATATTGTTTATAACGTTATACGTTATATCGTTATCGTATACAACGTTATACGTTATATCGTTATAGTACATAACGTTATACGTTATATCGTTATAGTATATAACGTTATACGTTATATGGATATAGCATATAACGTTATACGTTATATCGTAATACTACATAACGTTATACGTTATATCGTTATCGTATATAACGTTATACGTTATATCGTTATAGTATATAACGTTATACGTTATATCGTTACAGTATATAACGTTATACGTTATATCGTTATAGCATATAACGTTATACGTTATATCGATATAGTATATAACGTTATACGTTATATGGATATAGCATATAACGTTATACGTTATAACGATATAGTTTATAACGTTATACGTTATATCGTTATCGTATATAACGTTATACGTTATATCGTTATCGTATATAACGTTTTACGTTATATCGTTATAGTATATAACGTTTTACGTTATATCGTTATGGTATATAATGTTATGCGTTATATCGTTATCGTATATAACGTTATACGTTATATCGTAATACTACATAACGTTATACGTTATATCGTAATACTACATAACGTTATACGTTATATCGTTATAGTATATAACGTTTTACGTTATATCGTTATGGTATATAACGTTATGCGTTATATCCTAATCGTATATAACGTTATACGTTATATCGTTATCGTATATAACGTTATACGTTATATCGATATAGTATATAACGTTATACGTTATATCGATATAGTATATAACGTTATACGTTATATGGATATAGCATATAACGTTATACGTTATAACGATATAGTTTATAACGTTATACGTTATATCGCTATCGTATATAACGTTATACGTTATATCGTTATCGTATATAACGTTTTACGTTATATCGTTATGGTATATAACGTTATGCGTTATATCGTTATCGTATATAACGTTATACGTTATATCGATATAGTATATAACGTTATACGTTATATCGATATAGTATATAACGTTATACGTTATATCGTAATACTACATAACGTTATACGTTATATCGTAATACTACATAACGTTATACGTTATATCGTTATAGTATATAACGTTATGCGTTATATCCTAATCGTATATAACGTTATACGTTATATCGTTATCGTATATAACGTTATACGTTATATCGATATAGTATATAACGTTATACGTTATATCGATATAGTATATAACGTTAAACGTTATATCGATATAGTATATAACGTTATACGTTATATCGTTATAGTACATAACGTTATACGTTATATCGTTATCGTATATAACGTTATACGCTATATCGCTATCGTATATAACGTTATACGTTATATCGTTATAGTATATAACGTTTTACGTTATATCGTTGTGGTATATAACGTTATGCGTTATATCGTTATCGTATATAACGTTATACGTTATATCGATATAGTATATAACGTTAAACGTTATATCGATATAGTATATAACGTTATACGTTATATCGTTATAGTACATAACGTTATACGTTATATCGTTATCGTATATAACGTTATACATTATATCGATATAGTATATAACGTTATACGTTATAACGATATAGTTTATAACGTTATACGTTATATCGTTATCGTATACAACGTTATACGTTATATCGTTATAGTACATAACGTTATACGTTATATCGTTATAGTATATAACGTTATACGTTATATGGATATAGCATATAACGTTATACGTTATATCGTAATACTACATAACGTTATACGTTATATCGTTACAGTATATAACGTTATACGTTATATCGTTATAGCATATAACGTTATACGTTATATCGATATAGTATATAACGTTATACGTCATATGGATATAGCATATAACGTTATACGTTATAACGATATAGTTTATAACGTTATACGTTATATCGTTATCGTATATAACGTTATACGTTATATCGTTATCGTATATAACGTTTTACGTTATATCGTTATCGTATACAACGTTATACGTTATATCGTTATAGTACATAACGTTATACGTTATATCGTTATCGTATATAACGTTTTACGTTATATCGTTATAGTATATAACGTTTTACGTTATATCGTTATGGTATATAACGTTATGCGTTATATCGTTATCGTATATAACGTTATACGTTATATCGTAATACTACATAACGTTATACGTTATATCGTAATACTACATAACGTTATACGTTATATCGTTATAGTATATAACGTTTTACGTTATATCGTTATGGTATATAACGTTATGCGTTATATCGCTATCGTATATAACGTTATACGTTATATCGTTATCGCATATAACGTTATACGTTATATCGATATAGTATATAACGTTATACTTTATATCGTTATAGTACATAACGTTATACGTTATATCGTTATCGTATATAACGTTATACGTTATATCGTTATCGTATATAACTTTATACGTTATATCGCTATCGTATATAACGTTATACGTTATATCGTTATCGTATATAACGTTATACGTTATATCGTTATCGTATATAACTTTATACGTTATATCGCTATCGTATATAACGTTATGCGTTATATCGTTATCGTATATAACGTTATACGTTATATCGTAATACTACATAACGTTATACGTTATATCGTAATACTACATAACGTTATACGTTATATCGTTATAGTATATAACGTTTTACGTTATATCGTTATAGCATATCACGTTATACGTTATAACGATATAGCTTATAACGTTATACGTTATATCGTTATCGTATATAACGTTTTACGTTATATCGTTATAGTATATAACGTTATACATTATATCCATATAGTATATAACGTTATACGTTATAACGATATAGTTTTTAACGTTATACGTTATATCGTTATCGTATATAACGTTATACGTTATATCGTTATAGTACATAACGTTATACGTTATATCGTTATCGTATATAACGTTATACATTATATCGATATAGTATATAACGTTATACGTTATAACGATATAGTTTATAACGTTATACGTTATATCGTTATCGTATACAACGTTATACGTTATATCGTTATAGTACATAACGTTATACGTTATATCGTTATAGTATATAACGTTATACGTTATATGGATATAGCATATAACGTTATACGTTATATCGTAATACTACATAACGTTATACGTTATATCGTTATCGTATATAACGTTATACGTTATATCGTTATAGTATATAACGTTATACGTTATATCGTTACAGTATATAACGTTATACGTTATATCGTTATAGCATATAACGTTATACGTTATATCGATATAGTATATAACGTTATACGTTATATGGATATATCATATAACGTTATACGTTATAACGATATAGTTTATAACGTTATACGTTATATCGTTATCGTATATAACGTTATACATTATATCGATATAGTATATAACGTTATACGTTATAACGATATAGTTTATAACGTTACACGTTATATCGTTATCGTATACAACGTTATACGTTATATCGTTATAGTACATAACGTTATACGTTATATCGTTATAGTATATAACGTTATACGTTATATGGATATAGCATATAACGTTATACGTTATATCGTTATGGTATATAACGTTATGCGTTATATCGTTATCGTATATAACGTTATACGTTATATCGATATAGTATATAACGTTAAACGTTATATCGATATAGTATATAACGTTATACGTTATATCGTTATAGTAGATAACGTTATACGTTATATCGTTATCGTATATAACGTTATACGTTATATCGCTATCGTATATAACGTTATACGTTATATCGTTATAGTATATAACGTTTTACGTTATATCGTTATGGTATATAACGTTATGCGTTATATCGTTATCGTATATAACGTTATACGTTATATCGATATCGTATATAACGTTTTACGTTATATCGTTATAGTATATAACGTTATACGTTATATGGATATAGCATATAACGTTATACGTTATATCGTAATACTACATAACGTTATACGTTATATCGTAATACTACATAACGTTATACGTTATATCGTAATACTACATAACGTTATACGTTATATCGTAATACTACATAACGTTATACGTTATATCGTAATACTACATAACGTTATACGTTATATCGTAATACTACATAACGTTATACGTTATATCGTTATCGTATATAACGTTATACGTTATATCGTTATAGCATATCACGTTATACGTTATAACGATATAGCTTATAACGTTATACGTTATATCGTTATCGTATATAACGTTTTACGTTATATCGTTATAGTATATAACGTTATACATTATATCCATATAGTATATAACGTTATACGTTATAACGATATAGTTTTTAACGTTATACGTTATATCGTTATCGTATATAACGTTATACGTTATATCGTTATAGTACATAACGTTATACGTTATATCGTTATCGTATATAACGTTATACATTATATCGATATAGTATATAACGTTATACGTTATAACGATATAGTTTATAACGTTATACGTTATATCGTTATCGTATACAACGTTATACGTTATATCGTTATAGTACATAACGTTATACGTTATATCGTTATAGTATATAACGTTATACGTTATATGGATATAGCATATAACGTTATACGTTATATCGTAATACTACATAACGTTATACGTTATATCGTTATCGTATATAACGTTATACGTTATATCGTTATAGTATATAACGTTATACGTTATATCGTTACAGTATATAACGTTATACGTTATATCGTTATAGCATATAACGTTATACGTTATATCGATATAGTATATAACGTTATACGTTATATGGATATATCATATAACGTTATACGTTATAACGATATAGTTTATAACGTTATACGTTATATCGTTATCGTATATAACGTTATACGTTATATCGTTATCGTATATAACGTTTTACGTTATATCGTTATAGTATATAACGTTTTACGTTATATCGTTATGGTATATAATGTTATGCGTTATATCGTTATCGTATATAACGTTATACGTTATATCGTAATACTACATAACGTTATACGTTATATCGTAATACTAAATAACGTTATACGTTATATCGTTATAGTATATAACGTTTTACGTTATATCGTTATGGTATATAACGTTATGCGTTATATCCTAATCGTATATAACGTTATACGTTATATCGTTATCGTATATATCGTTATACGTTATATCGATATAGTATATAACGTTATACGTTATATCGATATAGTATATAACGTTATACGTTATATGGATATAGCATATAACGTTATACGTTATAACGATATAGTTTATAACGTTATACGTTATATCGCTATCGTATATAACGTTATACGTTATATCGTTATCGTATATAACGTTTTACGTTATATCGTTATGGTATATAACGTTATGCGTTATATCGTTATCGTATATAACGTTATACGTTATATCGATATAGTATATAACGTTATACGTTATATCGTAATACTACATAACGTTATACGTTATATCGTAATACTACATAACGTTATACGTTATATCGTTATAGTATATAACGTTATGCGTTATATCCTAATCGTATATAACGTTATACGTTATATCGTTATCGTATATAACGTTATACGTTATATCGATATAGTATATAACGTTATACGTTATATCGATATATTATATAACGTTAAACGTTATATCGATATAGTATATAACGTTATACGTTATATCGTTATAGTACATAACGTTATACGTTATATCGTTATCGTATATAACGTTATACGTTATATCGCTATCGTATATAACGTTATACGTTATATCGTTATAGTATATAACGTTTTACGTTATATCGTTGTGGTATATAACGTTATGCGTTATATCGTTATCGTATATAACGTTATACGTTATATCGATATAGTATATAACGTTAAACGTTATATCGATATAGTATATAACGTTATACGTTATATCGTTATAGTACATAACGTTATACGTTATATCGTTATCGTATATAACGTTATACATTATATCGATATAGTATATAACGTTATACGTTATAACGATATAGTTTATAACGTTATACGTTATATCGTTATCGTATACAACGTTATACGTTATATCGTTATAGTACATAACGTTATACGTTATATCGTTATAGTATATAACGTTATATGTTATATGGATATAGCATATAACGTTATACGTTATATCGTAATACTACATAACGTTATACGTTATATCGTTACAGTATATAACGTTATACGTTATATCGTTATAGCATATAACGTTATACGTTATATCGATATAGTATATAACGTTATACGTCATATGGATATAGCATATAACGTTATACGTTATAACGATATAGTTTATAACGTTATACGTTATATCGTTATCGTATATAACGTTATACGTTATATCGTTATCGTATATAACGTTTTACGTTATATCGTTATAGTATATAACGTTTTACGTTATATCGTTATGGTATATAACGTTATGCGTTATATCGTTATCGTATATAACGTTATACGTTATATCGTTATCGTATATAACGTTTTACGTTATATCGTTATAGTATATAACGTTTTACGTTATATCGTTATGGTATATAACGTTATGCGTTATATCGTTATCGTATATAACGTTATACGTTATATCGTAATACTACATAACGTTATACGTTATATCGTAATACTACATAACGTTATACGTTATATCGTTATAGTATATAACGTTTTACGTTATATCGTTATGGTATATAACGTTATGCGTTATATCGCTATCGTATATAACGTTATACGTTATATCGTTATCGTATATAACGTTATACGTTATATCGATATAGTATATAACGTTATACTTTATATCGTTATAGTACATAACGTTATACGTTATATCGTTATCGTATATAACGTTATACGTTATATCGTTATCGTATATAACTTTATACGTTATATCGCTATCGTATATAACGTTATACGTTATATCGTTATCGTATATAACGTTATACGGTATATCGTTATAGTTTATAACGTTATACGTTATATCGTTATCGTATATAACGTTTTACGTTATATGGATATAGCATATAACGTTATACGTTATATCGTAATACTACATAACGTTATACGTTATATCGTTATCGTATATAACGTTATACGTTATATCGTTATAGTACATAACGTTATACGTTATATCGTTATCGTATATAACGTTATACATTATATCGATATAGTATATAACGTTATACGTTATAACGATATAGTTTATAACGTTATACGTTATATCGTTATCGTATACAACGTTATACGTTATATCGTTATAGTACATAACGTTATACGTTATATCGTTATAGTATATAACGTTATACGTTATATGGATATAGCATATAACGTTATACGTTATATCGTTATGGTATATAACGTTATGCGTTATATCGTTATCGTATATAACGTTATACGTTATATCGATATAGTATATAACGTTAAACGTTATATCGATATAGTATATAACGTTATACGTTATATCGTTATAGTACATAACGTTATACGTTATATCGTTATCGTATATAACGTTATACGTTATATCGCTATCGTATATAACGTTATACGTTATATCGTTATAGTATATAACGTTTTACGTTATATCGTTATGGTATATAACGTTATGCGTTATATCGTTATCGTATATAACGTTATACGTTATATCGATATCGTATATAACGTTTTACGTTATATCGTTATAGTATATAACGTTATACGTTATATGGATATAGCATATAACGTTATACGTTATATCGTAATACTACATAACGTTATACGTTATATCGTAATACTACATAACGTTATACGTTATATCGTAATACTACATAACGTTATACGTTATATCGTAATACTACATAACGTTATACGTTATATCGTAATACTACATAACGTTATACGTTATATCGTAATACTACATAACGTTATACGTTATATCGTTATCGTATATAACGTTATACGTTATATCGTTATAGCATATCACGTTATACGTTATAACGATATAGCTTATAACGTTATACGTTATATCGTTATCGTATATAACGTTTTACGTTATATCGTTATAGTATATAACGTTATACATTATATCCATATAGTATATAACGTTATACGTTATAACGATATAGTTTTTAACGTTATACGTTATATCGTTATCGTATATAACGTTATACGTTATATCGTTATAGTACATAACGTTATACGTTATATCGTTATCGTATATAACGTTATACATTATATCGATATAGTATATAACGTTATACGTTATAACGCTATAGTTTATAACGTTATACGTTATATCGTTATCGTATACAACGTTATACGTTATATCGTTATAGTACATAACGTTATACGTTATATCGTTATAGTATATAACGTTATACGTTATATGGATATAGCATATAACGTTATACGTTATATCGTAATACTACATAACGTTATACGTTATATCGTTATCGTATATAACGTTATACGTTATATCGTTATAGTATATAACGTTATACGTTATATCGTTACAGTATATAACGTTATACGTTATATCGTTATAGCATATAACGTTATACGTTATATCGATATAGTATATAACGTTATACGTTATATGGATATATCATATAACGTTATACGTTATAACGATATAGTTTATAACGTTATACGTTATATCGTTATCGTATATAACGTTATACGTTATATCGTTATCGTATATAACGTTTTACGTTATATCGTTATAGTATATAACGTTTTACGTTATATCGTTATGGTATATAATGTTATGCGTTATATTGTTATCGTATATAACGTTATACGTTATATCGTAATACTACATAACGTTATACGTTATATCGTAATACTACATAACGTTATACGTTATATCGTTATAGTATATAACGTTTTACGTTATATCGTTATGGTATATAACGTTATGCGTTATATCCTAATCGTATATAACGTTATACGTTATATCGTTATCGTATATAACGTTATACGTTATATCGTTATCGTATATAATGTTTTACGTTATACCGTTACAGTATATAACGTTATACGTTATATCGTTATAGCATATAACGTTATACGTTATATCGCTATCGTATATAACGTTATACGTTATATGGATATAGCATATAACGTTATACGTTATATCGTAATACTACATAACGTTATACGTTATATCGTAATACTACATAACGTTATACGTTATATCGTAATACTACATAACGTTATACGTTATATCGTAATACTACATAACGTTATACGTTATATCGTAATACTACATAACGTTATACGTTATATCGTAATACTACATAACGTTATACGTTATATCGTAATACTACATAACGTTATACGTTATATCGTTATCGTATATAACGTTATACATTATATCGATATAGTATATAACGTTATACGTTATAACGATATAGTTTTTAACGTTATACGTTATATCGTTATCGTATATAACGTTATACGTTATATCGTTATAGTACATAACGTTATACGTTATATCGTTATCGTATATAACGTTATACATTATATCGATATAGTATATGACGTTATCCGTTATAACGATATAGTTTATAACGTTATACGTTATATCGTGATCGTATACAACGTTGTACGTTATATCGTTATAGTACATAACGTTATACGTTATATCGTTATAGTATATAACGTTATACGTTATATGGATATAGCATATAACGTTATACGTTATATCGTAATACTACATAACGTTATACGTTATATCGTTATCGTATATAACGTTTTACGTTATATCGTTATAGTATATAACGTTATACATTATATCCATATAGTATATAACGTTATACGTTATAACGATATAGTTTTTAACGTTATACGTTATATCGTTATCGTATATAACGTTATACGTTATATCGTTATAGTACATAACGTTATACGTTATATCGTTATCGTATATAACGTTATACGTTATATCGTTATAGTACATAACGTTATACGTTATATCGTTATCGTATATAACGTTATACATTATATCGATATAGTATATAACGTTATACGTTATAACGATATAGTTTATAACGTTATACGTTATATCGTTATCGTATACAACGTTATACGTTATATCGTTATAGTACATAACGTTATACGTTATATCGTTATAGTATATAACGTTATACGTTATATGGATATAGCATATAACGTTATACGTTATATCGTAATACTACATAACGTTATACGTTATATCGTAATACTACATAACGTTATACGTTATATCGTAATACTACATAACGTTATACGTTATATCGTAATACTACATAACGTTATACGTTATATCGTAATACTACATAACGTTATACGTTATATCGTTATCGTATATAACGTTATACGTTATATCGTTATAGCATATCACGTTATACGTTATAACGATATAGCTTATAACGTTATACGTTATATCGTTATCGTATATAACGTTTTACGTTATATCGTTATAGTATATAACGTTTTACGTTATATCGTTGTGGTATATAATGTTATGCGTTATATTGTTATCGTATATAACGTTATACGTTATATCGTAATACTACATAACGTTATACGTTATATCGTAATACTACATAACGTTATACGTTATATCGTTATAGTATATAACGTTTTACGTTATATCGTTATGGTATATAACGTTATGCGTTATATCCTAATCGTATATAACGTTATACGTTATATCGTTATCGTATATAACGTTATACGTTATATCGTTATCGTATATAACGTTTTACGTTATATCGTTATGGTATATAACGTTATGCGTTATATCGTTATCGTATATAACGTTATACGTTATATCGATATAGTATATAACGTTATACGTTATATCGTAATACTACATAACGTTATACGTTATATCGTAATACTACATAACGTTATACGTTATATCGTTATAGTATATAACGTTATGCGTTATATCCTAATCGTATATAACGTTATACGTTATATCGTTATCGTATATAACGTTATGCGTTATATCGTTATCGTATATAACGTTATACGTTATATCGATATAGTATATAACGTTAAACGTTATATCGATATAGTATATAACGTTATACGTTATATCGTTATAGTACATAACGTTATACGTTATATCGTTATCGTATATAACGTTATACATTATATCGATATAGTATATAACGTTATACGTTATAACGATATAGTTTATAACGTTATACGTTATATCGTTATCGTATACAACGTTATACGTTATATCGTTATAGTACATAACGTTATACGTTATATCGTTATAGTATATAACGTTATACGTTATATGGATATAGCATATAACGTTATACGTTATATCGTAATACTACATAACGTTATACGTTATATCGTTACAGTATATAACGTTATACGTTATATCGTTATAGCATATAACGTTATACGTTATATCGCTATCGTATATAACGTTATACGTTATATGGATATAGCATATAACGTTATACGTTATATCGTAATACTACATAACGTTATACGTTATATCGTAATACTACATAACGTTATACGTTATATCGTAATACTACATAACGTTATACGTTATATCGTAATACTACATAACGTTATACGTTATATCGTAATACTACATAACGTTATACGTTATATCGTAATACTACATAACGTTATACGTTATATCGTAATACTACATAACGTTATACGTTATATCGTTATCGTATATAACGTTATACATTATATCGATATAGTATATAACGTTATACGTTATAACGATATAGTTTTTAACGTTATACGTTATATCGTTATCGTATATAACGTTATACGTTATATCGTTATAGTACATAACGTTATACGTTATATCGTTATCGTATATAACGTTATACATTATATCGATATAGTATATAACGTTATACGTTATAACGATATAGTTTATAACGTTATACGTTATATCGTGATCGTATACAACGTTATACGTTATATCGTTATAGTACATAACGTTATACGTTATATCGTTATAGTATATAACGTTATACGTTATATGGATATAGCATATAACGTTATACGTTATATCGTAATACTACATAACGTTATACGTTATATCGTTATCGTATATAACGTTTTACGTTATATCGTTATAGTATATAACGTTATACATTATATCCATATAGTATATAACGTTATACGTTATAACGATATAGTTTTTAACGTTATACGTTATATCGTTATCGTATATAACGTTATACGTTATATCGTTATAGTACATAACGTTATACGTTATATCGTTATCGTATATAACGTTATACGTTATATCGTTATAGTACATAACGTTATACGTTATATCGTTATCGTATATAACGTTATACATTATATGGATATAGCATATAACGTTATACGTTATATCGTAATACTACATAACGTTATACGTTATATCGTAATACTACATAACGTTATACGTCATATCGTAATACTACATAACGTTATACGTTATATCGTAATACTACATAACGTTATACGTTATATCGTAATACTACATAACGTTATACGTTATATCGTTATCGTATATAACGTTATACGTTATATCGTTATAGCATATCACGTTATACGTTATAACGATATAGCTTATAACGTTATACGTTATATCGTTATCGTATATAACGTTTTACGTTATATCGTTATAGTATATAACGTTATACATTATATCCATATAGTATATAACGTTATACGTTATAACGATATAGTTTTTAACGTTATACGTTATATCGTTATCGTATATAACGTTATACGTTATATCGTTATAGTACATAACGTTATACGTTATATCGTTATCGTATATAACGTTATACATTATATCGATATAGTATATAACGTTATACGTTATAACGATATAGTTTATAACGTTATACGTTATATCGTTATCGTATACAACGTTATACGTTATATCGTTATAGTACATAACGTTATACGTTATATCGTTATAGTATATAACGTTATACGTTATATGGATATAGCATATAACGTTATACGTTATATCGTAATACTACATAACGTTATACGTTATATCGTTATCGTATATAACGTTATACGTTATATCGTTATAGTATATAACGTTATACGTTATATCGTTACAGTATATAACGTTATACGTTATATCGTTATAGTACATAACGTTATACGTTATATCGTTATCGTATATAACGTTATACATTATATGGATATAGCATATAACGTTATACGTTATATCGTAATACTACATAACGTTATACGTTATATCGTAATACTACATAACGTTATACGTCATATCGTAATACTACATAACGTTATACGTTATATCGTAATACTACATAACGTTATACGTTATATCGTAATACTACATAACGTTATACGTTATATCGTTATCGTATATAACGTTATACGTTATATCGTTATAGCATATCACGTTATACGTTATAACGATATAGCTTATAACGTTATACGTTATATCGTTATCGTATATAACGTTTTACGTTATATCGTTATAGTATATAACGTTATACATTATATCCATATAGTATATAACGTTATACGTTATAACGATATAGTTTTTAACGTTATACGTTATATCGTTATCGTATATAACGTTATACGTTATATCGTTATAGTACATAACGTTATACGTTATATCGTTATCGTATATAACGTTATACATTATATCGATATAGTATATAACGTTATACGTTATAACGATATAGTTTATAACGTTATACGTTATATCGTTATCGTATACAACGTTATACGTTATATCGTTATAGTACATAACGTTATACGTTATATCGTTATAGTATATAACGTTATACGTTATATGGATATAGCATATAACGTTATACGTTATATCGTAATACTACATAACGTTATACGTTATATCGTTATCGTATATAACGTTATACGTTATATCGTTATAGTATATAACGTTATACGTTATATCGTTACAGTATATAACGTTATACGTTATATCGTTATAGCATATAACGTTATACGTTATATCGATATAGTATATAACGTTATACGTTATATGGATATATCATATAACGTTATAGGTTATAACGATATAGTTTATAACGTTATACGTTATATCGTTATCGTATATAACGTTATACGTTATATCGTTATCGTATATAACGTTTTACGTTATATCGTTATAGTATATAACGTTTTACGTTATATCGTTATGGTATATAATGTTATGCGTTATATCGTTGTCGTATATAACGTTATACGTTATATCGTAATACTACATAACGTTATACGTTATATCGTAATACTACATAACGTTATACGTTATATCGTTATAGTATATAACGTTTTACGTTATATCGTTATGGTATATAACGTTATGCGTTATATCCTAATCGTATATAACGTTATACGTTATATCGTTATCGTATATAACGTTATACGTTATATCGTTATCGTATATAACGTTTTACGTTATATCGTTATGGTATATAACGTTATGCGTTATATCGTTATCGTATATAACGTTATACGTTATATCGATATAGTATATAACGTTATACGTTATATCGTAATACTACATAACGTTATACGTTATATCGTAATACTACATAACGTTATACGTTATATCGTTATAGTATATAACGTTATGCGTTATATCCTAATCGTATATAACGTTATACGTTATATCGTTATTGTATATAACGTTATACGTTATATCGATATAGTATATAACGTTATACGTTATATCGATATAGTATATAACGTTAAACGTTATATCGATATAGTATATAACGTTATACGTTATATCGTTATAGTACATAACGTTATACGTTATATCGTTATCGTATATAACGTTATACGTTATATCGCTATCGTATATAACGTTATACGTTATATCGTTATAGTATATAACGTTTTACGTTATATCGTTATGGTATATAACGTTATGCGTTATATCGTTATCGTATATAACGTTATACGTTATATCGATATAGTATATAACGTTAAACGTTATATCGATATAGTATATAACATTATACGTTATATCGTTATAGTACATAACGTTATACGTTATATCGTTATCGTATATAACGTTATACATTATATCGATATAGTATATAACGTTATACGTTATAACGATATAGTTTATAACGTTATACGTTATATCGTTATCGTATACAACGTTATACGTTATATCGTTATAGTACATAACGTTATACGTTATATCGTTATAGTATATAACGTTATACGTTATATGGATATAGCATATAACGTTATACGTTATATCGTAATACTACATAACGTTATACGTTATATCGTTACAGTATATAACGTTATACGTTATATCGTTATAGCATATAACGTTATACGTTATATCGCTATCGTATATAACGTTATACGTTATATGGATATAGCATATAACGTTATACGTTATATCGTAATACTACAGAACGTTATACGTTATATCGTAATACTACATAACGTTATACGTTATATCGTAATACTACATAACGTTATACGTTATATCGTAATACTACATAACGTTATACGTTATATCGTAATACTACATAACGTTATACGTTATATCGTAATACTACATAACGTTATACGTTATATCGTAATACTACATAACGTTATACGTTATATCGTTATCGTATATAACGTTATACATTATATCGATATAGTATATAACGTTATACGTTATAACGATATAGTTTATAACGTTATACATTATATCGATATAGTATATAACGTTATACGTTATAACGATATAGTTTATAACGTTATACGTTATATCGTTATCGTATACAACGTTATACGTTATATCGTTATAGTACATAACGTTATACGTTATATCGTTATAGTATATAACGTTATACGTTATATGGATATAGCATATAACGTTATACGTTATATCGTAATACTACATAACGTTATACGTTATATCGTTATCGTATATAACGTTTTACGTTATATCGTTATAGTATATAACGTTATACATTATATCCATATAGTATATAACGTTATACGTTATAACGATATAGTTTTTAACGTTATACGTTATATCGTTATCGTATATAACGTTATACGTTATATCGTTATAGTACATAACGTTATACGTTATATCGTTATCGTATATAACGTTATACGTTATATCGTTATAGTACATAACGTTATACGTTATATCGTTATCGTATATAACGTTATACATTATATCGATATAGTATATAACGTTATACGTTATAACGATATAGTTTATAACGTTATACGTTATATCGTTATAGTACATAACGTTATACGTTATATCGTTATCGTATATAACGTTATACGTTATATCGCTATCGTATATAACGTTATACGTTATATCGTTATAGTATATAACGTTTTACGTTATATCGTTATGGTATATAACGTTATGCGTTATATCGTTATCGTATATAACGTTATACGTTATATCGATATCGTATATAACGTTTTACGTTATATCGTTATAGTATATAACGTTATATGTTATATGGATATAGCATATAACGTTATACGTTATATCGTAATACTACATAACGTTATACGTTATATCGTAATACTACATAACGTTATACGTTATATCGTAATACTACATAACGTTATACGTTATATCGTAATACTACATAACGTTATACGTTATATCGTAATACTACATAACGTTATACGTTATATCGTAATACTACATAACGTTATACGTTATATCGTAATACTACATAACGTTATACGTTATATCGTAATACTACATAACGTTATACGTTATATCGTTATCGTATATAACGTTATACGTTATATCGTTATAGCATATCACGTTATACGTTATAACGATATAGCTTATAACGTTATACGTTATATCGTTATCGTATATAACGTTTTACGTTATATCGTTATAGTACATAACGTTATACGTTATATCGTTATAGTATATAACGTTATACGTTATATGGATATAGCATATAACGTTATACGTTATATCGTAATACTACATAACGTTATACGTTATATCGTTATCGTATATAACGTTATACGTTATATCGTTATAGTATATAACGTTATACGTTATATCGTTACAGTATATAACGTTATACGTTATATCGTTATAGCATATAACGTTATACGTTATATCGATATAGTATATAACGTTATACGTTATATGGATATAGCATATAACGTTATACGTTATAACGATATAGTTTATAACGTTATACGTTATATCGTTATCGTATATAACGTTATACGTTATATCGTTATCGTATATAACGTTTTACGTTATATCGTTATAGTATATAACGTTTTACGTTATATCGTTATGGTATATAATGTTATGTGTTATATCGTTATCGTATATAACGTTATACGTTATATCGTAATACTACATAACGTTATACGTTATATCGTAATACTACATAACGTTATACGTTATATCGTTATAGTATATAACGTTTTACGTTATATCGTTATGGTATATAACGTTATGCGTTATATCCTAATCGTATATAACGTTATACGTTATATCGTTATCGTATATAACGTTATACGTTATATCGTTATCGTATATAACGTTTTACGTTATATCGTTATGGTATATAACGTTATGCGTTATATCGTTATCGTATATAACGTTATACGTTATATCGATATAGTATATAACGTTATACGTTATATCGTAATACTACATAACGTTATACGTTATATCGTAATACTACATAACGTTATACGTTATATCGTTATAGTATATAACGTTATGCGTTATATCCTAATCGTATATAACGTTATACGTTATATCGTTATCGTATATAACGTTATACGTTATATCGATATAGTATATAACGTTATACGTTATATCGATATAGTATATAACGTTAAACGTTATATCGATATAGTATATAACGTTATACGTTATATCGTTATAGTACATAACGTTATACGTTATATCGTTATCGTATATAACGTTATACGTTATATCGCTATCGTATATAACGTTATACGTTATATCGTTATAGTATATAACGTTTTACGTTATATCGTTATGGTATATAACGTTATGCGTTATATCGTTATCGTATATAACGTTATACGTTATATCGATATAGTATATAACGTTAAACGTTATATCGATATAGTATATAACGTTATACGTTATATCGTTATAGTACATAACGTTATACGTTATATCGTTATCGTATATAACGTTATACATTATATCGATATAGTATATAACGTTATACGTTATAACGATATAGTTTATAACGTTATACGTTATATCGTTATCGTATAAAACGTTATACGTTATATCGTTATAGTACATAACGTTATACGTTATATCGTTATAGTATATAACGTTATACGTTATATGGATATAGCATATAACGTTATACGTTATATCGTAATACTACATAACGTTATACGTTATATCGTTACAGTATATAACGTTATACGTTATATCGTTATAGCATATAACGTTATACGTTATATCGATATAGTATATAACGTTATACGTCATATGGATATAGCATATAACGTTATACGTTATAACGATATAGTTTATAACGTTATACGTTATATCGTTATCGTATATAACGTTATACGTTATATCGTTATCGTATATAACGTTTTACGTTATATCGTTATAGTATATAACTTTTTACGTTATATCGTTATGGTATATAACGGTATGCGTTATATCGCTATCGTATATAACGTTATACGTTATATCGTTATCGTATATAACGTTATACGTTATATCGATATAGTATATAACGTTATACTTTATATCGTTATAGTACATAACGTTATACGTTATATCGTTATCGTATATAACGTTATACGTTATATCGTTATCGTATATAACTTTATACGTTATATCGCTATCGTATATAACGTTATACGTTATATCGTTATCGTATATAACGTTATACGGTATATCGTTATAGTTTATAACGTTATACGTTATATCGTTATCGTATATAACGTTTTACGTTATATGGATATAGCATATAACGTTATACGTTATATCGTAATACTACATAACGTTATACGTTATATCGTTATCGTATATAACGTTATACGTTATATCGTTATAGTACATAACGTTATACGTTATATCGTTATCGTATATAACGTTATACATTATATCGATATAGTATATAACGTTATACGTTATAACGATATAGTTTATAACGTTATACGTTATATCGTTATCGTATACAACGTTATACGTTATATCGTTATAGTACATAACGTTATACGTTATATCGTTATAGTATATAACGTTATACGTTATATGGATATAGCATATAACGTTATACGTTATATCGTAATACTACATAACGTTATACGTTATATCGTTACAGTATATAACGTTATACGTTATATCGTTATAGCATATAACGTTATACGTTATATCGATATAGTATATAACGTTATACGTTATATGGATATAGCATATAACGTTATACGTTATAACGATATAGTTTATAACGTTATACGTTATATCGTTATAGTACATAACGTTATACGTTATATCGTTATCGTATATAACGTTATACGTTATATCGCTATCGTATATAACGTTATCCGTTATATCGTTATCGTATATAACGTTATACGTTATATCGTTATAGTACATAACGTTATACGTTATATCGTTATAGTATATAACGTTATACGTTATATGGATATAGCATATAACGTTATACGTTATGTCGTAATACTACATAACGTTATACGTTATATCGTAATACTACATAACGTTATACGTTATATCGTAATACTACATAACGTTATACGTTATATCGTTATCGTATATAACGTTATACGTTATATCGTTACAGTATATAACGTTATACGTTATATCGTTATAGCATATAACGTTATACGTTATATCGATATAGTATATAACGTTATACGTCATATGGATATAGCATATAACGTTATACGTTATAACGATATAGTTTATAACGTTATACGTTATATCGTTATCGTATATAACGTTATACGTTATATCGTTATCGTATATAACGTTTTACGTTATATCGTTATAGTATATAACGTTTTACGTTATATCGTTATGGTATATAACGTTATGCGTTATATCGTTATCGTATATAACGTTATACGTTATATCGTAATACTACATAACGTTATACGTTATATCGTAATACTACATAACGTTATACGTTATATCGTTATAGTACATAACGTTATACGTTATATCGTTATCGTATATAACGTTATACATTATATCGATATAGTATATAACGTTATACGTTATAACGATATAGTTTATAACGTTATACGTTATATCGTTATCGTATACAACGTTATACGTTATATCGTTATAGTACATAACGTTATACGTTATATCGTTATAGTATATAACGTTATACGTTATATGGATATAGCATATAACGTTATACGTTATATCGTAATACTACATAACGTTATACGTTATATCGTTATCGTATATAACGTTATACGTTATATCGTTATAGTATGTAACGTTATACGTTATATCGTTACAGTATATAACGTTATACGTTATATCGTTATAGCATATAACGTTATACGTTATATGGATATAGTATATAACGTTATACGTTATATGGATATAGCATATAACGTTATACGTTATAACGATATAGTTTATAACGTTATACGTTATATCGTTATCGTATATAACGTTATACGTTATATCGTTATCGTATATAACGTTTTACGTTATATCGTTATAGTATATAACGTTTTACGTTATATCGTTATGGTATATAATGTTATGCGTTATATCGTTATCGTATATAACGTTATACGTTATATCGTAATACTACATAACGTTATACGTTATATCGTAATACTACATAACGTTATACGTTATATCGTTATAGTATATAACGTTTTACGTTATATCGTTATGGTATATAACGTTATGCGTTATATCCTAATCGTATATAACGTTATACGTTATATCGTTATCGTATATAACGTTATACGTTATATCGATATAGTATATAACGTTATACGTTATATCGATATAGTATATAACGTTAAACGTTATATCGATATAGTATATAACGTTATACGTTATATCGTTATAGTACATAACGTTATACGTTATATCGTTATCGTATATAACGTTATACATTATATCGATATAGTATATAACGTTATACGTTATAACGATATAGTTTATAACGTTATACGTTATATCGTTATCGTATACAACGTTATACGTTATATCGTTATAGTACATAACGTTATACGTTATATCGTTATAGTATATAACGTTATACGTTATATGGATATAGCATATAACGTTATACGTTATATCGTAATACTACATAACGTTATACGTTATATCGTTATCGTATATAACGTTATACGTTATATCGTTATAGTATATAACGTTATACGTTATATCGTTACAGTATATAACGTTATACGTTATATCGTTATAGCATATAACGTTATACGTTATATCGCTATCGTATATAACGTTATACGTTATATGGATATAGCATATAACGTTATACGTTATATCGTAATACTACATAACGTTATACGTTATATCGTAATACTACATAACGTTATACGTTATATCGTAATACTACATAACGTTATACGTTATATCGTAATACTACATAACGTTATACGTTATATCGTAATACTACATAACGTTATACGTTATATCGTTATCGTATATAACGTTATACGTTATATCGTTATAGCATATCACGTTATACGTTATAACGATATAGCTTATAACGTTATACGTTATATCGTTATCGTATATAACGTTTTACGTTATATCGTTATAGTATATAACGTTATACATTATATCCATATAGTATATAACGTTATACGTTATAACGATATAGTTTTTAACGTTATACGTTATATCGTAATACTACATAACGTTATTCGTTATATCGTTATCGTATATAACGTTTTACGTTATATCGTTATAGTATATAACGTTATACATTATATCCATATAGTATATAACGTTATACGTTATAACGATATAGTTTTTAACGTTATACGTTATATCGTTATCGTATATAACGTTATACGTTATATCGTTATAGTACATAACGTTATACGTTATATCGTTATCGTATATAACGTTATACATTATATCGATATAGTATATAACGTTATACGTTATAACGATATAGTTTATAACGTTATACGTTATATCGTTATCGTATACAACGTTATACGTTATATCGTTATAGTACATAACGTTATACGTTATATCGTTATAGTATATAACGTTATACGTTATATGGATATAGCATATAACGTTATACGTTATATCGTAATACTACATAACGTTATACGTTATATCGTTATCGTATATAACGTTATACGTTATATCGTTATAGTATATAACGTTATACATTATATCCATATAGTATATAACGTTATACGTTATATCGATATAGTATATAACGTTAAACGTTATATCGATATAGTATATAACGTTATACGTTATATCGTTATAGTACATAACGTTATACGTTATATCGTTATCGTATATAACGTTATACGTTATATCGCTATCGTATATAACGTTATACGTTATATCGTTATAGTATATAACGTTTTACGTTATATCGTTATGGTATATAACGTTATGCGTTATATCGTTATCGTATATAACGTTATACGTTATATCGATATAGCATATAACGTTAAACGTTATATCGATATAGTATATAACGTTATACGTTATATCGTTATAGTACATAACGTTATACGTTATATCGATATCGTATATAACGTTTTACGTTATATCGTTATAGTATATAACGTTATACGTTATATGGATATAGCATATAACGTTATACGTTATATCGTAATACTACATAACGTTATACGTTATATCGTAATACTACATAACGTTATACGTTATATCGTAATACTACATAACGTTATACGTTATATCGTAATACTACATAACGTTATACGTTATATCGTTATCGTATATAACGTTATACGTTATATCGTTATAGCATATCACGTTATACGTTATAACGATATAGCTTATAACGTTATACGTTATATCGTTATCGTATATAACGTTTTACGTTATATCGTTATAGTATATAACGTTATACATTATATCCATATAGTATATAACGTTATACGTTATAACGATATAGTTTTTAACGTTATACGTTATATCGTTATCGTATATAACGTTATACGTTATATCGTTATAGTACATAACGTTATACGTTATATCGTTATCGTATATAACGTTATACATTATATCGATATAGTATATAACGTTATACGTTATAACGATATAGTTTATAACGTTATACGTTATATCGTTATCGTATACAACGTTATACGTTATATCGTTATAGTACATAACGTTATACGTTATATCGTTATAGTATATAACGTTATACGTTATATGGATATAGCATATAACGTTATACGTTATATCGTAATACTACATAACGTTATACGTTATATCGTTATCGTATATAACGTTATACGTTATATCGTTATAGTATATAACGTTATACGTTATATCGTTACAGTATATAACGTTATACGTTATATCGTTATAGCATATAACGTTATACGTTATATCGTAATACTATATAACGTTATACGTTATATCGTAATACTACATAACGTTATACGTTATAGCGTTATAGTATATAACGTTTTACGTTCTATCGTTATGGTATATAACGTTATGCGTTATATCCTAATCGTATATAACGTTATACGTTATATCGTTATCGTATATAACGTTATACGTTATATCGATATAGTATATAACGTTATACGTTATATCGATATAGTATATAACGTTATACGTTATATGGATATAGCATATAACGTTATACGTTATAACGATATAGTTTATAACGTTATACGTTATATCGTTATCGTATATAACGTTATACGTTATATCGTTATCGTATATAACGTTTTACGTTATATCGTTATGGTATATAACGTTATGCGTTATATCGTTATCGTATATAACGTTATACGTTATATCGATATAGTATATAACGTTATACGTTATATCGTAATGCTACATAACGTTATACGTTATATCGTAATACTACATAACGTTATACGTTATATCGTTATAGTATATAACGTTATGCGTTATATCCTAATCGTATATAACGTTATACGTTATATCGTTATGGTATATAACGTTATACGTTATATCGATATAGTATATAACGTTATACGTTATATCGATATAGTATATAACGTTAAACGTTATATCGTTATAGTATATAACGTTATACGTTATATCGTTATAGTACATAACGTTATACGTTATATCGTTATCGTATATAACGTCATACGTTATATCGCTATCGTATATAACGTTATACGTTATATCGTTATAGTATATAACGTTTTACGTTATATCGTTATGGTATATAACGTTATGCGTTATATCGTTATCGTATATAACGTTATACGTTATATCGATATAGTATATAACGTTAAACGTTATATCGATATAGTATATAACGTTATACGTTATATCGTTATAGTACATAACGTTATACGTTATATCGTTATCGTATATAACGTTATACATTATATCGATATAGTATATAACGTTATACGTTATAACGATATAGTTTATAACGTTATACGTTATATCGTTATCGAATACAACGTTATACGTTATATCGTTATAGTACATAACGTTATACGTTATATCGTTATAGTATATAACGATATACGTTATATGGATATAGCATATAACGTTATACGTTATATCGTAATACTACATAACGTTATACGTTATATCGTTATCGTATATAACGTTATACGTTATATCGTTATAGTATATAACGTTATACGTTTTATCGTTACAGTATATAACGTTATACGTTATATCGTTATAGCATATAACGTTATACGTTATATCGCTATCGTATATAACGTTATACGTTATATGGATATAGCATATAACGTTATACGTTATATCGTAATACTACATAACGTTATACGTTATATCGTAATACTACATAACGTTATACGTTATATCGTAATACTACATAACGTTATACGTTATATCGTAATACTACATAACGTTATACGTTATATCGTAATACTACATAACGTTATACGTTATATCGTAATACTACATAACGTTATACGTTATATCGTAATACTACATAACGTTATACGTTATATCGTTATCGTATATAACGTTATACGTTATATCGTTATAGCATATCACGTTATACGTTATAACGATATAGCTTATAACGTTATACGTTATATCGTTATCGTATATAACGTTTTACGTTATATGGATATAGCATATAACGTTATACGTTATATCGTAATACTACATAACGTTATACGTTATATCGTTATCGTATATAACGTTATACGTTATATCGTTATAGTACATAACGTTATACGTTATATCGTTATCGTATATAACGTTATACATTATATCGATATAGTATATAACGTTATACGTTATAACGATATAGTTTATAACGTTATACGTTATATCGTTATCGTATACAACGTTATACGTTATATCGTTATAGTATATAACGTTATACGTTATATCGTTACAGTATATAACGTTATACGTTATATCGTTACAGTATATAACGATATACGTTATATCGTTACAGTATATAACGTTATACGTTATATCGTTATAGCATATAACGTTATACGTTATATCGATATAGTATATAACGTTATACGTTATATGGATATAGCATATAACGTTATACGTTATAACGATATAGTTTATAACGTTATACGTTATATCGTTATCGTATATAACGTTATACGTTATATCGATATAGTATATAACGTTATACTTTATATCGTTATAGTACATAACGTTATACGTTATATCGTTATCGTATATAACGTTATACGTTATATCGTTATCGTATATAACTTTATACGTTATATCGCTATCGTATATAACGTTATACGTTATATCGTTATCGTATATAACGTTATACGGTATATCGTTATAGTTTATAACGTTATACGTTATATCGTTATCGTATATAACGTTTTACGTTATATCGTTATAGTATATAACGTTTTACGTTATATCGTTATGGTATATAACGTTATGCGTTATATCGTTATCGTATATAACGTTATACGTTATATCGTAATACTACATAACGTTATACGTTATATCGTAATACTACATAACGTTATACGTTATATCGTTATAGTACATAACGTTATACGTTATATCGTTATCGTATATAACGTTATACATTATATCGATATAGTATATAACGTTATACGTTATAACGATATAGTTTATAACGTTATACGTTATATCGTTATCGTATACAACGTTATACGTTATATCGTTATAGTACATAACGTTATACGTTATATCGTTATAGTATATAACGTTATACGTTATATGGATATAGCATATAACGTTATACGTTATATCGTTATACTACATAACGTTATACGTTATATCGTTATCGTATATAACGTTATACGTTATATCGTTATAGTATGTAACGTTATACGTTATATCGTTACAGTATATAACGTTATACGTTATATCGTTATAGCATATAACGTTATACGTTATATGGATATAGTATATAACGTTATACGTTATATGGATATAGCATATAACGTTATACGTTATAACGATATAGTTTATAACGTTATACGTTATATCGTTATCGTATATAACGTTATACGTTATATCGTTATCGTATATAACGTTTTACGTTATATCGTTATAGTATATAACGTTTTACGTTATATCGTTATGGTATATAATGTTATGCGTTATATCGTTATCGTATATAACGTTATACGTTATATCGTAATACTACATAACGTTATACGTTATATCGTAATACTACATAACGTTATACGTTATATCGTTATAGTATATAACGTTTTACGTTATATCGTTATGGTATATAACGTTATGCGTTATATCCTAATCGTATATAACGTTATACGTTATATCGTTATCGTATATAACGTTATACGTTATATCGATATAGTATATAACGTTATACGTTATATCGATATAGTATATAACGTTAAACGTTATATCGATATAGTATATAACGTTATACGTTATATCGTTATAGTACATAACGTTATACGTTATATCGTTATCGTATATAACGTTATACATTATATCGATATAGTATATAACGTTATACGTTATAACGATATAGTTTATAACGTTATACGTTATATCGTTATCGTATACAACGTTATACGTTATATCGTTATAGTACATAACGTTATACGTTATATCGTTATAGTATATAACGTTATACGTTATATGGATATAGCATATAACGTTATACGTTATATCGTAATACTACATAACGTTATACGTTATATCGTTATCGTATATAACGTTATACGTTATATCGTTATAGTATATAACGTTATACGTTATATCGTTACAGTATATAACGTTATACGTTATATCGTTATAGCATATAACGTTATACGTTATATCGCTATCGTATATAACGTTATACGTTATATGGATATAGCATATAACGTTATACGTTATATCGTAATACTACATAACGTTATACGTTATATCGTAATACTACATAACGTTATACGTTATATCGTAATACTACATAACGTTATACGTTATATCGTAATACTACATAACGTTATACGTTATATCGTAATACTACATAACGTTATACGTTATATCGTTATCGTATATAACGTTATACGTTATATCGTTATAGCATATCACGTTATACGTTATAACGATATAGCTTATAACGTTATACGTTATAACGATATAGCTTATAACGTTATACGTTATATCGTTATCGTATATAACGTTTTACGTTATATCGTTATAGTATATAACGTTATACATTATATCCATATAGTATATAACGTTATACGTTATAACGATATAGTTTTTAACGTTATACGTTATATCGTAATACTACATAACGTTATACGTTATATCGTTATAGGGCATAACGTTATACGTTATATCGTTATCGTATATAACGTTATACGTTATATCGTTATAGTACATAACGTTATACGTTATATCGTTATCGTATATAACGTTATACGTTATATCGCTATCGTATATAACGTTATACGTTATATCGTTATAGTATATAACGTTTTACGTTATATCGTTATGGTATATAACGTTATGCGTTATATCGTTATCGTATATAACGTTATACGTTATATCGATATCGTATATAACGTTTTACGTTATATCGTTATAGTATATAACGTTATACGTTATATGGATATAGCATATAACGTTATACGTTATATCGTAATACTACATAACGTTATACGTTATATCGTAATACTACATAACGTTATACGTTATATCGTAATACTACATAACGTTATACGTTATATCGTAATACTACATAACGTTATACGTTATATCGTTATCGTATATAACGTTATACGTTATATCGTTATAGCATATCACGTTATACGTTATAACGATATAGCATATAACGTTATACGTTATATCGTAATACTACATAACGTTATACGTTATATCGTTATCGTATATAACGTTATACGTTATATCGTTATAGTATATAACGTTATACATTATATCCATATAGTATATAACGTTATACGTTATATCGATATAGTATATAACGTTAAACGTTATAACGATATAGTTTTTAACGTTATACGTTATATCGTTATCGTATATAACGTTATACGTTATATCGTTATAGTACATAACGTTATACGTTATATCGTTATCGTATATAACGTTATACATTATATCGATATAGTATATAACGTTATACGTTATAACGATATAGTTTATAACGTTATACGTTATGTCGTTATCGTATACAACGTTATACGTTATATCGTTATAGTACATAACGTTATACGTTATATCGTTATAGTATATAACGTTATACGTTATATGGATATAGCATATAACGTTATACGTTATATCGTAATACTACATAACGTTATACGTTATATCGTTATCGTATATAACGTTATACGTTATATCGTTATAGTATATAACGTTATACGTTATATCGTTACAGTATATAACGTTATACGTTATATCGTTATAGCATATAACGTTATACGTTATATCGTAATACTACATAACGTTATACGTTATATCGTAATACTACATAACGTTATACGTTATAGCGTTATAGTATATAACGTTTTACGTTCTATCGTTATGGTATATAACGTTATGCGTTATATCCTAATCGTATATAACGTTATACGTTATATCGTTATCGTATATAACGTTATACGTTATATCGATATAGTATATAACGTTATACGTTATATCGATATAGTATATAACGTTAAACGTTATATCGATATAGTATATAACGTTATACGTTATATCGTTATAGTACATAACGTTATACGTTATATCGTTATCGTATATAACGTTATACATTATATCGATATAGTATATAACGTTATACGTTATAACGATATAGTTTATAACGTTATACGTTATATCGTTATCGTATACAACGTTATACGTTATATCGTTATAGTACATAACGTTATACGTTATATCGTTATAGTATATAACGTTATACGTTATATGGATATAGCATATAACGTTATACGTTATATCGTAATACTACATAACGTTATACGTTATATCGTTATCGTATATAACGTTATACGTTATATCGTTATAGTATATAACGTTATACGTTATATCGTTACAGTATATAACGTTATACGTTATATCGTTATAGCATATAACGTTATACGTTATATCGCTATCGTATATAACGTTATACGTTATATGGATATAGCATATAACGTTATACGTTATATCGTAATACTACATAACGTTATACGTTATATCGTAATACTACATAACGTTATACGTTATATCGTAATACTACATAACGTTATACGTTATATCGTAATACTACATAACGTTATACGTTATATCGTAATACTACATAACGTTATACGTTATATCGTTATCGTATATAACGTTATACGTTATATCGTTATAGCATATCACGTTATACGTTATAACGATATAGCTTATAACGTTATACGTTATAACGATATAGCTTATAACGTTATACGTTATATCGTTATCGTATATAACGTTTTACGTTATATCGTTATAGTATATAACGTTATACATTATATCCATATAGTATATAACGTTATACGTTATAACGATATAGTTTTTAACGTTATACGTTATATCGTATTACTACATAACGCTATTCGTTATATCGTTATCGTATATAACGTTTTACGTTATATCGTTATAGTATATAACGTTATACATTATATCCATATAGTATATAACGTTATACGTTATAACGATATAGTTTTTAACGTTATACGTTATATCGTTATCGTATATAACGTTATACGTTATATCGTTATAGTACATAACGTTATACGTTATATCGTTATCGTATATAACGTTATACATTATATCGATATAGTATATAACGTTATACGTTATAACGATATAGTTTATAACGTTATACGTTATATCGTTATCGTATACAACGTTATACGTTATATCGTTATAGTACATAACGTTATACGTTATATCGTTATAGTATATAACGTTATACGTTATATGGATATAGCATATAACGTTATACGTTATATCGTAATACTACATAACGTTATACGTTATATCGTTATCGTATATAACGTTATACGTTATATCGTTATAGTATATAACGTTATACATTATATCCATATAGTATATAACGTTATACGTTATATCGATATAGTATATAACGTTAAACGTTATATCGATATAGTATATAACGTTATACGTTATATCGTTATAGTACATAACGTTATACGTTATATCGTTATCGTATATAACGTTATACGTTATATCGCTATCGTATATAACGTTATACGTTATATCGTTATAGTATATAACGTTTTACGTTATATCGTTATGGTATATAACGTTATGCGTTATATCGTTATCGTATATAACGTTATACGTTATATCGATATAGCATATAACGTTAAACGTTATATCGATATCGTATATAACGTTTTACGTTATATCGTTATAGTATATAACGTTATACGTTATATGGATATAGCATATAACGTTATACGTTATATCGTAATACTACATAACGTTATACGTTATATCGTAATACTACATAACGTTATACGTTATATCGTAATACTACATAACGTTATACGTTATATCGTTATAGTACATAACGTTATACGTTATATCGTTATCGTATATAACGTTATACATTATATCGATATAGTATATAACGTTATACGTTATAACGATATAGTTTATAACGTTATACGTTATATCGTTATCGTATACAACGTTATACGTTATATCGTTATAGTACATAACGTTATACGTTATATCGTTATAGTATATAACGTTATACGTTATATGGATATAGCATATAACGTTATACGTTATATCGTAATACTACATAACGTTATACGTTATATCGTTATCGTATATAACGTTATACGTTATATCGTTATAGTATATAACGTTATACATTATATCCATATAGTATATAACGTTATACGTTATATCGATATAGTATATAACGTTAAACGTTATATCGATATAGTATATAACGTTATACGTTATATCGTTATAGTACATAACGTTATACGTTATATCGTTATCGTATATAACGTTATACGTTATATCGCTATCGTATATAACGTTATACGTTATATCGTTATAGTATATAACGTTATGCGTTATATCGTTATCGTATATAACGTTATACATTATATCCATATAGTATATAACGTTATACGTTATATCGATATAGTATATAACGTTAAACGTTATATCGATATAGTATATAACGTTATACGTTATATCGTTATAGGACATAACGTTATACGTTATATCGTTATCGTATATAACGTTATACGTTATATCGTTATAGTACATAACGTTATACGTTATATCGTTATCGTATATAACGTTATACGTTATATCGCTATCGTATATAACGTTATACGTTATATCGTTATAGTATATAACGTTTTACGTTATATCGTTATGGTATATAACGTTATGCGTTATATCGTTATCGTATATAACGTTATACGTTATATCGATATCGTATATAACGTTTTACGTTATATCGTTATAGTATATAACGTTATACGTTATATGGATATAGCATATAACGTTATACGTTATATCGTAATACTACATAACGTTATACGTTATATCGTAATACTACATAACGTTATACGTTATATCGTAATACTACATAACGTTATACGTTATATCGTAATACTACATAACGTTATACGTTATATCGTAATACTACATAACGTTATACGTTATATCGTTATCGTATATAACGTTATACGTTATATCGTTATAGCATATCACGTTATACGTTATAACGATATAGCATATAACGTTATACGTTATATCGTAATACTACATAACGTTATACGTTATATCGTTATCGTATATAACGTTATACGTTATATCGTTATAGTATATAACGTTATACATTATATCCATATAGTATATAACGTTATACGTTATATCGATATAGTATATAACGTTAAACGTTATAACGATATAGTTTTTAACGTTATACGTTATATCGTTATCGTATATAACGTTATACGTTATATCGTTATAGTACATAACGTTATACGTTATATCGTTATCGTATATAACGTTATACATTATATCGATATAGTATATAACGTTATACGTTATAACGATATAGTTTATAACGTTATACGTTATGTCGTTATCGTATACAACGTTATACGTTATATCGTTATAGTACATAACGTTATACGTTATATCGTTATAGTATATAACGTTATACGTTATATGGATATAGCATATAACGTTATACGTTATATCGTAATACTACATAACGTTATACGTTATATCGTTATCGTATATAACGTTATACATTATATCGATATAGTATATAACGTTATACGTTATAACGATATAGTTTATAACGTTATACGTTATGTCGTTATCGTATACAACGTTATACGTTATATCGTTATAGTACATAACGTTATACGTTATATCGTTATCGTATATAACGTTATACGTTATATCGTTATAGTATATAACGTTATACGTTATATCGTTACAGTATATAACGTTATACGTTATATCGTTATAGCATATAACGTTATACGTTATATCGTAATACTACATAACGTTATACGTTATATCGTAATACTACATAACGTTATACGTTATAGCGTTATAGTATATAACGTTTTACGTTCTATCGTTATGGTATATAACGTTATGCGTTATATCCTAATCGTATATAACGTTATACGTTATATCGTTATCGTATATAACGTTATACGTTATATCGATATAGTATATAACGTTATACGTTATATCGATATAGTATATAACGTTATACGTTATATGGATATAGCATATAACGTTATACGTTATAACGATATAGTTTATAACGTTATACGTTATATCGTTATCGTATATAACGTTATACGTTATATCGTTATCGTATGTAACGTTTTACGTTATATCGTTATGGTATATAACGTTATGCGTTATATCGTTATCGTATATAACGTTATACGTTATATCGATATAGTATATAACGTTATACGTTATATCGTAATACTACATAACGTTATACGTTATATCGTAATACTACATAACGTTATACGTTATATCGTTATAGTATATAACGTTATGCGTTATATCCTAATCGTATATAACGTTATACGTTATATCGTTATGGTATATAACGTTATACGTTATATCGATATAGTATATAACGTTATACGTTATATCGATATAGTATATAACGTTAAACGTTATATCGTTATAGTATATAACGTTATACGTTATATCGTTATAGTACATAACGTTATACGTTATATCGTTATCGTATATAACGTTATACGTTATATCGCTATCGTATATAACGTTATACGTTATATCGTTATAGTATATAACGTTTTACGTTATATCGTTATGGTATATAACGTTATGCGTTATATCGTTATCGTATATAACGTTATACGTTATATCGATATCGTATATAACGTTTTACGTTATATCGTTATAGTATATAACGTTATACGTTATATGGATATAGCATATAACGTTATACGTTATATCGTAATACTACATAACGTTATACGTTATATCGTAATACTACATAACGTTATACGTTATATCGTAATACTACATAACGTTATACGTTATATCGTAATACTACATAACGTTATACGTTATATCGTAATACTACATAACGTTATACGTTATATCGTTATCGTATATAACGTTATACGTTATATCGTTATAGCATATCACGTTATACGTCATAACGATATAGCTTATAACGTTATACGTTATATCGTTATCGTATATAACGTTTTACGTTATATCGTTATAGTATATAACGTTATACATTATATCCATATAGTATATAACGTTATACGTTATAACGATATAGTTTTTAACGTTATACGTTATATCGTTATCGTATATAACGTTATACGTTATATCGTTATAGTACATAACGTTATACGTTATATCGTTATCGTATATAACGTTATACATTATATCGATATAGTATATAACGTTATACGTTATAACGATATAGTTTATAACGTTATACGTTATGTCGTTATCGTATACAACGTTATACGTTATATCGTTATAGTACATAACGTTATACGTTATATCGTTATAGTATATAACGTTATACGTTATATGGATATAGCATATAACGTTATACGTTATATCGTAATACTACATAACGTTATACGTTATATCGTTATCGTATATAACGTTATACGTTATATCGTTATAGTACATAACGTTATACGTTATATCGTTATAGTATATAACGTTATACGTTATATGGATATAGCATATAACGTTATACGTTATATCGTAATACTACATAACGTTATACGTTATATCGTTATCGTATATAACGTTATACGTTATATCGTTATAGTATATAACGTTATACGTTATATCGTTACAGTATATAACGTTATACGTTATATCGTTATAGCATATAACGTTATACGTTATATCGTAATACTACATAACGTTATACGTTATATCGTAATACTACATAACGTTATACGTTATAGCGTTATAGTATATAACGTTTTACGTTCTATCGTTATGGTATATAACGTTATGCGTTATATCCTAATCGTATATAACGTTATACGTTATATCGTTATCGTATATAACGTTATACGTTATATCGATATAGTATATAACGTTATACGTTATATCGATATAGTATATAACGTTATACGTTATATGGATATAGCATATAACGTTATACGTTATAACGATATAGTTTATAACGTTATACGTTATATCGTTATCGTATATAACGTTATACGTTATATCGTTATCGTATATAACGTTTTACGTTATATCGTTATGGTATATAACGTTATGCGTTATATCGTTATCGTATATAACGTTATACGTTATATCGATATAGTATATAACGTTATACGTTATATCGTAATACTACATAACGTTATACGTTATATCGTAATACTACATAACGTTATACGTTATATCGTTATAGTATATAACGTTATGCGTTATATCCTAATCGTATATAACGTTATACGTTATATCGTTATGGTATATAACGTTATACGTTATATCGATATAGTATATAACGTTATACGTTATATCGATATAGTATATAACGTTAAACGTTATATCGTTATAGTATATAACGTTATACGTTATATCGTTATAGTACATAACGTTATACGTTATATCGTTATCGTATATAACGTTATACGTTATATCGCTATCGTATATAACGTTATACGTTATATCGTTATAGTATATAACGTTATACGTTATATCGTTACAGTATATAACGTTATACGTTATATCGTTATAGCATATAACGTTATACGTTATATCGTAATACTACATAACGTTATACGTTATATCGTAATACTACATAACGTTATACGTTATAGCGTTATAGTATATAACGTTTTACGTTCTATCGTTATGGTATATAACGTTATGCGTTATATCCTAATCGTATATAACGTTATACGTTATATCGTTATCGTATATAACGTTATACGTTATATCGATATAGTATATAACGTTATACGTTATATCGATATAGTATATAACGTTATACGTTATATGGATATAGCATATAACGTTATACGTTATAACGATATAGTTTATAACGTTATACGTTATATCGTTATCGTATATAACGTTATACGTTATATCGTTATCGTATATAACGTTTTACGTTATATCGTTATGGTATATAACGTTATGCGTTATATCGTTATCGTATATAACGTTATACGTTATATCGATATAGTATATAACGTTATACGTTATATCGTAATACTACATAACGTTATACGTTATATCGTAATACTACATAACGTTATACGTTATATCGTTATAGTATATAACGTTATGCGTTATATCCTAATCGTATATAACGTTATACGTTATATCGTTATGGTATATAACGTTATACGTTATATCGATATAGTATATAACGTTATACGTTATATCGATATAGTATATAACGTTAAACGTTATATCGTTATAGTATATAACGTTATACGTTATATCGTTATAGTACATAACGTTATACGTTATATCGTTATCGTATATAACGTTATACGTTATATCGCTATCGTATATAACGTTATACGTTATATCGTTATAGTATATAACGTTTTACGTTATATCGTTATGGTATATAACGTTATGCGTTATATCGTTATCGTATATAACGTTATACGTTATATCGATATAGTATATAACGTTAAACGTTATATCGATATAGTATATAACGTTATACGTTATATCGTTATAGTACATAACGTTATACGTTATATCGTTATCGTATATAACGTTATACATTATATCGATATAGTATATAACGTTATACGTTATAACGATATAGTTTATAACGTTATACGTTATATCGTTATCGAATACAACGTTATACGTTATATCGTTATAGTACATAACGTTATACGTTATATCGTTATAGTATATAACGTTATACGTTATATGGATATAGCATATAACGTTATACGTTATATCGTAATACTACATAACGTTATACGTTATATCGTTATCGTATATAACGTTATACGTTATATCGTTATAGTATATAACGTTATACGTTTTATCGTTACAGTATATAACGTTATACGTTATATCGTTATAGCATATAACGTTATACGTTATATCGCTATCGTATATAACGTTATACGTTATATGGATATAGCATATAACGTTATACGTTATATCGTAATACTACATAACGTTATACGTTATATCGTAATACTACATAACGTTATACGTTATATCGTAATACTACATAACGTTATACGTTATATCGTAATACTACATAACGTTATACGTTATATCGTAATACTACATAACGTTATACGTTATATCGTAATACTACATAACGTTATACGTTATATCGTTATCGTATATAACGTTATACGTTATATCGTTATAGCATATCACGTTATACGTTATAACGATATAGCTTATAACGTTATACGTTATATCGTTATCGTATATAACGTTTTACGTTATATGGATATAGCATATAACGTTATACGTTATATCGTAATACTACATAACGTTATACGTTATATCGTTATCGTATATAACGTTATACGTTATATCGTTATAGTACATAACGTTATACGTTATATCGTTATCGTATATAACGTTATACATTATATCGATATAGTATATAACGTTATACGTTATAACGATATAGTTTATAACGTTATACGTTATATCGTTATCGTATACAACGTTATACGTTATATCGTTATAGTATATAACGTTATACGTTATATCGTTACAGTATATAACGTTATACGTTATATCGTTACAGTATATAACGTTATACGTTATATCGTTACAGTATATAACGTTATACGTTATATCGTTATAGCATATAACGTTATACGTTATATCGATATAGTATATAACGTTATACGTTATATGGATATAGCATATAACGTTATACGTTATAACGATATAGTTTATAACGTTATACGTTATATCGTTATCGTATATAACGTTATACGTTATATCGTTATCTTATATAACGTTTTACGTTATATCGTTATAGTATATAACGTTTTACGTTATATCGTTATGGTATATAACGTTATACGTTATATCGTTATCGTATATAACGTTTTACGTTATATCGTTATGGTATATAACGTTATGCGTTATATCGTTATCGTATATAACGTTATACGTTATATCGATATAGTATATAACGTTATACGTTATATCGTAATACTACATAACGTTATACGTTATATCGTAATACTACATAACGTTGTACGTTATATCGTTATAGTATATAACGTTATGCGTTATATCCTAATCGTATATAACGTTATACGTTATATCGTTATCGTATATAACGTTATACGTTATATCGATATAGTATATAACGTTATACGTTATATCGATATAGTATATAACGTTAAACGTTATATCGATATAGTATATAACGTTATACGTTATATCGTTATAGTACATAACGTTATACGTTATATCGTTATCGTATATAACGTTATACGTTATATCGCTATCGTATATAACGTTATACGTTATATCGTTATAGTATATAACGTTTTACGTTATATCGTTATGGTATATAACGTTATGCGTTATATCGTTATCGTATATAACGTTATACGTTATATCGATATAGTATATAACGTTAAACGTTATATCGATATAGTATATAACGTTATACGTTATATCGTTATAGTACATAACGTTATACGTTATATCGTTATCGTATATAACGTTATACATTATATCGATATAGTATATAACGTCATACGTTATAACGATATAGTTTATAACGTTATACGTTATATCGTTATCGAATACAACGTTATACGTTATATCGTTATAGTACATAACGTTATACGTTATATCGTTATAGTATATAACGTTATACGTTATATCGTTACAGTATATAACGTTATACGTTATATCGTTATAGCATATAACGTTATACGTTATATCGTAATACTACATAACGTTATACGTTATATCGTAATACTACATAACGTTATACGTTATATCGTTATCGTATATAACGTTATACGTTATATCGCTATCGTATATAACGTTATACGTTATATCGTTATAGTATATAACGTTTTACGTTATATCGTTATGGTATATAACGTTATGCGTTATATCGTTATCGTATATAACGTTATACGTTATATCGATATCGTATATAACGTTTTACGTTATATCGTTATAGTATATAACGTTATACGTTATATGGATATAGCATATAACGTTATACGTTATATCGTAATACTACATAACGTTATACGTTATATCGTAATACTACATAACGTTATACGTTATATCGTAATACTACATAACGTTATACGTTATATCGTTATCGTATATAACGTTATACGTTATATCGTTATAGTACATAACGTTATACGTTATATCGTTATCGTATATAACGTTATACATTATATCGATATAGTATATAACGTTATACGTTATAACGATATAGTTTATAACGTTATACGTTATATCGTTATCGTATACAACGTTATACGTTATATCGTTATAGTATATAACGTTATACGTTATATCGTTACAGTATATAACGTTATACGTTATATCGTTACAGTATATAACGTTATACGTTATATCGTTACAGTATATAACGTTATACGTTATATCGTTATAGCATATAACGTTATACGTTATATCGATATAGTATATAACGTTATACGTTATATGGATATAGCATATAACGTTATACGTTATAACGATATAGTTTATAACGTTATACGTTATATCGTTATCGTATATAACGTTATACGTTATATCGTTATCTTATATAACGTTTTACGTTATATCGTTATAGTATATAACGTTTTACGTTATATCGTTATGGTATATAACGTTATACGTTATATCGTTATCGTATATAACGTTTTACGTTATATCGTTATGGTATATAACGTTATGCGTTATATCGTTATCGTATATAACGTTATACGTTATATCGATATAGTATATAACGTTATACGTTATATCGTAATACTACATAACGTTATACGTTATATCGTAATACTACATAACGTTATACGTTATATCGTTATAGTATATAACGTTATGCGTTATATCCTAATCGTATATAACGTTATACGTTATATCGTTATCGTATATAACGTTATACGTTATATCGATATAGTATATAACGTTATACGTTATATCGATATAGTATATAACGTTAAACGTTATATCGATATAGTATATAACGTTATACGTTATATCGTTATAGTACATAACGTTATACGTTATATCGTTATCGTATATAACGTTATACGTTATATCGCTATCGTATATAACGTTATACGTTATATCGTTATAGTATATAACGTTTTACGTTATATCGTTATGGTATATAACGTTATGCGTTATATCGTTATCGTATATAACGTTATACGTTATATCGATATAGTATATAACGTTAAACGTTATATCGATATAGTATATAACGTTATACGTTATATCGTTATAGTACATAACGTTATACGTTATATCGTTATCGTATATAACGTTATACATTATATCGATATAGTATATAACGTCATACGTTATAACGATATAGTTTATAACGTTATACGTTATATCGTTATCGTATATAACGTTATACGTTATATCGCTATCGTATATAACGTTATACGTTATATCGATATAGTATATAACGTTATACGTTATATCGTTATAGTACATAACGTTATACGTTATATCGTTATCGTATATAACGTTATACGTTATATCGCTATCGTATATAACGTTATACGTTATATCGTTATAGTATATAACGTTTTACGTTATATCGTTATGGTATATAACGTTATGCGTTATATCGTTATCGTATATAACGTTATACGTTATATCGATATAGTATATAACGTTATACGTTATATCGTAATACTACATAACGTTATACGTTATATCGTAATACTACATAACGTTATACGTTATATCGTAATACTACATAACGTTATACGTTATATCGTAATACTACATAACGTTATACGTTATATCGTAATACTACATAACGTTATACGTTATATCGTAATACTACATAACGTTATACGTTATATCGTAATACTACATAACGTTATACGTTATATCGTAATACTACATAACGTTATACGTTATATCGTAATACTACATAACGTTATACGTTATATCGTTATCGTATATAACGTTATACGTTATATCGATATAGTATATAACGTTATACGTTATATCGATATAGCATATAACGTTATACGTTATATCGTAATACTACATAACGTTATACGTTATATCGTAATACTACATAACGTTATACGTTATATCGTTATCGTATATAACGTTATACGTTATATCGTTATAGTACATAACGTTATACGTTATATCGTTATCGTATATAACGTTATACATTATATCGATATAGTATATAACGTTATACGTTATAACGATATAGTTTATAACGTTATACGTTATATCGTTATCGTATACAACGTTATACGTTATATCGTTATAGTATATAACGTTATACGTTATATCGTTACAGTATATAACGTTATACGTTATATCGTTACAGTATATAACGTTATACGTTATATCGTTATAGCATATAACGTTATACGTTATATCGATATAGTATATAACGTTATACGTTATATGGATATAGCATATAACGTTATACGTTATAACGATATAGTTTATAACGTTATACGTTATATCGTTATCGTATATAACGTTATACGTTATATCGTTATCTTATATAACGTTTTACGTTATATCGTTATTGTATATAACGTTTTACGTTATATCGTTATGGTATATAACGTTATACGTTATATCGTTATCGTATATAACGTTTTACGTTATATCGTTATGGTATATAACGTTATGCGTTATATCGTTATCGTATATAACGTTATACGTTATATCGATATAGTATATAACGTTATACGTTATATCGTAATACTACATAACGTTATACCTTATATCGTAATACTACATAACGTTATACGTTATATCGTTATAGTATATAACGTTATGCGTTATATCCTAATCGTATATAACGTTATACGTCATATCGTTATCGTATATAACGTTATACGTTATATCGATATAGTATATAACGTTATACGTTATATCGATATAGTATATAACGTTAAACGTTATATCGATATAGTATATAACGTTATACGTTATATCGATATAGTATATAACGTTATACGTTATATCGTTATCGTATACAACGTTATACGTTATATCGTTATAGTATATAACGTTATACGTTATATCGATATAGTATATAACGTTAAACGTTATATCGATATAGTATATAACGTTATACGTTATATCGTTATAGTACATAACGTTATACGTTATATCGTTATCGTACATAACGTTATACATTATATCGATATAGTATATAACGTTATACGTTATAACGATATAGTTTATAACGTTATACGTTATATCGTTATCGTATACAACGTTATACGTTATATCGTTATAGTACATAACGTTATACGTTATATCGTTATAGTACATAACGTTATACGTTATATCGTTATAGTATATAACGTTATACGTTATATGGATATAGCATATAACGTTATACGTTATATCGTAATACTACTTAACGTTATACGTTATATCGTTATCGTATATAACGTTATACGTTATATCGTTACAGTATATAACGTTATACGTTATATCGTTATAGCATATAACGTTATACGTTATGTGGATATAGCATATAGCGTTATACGTTATATCGTAATACTACATAACGTTATACGTTATATCGTTATCGTATATAACGTTATACGTTATATCGTTATAGTATATAACGTTATACGTTATATCGTTATCGTATATAACGTTATACGTTATATCGTTATAGTACATAACGTTATACGTTATATCGTTATCGTATATAACGTTATACATTATATCGTTATAGTATATAACGTTATACGTTATATCGTTACAGTATATAACGTTATACGTTATATCGTTATCGTATATAACGTTATACGTTATATCGTTATCGTATATAACGTTTTACGTTATATCGTTATAGTATATAACGTTTTACGTTATATCGTTATGGTATATAACGTTATACGTTATATCGTTATCGTATATAACGTTTTACGTTATATCGTTGTAGTATATAACGTTTTACGTTATATCGTTATGGTATATAATGTTATGCGTTATATCGTTATAGTATATAACGTTTTACGTTATATCGTTATGGTATATAACGTTATGCGTTATATCCTAATCGTATATAACGTTATACGTTATATCGTTATCGTATATAACGTTATACGTTATATCGATATAGTATATAACGTTATACGTTATATCGATATAGTATATAACGTTATACGTTATATGGATATAGCATATAACGTTATACGTTATAACGATATAGTTTATAACGTTATACGTTATATCGTTATCGTATATAACGTTATACGTTATAACGATATAGTTTATAACGTTATACGTTATATCGTTATCGTATATAACGTTATACGTTATATCGTTATAGCATATAACGTTATACGTTATATGGATATAGCATATAGCGTTATACGTTATATCGTAATACTACATAACGTTATACGTTATATCGTTATCGTATATAACGTTATACGTTATATCGTTATAGTATATAACGTTATACGTTATATCGTTATCGTATATAACGTTTTACGTTATATCGTTATGGTATATAACGTTATGCGTTATATCCTAATCGTATATAACGTTATACGTTATATCGTTATCGTATATAACGTTATACGTTATATCGATGTAGTATTTAACGTTATACGTTATATCGATATAATATATAACGTTATACGTTACATGGATATAGCATATAACGTTATACGTTATAACGATATAGTTTATAACGTTATACGTTATATCGTTATCGTATATAACGTTATACGTTATATCGTTATCGTATATAACGTTTTACGTTATATCGTTATGGTATATAACGTTATGCGTTATATCGTTATCGTATATAACGTTATACGTTATATCGATATAGTATATAACGTTATACGTTATATCGTAATACTACATAACGTTATACGTTATATCGTAATACTACATAACGTTATACGTTATATCGTTATAGTATATAACGTTTTACGTTATATCGTTATGGTATATAACGTTATGCGTTATATCGATATAGTATATAACGTTATACGTTATAACGATATAGTTTATAACGTTATACGTTATATCGTTATCGTATACAACGTTATACGTTATATCGTTATAGTACATAACGTTATACGTTATATCGTTATAGTATATAACGTTATACGTTATATGGATATAGCATATAACGTTATACGTTATATCGTAATACTACATAACGTTATACGTTATATCGTTATCGTATATAACGTTATACGTTATATCGTTATAGTATATAACGTTATACGTTATATCGTTACAGTATATAACGTTATACGTTATATCGTTATAGCATATAACGTTATACGTTATATCGTAATACTACATAGCGTTATACGTTATATCGTAATACTACATAACGTTATACGTTATGGCGTTATAGTATATAACGTTTTACGTTCTATCGTTATGGTATATAACGTTATGCGTTATATCCTAATCGTATATAACGTTATACGTTATATCGTTATCGTATATAACGTTATACGTTATATCGATATAGTATATAACGTTATACGTTATATCGATATAGTATATAACGTTATACGTTATATGGATATAGCATATAACGTTATACGTTATAACGATATAGTTTATAACGTTATACGTTATATCGTTATCGTATATAACGTTATACGTTATATCGTTATCGTATATAACGTTTTACGTTATATCGTTATGGTATATAACGTTATGCGTTATATCGTTATCGTATATAACGTTATACGTTATATCGTTATCGTATATAACGTTTTACGTTATATCGTTATAGTATATAACGTTTTACGTTATATCGTTATGGTATATAACGTTATGCGTTATATCCTAATCGTATATAACGTTATACGTTATATCGTTATCGTATATAACGTTATACGTTATATCGATATAGTATATAACGTTATACGTTATATCGATATAGTATATAACGTTAAACGTTATATCGATATAGTATATAACGTTATACGTTATATCGTTATAGTACATAACGTTATACGTTATATCGTTATCGTATATAACGTTATACGTTATATCGCTATCGTATATAACGTTATCCGTTATATCGTTATCGTATATAACGTTATACGTTATATCGTTATAGTACATAACGTTATACGTTATATCGTTATAGTATATGACGTTATACGTTATATGGATATAGCATATAACGTTATACGTTATGTCGTAATACTACATAACGTTATACGTTATATCGTAATACTACATAACGTTATACGTTATACCGTAATACTACATAACGTTATACGTTTTATCGTTATCGTATATAACGTTATACGTTATATCGTTACAGTATATAACGTTATACGTTATATCGTTATAGCATATAACGTTATACGTTATATCTGTCGGAGATGCAGAGACATCGAGCCTTTCTTTTGGAAGATTTCTCAATACTTGGGCTCGGGGTGACATAACTGGTCGCCGAACGTAGCCACGGTCACGGGATGAACGAAATGTTTTACAAAGGAGGTTCCAGTGTTAAGGGATACGCTGTATAAACAATCAAGTCTTGATCAGGAGCAATGCTGGTTTATGTGGAACTGCCTAGTTACGGCGTCAAGTCTTGATCAGGAGCAATGCTGGTTTATGTGGAACTGCCTAGTTACGGCGCTTGGGAATTTGTTGATATTCCCGATCGATATGTATTTGATATATGTAACTGTATCTGTCTTTTATTTTGCAATCTCCTTGGAGAGTTTACTGTCATCGTCTTGGAGTGAGTTTTAGAGAAACCCTGTGCCAGAGTGAACGTGTCAGTGTGCTATCAAAAATATATTTAAACGTACAGAAAGTTTCCCGTTGACCGTGGATTCGTTACAGAACCCAAGAATATTATTTAAAGCATTTGTTTACTTATTATTTGATATCTTAGTTAACCGATAAACTAATTTTGTAAAGAAATATAATTTTATGTAAATACAACCTTTATTGAACATCATGATGGCAAATGCTAACGAAGAATCGTCTCGCGCTCGAAATCCAAACGACAATTCGACATCAGAAGTGGGATACGTGCCGTTTATTACTATGCAAGAGCATTTGACTGTCATGCGAGAGTTGATTCAGACGCTAGTGCAAAAACCGAAAGAAGAACCAAAAAAATTATCGCTTCCGCGCTTTAATCCTGAAATTGCGGGTTCTGACTCAGCTGCATGGTGTGCAGTTGTTAATTTGTATATGAAAGAGAATCCTTTACAAGGCAGTGCGTTGTTTTCTGCTTTAAGTTGCGCACTGGAAGGATCGGCAGCACAATGGCTTACGCAGGTGCTAGTAGGTAGAGAAGTTACCTGGACAAAATTTAAAGACCTTTTTATTGCGCGTTTTGGTGGTAGAGAAACAGCAACTTCGGCGTTAATGAAAATGTCCAACGAAAAACCGCTGAAGGATGAAACCTTGGGAGCATTTGGAATTCGTCTTCGCTCTCTCTTGAAAGCGAGGTGGGAAAATTCAACTATGGCTGAGGTGATCAATGCTTCTGTCCTTTTCCAATTGGCTTCGCAAGATCAACGAATTGAGCGAATAGCACTTACGACTGATATCAAGACAGAGGATCAATTTCTAAGTGAAATGAGAGCATTCTCCTTTGCGAAGAAGAGGTCAGTGTCTTCGTTGGATAACTCTACTGCGGCTCCTGTAGCAAAACGATATAAGATTTCTGATTTCTACCGAAACAAATGTCATTACTGTGGTAACTACGGTCATAAAGTAGTGGATTGTCAGAGAAGAATAAAATTTGGAAAGCAGAAAAACATACAGAACTCAGAGGAAAGGCGATCAGCTACATCATCAAAAGTGACATGCTTTAAGTGTCGCGAGGAGGGACATATTGCGCCTTATTGTCCGCTGTTGCGGAAGGGGAAAAATAACAGGAGTACACCAAAGGGTAGCAATGATTATAATAATGAGCGTCGGGTCGACTTCTGTGTTACGGAAACTTCAATGGGTAGATTAACTCATCTGGGTGAGTCGTTTCCATTTTATTTTGATTCTGGAGCAGAGTGTTCGCTGATTAAAGAATCTGTGGCTTTGAAATTTTCCGGTAAAAGAGAGACGAATGTAGTAGTGATGCGAGGAATAGGAAATACTACCATTAAGAGTACTTTACAAATTTTGTCTGTTGTGTGTATTAACGAATTTACGTTGGAGATAGTTTTCCATGTCCTTGCTGATAAATATTTAAAATATGACATAATGATTGGTCGTGAAATTTTGAGCCGGGGTTTTGATATAAAAATCACTCAAAATAGTGTTGCTATTAGTAGAACAAAAGTAATTAATGTGTGTAATAAAGACACTAAAAATGAGATTAATATTAATGATGTTGATACTGAAGTTATAGGAGAAGATAAAAGCCGATTAATTTCTGTTCTTGAAAAATTTAAAGATTCATTTATTACGGGTTTTCCTCGTGTTCGTGTGAATACGGGCCAAATGGAGATACGATTGATTGATCCTAATGTCACAGTACAAAGAAGTCCTTATAGACTTAGTGAGGAAGAGCGTAGGCTTGTTCGTGAAAGAATAAACAAATTAATGGAAGCAGAAATTATTCGGCCCAGTAATTCTCCTTTTGCCAGCCCTATATTACTTGTTAAAAAGAAAGATGGCTCAGATAGATTATGTGTAGACTACCGGGAGTTAAATAAAAATACGGTTGCGGATCGGTATCCTCTACCACTTATTGCAGATCAGATTGCGAGATTGAGACAGGCTAAATACTTTATAAGTCTGGATATGGCTAGTGGTTTCCACCAAATCCCTATTCATCCTAATTCGACAGAGTTTACAGCGTTTGTTACCCCAGATGGACAATACGAGTATGTGACAATGCCGTTTGGGTTGAAAAATGCTCCATCTGTTTTCCAAAGAGCCATTTTCAAAGCTTTAGGTGAACTTGCTTATTCGTATGTTATTGTATATTTAGACGATGTTTTGATTATTGCTGATACGATAGATCAAGCTTTAAAAAGATTGGATATTGTGTTGAAAACTCTTGTGGGAGCTGGTTTTTCTTTTAACTTCGGAAAATGCTCTTTCCTTAAAACAACAGTACTCTATTTAGGATATGTAATTCATAACGGGGAGGTACGCCCCAACCCGGGAAAGATACAAGCTTTGAGTTCTTTACCCCCTCCAACGACAGTCACACAGCTTAGACAGTTCATTGGACTGGCTTCTTACTTCCGAAAATTTGTTCCAAAATTTTCACAAATAATGAAGCCTTTATATGCACTCACTTCTAGTAATAAGAACATAAATTGGACAGATAGGCACGAAAGCATAAGACAAAAGGTAATTTCTATATTGACTGATGCGCCAGTGTTGATTATATTTGATCCAAAATATCCAATAGAGTTACATACTGATGCAAGTATGGATGGATATGGGGCTATTCTTATGCAAAAGGTGGAAGGTAAGAACAGAGTAGTAGAATATTTTAGCAAAAGAACTAGCCCTGCGGAATCTAGGTACCATTCATATGAATTAGAGACGTTGGCGGTAGTGAACGCTGTTAAGCATTTCCGACACTATTTACACGGACGAGAATTTCTTGTTGTAACAGATTGTAATTCTTTAAAAGCATCAAGTAAAAAGGTGAATTTAAATGATAGAGTACACAGGTGGTGGGCTTATCTACAAACCTTCAATTTTGACATTGTATATCGAGAAGGTAAACGTATGACTCACGTAGATTTCTTTTCACGAAACCCCATAGATATAGAACGTATTAAAAATAATAAAATTAAAGAAAAAGAGATTAATTTGACTGAAATTTCTGAAGGATGGTTGTTAGTGGAGCAACGTCGTGATCCTCAAATTTTGGAGATTGTAACAAAGTTGCAAAATGACGAACTCACAGAAGACATCGCGAGTACATATGAATTACGGTCTGGTACTCTTTATCGTAAGATACAAAGGAAAGGCAAGACTCTCTGTTTACCTATAGTTCCTAGAGGTTTTAGATGGTCCGTTATCAACCATGTGCATCAATCAATTATGCACTTAGGTTGGGATAAAACGCTTGAGAAGTTGTACGAGTATTACTGGTTCGAAGGAATGGCGAAATATGTTCGCAAATTCGTAGAGAACTGTCATGCTTGTCAGGTTTCTAAAGCAAGTTCGGGCAAACCACAAGCCGAACTCCACCCTATACCTAAGACCAGCATACCTTGGAATACGGTGCACATGGACATAACGGGTAAGTTGAGTGGAAAAAGTGATTTAAAGGAATATGTCATTGTTTTGATTGATGCTTTTACAAAATTTGTGTATTTATATCATACTCGTAAAATAGATTCTTCTAATATAGTAAAGGCGCTTAAGTCAGCAATATTTTTATTCGGCAGTCCTTGCCGAGTTATAGCGGATCAGGGTAGATGTTTTACTGGTAAAGAATTTCAGGATTTTTGTCAAAGTAAACATATTAAACTTCACTTAATAGCTACCGGTGTTAGTAGGGCCAATGGTCAGGTGGAGCGTGTCATGGGAACCTTGAAAAACATGTTTACAACTGTGGAAACGACTGGTCGATCTTGGCAAGAGGCGATTGGTGAAATACAATTGGCTTTAAATTGCACCACCAATCGTGTGACTAAATCAAGTCCTTTGGAATTACTAATTGGGAAAACAGCAAGACCTTATGGTTTATTGCTTCCCGATGACTTTGTAGAAAAGGAAGTAGATATCTCCAATGTAAGACAGCAGGCTATACAAAACATAGAGTCAAACGCTAAATATGATAAGGAAAGATTTGATAGAACTAAGGCAAAAAAAGTTAAATTTAATCTTGGAGACTTTGTATTACGTAAAAATGAAGAGAGAAATCAAACAAAATTAGATCCTAAGTACAGGGGTCCATTTATAATAGCAGAGATTTTGGAAGGAGATAGATATATTTTAAAAACGATGGAAGGCAAACGGTCGTATAAGTACAGTCATGATAAGTTAAGGAAAATGCCAGATGGTTGTATTCCTGCTGAATTGGATGTGTGTAATGATGATATTGGCAACGACAGTGACGATTGAGGTACAGTGATTGAGAAGGAATGTTTTGATCATAACATTTCACACACGCCCAATGTGGTGTTGTGAAGTAATTTGGTGTTTCACACACGCCCAATGTGGTGTTGTGAAGTAATTTGGTGTTTCACACACGCCCAATGTGGTGTTGTGAAGTAATTTGGTGTTTCACACACGCCCAATGTGGTGTTGTGAAGTAATTTGGTGTTTCACACACGCCCAGTGTGGTGTTGTGAAGTAATTTGGTGTTTCACACACGCCCAATGTGGTGTTGTGAAGTAATTTGATGTTTCACACACGCCCAATGTGGTGTTGTGAAGTAATTTGGTGTTTCACACACGCCCAGTGTGGTGTTGTGATATAATTTGGTATATTCATGTATAAGAGTAGTACTGTGATGTGTTCTGGTGAGAGGTTCAGAAGTCTAATGACTGGAGGATCAGAGGATGCAACTAAATAACAGTTTTGGAGAAAGACATTGTAATATGACAGATTGTTGTTTATGTTTGTTAACAAATATTTAGTAAGAATCTTTGTTGTTGTGGTGGACCCTTGGCTTATTAGAATGTTTTGTTAAATTGTAAAAGATGTTAAATTGAGTCTAATGTTAAGAAAACCGAATATTTTAGATGCACCCGAGGACGGGTGATTGTCAGGATGGCCGTGTCGGAGATGCAGAGACATCGAGCCTTTCTTTTGGAAGATTTCTCAATACTTGGGCTCGGGGTGACATAACTGGTCGCCGAACGTAGCCACGGTCACGGGATGAACGAAATGTTTTACAAAGGAGGTTCCAGTGTTAAGGGATACGCTGTATAAACAATCAAGTCTTGATCAGGAGCAATGCTGGTTTATGTGGAACTGCCTAGTTACGGCGTCAAGTCTTGATCAGGAGCAATGCTGGTTTATGTGGAACTGCCTAGTTACGGCGCTTGGGAATTTGTTGATATTCCCGATCGATATGTATTTGATATATGTAACTGTATCTGTCTTTTATTTTGCAATCTCCTTGGAGAGTTTACTGTCATCGTCTTGGAGTGAGTTTTAGAGAAACCCTGTGCCAGAGTGAACGTGTCAGTGTGCTATCAAAAATATATTTAAACGTACAGAAAGTTTCCCGTTGACCGTGGATTCGTTACAGAACCCAAGAATATTATTTAAAGCATTTGTTTACTTATTATTTGATATCTTAGTTAACCGATAAACTAACTTTGTAAAGAAATATAATTTTATGTAAATACAACCTTTATTGAACATCATGATGGCAAATGCTAACGAAGAATCGTCTCGCGCTCGAAATCCAAACGACAATTCGACATATCGATATAGTATATAACGTTATACGTCATATGGATATAGCATATAACGTTATACGTTATAACGATATAGTTTATAACGTTATACGTTATATCGTTATCGTATATAACGTTATACGTTATATCGTTATAGTACATAACGTTATACGTTATATCGTTATCGTATATAACGTTAAACGTTATATCGTTACAGTATATAACGTTATACGTTATATCGTTATAGCATATAACGTTATACGTTATATCGATATAGTATATAACGTTATACGTCATATGGATATAGCATATAACGTTATACGTTATAACGATATAGTTTATAACGTTATACGTTATATCGTTATCGTATATAACGTTATACGTTATATCGTTATCGTATATAACGTTTTACGTTATATCGTTATAGTATATAACGTTTTACGTTATATCGTTATGGTATATAACGTTATGCGTTATATCGTTATCGTATATAACGTTATACGTTATATCGTAATACTACATAACGTTATACGTTATATCGTAATACTACATAACGTTATACGTTATATCGTTATAGTATATAACGTTTTACGTTATATCGTTATGGTATATAACGTTATGCGTTATACCGTTATCGTATATAACGTTATACATTATATCGTTATCGTATATAACGTTTTACGTTATATCGTTATAGTATATAACGTTTTACGTTATATCGTTATGGTATATAACGTTATGCGTTATATCGTTATCGTATATAACGTTATACGTTATATCGTTATCGTATATAACGTTTTACGTTATATCGTTATAGTATATAACGTTTTACGTTATATCGTTATGGTATATAACGTTATGCGTTATATCCTAATCGTATATAACGTTATACGTTATATCGTTATCGTATATAACGTTATACGTTATATCGATATAGTATATAACGTTATACGTTATATCGATATAGTATATAACGTTAAACGTTATATCGATATAGTATATAACGTTACACGTTATATCGTTATAGTACATAACGTTATACGTTATATCGTTATCGTATATAACGTTATACGTTATATCGCTATCGTATATAACGTTATCCGTTATATCGTTATCGTATATAACGTTATACGTTATATCGTTATAGTACATAACGTTATACGTTATATCGTTATAGTATATAACGTTATACGTTATATGGATATAGCATATAACGTTATACGTTATATCGTTATAGCATATAACGTTATACGTTATATCGATATAGTATATAACGTTATACGTCATATGGATATAGCATATAACGTTATACGTTATAACGATATAGTTTATAACGTTATACGTTATATCGTTATCGTATATAACGTTATACGTTATATCGTTATAGTACATAACGTTATACGTTATATCGTTATCGTATATAACGTTATACATTATATCGATATAGTATATAACTTTATACGTTATAACGATATAGTTTATAACGTTATACGTTATATCGTTATCGTATACAACGTTATACGTTATATCGTTATAGTACATAACGTTATACGTTATATCGTTATAGTATATAACGTTATACGTTATATGGATATAGCATATAACGTTATACGTTATATCGTAATACTACTTAACGTTATACGTTATATCTTTATCGTATATAACGTTATACGTTATATCGTTACAGTATATAACGTTATACGTTATATCGTTATAGCATATAACGTTATACGTTATATGGATATAGCATATAGCGTTATACGTTATATCGTAATACTACATAACGTTATACGTTATATCGTTATCGTATATAACGTTATACGTTATATCGTTATAGTATATAACGTTATACGTTATATCGTTATCGTATATAACGTTATACGTTATATCGTTATAGTACATAACGTTATACGTTATATCGTTATCGTATATAACGTTATACATTATATCGTTATAGTATATAACGTTTTACGTTATATCGTTATGGTATATAACGTTATGCGTTATATCCTAATCGTATATAACGTTATACGTTATATCGTTATCGTATATAACGTTATACGTTATATCGATATAGTATATAACGTTATACGTTATATCGATATAGTATATAACGTTATACGTTATATGGATATAGCATATAACGTTATACGTTATAACGATATAGTTTATAACGTTATACGTTATATCGTTATCGTATATAACGTTATACGTTATATCGTTATAGCATATAACGTTATACGTTATATGGATATAGCATATAGCGTTATACGTTATATCGTAATACTACATAACGTTATACGTTATATCGTTATCGTATATAACGTTATACGTTATATCGTTATAGTATATAACGTTATACGTTATATCGTTATCGTATATAACGTTTTACGTTATATCGTTATGGTATATAACGTTATGCGTTATATCCTAATCGTATATAACGTTATACGTTATATCGTTATCGTATATAACGTTATACGTTATATCGATATAGTATATAACGTTATACGTTATATCGATATAGTATATAACGTTATACGTTACATGGATATAGCATATAACGTTATACGTTATAACGATATAGTTTATAACGTTATACGTTATATCGTTATGGTATATAATGTTATGCGTTATATCGTTATCGTATATAACGTTATACGTTATATCGTAATACTACATAACGTTATACGCTTTATCGTAATACTACATAACGTTATACGTTATATCGTTATAGTATATAACGTTTTACGTTATATCGTTATGGTATATAACGTTATGCGTTATATCCTAATCGTATATAACGTTATACGTTATATCGTAATACTACATAACGTTATACGTTATATCGTAATACTACATAACGTTATACGTTATATCGTTATAGTATATAACGTTTTACGTTATATCGTTATGGTATATAACGTTATGCGTTATATCGATATAGTATATAACGTTATACGTTATATCGATATAGTATATAACGTTAAACGTTATATCGATATAGTATATAACGTTATACGTTATATCGTTATAGTACATAACGTTATACGTTATATCGTTATCGTATATAACGTTATACGTTATATCGCTATCGTATATAACGTTATACGTTATATCGCTATCGCATATAACGTTATACGTTATATCGATATAGCATATAACGTTATACGTTATAACGATATAGTTTATAACGTTATACGTTATAACGATATAGTTTATAACGTTATACGTTATATCGTTATCGTATATAACGTTATACGTTATATCGTTATCGTATATAACGTTTTACGTTATATCGTTATAGTATATAACGTTTTACGTTATATCGTTATGGTATATAATGTTATGCGTTATATCGTTATCGTATATAACGTTATACGTTATATCGTAATACTACATAACGTTATACGTTATATCGTAATACTACATAACGTTATACGTTATATCGTTATAGTATATAACGTTTTACGTTATATCGTTATGGTATATAACGTTATGCGTTATATCCTAATCGTATATAACGTTATACGTTATATCGTTATCGTATATAACGTTATACGTTATATCGATATAGTATATAACGTTATCCGTTATATCGTTATCGTATATAACGTTATACGTTATATCGTTATAGTACATAACGTTATACGTTATATCGTTATAGTATATAACGTTATACGTTATATGGATATAGCATATAACGTTATACGTTATGTCGTAATACTACATAACGTTATACGTTATATCGTAATACTACATAACGTTATACGTTATATCGTAATACTACATAACGTTATACGTTATATCGTTATCGTATATAACGTTATACGTTATATCGTTACAGTATATAACGTTATACGTTATATCGTTATAGCATATAACGTTATACGTTATATCGATATAGTATATAACGTTATACGTCATATGGATATAGCATATAACGTTATACGTTATAACGATATAGTTTATAACGTTATATGTTATATCGTTATCGTATATAACGTTATACGTTATATCGTTATCGTATATAACGTTTTACGTTATATCGTTATAGTATATAACGTTTTACGTTATATCGTTATGGTATATAACGTTATGCGTTATATCGTTATCGTATATAACGTTATACGTTATATCGTAATACTACATAACGTTATACGTTATATCGTTATAGTATATAACGTTTTACGTTATATCGTTATGGTATATAACGTTATGCGTTATATCGCTATCGTATATAACGTTATACGTTATATCGTTATCGTATATAACGTTATACGTTATATCGATATAGTATATAACGTTATACTTTATATCGTTATAGTACATAAAGTTATACGTTATATCGTTATCGTATATAACGTTATACGGTATATCGTTATAGTTTATAACGTTATACGTTATATCGTTATCGTATATAACGTTTTACGTTATATGGATATAGCATATAACGTTATACGTTATATCGTAATACTACATAACGTTATACGTTATATCGTTATAGTATATAACGTTTTACGTTATATCGTTATGGTATATAATGTTATGCGTTATATCGTTATCGTATATAACGTTATACGTTATATCGTAATACTACATAACGTTATACGTTATATCGTAATACTACATAACGTTATACGTTATATCGTTATAGTATATAACGTTTTACGTTATATCGTTATGGTATATAACGTTATGCGTTATATCCTAATCGTATATAACGTTATACGTTATATCGTTATCGTATATAACGTTTTACGTTATATCGTTATAGTATATAACGTTTTACGTTATATCGTTATGGTATATAACGTTATGCGTTATATCCTAATCGTATATAACGTTATACGTTATATCGTTATCGTATATAACGTTATACGTTATATCGATATAGTATATAACGTTATACGTTATATCGATATAGTATATAACGTTAAACGTTATATCGATATAGTATATAACGTTACACGTTATATCGTTATAGTACATAACGTTATACGTTATATCGTTATCGTATATAACGTTATACGTTATATCGCTATCGTATATAACGTTATCCGTTATATCGTTATCGTATATAACGTTATACGTTATATCGTTATAGTACATAACGTTATACGTTATATCGTTATAGTATATAACGTTATACGTTATATGGATATAGCATATAACGTTATACGTTATATCGTTATAGCATATAACGTTATACGTTATATCGATATAGTATATAACGTTATACGTCATATGGATATAGCATATAACGTTATACGTTATAACGATATAGTTTATAACGTTATACGTTATATCGTTATCGTATATAACGTTATACGTTATATCGTTATAGTACATAACGTTATACGTTATATCGTTATCGTATATAACGTTATACATTATATCGATATAGTATATAACTTTATACGTTATAACGATATAGTTTATAACGTTATACGTTATATCGTTATCGTATACAACGTTATACGTTATATCGTTATAGTACATAACGTTATACGTTATATCGTTATAGTATATAACGTTATACGTTATATGGATATAGCATATAACGTTATACGTTATATCGTAATACTACTTAACGTTATACGTTATATCTTTATCGTATATAACGTTATACGTTATATCGTTACAGTATATAACGTTATACGTTATATCGTTATAGCATATAACGTTTTACGTTATATCGTTATGGTATATAACGTTATGCGTTATATCCTAATCGTATATAACGTTATACGTTATATCGTTATCGTATATAACGTTATACGTTATATCGTTATCGTATATAACGTTATACGTTATATCGTTATAGTACATAACGTTATACGTTATATCGTTATCGTATATAACGTTATACATTATATCGTTATAGTATATAACGTTATACGTTATATCGATATAGTATATAACGTTATACGTTATATCGATATAGTATATAACGTTATACGTTATATGGATATAGCATATAACGTTATACGTTATAACGATATAGTTTATAACGTTATACGTTATATCGTTATCGTATATAACGTTATACGTTATATCGTTATAGCATATAACGTTATACGTTATATGGATATAGCATATAGCGTTATACGTTATATCGTAATACTACATAACGTTATACGTTATATCGTTATCGTATATAACGTTATACGTTATATCGTTATAGTATATAACGTTATACGTTATATCGTTATCGTATATAACGTTTTACGTTATATCGTTATGGTATATAACGTTATGCGTTATATCCTAATCGTATATAACGTTATACGTTATATCGTTATCGTATATAACGTTATACGTTATATCGATATAGTATATAACGTTATACGTTATATCGATATAGTATATAACGTTATACGTTACATGGATATAGCATATAACGTTATACGTTATAACGATATAGTTTATAACGTTATACGTTATATCGTTATGGTATATAATGTTATGCGTTATATCGTTATCGTATATAACGTTATACGTTATATCGTAATACTACATAACGTTATACGCTTTATCGTAATACTACATAACGTTATACGTTATATCGTTATAGTATATAACGTTTTACGTTATATCGTTATGGTATATAACGTTATGCGTTATATCCTAATCGTATATAACGTTATACGTTATATCGTAATACTACATAACGTTATACGTTATATCGTAATACTACATAACGTTATACGTTATATCGTTATAGTATATAACGTTTTACGTTATATCGTTATGGTATATAACGTTATGCGTTATATCGATATAGTATATAACGTTATACGTTATATCGATATAGTATATAACGTTAAACGTTATATCGATATAGTATATAACGTTATACGTTATATCGTTATAGTACATAACGTTATACGTTATATCGTTATCGTATATAACGTTATACGTTATATCGCTATCGTATATAACGTTATACGTTATATCGCTATCGCATATAACGTTATACGTTATATCGATATAACGTATAACGTTATGTACTATAACGATATAACGTATAACGTTATACGTTATAACGATATAGTTTATAACGTTATACGTTATATCGTTATCGTATATAACGTTATACGTTATATCGTTATCGTATATAACGTTTTACGTTATATCGTTATAGTATATAACGTTTTACGTTATATCGTTATGGTATATAATGTTATGCGTTATATCGTTATCGTATATAACGTTATACGTTATATCGTAATACTACATAACGTTATACGTTATATCGTAATACTACATAACGTTATACGTTATATCGTTATAGTATATAACGTTTTACGTTATATCGTTATGGTATATAACGTTATGCGTTATATCCTAATCGTATATAACGTTATACGTTATATCGTTATCGTATATAACGTTATACGTTATATCGATATAGTATATAACGTTATCCGTTATATCGTTATCGTATATAACGTTATACGTTATATCGTTATAGTACATAACGTTATACGTTATATCGTTATAGTATATAACGTTATACGTTATATGGATATAGCATATAACGTTATACGTTATGTCGTAATACTACATAACGTTATACGTTATATCGTAATACTACATAACGTTATACGTTATATCGTAATACTACATAACGTTATACGTTATATCGTTATCGTATATAACGTTATACGTTATATCGTTACAGTATATAACGTTATACGTTATATCGTTATAGCATATAACGTTATACGTTATATCGATATAGTATATAACGTTATACGTCATATGGATATAGCATATAACGTTATACGTTATAACGATATAGTTTATAACGTTATATGTTATATCGTTATCGTATATAACGTTATACGTTATATCGTTATCGTATATAACGTTTTACGTTATATCGTTATAGTATATAACGTTTTACGTTATATCGTTATGGTATATAACGTTATGCGTTATATCGTTATCGTATATAACGTTATACGTTATATCGTAATACTACATAACGTTATACGTTATATCGTTATAGTATATAACGTTTTACGTTATATCGTTATGGTATATAACGTTGTGCGTTATATCGCTATCGTATATAACGTTATACGTTATATCGTTATCGTATATAACGTTATACGTTATATCGATATAGTATATAACGTTATACTTTATATCGTTATAGTACATAAAGTTATACGTTATATCGTTATCGTATATAACGTTATACGGTATATCGTTATAGTTTATAACGTTATACGTTATATCGTTATCGTATATAACGTTTTACGTTATATGGATATAGCATATAACGTTATACGTTATATCGTAATACTACATAACGTTATACGTTATATCGTTATAGTATATAACGTTTTACGTTATATCGTTATGGTATATAATGTTATGCGTTATATCGTTATCGTATATAACGTTATACGTTATATCGTAATACTACATAACGTTATACGTTATATCGTAATACTACATAACGTTATACGTTATATCGTTATAGTATATAACGTTTTACGTTATATCGTTATGGTATATAACGTTATGCGTTATATCCTAATCGTATATAACGTTATACGTTATATCGTTATCGTATATAACGTTATACGTTATATCGATATAGTATATAACGTTATACGTTATATCGATATAGTATATAACGTTAAACGTTATATCGATATAGTATATAACGTTATACGTTATATCGTTATAGTACATAACGTTATACGTTATATCGTTATCGTATATAACGTTATACGTTATATCGCTATCGTATATAACGTTATCCGTTATATCGTTATCGTATATAACGTTATACGTTATATCGTTATACTACATAACGTTATACGTTATATCGTTATAGTATATAACGTTATACGTTATATGGATATAGCATATAACGTTATACGTTATGTCGTAATACTACATAACGTTATACGTTATATCGTAATACTACATAACGTTATACGTTATACCGTAATACTACATAACGTTATACGTTATATCGTTATCGTATATAACGTTATACGTTATATCGTTACAGTATATAACGTTATACGTTATATCGTTATAGCATATAACGTTATACGTTATATCGATATAGTATATAACGTTATACGTCATATGGATATAGCATATAACGTTATACGTTATAACGATATAGTTTATAACGTTATACGTTATATCGTTATCGTATATAACGTTATACGTTATATCGTTATCGTATATAACGTTTTACGTTATATCGTTATAGTATATAACGTTTTACGTTATATCGTTATGGTATATAACGTTATGCGTTATATCGTTATCGTATATAACGTTATACGTTATATCGTAATACTACATAACGTTATACGTTATATCGTAATACTACATAACGTTATACGTTATATCGTTATAGTATATAACGTTTTACGTTATATCGTTATGGTATATAACGTTATGCGTTATATCCTAATCGTATATAACGTTATACGTTATATCGTTATCGTATATAACGTTATACGTTATATCGATATAGTATATAACGTTATACGTTATATCGATATAGTATATAACGTTAAACGTTATATCGATATAGTATATAACGTTATACGTTATATCGTTATAGTACATAACGTTATACGTTATATCGTTATCGTATATAACGTTATACGTTATATCGCTATCGTATATAACGTTATCCGTTATATCGTTATCGTATATAACGTTATACGTTATATCGTTATAGTACATAACGTTATACGTTATATCGTTATAGTATATAACGTTATACGTTATATGGATATAGCATATAACGTTATACGTTATGTCGTAATACTACATAACGTTATACGTTATATCGTAATACTACATAACGTTATACGTTATACCGTAATACTACATAACGTTATACGTTATATCGTTATCGTATATAACGTTATACGTTATATCGTTACAGTATATAACGTTATACGTTATATCGTTATAGCATATAACGTTATACGTTATATCGATATAGTATATAACGTTATACGTCATATGGATATAGCATATAACGTTATACGTTATAACGATATAGTTTATAACGTTATACGTTATATCGTTATCGTATATAACGTTATACGTTATATCGTTATCGTATATAACGTTTTACGTTATATCGTTATAGTATATAACGTTTTACGTTATATCGTTATGGTATATAACGTTATGCGTTATATCGTTATCGTATATAACGTTATACGTTATATCGTAATACTACATAACGTTATACGTTATATCGTAATACTACATAACGTTATACGTTATATCGTTATAGTATATAACGTTTTACGTTATATCGTTATGGTATATAACGTTATGCGTTATATCGCTATCGTATATAACGTTATACGTTATATCGTTATCGTATATAACGTTATACGTTATATCGATATTGTATATAACGTTATACTTTATATCGTTATAGTACATAACGTTATACGTTATATCGTTATCGTATATAACGTTATACGTTATATCGTTATCGTATATAACTTTATACGTTATATCGCTATCGTATATAACGTTATACGTTATATCGTTATCGTATATAACGTTTTACGTTATATCGTTATAGTACATAACGTTATACGTTATATCGTTATCGTATATAACGTTATACGTTATATCGCTATCGTATATAACGTTATACGTTATATCGTTATCGTATATAACGTTATACGTTATATCGCTGTCGTATATAACGTTGTACGTTATATCGTTATCGTATATAACGTTATACGGTATATCGCTATCGTATATAACGTTATACGTTATATCGTTATCGTATATAACGTTATACGTTATAACGATATAGTTTTTATCGTTATACGTTATATCGTTATCGTATATAACGTTATACGTTATATCGTTATAGTACATAACGTTATACGTTATATCGTTATCGTATATAACGTTATACATTATATCGATATAGTATATAACGTTATACGTTATAACGATATAGTTTATAACGTTATACGCTATATCGTTATCGTATATAACGTTATACGTTATATCGTTATCGTATATAACGTTTTACGTTATATCGTTATAGTATATAACGTTTTACGTTATATCGTTATGGTATATAACGTTATACGTTATGTCGTAATACTACATAACGTTATACGTTATATCGTAATACTACATAACGTTATACGTTATATCGTAATACTACATAACGTTATACGTTATATCGTTATCGTATATAACGTTATACGTTATATCGTTACAGTATATAACGTTATACGTTATATCGTTATAGCATATAACGTTATACGTTATATCGATATAGTATATAACGTTATACGTCATATGGATATAGCATATAACGTTATACGTTATAACGATATAGTTTATAACGTTATACGTTATATCGTTATCGTATATAACGTTATACGTTATATCGTTATCGTATATAACGTTTTACGTTATATCGTTATAGTATATAACGTTTTACGTTATATCGTTATGGTATATAACGTTATGCGTTATATCGTTATCGTATATAACGTTATACGTTATATCGTAATACTACATAACGTTATACGTTATATCGTTATAGTATATAACGTTTTACGTTATATCGTTATGGTATATAACGTTATGCGTTATATCGCTATCGTATATAACGTTATACGTTATATCGTTATCGTATATAACGTTATACGTTATATCGATATAGTATATAACGTTATACTTTATATCGTTATAGTACATAAAGTTATACGTTATATCGTTATCGTATATAACGTTATACGGTATATCGTTATAGTTTATAACGTTGTACGTTATATCGTTATCGTATATAACGTTTTACGTTATATGGATATAGCATATAACGTTATACGTTATATCGTAATACTACATAACGTTATACGTTATATCGTTATAGTATATAACGTTTTACGTTATATCGTTATGGTATATAATGTTATGCGTTATATCGTTATCGTATATAACGTTATACGTTATATCGTAATACTACATAACGTTATACGTTATATCGTAATACTACATAACGTTATACGTTATATCGTTATAGTATATAACGTTTTACGTTATATCGTTATGGTATATAACGTTATGCGTTATATCCTAATCGTATATAACGTTATACGTTATATCGTTATCGTATATAACGTTATACGTTATATCGATATAGTATATAACGTTATACGTTATATCGATATAGTATATAACGTTAAACGTTATATCGATATAGTATATAACGTTATACGTTATATCGTTATAGTACATAACGTTATACGTTATATCGTTATCGTATATAACGTTATACGTTATATCGCTATCGTATATAACGTTATCCGTTATATCGTTATCGTATATAACGTTATACGTTATATCGTTATAGTACATAACGTTATACGTTATATCGTTATAGTATATAACGTTATACGTTATATGGATATAGCATATAACGTTATACGTTATGTCGTAATACTACATAACGTTATACGTTATATCGTAATACTACATAACGTTATACGTTATACCGTAATACTACATAACGTTATACGTTATATCGTTATCGTATATAACGTTATACGTTATATCGTTACAGTATATAACGTTATACGTTATATCGTTATAGCATATAACGTTATACGTTATATCGATATAGTATATAACGTTATACGTCATATGGATATAGCATATAACGTTATACGTTATAACGATATAGTTTATAACGTTATACGTTATATCGTTATCGTATATAACGTTATACGTTATATCGTTATCGTATATAACGTTTTACGTTATATCGTTATAGTATATAACGTTTTACGTTATATCGTTATGGTATATAACGTTATGCGTTATATCGTTATCGTATATAACGTTATACGTTATATCGTAATACTACATAACGTTATACGTTATATCGTAATACTACATAACGTTATACGTTATATCGTTATAGTATATAACGTTTTACGTTATATCGTTATGGTATATAACGTTATGCGTTATATCGCTATCGTATATAACGTTATACGTTATATCGTTATCGTATATAACGTTATACGTTATATCGATATAGTATATAACGTTATACTTTATATCGTTATAGTACATAACGTTATACGTTATATCGTTATCGTATATAACGTTATACGTTATATCGTTATCGTATATAACTTTATACGTTATATCGCTATCGTATATAACGTTATACGTTATATCGTTATCGTATATAACGTTTTACGTTATATCGTTATAGTACATAACGTTATACGTTATATCGTTATCGTATATAACGTTATACGTTATATCGCTATCGTATATAACGTTATACGTTATATCGTTATCGTATATAACGTTATACGTTATATCGCTGTCGTATATAACGTTGTACGTTATATCGTTATCGTATATAACGTTATACGGTATATCGCTATCGTATATAACGTTATACGTTATATCGTTATCGTATATAACGTTATACGTTATAACGATATAGTTTTTATCGTTATACGTTATATCGTTATCGTATATAACGTTATACGTTATATCGTTATAGTACATAACGTTATACGTTATATCGTTATCGTATATAACGTTATACATTATATCGATATAGTATATAACGTTATACGTTATAACGATATAGTTTATAACGTTATACGCTATATCGTTATCGTATATAACGTTATACGTTATATCGTTATCGTATATAACGTTTTACGTTATATCGTTATAGTATATAACGTTTTACGTTATATCGTTATGGTATATAATGTTATGCGTTATATCGTTATCGTATATAACGTTATACGTTATATCGTAATACTACATAACGTTATACGTTATATCGTAATACTACATAACGTTATACGTTATATCGTTATCGTATATAACGTTATACGTTATATCGTTACAGTATATAACGTTATACGTTATATCGTTATAGCATATAACGTTATACGTTATATCGATATAGTATATAACGTTATACGTCATATGGATATAGCATATAACGTTATACGTTATAACGATATAGTTTATAACGTTATACGTTATATCGTTATCGTATATAACGTTATACGTTATATCGTTATCGTATATAACGTTTTACGTTATATCGTTATAGTATATAACGTTTTACGTTATATCGTTATGGTATATAACGTTATGCGTTATATCGTTATCGTATATAACGTTATACGTTATATCGTAATACTACATAACGTTATACGTTATATCGTAATAATACATAACGTTATACGTTATATCGTTATAGTATATAACGTTTTACGTTATATCGTTATGGTATATAACGTTATGCGTTATATCGCTATCGTATATAACGTTATACGTTATATCGTTATCGTATATAACGTTATACGTTATATCGATATAGTATATAACGTTATACTTTATATCGTTATAGTACATAACGTTATACGTTATATCGTTATCGTATATAACGTTATACGTTATATCGTTATCGTATATAACGTTATACGTTATATCGCTATCGTATATAACGTTATACGTTACATCGTTATCGTATATAACGTTATACGGTATATCGTTATAGTTTATAACGTTATACGTTATATCGTTATCGTATATAACGTTTTACGTTATATCGCTATAGTACATAACGTTATACGTTATATCGTTATCGTATATAACGTTATACGTTATATCGCTATCGTATATAACGTTATACGTTATATCGTTATCGTATATAACGTTATACGTTATATCGTAATACTACATAACGTTATACGTTATATCGTAATACTACATAACGTTATACGTTATATCGTTATAGTATATAACGTTTTACATTATATCGTTATGGTATATAACGTTATGCGTTATATCGCTATCGTATATAACGTTATACGTTATATCGTTATCGTATATAACGTTATACGTTATAACGATATAGTTTTTAACGTTACACGTTATCTCGTTATCGTATATAACGTTATACGTTATATCGTTATAGTACATAACGTTATACGTTATATCGTTATCGTATATAACGTTATACATTATATCGATATAGTATATAACGTTATACGTTATATCGTTATCGTATATAACGTTATACGTTATATCGTTATAGTATATAACGTTATACGTTATATCGTTACAGTATATAACGTTATACGTTATATCGTTATAGCATATAATGTTATACGTTATATCGATATAGTATATAACGTTATTCGTTATATGGATATAGCATATAACGTTATACGTTATAACGATATAGTTTATAACGTTATACGTTATATCGTTATCGTATATAACGTTATACGTTATATCGTTATCGTATATAACGTTATACGTTATATCGTTACAGTATATAACGTTATACGTTATATCGTTATAGCATATAACGTTATACGTTATATCGATATAGTATATAACGTTATACGTCATATGGATATAGCATATAACGTTATACGTTATAACGATATAGTTTATAACGTTATACGTTATATCGTTATCGTATATAACGTTATACGTTATATCGTTATCGTATATAACGTTTTACGTTATATCGTTATAGTATATAACGTTTTACGTTATATCGTTATGGTATATAACGTTATGCGTTATATCGTTATCGTGTATAACGTTATACGTTATATCGTAATACTACATAACGTTATACGTTATATCGTAATACTACATAACGTTATACGTTATATCGTTATAGTATATAACGTTTTACGTTATATCGTTATGGTATATAACGTTATGCGTTATACCGTTATCGTATATAACGTTATACATTATATCGTTATCGTATATAACGTTTTACGTTATATCGTTATAGTATATAACGTTTTACGTTATATCGTTATGGTATATAACGTTATGCGTTATATCGTTATCGTATATAACGTTATACGTTATATCGTTATCGTATATAACGTTTTACGTTATATCGTTATAGTATATAACGTTTTACGTTATATCGTTATGGTATATAACGTTATGCGTTATATCGTTATCGTATATAACGTTATACGTTATATCGCTATCGTATATAACGTTATCCGTTATATCGTTATCGTATATAACGTTATACGTTATATCGTTATAGTACATAACGTTATACGTTATATCGTTATAGTATATAACGTTATACGTCATATGGATATAGCATATAACGTTATACGTTATAACGATATAGTTTATAACGTTATACGTTATATCGTTATCGTATATAACGTTATACGTTATATCGTTATCGTATATAACGTTTTACGTTATATCGTTATAGTATATAACGTTTTACGTTATATCGTTATGGTATATAACGTTATGCGTTATATCGTTATCGTATATAACGTTATACGTTATATCGTAATACTACATAACGTTATACGTTATATCGTAATACTACATAACGTTATACGTTATATCGTTATAGTATATAACGTTTTACGTTATATCGTTATGGTATATAACGTTATGCGTTATATCGCTATCGTATATAACGTTATACGTTATATCGTTATCGTATATAACGTTATACGTTATATCGTTATCGTATATAACGTTATACGTTATATCGATATAGTATATAACGTTATACTTTATATCGTTATAGTACATAACGTTATACGTTATATCGATATCGTATATAACGTTATACGTTATATCGTTATCGTATATAACTTTATACGTTATATCGCTATCGTATATAACGTTATACGTTATATCGCTATCGTATATAACGTTATACGTTATATCGTTATCGTATATAACGTTATACGTTATATCGTTATCGTATATAACGTTTTACGTTATATCGTTATAGTATATAACGTTTTACGTTATATCGTTATGGTATATAACGTTATGCGTTATATCGTTATCGTATATAACGTTATACGTTATATCGTAATACTACATAACGTTATACGTTATATCGTAATACTACATAACGTTATACGTTATATCGTTATAGTATATAACGTTTTACGTTATATCGTTATGGTATATAACGTTATGCGTTATATCGCTATCGTATATAACGTTATACGTTATATCGTTATCGTATATAACGTTATACGTTATATCGATATAGTATATAACGTTATACTTTATATCGTTATAGTACATAAAGTTATACGTTATATCGTTATCGTATATAACGTTATACGTTATATCGTTATCGTATATAACTTTATACGTTATATCGCTATCGTATATAACGTTATACGTTATATCGTTATCGTATATAACGTTATACGGTATATCGTTATAGTTTATAACGTTATACGTTATATCGTTATCGTATATAACGTTTTACGTTATATGGATATAGCATATAACGTTATACGTTATATCGTAATACTACATAACGTTATACGTTATATCGTTATAGTATATAACGTTTTACGTTATATCGTTATGGTATATAATGTTATGCGTTATATCGTTATCGTATATAACGTTATACGTTATATCGTAATACTACATAACGTTATACGTTATATCGTAATACTACATAACGTTATACGTTATATCGTTATAGTATATAACGTTTTACGTTATATCGTTATGGTATATAACGTTATGCGTTATATCCTAATCGTATATAACGTTATACGTTATATCGTTATCGTATATAACGTTATACGTTATATCGATATAGTATATAACGTTATACGTTATATCGATATAGTATATAACGTTAAACGTTATATCGATATAGTATATAACGTTAAACGTTATATCGATATAGTATATAACGTTATACGTTATATCGTTATAGTACATAACGTTATACGTTATATCGTTATCGTATATAACGTTATACGTTATATCGCTATCGTATATAACGTTATCCGTTATATCGTTATCGTATATAACGTTATACGTTATATCGTTATAGTACATAACGTTATACGTTATATCGTTATAGTATATAACGTTATACGTTATATGGATATAGCATATAACGTTATACGTTATGTCGTAATACTACATAACGTTATACGTTATATCGTAATACTACATAACGTTATACGTTATACCGTAATACTACATAACGTTATACGTTATATCGTTATCGTATATAACGTTATACGTTATATCGTTACAGTATATAACGTTATACGTTATATCGTTATAGCATATAACGTTATACGTTATATCGATATAGTATATAACGTTATACGTCATATGGATATAGCATATAACGTTATACGTTATAACGATATAGTTTATAACGTTATACGTTATATCGTTATCGTATATAACGTTATACGTTATATCGTTATCGTATATAACGTTTTACGTTATATCGTTATAGTATATAACGTTTTACGTTATATCGTTATGGTATATAACGTTATGCGTTATATCGTTATCGTATATAACGTTATACGTTATATCGTAATACTACATAACGTTATACGTTATATCGTAATACTACATAACGTTATACGTTATATCGTTATAGTATATAACGTTTTACGTTATATCGTTATGGTATATAACGTTATACGTCATATGGATATAGCATATAACGTTATACGTTATATCGTTATCGTATATAACGTTTTACGTTATATCGTTATAGTATATAACGTTTTACGTTATATCGTTATGGTATATAACGTTATGCGTTATATCGCTATCGTATATAACGTTATACGTTATATCGTTATCGTATATAACTTTATACGTTATATCGCTATCGTATATAACGTTATACGTTATATCGTTATCGTATATAACGTTTTACGTTATATCGTTATAGTACATAACGTTATACGTTATATCGTTATCGTATATAACGTTATACGTTATATCGCTATCGTATATAACGTTATACGTTATATCGTTATCGTATATAACGTTATACGTTATATCGCTGTCGTATATAACGTTGTACGTTATATCGTTATCGTATATAACGTTATGCGGTATATCGCTATCGTATATAACGTTATACGTTATATCGTTATCGTATATAACGTTATACGTTATAACGATATAGTTTTTATCGTTATACGTTATATCGTTATCGTATATAACGTTATACGTTATATCGTTATAGTACATAACGTTATACGTTATATCGTTATCGTATATAACGTTATACATTATATCGATATAGTATATAACGTTATACGTTATAACGATATAGTTTATAACGTTATACGCTATATCGTTATCGTATATAACGTTATACGTTATATCGTTATCGTATATAACGTTTTACGTTATATCGTTATAGTATATAACGTTTTACGTTATATCGTTATGGTATATAATGTTATGCGTTATATCGTTATCGTATATAACGTTATACGTTATATCGTAATACTACATAACGTTATACGTTATATCGTAATACTACATAACGTTATACGTTATATCGTTATCGTATATAACGTTATACGTTATATCGTTACAGTATATAACGTTATACGTTATATCGTTATAGCATATAACGTTATACGTTATATCGATATAGTATATAACGTTATACGTCATATGGATATAGCATATAACGTTATACGTTATAACGATATAGTTTATAACGTTATACGTTATATCGTTATCGTATATAACGTTATACGTTATATCGTTATCGTATATAACGTTTTACGTTATATCGTTATAGTATATAACGTTTTACGTTATATCGTTATGGTATATAACGTTATGCGTTATATCGTTATCGTATATACCGTTATACGTTATATCGTAATACTACATAACGTTATACGTTATATCGTAATAATACATAACGTTATACGTTATATCGTTATAGTATATAACGTTTTACGTTATATCGTTATGGTATATAACGTTATGCGTTATATCGCTATCGTATATAACGTTATACGTTATATCGTTATCGTATATAACGTTATACGTTATATCGATATAGTATATAACGTTATACTTTATATCGTTATAGTACATAACGTTATACGTTATATCGTTATCGTATATAACGTTATACGTTATATCGTTATCGTATATAACGTTATACGTTATATCGCTATCGTATATAACGTTATACGTTACATCGTTATCGTATATAACGTTATACGGTATATCGTTATAGTTTATAACGTTATACGTTATATCGTTATCGTATATAACGTTATACGTTATATCGTTATCGTATATAACGTTTTACGTTATATCGTTATAGTATATAACGTTAAACGTTATATCGATATAGTATATAACGTTATACGTTATATCGTTATAGTACATAACGTTATACGTTATATCGTTATCGTATATAACGTTATACGTTATATCGATATAGTATATAACGTTATACGTTATATCGTTATCGTATATAACGTTATACGTTATATCGTTACAGTATATAACGTTATACGTTATATCGTTATAGCATATAACGTTATACGTTATATCGATATAGTATATAACGTTATACGTCATATGGATATAGCATATAACGTTATACGTTATAACGATATAGTTTATAACGTTATACGTTATATCGTTATCGTATATAACGTTATACGTTATATCGTTATCGTATATAACGTTTTACGTTATATCGTTATAGTATATAACGTTTTACGTTATATCGTTATGGTATATAACGTTATGCGTTATATCGTTATCGTATATAACGTTATACGTTATATCGTAATACTACATAACGTTATACGTTATATCGTAATACTACATAACGTTATACGTTATATCGTTATAGTATATAACGTTTTACGTTATATCGTTATGGTATATAACGTTATGCGTTATACCGTTATCGTATATAACGTTATACATTATATCGTTATCGTATATAACGTTTTACGTTATATCGTTATAGTATATAACGTTTTACGTTATATCGTTATGGTATATAACGTTATGCGTTATATCGTTATCGTATATAACGTTATACGTTATATCGTTATCGTATATAACGTTTTACGTTATATCGTTATAGTATATAACGTTTTACGTTATATCGTTATGGTATATAACGTTATGCGTTATATCGTTATCGTATATAACGTTATACGTTATATCGCTATCGTATATAACGTTATCCGTTATATCGTTATCGTATATAACGTTATACGTTATATCGTTATAGTACATAACGTTATACGTTATATCGTTATAGTATATAACGTTATACGTTATATGGATATAGCATATAACGTTATACGTTATGTCGTAATACTACATAACGTTATACGTTATATCGTAATACTACATAACGTTATACGTTATACCGGAATACTACATAACGTTATACGTTTTATCGTTATCGTATATAACGTTATACGTTATATCGTTACAGTATATAACGTTATACGTTATATCGATATAGTATATAACGTTATACTTTATATCGTTATAGTACATAACGTTATACGTTATATCGTAATACTACATAACGTTATACGTTATATCGTTATAGTATATAACGTTTTACGTTATATCGTTATGGTATATAACGTTATGCGTTATATCGCTATCGTATATAACGTTATACGTTATATCGTTATCGTATATAACGTTATACGTTACATCGTTATCGTATATAACGTTATACGTTATATCGATATAGTATATAACGTTATACTTTATATCGTTATAGTACATAACGTTATACGTTATATCGTTATCGTATATAACGTTATACGTTATATCGTTATCGTATATAACTTTATACGTTATATCGCTATCGTATATAACGTTATACGTTATTTCGCTATCGTATATAACGTTATACGTTATATCGTTATAGTACATAACGTTATACGTTATATCGTTATCGTATATAACGTTATACGTTATATCGTTATCGTATATAACTTTATACGTTATATCGCTATCGTATATAACGTTATACGTTATTTCGCTATCGTATATAACGTTATACGTTATATCGTTATCGTATATAACGTTATACGTTATAACGATATAGATTTTATCGTTATACGTTATATCGTTATCGTATATAACGTTATACGTTATATCGTTATAGTACATAACGTTATACGTTATATCGTTATCGTATATAACGTTATACATTATATCGATATAGTATATAACGTTATACGTTATAACGATATAGTTTATAACGTTATACGCTATATCGTTATCGTATATAACGTTATACGTTATATCGTTATCGTATATAACGTTTTACGTTATATCGTTATAGTATATAACGTTTTACGTTATATCGTTATGGTATATAATGTTATGCGTTATATCGTTATCGTATATAACGTTATACGTTATATCGTAATACTACATAACGTTATACGTTATATCGTTATCGTATATAACGTTATACGTTATATCGTTACAGTATATAACGTTATACGTTATATCGTTATAGCATATAACGTTATACGTTATATCGTTATCGTATATAACGTTATACGTTATATCGTTATCGTATATAACGTTATACGTTATATCGCTATCGTATATAACGTTATACGTTACATCGTTATCGTATATAACGTTATACGGTATATCGTTATAGTTTATAACGTTATACGTTATATCGTTATCGTATATAACGTTTTACGTTATATCGTTATAGTACTTAACGTTATACGTTATATCGTTATCGTATATAACGTTATACGTTATATCGCTATAGTATATAACGTTTTACGTTATATCGTTATGGTATATAACGTTATGCGTTATATCGCTATCGTATATAACGTTATACGTTATATCGTTATCGTATATAACGTTATACGTTATATCGATATAGTATATAACGTTATACTTTATATCGTTATAGTACATAACGTTATACGTTATATCGTTATCGTATATAACGTTATACGTTATATCGTTATCGTATATAACGTTATACGTTATATCGCTATCGTATATAACGTTATACATTATATCGATATAGTATATAACGTTATACGTTATAACGATATAGTTTATAACGTTATACGCTATATCGTTATCGTATATAACGTTATACGTTATATCGTTATCGTATATAACGTTTTACGTTATATCGTTATAGTATATAACGTTTTACGTTATATCGTTATGGTATATAATGTTATGCGTTATATCGTTATCGTATATAACGTTATACGTTATATCGTAATACTACATAACGTTATACGTTATATCGTAATACTACATAACGTTATACGTTATATCGTTATAGCATATAACGTTATACGTTATATGGATATAGCATATAGCGTTATACGTTATATCGTAATACTACATAACGTTATACGTTATATCGTTATCGTATATAACGTTTTACGTTATATCGTTATAGTACTTAACGTTATACGTTATATCGTTATCGTATATAACGTTATACGTTATATCGCTATCGTATATAACGTTATACGTTACATCGTTATCGTATATAACGTTATACGGTATATCGTTATAGTTTATAACGTTATACGTTATATCGTTATCGTATATAACGTTTTACGTTATATCGTTATAGTACTTAACGTTATACGTTATATCGTTATCGTATATAACGTTATACGTTATATCGCTATAGTATATAACGTTTTACGTTATATCGTTATGGTATATAACGTTATGCGTTATATCGCTATCGTATATAACGTTATACGTTATATCGTTATCGTATATAACGTTATACGTTATATCGATATAGTATATAACGTTATACTTTATATCGTTATAGTACATAACGTTATACGTTATATCGTTATCGTATATAACGTTATACGTTATATCGTTATCGTATATAACGTTATACGTTATATCGCTATCGTATATAACGTTATACATTATATCGATATAGTATATAACGTTATACGTTATAACGATATAGTTTATAACGTTATACGCTATATCGTTATCGTATATAACGTTATACGTTATATCGTTATCGTATATAACGTTTTACGTTATATCGTTATAGTATATAACGTTTTACGTTATATCGTTATGGTATATAATGTTATGCGTTATATCGTTATCGTATATAACGTTATACGTTATATCGTAATACTACATAACGTTATACGTTATATCGTAATACTACATAACGTTATACGTTATATCGTTATAGCATATAACGTTATACGTTATATGGATATAGCATATAGCGTTATACGTTATATCGTAATACTACATAACGTTATACGTTATATCGTTATCGTATATAACGTTATACGTTATATCGTTATAGTATATAACGTTATACGTTATATCGTTATCGTATATAACGTTTTACGTTATATCGTTATGGTATATAACGTTATGCGTTATATCCTAATCGTATATAACGTTATACGTTATATCGTTATCGTATATAACGTTATACGTTATATCGATATAGTATATAACGTTATACGTTATATCGATATAGTATATAACGTTATACGTTACATGGATATAGCATATAACGTTATACGTTATAACGATATAGTTTATAACGTTATACGTTATATCGTTATGGTATATAATGTTATGCGTTATATCGTTATCGTATATAACGTTATACGTTATATCGTAATACTACATAACGTTATACGTTATATCGTAATACTACATAACGTTATACGTTATATCGTTATAGTATATAACGTTTTACGTTATATCGTTATGGTATATAACGTTATGCGTTATATCCTAATCGTATATAACGTTATACGTTATATCGTAATACTACATAACGTTATACGTTATATCGTAATACTACATAACGTTATACGTTATATCGTAATACTACATAACGTTATACGTTATATAGTTATAGTATATAACGTTTTACGTTATATCGTTATGGTATATAACGTTATGCGTTATATCGATATAGTATATAACGTTATACGTTATATCGATATAGTATATAACGTTAAACGTTATATCGATATAGTATATAACGTTATACGTTATATCGTTATAGTACATAACGTTATACGTTATATCGTTATCGTATATAACGTTATACGTTATATCGCTATCGTATATAACGTTATACGTTATATCGCTATCGCATATAACGTTATACGTTATATCGATATAACGTATAACGTTATACGTTATAACGATATAGTTTATAACGTTATACGTTATAACGATATAGTTTATAACGTTATACGTTATATCGTTATCGTATATAACGTTATACGTTATATCGTTATCGTATATAACGTTTTACGTTATATCGTTATAGTATATAACGTTTTACGTTATATCGTTATGGTATATAATGTTATGCGTTATATCGTTATCGTATATAACGTTATACGTTATATCGTAATACTACATAACGTTATACGTTATATCGTAATACTACATAACGTTATACGTTATATCGTTATAGTATATAACGTTTTACGTTATATCGTTATGGTATATAACGTTATGCGTTATATCCTAATCGTATATAACGTTATACGTTATATCGTTATCGTATATAACGTTATACGTTATATCGATATAGTATATAACGTTATCCGTTATATCGTTATCGTATATAACGTTATACGTTATATCGTTATAGTACATAACGTTATACGTTATATCGTTATAGTATATAACGTTATACGTTATATGGATATAGCATATAACGTTATACGTTATGTCGTAATACTACATAACGTTATACGTTATATCGTAATACTACATAACGTTATACGTTATATCGTAATACTACATAACGTTATACGTTATATCGTTATCGTATATAACGTTATACGTTATATCGTTACAGTATATAACGTTATACGTTATATCGTTATAGCATATAACGTTATACGTTATATCGATATAGTATATAACGTTATACGTCATATGGATATAGCATATAACGTTATACGTTATAACGATATAGTTTATAACGTTATACGTTATATCGTTATCGTATATAACGTTATACGTTATATCGTTATCGTATATAACGTTTTACGTTATATCGTTATAGTATATAACGTTTTACGTTATATCGTTATGGTATATAACGTTATGCGTTATATCGTTATCGTATATAACGTTATACGTTATATCGTAATACTACATAACGTTATACGTTATATCGTAATACTACATAACGTTATACGTTATATCGTAATACTACATAACGTTATACGTTATATCGTTATAGTATATAACGTTTTACGTTATATCGTTATGGTATATAACGTTATGCGTTATATCCTAATCGTATATAACGTTATACGTTATATCGTTATCGTATATAACGTTATACGTTATATCGATATAGTATATAACGTTATACGTTATATCGATATAGTATATAACGTATAACGTTATATGGATATAGCATATAACGTTATACGTTATATCGTAATACTACATAACGTTATACGTTATATCGTTATAGTATATAACGTTTTACGTTATATCGTTATGGTATATAATGTTATGCGTTATATCGTTATCGTATATAACGTTATACGTTATATCGTAATACTACATAACGTTATACGTTATATCGTAATACTACATAACGTTATACGTTATATCGTTATAGTATATAACGTTTTACGTTATATCGTTATGGTATATAACGTTATGCGTTATATCCTAATCGTATATAACGTTATACGTTATATCGTTATCGTATATAACGTTATACGTTATATCGATATAGTATATAACGTTATACGTTATATCGATATAGTATATAACGTTAAACGTTATATCGATATAGTATATAACGTTATACGTTATATCGTTATAGTACATAACGTTATACGTTATATCGTTATCGTATATAACGTTATACGTTATATCGCTATCGTATATAACGTTATCCGTTATATCGTTATCGTATATAACGTTATACGTTATATCGTTATAGTACATAACGTTATACGTTATATCGTTATAGTATATAACGTTATACGTTATATGGATATAGCATATAACGTTATACGTTATGTCGTAATACTACATAACGTTATACGTTATATCGTAATACTACATAACGTTATACGTTATACCGTAATACTACATAACGTTATACGTTATATCGTTATCGTATATAACGTTATACGTTATATCGTTACAGTATATAACGTTATACGTTATATCGTTATAGCATATAACGTTATACGTTATATCGATATAGTATATAACGTTATACGTCATATGGATATAGCATATAACGTTATACGTTATAACGATATAGTTTATAACGTTATACGTTATATCGTTATCGTATATAACGTTATACGTTATATCGTTATCGTATATAACGTTTTACGTTATATCGTTATAGTATATAACGTTTTACGTTATATCGTTATGGTATATAACGTTATGCGTTATATCGTTATCGTATATAACGTTATACGTTATATCGTAATACTACATAACGTTATACGTTATATCGTAATACTACATAACGTTATACGTTATATCGTTATAGTATATAACGTTTTACGTTATATCGTTATGGTATATAACGTTATGCGTTATATCGCTATCGTATATAACGTTATACGTTATATCGTTATCGTATATAACGTTATACGTTATATCGATATAGTATATAACGTTATACTTTATATCGTTATAGTACATAACGTTATACGTTATATCGTTATCGTATATAACGTTATACGTTATATCGTTATCGTATATAACTTTATACGTTATATCGCTATCGTATATAACGTTATACGTTATATCGTTATCGTATATAACGTTTTACGTTATATCGTTATAGTACATAACGTTATACGTTATATCGTTATCGTATATAACGTTATACGTTATATCGCTATCGTATATAACGTTATACGTTATATCGTTATCGTATATAACGTTATACGTTATATCGCTGTCGTATATAACGTTGTACGTTATATCGTTATCGTATATAACGTTATACGGTATATCGCTATCGTATATAACGTTATACGTTATATCGTTATCGTATATAACGTTATACGTTATAACGATATAGTTTTTATCGTTATACGTTATATCGTTATCGTATATAACGTTATACGTTATATCGTTATAGTACATAACGTTATACGTTATATCGTTATCGTATATAACGTTATACATTATATCGATATAGTATATAACGTTATACGTTATAACGATATAGTTTATAACGTTATACGCTATATCGTTATCGTATATAACGTTATACGTTATATCGTTATCGTATATAACGTTTTACGTTATATCGTTATAGTATATAACGTTTTACGTTATATCGTTATGGTATATAATGTTATGCGTTATATCGTTATCGTATATAACGTTATACGTTATATCGTAATACTACATAACGTTATACGTTATATCGTAATACTACATAACGTTATACGTTATATCGTTATCGTATATAACGTTATACGTTATATCGTTACAGTATATAACGTTATACGTTATATCGTTATAGCATATAACGTTATACGTTATATCGATATAGTATATAACGTTATACGTCATATGGATATAGCATATAACGTTATACGTTATAACGATATAGTTTATAACGTTATACGTTACATCGTTATCGTATATAACGTTATACGGTATATCGTTATAGTTTATAACGTTATACGTTATATCGTTATCGTATATAACGTTTTACGTTATATCGTTATAGTACATAACGTTATACGTTATATCGTTATCGTATATAACGTTATACGTTATATCGCTATCGTATATAACGTTATACGTTATATCGTTATCGTATATAACGTTATACGTTATATCGTAATACTACATAACGTTATACGTTATATCGTAATACTACATAACGTTATACGTTATATCGTTATAGTATATAACGTTTTACGTTATATCGTTATGGTATATAACGTTATACGTCATATGGATATAGCATATAACGTTATACGTTATATCGTTATCGTATATAACGTTTTACGTTATATCGTTATAGTATATAACGTTTTACGTTATATCGTTATGGTATATAACGTTATGCGTTATATCGCTATCGTATATAACGTTATACGTTATATCGTTATCGTATATAACTTTATACGTTATATCGCTATCGTATATAACGTTATACGTTATATCGTTATCGTATATAACGTTTTACGTTATATCGTTATAGTACATAACGTTATACGTTATATCGTTATCGTATATAACGTTATACGTTATATCGCTATCGTATATAACGTTATACGTTATATCGTTATCGTATATAACGTTATACGTTATATCGCTGTCGTATATAACGTTGTACGTTATATCGTTATCGTATATAACGTTATGCGGTATATCGCTATCGTATATAACGTTATACGTTATATCGTTATCGTATATAACGTTATACGTTATAACGATATAGTTTTTATCGTTATACGTTATATCGTTATCGTATATAACGTTATACGTTATATCGTTATAGTACATAACGTTATACGTTATATCGTTATCGTATATAACGTTATACATTATATCGATATAGTATATAACGTTATACGTTATAACGATATAGTTTATAACGTTATACGCTATATCGTTATCGTATATAACGTTATACGTTATATCGTTATCGTATATAACGTTTTACGTTATATCGTTATAGTATATAACGTTTTACGTTATATCGTTATGGTATATAATGTTATGCGTTATATCGTTATCGTATATAACGTTATACGTTATATCGTAATACTACATAACGTTATACGTTATATCGTAATACTACATAACGTTATACGTTATATCGTTATCGTATATAACGTTATACGTTATATCGTTACAGTATATAACGTTATACGTTATATCGTTATAGCATATAACGTTATACGTTATATCGATATAGTATATAACGTTATACGTCATATGGATATAGCATATAACGTTATACGTTATAACGATATAGTTTATAACGTTATACGTTATATCGTTATCGTATATAACGTTATACGTTATATCGTTATCGTATATAACGTTTTACGTTATATCGTTATAGTATATAACGTTTTACGTTATATCGTTATGGTATATAACGTTATGCGTTATATCGTTATCGTATATACCGTTATACGTTATATCGTAATACTACATAACGTTATACGTTATATCGTAATAATACATAACGTTATACGTTATATCGTTATAGTATATAACGTTTTACGTTATATCGTTATGGTATATAACGTTATGCGTTATATCGCTATCGTATATAACGTTATACGTTATATCGTTATCGTATATAACGTTATACGTTATATCGATATAGTATATAACGTTATACTTTATATCGTTATAGTACATAACGTTATACGTTATATCGTTATCGTATATAACGTTATACGTTATACCGTTATCGTATATAACGTTATACGTTATATCGCTATCGTATATAACGTTATACGTTACATCGTTATCGTATATAACGTTATACGGTATATCGTTATAGTTTATAACGTTATACGTTATATCGTTATCGTATATAACGTTTTACGTTATATCGTTATAGTACATAACGTTATACGTTATATCGTTATCGTATATAACGTTATACGTTATATCGCTATCGTATATAACGTTATACGTTATATCGTTATCGTATATAACGTTATACGTTATATCGTAATACTACATAACGTTATACGTTATATCGTAATACTACATAACGTTATACGTTATATCGTTATAGTATATAACGTTTTACATTATATCGTTATGGTATATAACGTTATGCGTTATATCGCTATCGTATATAACGTTATACGTTATATCGTTATCGTATATAACGTTATACGTTATAACGATATAGTTTTTAACGTTACACGTTATATCGTTATCGTATATAACGTTATACGTTATATCGTTATAGTACATAACGTTATACGTTATATCGTTATAGTACATAACGTTATACGTTATATCGTTATCGTATATAACGTTATACATTATATCGATATAGTATATAACGTTATACGTTATATCGTTATCGTATATAACGTTATACGTTATATCGTTATAGTATATAACGTTATACGTTATATCGTTACAGTATATAACGTTATACGTTATATCGTTATAGCATATAATGTTATACGTTATATCGATATAGTATATAACGTTATACGTTATATGGATATAGCATATAACGTTATACGTTATAACGATATAGTTTATAACGTTATACGTTATATCGTTATCGTATATAACGTTATACGTTATATCGTTATCGTATATAACGTTTTACGTTATATCGTTATAGTATATAACGTTAAACGTTATATCGATATAGTATATAACGTTATACGTTATATCGTTATAGTACATAACGTTATACGTTATATCGTTATCGTATATAACGTTATACGTTATATCGATATAGTATATAACGTTATACGTTATATCGTTATCGTATATAACGTTATACGTTATATCGTTACAGTATATAACGTTATACGTTATATCGTTATAGCATATAACGTTATACGTTATATCGTAATACTACATAACGTTATACGTTATATCGTAATACTACATAACGTTATACGTTATATCGTTATAGTATATAACGTTTTACGTTATATCGTTATGGTATATAACGTTATGCGTTATACCGTTATCGTATATAACGTTATACATTATATCGTTATCGTATATAACGTTTTACGTTATATCGTTATAGTATATAACGTTTTACGTTATATCGTTATGGTATATAACGTTATGCGTTATATCGTTATCGTATATAACGTTATACGTTATATCGTTATCGTATATAACGTTTTACGTTATATCGTTATAGTATATAACGTTTTACGTTATATCGTTATGGTATATAACGTTATGCGTTATATCGTTATCGTATATAACGTTATACGTTATATCGCTATCGTATATAACGTTATCCGTTATATCGTTATCGTATATAACGTTATACGTTATATCGTTATAGTACATAACGTTATACGTTATATCGTTATAGTATATAACGTTATACGTTATATGGATATAGCATATAACGTTATACGTTATGTCGTAATACTACATAACGTTATACGTTATATCGTAATACTACATAACGTTATACGTTATACCGGAATACTACATAACGTTATACGTTTTATCGTTATCGTATATAACGTTATACGTTATATCGTTACAGTATATAACGTTATACGTTATATCGTTATAGCATATAACGTTATACGTTATATCGATATAGTATATAACGTTATACGTCATATGGATATAGCATATAACGTTATACGTTATAACGATATAGTTTATAACGTTATACGTTATATCGTTATCGTATATAACGTTATACGTTATATCGTTATCGTATATAACGTTTTACGTTATATCGTTATAGTATATAACGTTTTACGTTATATCGTTATGGTATATAACGTTATGCGTTATATCGTTATCGTATATAACGTTATACGTTATATCGTAATACTACATAACGTTATACGTTATATCGTAATACTACATAACGTTATACGTTATATCGTTATAGTATATAACGTTTTACGTTATATCGTTATGGTATATAACGTTATGCGTTATATCGCTATCGTATATAACGTTATACGTTATATCGTTATCGTATATAACGTTATACGTTACATCGTTATCGTATATAACGTTATACGTTATATCGATATAGTATATAACGTTATACTTTATATCGTTATAGTACATAACGTTATACGTTATATCGTTATCGTATATAACGTTATACGTTATATCGTTATCGTATATAACTTTATACGTTATATCGCTATCGTATATAACGTTATACGTTATTTCGCTATCGTATATAACGTTATACGTTATATCGTTATAGTACATAACGTTATACGTTATATCGTTATCGTATATAACGTTATACGTTATATCGTTATCGTATATAACTTTATACGTTATATCGCTATCGTATATAACGTTATACGTTATTTCGCTATCGTATATAACGTTATACGTTATATCGTTATCGTATATAACGTTATACGTTATAACGATATAGATTTTATCGTTATACGTTATATCGTTATCGTATATAACGTTATACGTTATATCGTTATAGTACATAACGTTATACGTTATATCGTTATCGTATATAACGTTATACATTATATCGATATAGTATATAACGTTATACGTTATAACGATATAGTTTATAACGTTATACGCTATATCGTTATCGTATATAACGTTATACGTTATATCGTTATCGTATATAACGTTTTACGTTATATCGTTATAGTATATAACGTTTTACGTTATATCGTTATGGTATATAATGTTATGCGTTATATCGTTATCGTATATAACGTTATACGTTATATCGTAATACTACATAACGTTATACGTTATATCGTTATCGTATATAACGTTATACGTTATATCGTTACAGTATATAACGTTATACGTTATATCGTTATAGCATATAACGTTATACGTTATATCGTTATCGTATATAACGTTATACGTTATATCGTTATCGTATATAACGTTATACGTTATATCGCTATCGTATATAACGTTATACGTTACATCGTTATCGTATATAACGTTATACGGTATATCGTTATAGTTTATAACGTTATACGTTATATCGTTATCGTATATAACGTTTTACGTTATATCGTTATAGTACTTAACGTTATACGTTATATCGTTATCGTATATAACGTTATACGTTATATCGCTATAGTATATAACGTTTTACGTTATATCGTTATGGTATATAACGTTATGCGTTATATCGCTATCGTATATAACGTTATACGTTATATCGTTATCGTATATAACGTTATACGTTATATCGATATAGTATATAACGTTATACTTTATATCGTTATAGTACATAACGTTATACGTTATATCGTTATCGTATATAACGTTATACGTTATATCGTTATCGTATATAACGTTATACGTTATATCGCTATTGTATATAACGTTATACATTATATCGATATAGTATATAACGTTATACGTTATAACGATATAGTTTATAACGTTATACGCTATATCGTTATCGTATATAACGTTATACGTTATATCGTTATCGTATATAACGTTTTACGTTATATCGTTATAGTATATAACGTTTTACGTTATATCGTTATGGTATATAATGTTATGCGTTATATCGTTATCGTATATAACGTTATACGTTATATCGTAATACTACATAACGTTATACGTTATATCGTAATACTACATAACGTTATACGTTATATCGTTATAGCATATAACGTTATACGTTATATGGATATAGCATATAGCGTTATACGTTATATCGTAATACTACATAACGTTATACGTTATATCGTTATCGTATATAACGTTATACGTTATATCGTTATAGTATATAACGTTATACGTTATATCGTTATCGTATATAACGTTTTACGTTATATCGTTATGGTATATAACGTTATGCGTTATATCCTAATCGTATATAACGTTATACGTTATATCGTTATCGTATATAACGTTATACGTTATATCGATATAGTATATAACGTTATACGTTATATCGATATAGTATATAACGTTATACGTTACATGGATATAGCATATAACGTTATACGTTATAACGATATAGTTTATAACGTTATACGTTATATCGTTATGGTATATAATGTTATGCGTTATATCGTTATCGTATATAACGTTATACGTTATATCGTAATACTACATAACGTTATACGTTATATCGTAATACTACATAACGTTATACGTTATATCGTTATAGTATATAACGTTTTACGTTATATCGTTATGGTATATAACGTTATGCGTTGTATCCTAATCGTATATAACGTTATACGTTATATCGTAATACTACATAACGTTATACGTTATATCGTAATACTACATAACGTTATACGTTATATAGTTATAGTATATAACGTTTTACGTTATATCGTTATGGTATATAACGTTATGCGTTATATCGATATAGTATATAACGTTATACGTTATATCGATATAGTATATAACGTTAAACGTTATATCGATATAGTATATAACGTTATACGTTATATCGTTATAGTACATAACGTTATACGTTATATCGTTATCGTATATAACGTTATACGTTATATCGCTATCGTATATAACGTTATACGTTATATCGCTATCGCATATAACGTTATACGTTATATCGATATAGCATATAACGTTATACGTTATAACGATATAGTTTATAACGTTATACGTTATAACGATATAGTTTATAACGTTATACGTTATATCGTTATCGTATATAACGTTATACGTTATATCGTTATCGTATATAACGTTTTACGTTATATCGTTATAGTATATAACGTTTTACGTTATATCGTTATGGTATATAATGTTATGCGTTATATCGTTATCGTATATAACGTTATACGTTATATCGTAATACTACATAACGTTATACGTTATATCGTAATACTACATAACGTTATACGTTATATCGTTATAGTATATAACGTTTTACGTTATATCGTTATGGTATATAACGTTATGCGTTATATCCTAATCGTATATAACGTTATACGTTATATCGTTATCGTATATAACGTTATACGTTATATCGATATAGTATATAACGTTATCCGTTATATCGTTATCGTATATAACGTTATACGTTATATCGTTATAGTACATAACGTTATACGTTATATCGTTATAGTATATAACGTTATACGTTATATGGATATAGCATATAACGTTATACGTTATGTCGTAATACTACATAACGTTATACGTTATATCGTAATACTACATAACGTTATACGTTATATCGTAATACTACATAACGTTATACGTTATATCGTTATCGTATATAACGTTATACGTTATATCGTTACAGTATATAACGTTATACGTTATATCGTTATAGCATATAACGTTATACGTTATATCGATATAGTATATAACGTTATACGTCATATGGATATAGCATATAACGTTATACGTTATAACGATATAGTTTATAACGTTATACGTTATATCGTTATCGTATATAACGTTATACGTTATATCGTTATCGTATATAACGTTTTACGTTATATCGTTATAGTATATAACGTTTTACGTTATATCGTTATGGTATATAACGTTATGCGTTATATCGTTATCGTATATAACGTTATACGTTATATCGTAATACTACATAACGTTATACGTTATATCGTAATACTACATAACGTTATACGTTATATCGTAATACTACATAACGTTATACGTTATATCGTAATACTACATAACGTTATACGTTATATCGTTATAGTATATAACGTTTTACGTTATATCGTTATGGTATATAACGTTATGCGTTATATCCTAATCGTATATAACGTTATACGTTATATCGTTATCGTATATAACGTTATACGTTATATCGATATAGTATATAACGTTATACGTTATATCGATATAGTATATAACGTTAAACGTTATATGGATATAGCATATAACGTTATACGTTATATCGTAATACTACATAACGTTATACGTTATATCGTTATAGTATATAACGTTTTACGTTATATCGTTATGGTATATAATGTTATGCGTTATATCGTTATCGTATATAACGTTATACGTTATATCGTAATACTACATAACGTTATACGTTATATCGTAATACTACATAACGTTATACGTTATATCGTTATAGTATATAACGTTTTACGTTATATCGTTATGGTATATAACGTTATGCGTTATATCCTAATCGTATATAACGTTATACGTTATATCGTTATCGTATATAACGTTATACGTTATATCGATATAGTATATAACGTTATACGTTATATCGATATAGTATATAACGTTAAACGTTATATCGATATAGTATATAACGTTATACGTTATATCGTTATAGTACATAACGTTATACGTTATATCGTTATCGTATATAACGTTATACGTTATATCGCTATCGTATATAACGTTATCCGTTATATCGTTATCGTATATAACGTTATACGTTATATCGTTATAGTACATAACGTTATACGTTATATCGTTATAGTATATAACGTTATACGTTATATGGATATAGCATATAACGTTATACGTTATGTCGTAATACTACATAACGTTATACGTTATATCGTAATACTACATAACGTTATACGTTATACCGTAATACTACATAACGTTATACGTTATATCGTTATCGTATATAACGTTATACGTTATATCGTTACAGTATATAACGTTATACGTTATATCGTTATAGCATATAACGTTATACGTTATATCGATATAGTATATAACGTTATACGTCATATGGATATAGCATATAACGTTATACGTTATAACGATATAGTTTATAACGTTATACGTTATATCGTTATCGTATATAACGTTATACGTTATATCGTTATCGTATATAACGTTTTACGTTATATCGTTATAGTATATAACGTTTTACGTTATATCGTTATGGTATATAACGTTATGCGTTATATCGTTATCGTATATAACGTTATACGTTATATCGTAATACTACATAACGTTATACGTTATATCGTAATACTACATAACGTTATACGTTATATCGTTATAGTATATAACGTTTTACGTTATATCGTTATGGTATATAACGTTATGCGTTATATCGCTATCGTATATAACGTTATACGTTATATCGTTATCGTATATAACGTTATACGTTATATCGATATAGTATATAACGTTATACTTTATATCGTTATAGTACATAACGTTATACGTTATATCGTTATCGTATATAACGTTATACGTTATATCGTTATCGTATATAACTTTATACGTTATATCGCTATCGTATATAACGTTATACGTTATATCGTTATCGTATATAACGTTTTACGTTATATCGTTATAGTACATAACGTTATACGTTATATCGTTATCGTATATAACGTTATACGTTATATCGCTATCGTATATAACGTTATACGTTATATCGTTATCGTATATAACGTTATACGTTATATCGCTGTCGTATATAACGTTGTACGTTATATCGTTATCGTATATAACGTTATACGGTATATCGCTATCGTATATAACGTTATACGTTATATCGTTATCGTATATAACGTTATACGTTATAACGATATAGTTTTTATCGTTATACGTTATATCGTTATCGTATATAACGTTATACGTTATATCGTTATAGTACATAACGTTATACGTTATATCGTTATCGTATATAACGTTATACATTATATCGATATAGTATATAACGTTATACGTTATAACGATATAGTTTATAACGTTATACGCTATATCGTTATCGTATATAACGTTATACGTTATATCGTTATCGTATATAACGTTTTACGTTATATCGTTATAGTATATAACGTTTTACGTTATATCGTTATGGTATATAATGTTATGCGTTATATCGTTATCGTATATAACGTTATACGTTATATCGTAATACTACATAACGTTATACGTTATATCGTAATACTACATAACGTTATACGTTATATCGTTATCGTATATAACGTTATACGTTATATCGTTACAGTATATAACGTTATACGTTATATCGTTATAGCATATAACGTTATACGTTATATCGATATAGTATATAACGTTATACGTCATATGGATATAGCATATAACGTTATACGTTATAACGATATAGTTTATAACGTTATACGTTATATCGTTATCGTATATAACGTTATGCGTTATATCGTTATCGTATATAACGTTTTACGTTATATCGTTATAGTATATAACGTTTTACGTTATATCGTTATGGTATATAACGTTATGCGTTATATCGTTATCGTATATAACGTTATACGTTATATCGTAATACTACATAACGTTATACGTTATATCGTAATAATACATAACGTTATACGTTATATCGTTATAGTATATAACGTTTTACGTTATATCGTTATGGTATATAACGTTATGCGTTATATCGCTATCGTATATAACGTTATACGTTATATCGTTATCGTATATAACGTTATACGTTATATCGATATAGTATATAACGTTATACTTTATATCGTTATAGTACATAACGTTATACGTTATATCGTTATCGTATATAACGTTATACGTTATATCGTTATCGTATATAACGTTATACGTTATATCGCTATCGTATATAACGTTATACGTTACATCGTTATCGTATATAACGTTATACGGTATATCGTTATAGTTTATAACGTTATACGTTATATCGTTATCGTATATAACGTTTTACGTTATATCGTTATAGTACATAACGTTATACGTTATATCGTTATCGTATATAACGTTATACGTTATATCGCTATCGTATATAACGTTATACGTTATATCGTTATCGTATATAACGTTATACGTTATATCGTAATACTACATAACGTTATACGTTATATCGTAATACTACATAACGTTATACGTTATATCGTTATAGTATATAACGTTTTACATTATATCGTTATGGTATATAACGTTATGCGTTATATCGCTATCGTATATAACGTTATACGTTATATCGTTATCGTATATAACGTTATACGTTATAACGATATAGTTTTTAACGTTACACGTTATATCGTTATCGTATATAACGTTATACGTTATATCGTTATAGTACATAACGTTATACGTTATATCGTTATCGTATATAACGTTATACATTATATCGATATAGTATATAACGTTATACGTTATATCGTTATCGTATACAACGTTTTACGTTATATCGTTATAGTATATAACGTTATACGTTATATCGTTACAGTATATAACGTTATACGTTATATCGTTATAGCATATAATGTTATACGTTATATCGATATAGTATATAACGTTATACGTTATATGGATATAGCATATAACGTTATACGTTATAACGATATAGTTTATAACGTTATACGTTATATCGTTATCGTATATAACGTTATACGTTATATCGTTATCGTATATAACGTTTTACGTTATATCGTTATAGTATATAACGTTAAACGTTATATCGATATAGTATATAACGTTATACGTTATATCGTTATAGTACATAACGTTATACGTTATATCGTTATAGTATATAACGTTATACGTTATATCGATATAGTATATAACGTTATACGTTATATCGTTATCGTATATAACGTTATACGTTATATCGTTACAGTATATAACGTTATACGTTATATCGTTATAGGATATAACGTTATACGTTATATCGATATAGTATATAACGTTATACGTCATATCGATATAGCATATAACGTTATACGTTATAACGATATAGTTTATAACGTTATACGTTATATCGTTATCGTATATAACGTTATACGTTATATCGTTATCGTATATAACGTTTTACGTTATATCGTTATAGTATATAACGTTTTACGTTATATCGTTATGGTATATAACGTTATGCGTTATATCGTTATCGTATATAACGTTATACGTTATATCGTAATACTACATAACGTTATACGTTATATCGTAATACTACATAACGTTATACGTTATATCGTTATAGTATATAACGTTTTACGTTATATCGTTATGGTATATAACGTTATGCGTTATACCGTTATCGTATATAACGTTATACATTATATCGTTATCGTATATAACGTTTTACGTTATATCGTTATAGTATATAACGTTTTACGTTATATCGTTATGGTATATAACGTTATGCGTTATATCGTTATCGTATATAACGTTATACGTTATATCGTTATCGTATATAACGTTTTACGATATATCGTTATAGTATATAACGTTTTACGTTATATCGTTATGGTATATAACGTTATGCGTTATATCGTTATCGTATATAACGTTATACGTTATATCGCTATCGTATATAACGTTATCCGTTATATCGTTATCGTATATAACGTTATACGTTATATCGTTATAGTACATAACGTTATACGTTATATCGTTATAGTATATAACGTTATACGTTATATGGATATAGCATATAACGTTATACGTTATGTCGTAATACTACATAACGTTATACGTTATATCGTAATACTACATAACGTTATACGTTATACCGGAATACTACATAACGTTATACGTTTTATCGTTATCGTATATAACGTTATACGTTATATCGTTACAGTATATAACATTATACGTTATATCGTTATAGCATATAACGTTATACGTTATATCGATATAGTATATAACGTTATACGTCATATGGATATAGCATATAACGTTATACGTTATAACGATATAGTTTATAACGTTATACGCTATATCGTTATCGTATATAACGTTATACGTTATATCGTTATCGTATATAACGTTTTACGTTATATCGTTATAGTATATAACGTTTTACGTTATATCGTTATGGTATATAATGTTATGCGTTATATCGTTATCGTATATAACGTTATACGTTATATCGTAATACTACATAACGTTATACGTTATATCGTAATACTACATAACGTTATACGTTATATCGTAATACTACATAACGTTATACGTTATATCGTTATCGTATATAACGTTATACGTTATATCGTTACAGTATATAACGTTATACGTTATATCGTTATAGCATATAACGTTATACGTTATATCGATATAGTATATAACGTTATACGTCATATGGATATAGCATATAACGTTATACGTTATAACGATATAGTTTATAACGTTATACGTTATATCGTTATCGTATATAACGTTATACGTTATATCGTTATCGTATATAACGTTTTACGTTATATCGCTATCGTATATAACGTTATACGTTATATCGTTATCGTATATAACGTTATACGTTATAACGATATAGTTTTTAACGTTACACGTTATATCGTTATCGTATATAACGTTATACGTTATATCGTTATAGTACATAACGTTATACGTTATATCGTTATCGTATATAACGTTATACATTATATCGATATAGTATATAACGTTATACGTTATATCGTTATCGTATATAACGTTATACGTTATATCGTTATAGTATATAACGTTATACGTTATATCGTTACAGTATATAACGTTATACGTTATATCGTTATAGCATATAATGTTATACGTTATATCGTTATCGTATATAACGTTATACGTTATATCGCTATCGTATATAACGTTATACGTTATATCGTTATCGTATATAACGTTATACGTTATATCGTAATACTACATAACGTTATACGTTATATCGTAATACTACATAACGTTATACGTTATATCGTTATAGTACATAACGTTATACGTTATATCGTTATCGTATATAACGTTATACGTTATATCGCTATCGTATATAACGTTATACGTTATATCGTTATCGTATATAACGTTATACGTTATATCGTAATACTACATAACGTTATACGTTATATCGTAATACTACATAACGTTATACGTTATATCGTTATAGTATATAACGTTTTACATTATATCGTTATGGTATATAACGTTATGCGTTATATCGCTATCGTATATAACGTTATACGTTATATCGTTATCGTATATAACGTTATACGTTATAACGATATAGTTTTTAACGTTACACGTTATATCGTTATCGTATATAACGTTATACGTTATATCGTTATAGTACATAACGTTATACGTTATATCGTTATCGTATATAACGTTATACATTATATCGATATAGTATATAACGTTATACGTTATATCGTTATCGTATATAACGTTATACGTTATATCGTTATAGTATATAACGTTATACGTTATATCGTTACAGTATATAACGTTATACGTTATATCGTTATAGCATATAATGTTATACGTTATATCGATATAGTATATAACGTTATACGTTATATGGATATAGCATATAACGTTATACGTTATAACGATATAGTTTATAACGTTATACGTTATATCGTTATCGTATATAACGTTATACGTTATATCGTTATCGTATATAACGTTTTACGTTATATCGTTATAGTATATAACGTTAAACGTTATATCGATATAGTATATAACGTTATACGTTATATCGTTATAGTACATAACGTTATACGTTATATCGTTATCGTATATAACGTTATACGTTATATCGATATAGTATATAACGTTATACGTTATATCGTTATCGTATATAACGTTATACGTTATATCGTTACAGTATATAACGTTATACGTTATATCGTTATAGCATATAACGTTATACGTTATATCGATATAGTATATAACGTTATACGTCATATGGATATAGCATATAACGTTATACGTTATAACGATATAGTTTATAACGTTATACGTTATATCGTTATCGTATATAACGTTATACGTTATATCGTTATCGTATATAACGTTTTACGTTATATCGTTATAGTATATAACGTTTTACGTTATATCGTTATGGTATATAACGTTATGCGTTATATCGTTATCGTATATAACGTTATACGTTATATCGTAATACTACATAACGTTATACGTTATATCGTAATACTACATAACGTTATACGTTATATCGTTATAGTATATAACGTTTTACGTTATATCGTTATGGTATATAACGTTATGCGTTATACCGTTATCGTATATAACGTTATACATTATATCGTTATCGTATATAACGTTTTACGTTATATCGTTATAGTATATAACGTTTTACGTTATATCGTTATGGTATATAACGTTATGCGTTATATCGTTATCGTATATAACGTTATACGTTATATCGTTATCGTATATAACGTTTTACGATATATCGTTATAGTATATAACGTTTTACGTTATATCGTTATGGTATATAACGTTATGCGTTATATCGTTATCGTATATAACGTTATACGTTATATCGCTATCGTATATAACGTTATCCGTTATATCGTTATCGTATATAACGTTATACGTTATATCGTTATAGTACATAACGTTATACGTTATATCGTTATAGTATATAACGTTATACGTTATATGGATATAGCATATAACGTTATACGTTATGTCGTAATACTACATAACGTTATACGTTATATCGTAATACTACATAACGTTATACGTTATACCGGAATACTACATAACGTTATACGTTTTATCGTTATCGTATATAACGTTATACGTTATATCGTTACAGTATATAACGTTATACGTTATATCGTTATAGCATATAACGTTATACGTTATATCGATATAGTATATAACGTTATACGTCATATGGATATAGCATATAACGTTATACGTTATAACGATATAGTTTATAACGTTATACGTTATATCGTTATCGTATATAACGTTATACGTTATATCGTTATCGTATATAACGTTTTACGTTATATCGTTATAGTATATAACGTTTTACGTTATATCGTTATGGTATATAACGTTATGCGTTATATCGTTATCGTATATAACGTTATACGTTATATCGTAATACTACATAACGTTATACGTTATATCGTAATACTACATAACGTTATACGTTATATCGTTATCGTATATAACGTTATACGGTATATCGCTATCGTATATAACGTTATACGTTATATCGTTATCGTATATAACGTTATACGTTATAACGATATAGTTTTTATCGTTATACGTTATATCGTTATCGTATATAACGTTATACGTTATATCGTTATAGTACATAACGTTATACGTTATATCGTTATCGTATATAACGTTATACATTATATCGATATAGTATATAACGTTATACGTTATAACGATATAGTTTATAACGTTATAAACTATATCGTTATCGTATATAACGTTATACGTTATATCGTTATCGTATATAACGTTTTACGTTATATCGTTATAGTATATAACGTTTTACGTTATATCGTTATGGTATATAATGTTATGCGTTATATCGTTATCGTATATAACGTTATACGTTATATCGTAATACTACATAACGTTATACGTTATATCGTAATACTACATAACGTTATACGTTATATCGTAATACTACATAACGTTATACGTTATATCGTTATCGTATATAACGTTATACGTTATATCGTTACAGTATATAACGTTATACGTTATATCGTTATAGCATATAACGTTATACGTTATATCGATATAGTATATAACGTTATACGTCATATGGATATAGCATATAACGTTATACGTTATAACGATATAGTTTATAACGTTATACGTTATATCGTTATCGTATATAACGTTATACGTTATATCGTTATCGTATATAACGTTTTACGTTATATCGTTATAGTATATAACGTTTTACGTTATATCGTTATGGTATATAACGTTATGCGTTATATCGCTATCGTATATAACGTTATACGTTATATCGTTATCGTATATAACGTTATACGTTATATCGATATAGTATATAACGTTATACTTTATATCGTTATAGTACATAACGTTATACGTTATAACGTTATCGTATATAACGTTTTACGTTATATCGTTATGGTATATAACGTTATGCGTTATATCGCTATCGTATATAACGTTATACGTTATATCGTTATCGTATATAACGTTTTACGTTATATCGTTATAGTATATAACGTTTTACGTTATATCGTTATGGTATATAATGTTATGCGTTATATCGTTATCGTATATAACGTTATACGTTATATCGTAATACTACATAACGTTATACGTTATATCGTAATACTACATAACGTTATACGTTATATCGTTATCGTATATAACGTTATACTTTATATCGTTATAGTACATAACGTTATACGTTATATCGTTATCGTATATAACGTTATACGTTATATCGTTATCGTATATAACGTTATACGTTATATCGCTATCGTATATAACGTTATACGTTACATCGCTATAGTATATAACGTTTTACGTTTTATCGTTATGGTATATAACGTTATGCGTTATATCGCTATCGTATATAACGTTATACGTTATATCGTTATCGTATATAACGTTATACGTTATATCGATATAGTATATAACGTTATACTTTATATCGTTATAGTACATAACGTTATACGTTATATCGTTATCGTATATAACGTTATACGTTATATCGTTATCGTATATAACGTTATACGTTATATCGCTATCGTATATAACGTTATACATTATATCGATATAGTATATAACGTTATACGTTATAACGATATAGTTTATAACGTTATACGCTATATCGTTATCGTATATAACGTTATACGTTATATCGTTATCGTATATAACGTTTTACGTTATATCGTTATAGTATATAACGTTTTACGTTATATCGTTATGGTATATAATGTTATGCGTTATATCGTTATCGTATATAACGTTATACGTTATATCGTAATACTACATAACGTTATACGTTATATCGTTATCGTATATAACGTTATACGTTATATCGTTACAGTATATAACGTTATACGTTATATCGTTATAGCATATAACGTTATACGTTATATCGATATAGTATATAACGTTATACGTCATATGGATATAGCATATAACGTTATACGTTATAACGATATAGTTTATAACGTTATACGTTATATCGTTATCGTATATAACGTTATACGTTATATCGTTATCGTATATAACGTTTTACGTTATATCGTTATAGTATATAACGTTTTACGTTATATCGTTATGGTATATAACGTTATGCGTTATATCGCTATCGTATATAACGTTATACGTTATATCGTTATCGTATATAACATTATACGTTATATCGTAATACTACATAACGTTATACGTTATATCGTAATACTACATAACGTTATACGTTATATCGTTATAGTATATAACGTTTTACGTTATATCGTTATGGTATATAACGTTATGCGTTATATCGCTATCGTATATAACGTTATACGTTATATCGTTATCGTATATAACGTTATACGTTATAACGATATAGTTTTTAACGTTACACGTTATATCGTTATCGTATATAACGTTATACGTTATATCGTTATAGTACATAACGTTATACGTTATATCGTTATCGTATATAACGTTATACATTATATCGATATAGTATATAACGTTATACGTTATATCGTTATCGTATATAACGTTATACGTTATATCGTTATAGTATATAACGTTATACGTTATATCGTTACAGTATATAACGTTATACGTTATATCGTTATAGCATATAATGTTATACGTTATATCGATATAGTATATAACGTTATACGTTATATGGATATAGCATATAACGTTATACGTTATAACGATATAGTTTATAACGTTATACGTTATATCGTTATGGTATATAACGTTATGCGTTATATCGCTATCGTATATAACGTTATACGTTATATCGTTATCGTATATAACGTTATACGTTATATCGATATAGTATATAACGTTATACTTTATATCGTTATAGTACATAACGTTATACGTTATATCGTTATCGTATATAACGTTATACGTTATATCGTTATCGTATATAACGTTATACGTTATATCGCTATCGTATATAACGTTATACGTTACATCGTTATCGTATATAACGTTATACGGTATATCGTTATAGTTTATAACGTTATACGTTATATCGTTATCGTATATAACGTTTTACGTTATATCGTTATAGTACTTAACGTTATACGTTATATCGTTATCGTATATAACGTTATACGTTATATCGCTATCGTATATAACGTTATACGTTATATCGTTATGGTATATAACGTTATGCGTTATATCGTTATCGTATATAACGTTATACGTTATATCGTTATCGTATATAACGTTTTACGTTATATCGTTATAGTATATAACGTTTTACGTTATATCGTTATGGTATATAACGTTATGCGTTATATCGTTATCGTATATAACGTTATACGTTATATCGCTATCGTATATAACGTTATCCGTTATATCGTTATCGTATATAACGTTATACGTTACATCGTTATAGTACATAACGTTATACGTTATATCGTTATAGTATATAACGTTATACGTTATATGGATATAGCATATAACGTTATACGTTATGTCGTAATACTACATAACGTTATACGTTATATCGTAATACTACATAACGTTATACGTTATACCGTAATACTACATAACGTTATACGTTATACCGTAATACTACATAACGTTATACGTTTTATCGTTACAGTATATAACGTTATACGTTATATCGTTATAGCATATAACGTTATACGTTATATCGATATAGTATATAACGTTATACGTCATATGGATATAGCATATAACGTTATACGTTATAACGATATAGTTTATAACGTTATATGTTATATCGTTATCGTATATAACGTTATACGTTATATCGTTATCGTATATAACGTTTTACGTTATATCGTTATAGTATATAACGTTTTACGTTATATCGTTATGGTATATAACGTTATGCGTTATATCGTTATCGTATATAACGTTATACGTTATATCGTAATACTACATAACGTTATACGTTATATCGTAATACTACATAACGTTATACGTTATATCGTTATAGTATATAACGTTTTACGTTATATCGTTATGGTATATAACGTTATGCGTTATATCGCTATCGTATATAACGTTATACGTTATATCGTTATCGTATATAACGTTATACGTTATATCGTTATCGTATATAACGTTATACGTTATATCGATATAGTATATAACGTTATACTTTATATCGTTATAGTACATAACGTTATACGTTATATCGTTATCGTATATAACGTTATACTTTATATCGTTATCGTATATAACTTTATACGTTATATCGCTATCGTATATAACGTTATACGTTATATCGCTATCGTATATAACGTTATACGTTATATCGTTATCGTATATAACGTTATACGTTATATCGCTATCGTATATAACGTTGTACGTTATATCGTTATCGTATATAACGTTATACGGTATATCGCTATCGTATATAACGTTATACGTTATATCGTTATCGTATATAACGTTATACGTTATAACGATATAGTTTTTATCGTTATACGTTATATCATTATCGTATATAACGTTATACGTTATATCGTTATAGTACATAACGTTATACGTTATATCGTTATCGTATATAACGTTATACATTATATCGATATAGTATATAACGTTATACGTTATAACGATATAGTTTATAACGTTATACGCTATATCGTTATCGTATATAACGTTATACGTTATATCGTTATCGTATATAACGTTTTACGTTATATCGTTACAGTATATAACGTTTTACGTTATATCGTTATGGTTTATAATGTTATGCGTTATATCGTTATCGTATATAACGTTATACGTTATATCGTAATACTACATAACGTTATACGTTATATCGTAATACTACATAACGTTATACGTTATATCGTTATCGTATATAACGTTATACGTTATATCGTTACAGTATATAACGTTATACGTTATATCGTTATAGCATATAACGTTATACGTTATATCGATATAGTATATAACGTTATACGTCATATGGATATAGCATATAACGTTATACGTTATAACGATATAGTTTATAACGTTATACGTTATATCGTTATCGTATATAACGTTATACGTTATATCGTTATCGTATATAACGTTTTACGTTATATCGTTATAGTATATAACGTTTTACGTTATATCGTTATGGTATATAACGTTATGCGTTATATCGCTATCGTATATAACGTTATACGTTATATCGTTATCGTATATAACGTTATACGTTATATCGATATAGTATATAACGTTATACTTTATATCGTTATAGTACATAACGTTATACGTTATATCGTTATCGTATATAACGTTTTACGTTATATCGTTATGGTATATAACGTTATACGTTATATCGTTACAGTATATAACGTTATACGTTATATCGTTATAGCATATAACGTTATACGTTATATCGATATAGTATATAACGTTATACGTTATATGGATATAGCATATAACGTTATACGTTATAACGATATAGTTTATAACGTTATACGTTATATCGTTATCGTATATAACGTTATACGTTATATCGTTATCGTATGTAACGTTTTACGTTATATCGTTATAGTATATAACGTTAAACGTTATATCGATATAGTATATAACGTTATACGTTATATCGTTATCGTATATAACGTTATACGTTATATCGTTATAGTACATAACGTTATACGTTATATCGTTATCGTATATAACGTTATACATTATATCGATATAGTATATAACGTTATACGTTATATCGTTATCGTATATAACGTTATACGTTATATCGTTATAGTATATAACGTTATACGTTATATCGTTACAGTATATAACGTTATACGTTATATCGTTATAGCATATAATGTTATGCGTTATATCGATATAGTATATAACGTTATACGTTATATGGATATAGCATATAACGTTATACGTTATAACGATATAGTTTATAACGTTATACGTTATATCGTTATCGTATATAACTTTATACGTTATATCGCTATCGTATATAACGTTATACGTTATATCGCTATCGTATATAACGTTATACGTTATATCGTTATCGTATATAACGTTATACGTTATATCGCTATCGTATATAACGTTGTACGTTATATCGTTATCGTATATAACGTTATACGGTATATCGCTATCGTATATAACGTTATACGTTATATCGTTATCGTATATAACGTTATACGTTATAACGATATAGTTTTTATCGTTATACGTTATATCGTTATCGTATATAACGTTATACGTTATATCGTTATAGTACATAACGTTATACGTTATATCGTTATCGTATATAACGTTATACATTATATCGATATAGTATATAACGTTATACGTTATAACGATATAGTTTATAACGTTATACGCTATATCGTTATCGTATATAACGTTATACGTTATATCGTTATCGTATATAACGTTTTACGTTATATCGTTATAGTATATAACGTTTTACGTTATATCGTTATAGTATATAACGTTTTACGTTATATCGTTATGGTATATAACGTTATGCGTTATATCGTTATCGTATATAACGTTATACGTTACATCGTTATCGTATATAACGTTATACGGTATATCGTTATAGTTTATAACGTTATACGTTATATCGTTATCGTATATAACGTTTTACGTTATATCGTTATAGTACATAACGTTATACGTTATATCGTTATCGTATATAACGTTATACGTTATATCGCTATCGTATATAACGTTATACGTTATATCGTTATCGTATATAACGTTATACGTTATATCGTAATACTACATAACGTTATACGTTATATCGTAATACTACATAACGTTATACGTTATACCGTAATACTACATAACGTTATACGTTATACCGTAATACTACATAACGTTATACGTTATATCGTAATACTACATAACGTTATACGTTATATCGTAATACTACATAACGTTATACGTTATATCGTTATAGTATATAACGTTTTACGTTATATCGTTATGGTATATAACGTTATGCGTTATATCGCTATCGTATATAACGTTATACGTTATATCGTTATCGTATATAACGTTATACGTTATATCGTTATCGTATATAACGTTATACGTTATATCGATATAGTATATAACGTTATACTTTATATCGTTATAGTACATAACGTTATACGTTATATCGTTATCGTATATAACGTTATACGTTATATCGTTATCGTATATAACTTTATACGTTATATCGTTATAGTACATAACGTTATACGTTATATCGTTATCGTATATAACGTTTTACGTTATATCGATATAGTATATAACGTTATACGTTATATCGTTATCGTATATAACGTTATACGTTATATCGTTATAGTACATAACGTTATACGTTATATCGTTACAGTATATAACGTTATACGTTATATCGTTATAGTATATAATGTTATACGTTATATCGATATAGTATATAACGTTATACGTTATATGGATATAGCATATAACGTTATACGTTATAACGATATAGTTTATAACGTTATACGTTATATCGTTATCGTATATAACGTTATACGTTATATCGTTACAGTACATAACGTTATACGTTATATCGTTATCGTATATAACGTTTTACGTTATATCGATATAGTATATAACGTTATACGTTATATCGTTATAGTATATAACGTTTTACGTTATATCGTTATGGTATATAGTGTTATGCGTTATATCGTTATCGTATATAACGTTATACGTTATATCGTAATACTACATAACGTTATACGTTATATCGTAATACTACATAACGTTATACGTTATATCGTTATCGTATATAACGTTATACGTTATATCGTTACAGTATATAACGTTATACGTTATATCGTTATAGCATATAACGTTATACGTTATATCGATATAGTATATAACGTTATACGTCATATGGATATAGCATATAACGTTATACGTTATAACGATATAGTTTATAACGTTATACGTTATATCGTTATCGTATATAACGTTATACGTTATATCGTTATCGTATATAACGTTATACGTTATATCGTTATAGTATATAACGTTAAACGTTATATCGATATAGTATATAACGTTATACGTTATATCGTTATCGTATATAACGTTATACGTTATATCGTTATAGTACATAACGTTATACGTTATATCGTTATCGTATATAACGTTATACGTTATATCGTTATAGTATATAACGTTATACGTTATATCGTTACAGTATATAACGTTATACGTTATATCGTTATAGTATATAACGTTATACGTTATATCGATATAGTATATAACGTTATACGTTATATGGATATAGCATATAACGTTATACGTTATAACGATATAGTTTATAACGTTATACGTTATATCGTTATCGTATATAACTTTATACGTTATATCGTTATAGTATATAACGTTTTACGTTATATCGTTATGGTATATAACGTTATGCGTTATATCGCTATCGTATATAACGTTATACGTTATATCGTTATCGTATATAACGTTATACGTTATAACGATATAGTTTTTAACGTTACACGTTATATCGTTATCGTATATAACGTTATACGTTATATCGTTATAGTACATAACGTTAGACGTTATATCGTTATCGTATATAACGTTATACATTATATCGATATAGTATATAACGTTATACGTTATATCGTTATCGTATATAACGTTATACGTTATATCGTTATAGTATATAACGTTATACGTTATATCGTTACAGTATATAACGTTATACGTTATATCGTTATAGCATATAATGTTATACGTTATATCGATATAGTATATAACGTTATACGTTATATGGATATAGCATATAACGTTATACGTTATAACGATATAGTTTATAACGTTATACGTTATATCGTTATCGTATATAACGTTATACGTTATATCGTTATCGTATATAACGTTTTACGTTATATCGTTATAGTATATAACGTAAAACGTTATATCGATATAGTATATAACGTTATACGTTATATCGTTATCGTATATAACGTTATACGTTATATCGTTATAGTACATAACGTTATACGTTATATCGTTACAGTATATAACGTTATACGTTATATCGTTATAGCATATAATGTTATACGTTATATCGATATAGTATATAACGTTATACGTTATATGGATATAGCATATAACGTTATACGTTATAACGATATAGTTTATAACGTTATACGTTATATCGTTATCGTATATAACTTTATACGTTATATCGCTATCGTATATAACGTTATACGTTATATCGCTATCGTATATAACGTTATACGTTATATCGTTATCGTATATAACGTTATACGTTATATCGCTATCGTATATAACGTTGTACGTTATATCGTTATCGTATATAACGTTATACGGTATATCGCTATCGTATATAACGTTATACGTTATATCGTTATCGTATATAACGTTATACGTTATAACGATATAGTTTTTATCGTTATACGTTATATCGTTATCGTATATAACGTTATACGTTATATCGTTATAGTACATAACGTTATACGTTATATCGATATAGTATATAACGTTATACGTCATATGGATATAGCATATAACGTTATACGTTATAACGATATAGTTTATAACGTTATACGTTATATCGTTATCGTATATAACGTTATACGTTATATCGTTATCGTATATAACGTTTTACGTTATATCGTTATAGTATATAACGTTTTACGTTATATCGTTATGGTATATAACGTTATGCGTTATATCGTTATCGTATATAACGTTATACGTTATATCGTAATAGTACATAACGTTATACGTTATATCGTAATACTACATAACGTTATACGTTATATCGTTATAGTATATAACGTTTTACGTTATATCGTTATGGTATATAACGTTATGCGTTATATCGCTATCGTATATAACGTTATACGTTATATCGTTATCGTATATAACGTTATACGTTATATCGATATAGTATATAACGTTATACTTTATATCGTTATAGTACATAACGTTATACGTTATATAGTTATCGTATATAACGTTATACGTTATATCGTTATCGTATATAACGTTATACGTTATATCGCTATCGTATATAACGTTATACGTTACATCGTTATCGTATATAACGTTATACGGTATATCGTTATAGTTTATAACGTTATACGTTATATCGTTATCGTATATAACGTTTTACGTTATATCGTTATAGTACATAACGTTATACGTTATATCGTTATCGTATATAACGTTATACGTTATATCGCTATCGTATATAACGTTATACGTTATATCGTTATCGTATATAACGTTATACGTTATATCGTAATACTACATAACGTTATACGTTATATCGTAATACTACATAACGTTATACGTTATATCGTTATAGTATATAACGTTTTACGTTATATCGTTATGGTATGTAACGTTATGCGTTATATCGCTATCGTATATAACGTTATACGTTATATCGTTATCGTATATAACGTTATACGTTATAACGATATAGTTTTTAACGTTACACGTTATATCGTTATCGTATATAACGTTATACGTTATATCGTTATAGTACATAACGTTATACGTTATATCGTTATCGTATATAACGTTATACATTATATCGATATAGTATATAACGTTATACGTTATATCGTTATCGTATATAACGTTATACGCTATATCGTTATCGTATATAACGTTATACGTTATATCGTTATCGTATATAACGTTTTACGTTATATCGTTATAGTATATAACGTTTTACGTTATATCGTTATGGTATATAATGTTATGCGTTATATCGTTATCGTATATAACGTTATACGTTATATCGTAATACTACATAACGTTATACGTTATATCGTAATACTACATAACGTTATACGTTATATCGTTATCGTATATAACGTTATACGTTATATCGTTACAGTATATAACGTTATACGTTATATCGTTATAGCATATAACGTTATACGTTATATCGATATAGTATATAACGTTATACGTCATATGGATATAGCATATAACGTTATACGTTATAACGATATAGTTTATAACGTTATACGTTATATCGTTATCGTATATAACGTTATACGTTATATCGTTATCGTATATAACGTATAACGTTATATCGTTATAGTATATAACGTTTTACGTTATATCGTTATGGTATATAACGTTATGCGTTATATCGCTATCGTATATAACGTTATACGTTATATCGTTATCGTATATAACGTTATACGTTATATCGATATAGTATATAACGTTATACTTTATATCGTTATAGTACATAACGTTATACGTTATATCGTTATCGTATATAACGTTATACGTTATATCGTTATCGTATATAACGTTATACGTTATATCGCTATCGTATATAACGTTATACGTTACATCGTTATCGTATATAACGTTATACGGTATATCGTTATAGTTTATAACGTTATACGTTATATCGTTATCGTATATAACGTTTTACGTTATATCGTTATAGCACTTAACGTTATACGTTATATCGTTATCGTATATAACGTTATACGTTATATCGCTATCGTATATAACGTTATACGTTATATCGTTACAGTATATAACGTTATACGTTATATCGTTATAGCATATAACGTTATACGTTATATCGATATAGTATATAACGTTATACGTCATATGGATATAGCATATAACGTTATACGTTATAACGATATAGTTTATAACGTTATACGTTATATCGTTATCGTATATAACGTTATACGTTATATCGTTATCGTATATAACGTTTTACGTTATATCGTTATAGTATATAACGTTTTACGTTATATCGTTATGGTATATAACGTTATGCGTTATATCGTTATCGTATATAACGTTATACGTTATATCGTAATACTACATAACGTTATACGTTATATCGTAATACTACATAACGTTATACGTTATATCGTTATAGTATATAACGTTTTACGTTATATCGTTATGGTATATAACGTTATGCGTTATATCGCTATCGTATATAACGTTATACGTTATATCGTTATCGTATATAACGTTATACGTTATATCGTTATCGTATATAACGTTATACGTTATATCGATATAGTTTATAACGTTATACTTTATATCGTTATAGTACATAACGTTATACGTTATATCGTTATCGTATATAACATTATACGTTATATCGTAATACTACATAACGTTATACGTTATATCGTAATACTACATAACGTTATACGTTATATCGTTATAGTATATAACGTTTTACGTTATATCGTTATGGTACATAACGTTATGCGTTATATCGCTATCGTATATAACGTTATACGTTATATCGTTATCGTATATAACGTTATACGTTATAACGATATAGTTTTTAACGTTACACGTTATATCGTTATCGTATATAACGTTATACGTTATATCGTTATAGTACATAACGTTATACGTTATATCGTTATCGTATATAACGTTATACATTATATCGATATAGTATATAACGTTATACGTTATATCGATATAGTATATAACGTTATACGTTATATCGTTATCGTATATAACGTTATACGTTATATCGTTATAGTATATAACGTTATACGTTATATCGTTACAGTATATAACGTTATACGTTATATCGTTATAGCATATAATGTTATACGTTATATCGATATAGTATATAACGTTATACGTTATATGGATATAGCATATAACGTTATACGTTATAACGATATAGTTTATAACGTTATACGTTATATCGTTATCGTATATAACGTTATACGTTATATCGTTATCGTATATAACGTTTTACGTTATATCGTTGTAGTATATAACGTTAAACGTTATATCGATATAGTATATAACGTTATACGTTATATCGTTATCGTATATAACGTTATACGTTATATCGTTATAGTACATAACGTTATACGTTATATCGTTATCGTATATAACGTTATACATTATATCGATATAGTATATAACGTTATACGTTATATCGTTATCGTATATAACGTTATACGTTATATCGTTATAGTATATAACGTTATACGTTATATCGTTACAGTATATAACGTTATACGTTATATCGTTATAGCATATAATGTTATACGTTATATCGTTATCGTATATAACGTTATACGTTATATCGCTATCGTATATAACGTTATACGTTATATCGTTATCGTATATAACGTTATACGTTATATCGTAATACTACATAACGTTATACGTTATATCGTAATACTACATAACGTTATACGTTATATCGTTATAGTACATAACGTTATACGTTATATCGTTATCGTATATAACGTTATACGTTATATCGCTATCGTATATAACGTTATACGTTATATCGTTATCGTATATAACGTTATACGTTATATCGTAATACTACATAACGTTATACGTTATATCGTAATACTACATAACGTTATACGTTATATCGTTATAGTATATAACGTTTTACATTATATCGTTATGGTATATAACGTTATGCGTTATATCGCTATCGTATATAACGTTATACGTTATATCGTTATCGTATATAACGTTATACGTTATAACGATATAGTTTTTAACGTTACACGTTATATCGTTATCGTATATAACGTTATACGTTATATCGTTATAGTACATAACGTTATACGTTATATCGTTATCGTATATAACGTTATACATTATATCGATATAGTATATAACGTTATACGTTATATCGTTATCGTATATAACGTTATACGTTATATCGTTATAGTATATAACGTTATACGTTATATCGTTACAGTATATAACGTTATACGTTATATCGTTATAGCATATAATGTTATACGTTATATCGATATAGTATATAACGTTATACGTTATATGGATATAGCATATAACGTTATACGTTATAACGATATAGTTTATAACGTTATACGTTATATCGTTATCGTATATAACGTTATACGTTATATCGTTATCGTATATAACGTTTTACGTTATATCGTTATAGTATATAACGTATAACGTTATATCGATATAGTATATAACGTTATACGTTATATCGTTATAGTACATAACGTTATACGTTATATCGTTATCGTATATAACGTTATACGTTATATCGATATAGTATATAACGTTATACGTTATATCGTTATCGTATATAACGTTATACGTTATATCGTTACAGTATATAACGTTATACGTTATATCGTTATAGCATATAACGTTATACGTTATATCGATATAGTATATAACGTTATACGTCATATGGATATAGCATATAACGTTATACGTTATAACGATATAGTTTATAACGTTATACGTTATATCGTTATCGTATATAACGTTATACGTTATATCGTTATCGTATATAACGTTTTACGTTATATCGTTATAGTATATAACGTTTTACGTTATATCGTTATGGTATATAACGTTATGCGTTATATCGTTATCGTATATAACGTTATACGTTATATCGTAATACTACATAACGTTATACGTTATATCGTAATACTACATAACGTTATACGTTATATCGTTATAGTATATAACGTTTTACGTTATATCGTTATGGTATATAACGTTATGCGTTATACCGTTATCGTATATAACGTTATACATTATATCGTTATCGTATATAACGTTTTACGTTATATCGTTATAGTATATAACGTTTTACGTTATATCGTTATGGTATATAACGTTATGCGTTATATCGTTATCGTATATAACGTTATACGTTATATCGTTATCGTATATAACGTTTTACGATATATCGTTATAGTATATAACGTTTTACGTTATATCGTTATGGTATATAACGTTATGCGTTATATCGTTATCGTATATAACGTTATACGTTATATCGCTATCGTATATAACGTTATCCGTTATATCGTTATCGTATATAACGTTATACGTTATATCGTTATAGTACATAACGTTATACGTTATATCGTTATAGTATATAACGTTATACGTTATATGGATATAGCATATAACGTTATACGTTATGTCGTAATACTACATAACGTTATACGTTATATCGTAATACTACATAACGTTATACGTTATACCGGAATACTACATAACGTTATACGTTTTATCGTTATCGTATATAACGTTATACGTTATATCGTTACAGTATATAACGTTATACGTTATATCGTTATAGCATATAACGTTATACGTTATATCGATATAGTATATAACGTTATACGTCATATGGATATAGCATATAACGTTATACGTTATAACGATATAGTTTATAACGTTATACGTTATATCGTTATCGTATATAACGTTATACGTTATATCGTTATCGTATATAACGTTTTACGTTATATCGTTATAGTATATAACGTTTTACGTTATATCGTTATGGTATATAACGTTATGCGTTATATCGTTATCGTATATAACGTTATACGTTATATCGTAATACTACATAACGTTATACGTTATATCGTAATACTACATAACGTTATACGTTATATCGTTATCGTATATAACGTTATACGGTATATCGCTATCGTATATAACGTTATACGTTATATCGTTATCGTATATAACGTTATACGTTATAACGATATAGTTTTTATCGTTATACGTTATATCGTTATCGTATATAACGTTATACGTTATATCGTTATAGTACATAACGTTATACGTTATATCGTTATCGTATATAACGTTATACATTATATCGATATAGTATATAACGTTATACGTTATAACGATATAGTTTATAACGTTATACGCTATATCGTTATCGTATATAACGTTATACGTTATATCGTTATCGTATATAACGTTTTACGTTATATCGTTATAGTATATAACGTTTTACGTTATATCGTTATGGTATATAATGTTATGCGTTATATCGTTATCGTATATAACGTTATACGTTATATCGTAATACTACATAACGTTATACGTTATATCGTAATACTACATAACGTTATACGTTATATCGTAATACTACATAACGTTATACGTTATATCGTTATCGTATATAACGTTATACGTTATATCGTTACAGTATATAACGTTATACGTTATATCGTTATAGCATATAACGTTATACGTTATATCGATATAGTATATAACGTTATACGTCATATGGATATAGCATATAACGTTATACGTTATAACGATATAGTTTATAACGTTATACGTTATATCGTTATCGTATATAACGTTATACGTTATATCGTTATCGTATATAACGTTTTACGTTATATCGTTATAGTATATAACGTTTTACGTTATATCGTTATGGTATATAACGTTATGCGTTATATCGCTATCGTATATAACGTTATACGTTATATCGTTATCGTATATAACGTTATACGTTATATCGATATAGTATATAACGTTATACTTTATATCGTTATAGTACATAACGTTATACGTTATAACGTTATCGTATATAACGTTTTACGTTATATCGTTATGGTATATAACGTTATGCGTTATATCGCTATCGTATATAACGTTATACGTTATATCGTTATCGTATATAACGTTTTACGTTATATCGTTATAGTATATAACGTTTTACGTTATATCGTTATGGTATATAATGTTATGCGTTATATCGTTATCGTATATAACGTTATACGTTATATCGTAATACTACATAACGTTATACGTTATATCGTAATACTACATAACGTTATACGTTATATCGTTATCGTATATAACGTTATACTTTATATCGTTATAGTACATAACGTTATACGTTATATCGTTATCGTATATAACGTTATACGTTATATCGTTATCGTATATAACGTTATACGTTATATCGCTATCGTATATAACGTTATACGTTACATCGCTATAGTATATAACGTTTTACGTTTTATCGTTATGGTATATAACGTTATGCGTTATATCGCTATCGTATATAACGTTATACGTTATATCGTTATCGTATATAACGTTATACGTTATATCGATATAGTATATAACGTTATACTTTATATCGTTATAGTACATAACGTTATACGTTATATCGTTATCGTATATAACGTTATACGTTATATCGTTATCGTATATAACGTTATACGTTATATCGCTATCGTATATAACGTTATACATTATATCGATATAGTATATAACGTTATACGTTATAACGATATAGTTTATAACGTTATACGCTATATCGTTATCGTATATAACGTTATACGTTATATCGTTATCGTATATAACGTTTTACGTTATATCGTTATAGTATATAACGTTTTACGTTATATCGTTATGGTATATAATGTTATGCGTTATATCGTTATCGTATATAACGTTATACGTTATATCGTAATACTACATAACGTTATACGTTATATCGTTATCGTATATAACGTTATACGTTATATCGTTACAGTATATAACGTTATACGTTATATCGTTATAGCATATAACGTTATACGTTATATCGATATAGTATATAACGTTATACGTCATATGGATATAGCATATAACGTTATACGTTATAACGATATAGTTTATAACGTTATACGTTATATCGTTATCGTATATAACGTTATACGTTATATCGTTATCGTATATAACGTTTTACGTTATATCGTTATAGTATATAACGTTTTACGTTATATCGTTATGGTATATAACGTTATGCGTTATATCGCTATCGTATATAACGTTATACGTTATATCGTTATCGTATATAACATTATACGTTATATCGTAATACTACATAACGTTATACGTTATATCGTAATACTACATAACGTTATACGTTATATCGTTATAGTATATAACGTTTTACGTTATATCGTTATGGTATATAACGTTATGCGTTATATCGCTATCGTATATAACGTTATACGTTATATCGTTATCGTATATAACGTTATACGTTATAACGATATAGTTTTTAACGTTACACGTTATATCGTTATCGTATATAACGTTATACGTTATATCGTTATAGTACATAACGTTATACGTTATATCGTTATCGTATATAACGTTATACATTATATCGATATAGTATATAACGTTATACGTTATATCGTTATCGTATATAACGTTATACGTTATATCGTTATAGTATATAACGTTATACGTTATATCGTTACAGTATATAACGTTATACGTTATATCGTTATAGCATATAATGTTATACGTTATATCGATATAGTATATAACGTTATACGTTATATGGATATAGCATATAACGTTATACGTTATAACGATATAGTTTATAACGTTATACGTTATATCGTTATGGTATATAACGTTATGCGTTATATCGCTATCGTATATAACGTTATACGTTATATCGTTATCGTATATAACGTTATACGTTATATCGATATAGTATATAACGTTATACTTTATATCGTTATAGTACATAACGTTATACGTTATATCGTTATCGTATATAACGTTATACGTTATATCGTTATCGTATATAACGTTATACGTTATATCGCTATCGTATATAACGTTATACGTTACATCGTTATCGTATATAACGTTATACGGTATATCGTTATAGTTTATAACGTTATACGTTATATCGTTATCGTATATAACGTTTTACGTTATATCGTTATAGTACTTAACGTTATACGTTATATCGTTATCGTATATAACGTTATACGTTATATCGCTATCGTATATAACGTTATACGTTATATCGTTATGGTATATAACGTTATGCGTTATATCGTTATCGTATATAACGTTATACGTTATATCGTTATCGTATATAACGTTTTACGTTATATCGTTATAGTATATAACGTTTTACGTTATATCGTTATGGTATATAACGTTATGCGTTATATCGTTATCGTATATAACGTTATACGTTATATCGCTATCGTATATAACGTTATCCGTTATATCGTTATCGTATATAACGTTATACGTTACATCGTTATAGTACATAACGTTATACGTTATATCGTTATAGTATATAACGTTATACGTTATATGGATATAGCATATAACGTTATACGTTATGTCGTAATACTACATAACGTTATACGTTATATCGTAATACTACATAACGTTATACGTTATACCGTAATACTACATAACGTTATACGTTATACCGTAATACTACATAACGTTATACGTTTTATCGTTACAGTATATAACGTTATACGTTATATCGTTATAGCATATAACGTTATACGTTATATCGATATAGTATATAACGTTATACGTCATATGGATATAGCATATAACGTTATACGTTATAACGATATAGTTTATAACGTTATACGTTATATCGTTATCGTATATAACGTTATACGTTATATCGTTATCGTATATAACGTTTTACGTTATATCGTTATAGTATATAACGTTTTACGTTATATCGTTATGGTATATAACGTTATGCGTTATATCGTTATCGTATATAACGTTATACGTTATATCGTAATACTACATAACGTTATACGTTATATCGTAATACTACATAACGTTATACGTTATATCGTTATAGTATATAACGTTTTACGTTATATCGTTATGGTATATAACGTTATGCGTTATATCGCTATCGTATATAACGTTATACGTTATATCGTTATCGTATATAACGTTATACGTTATATCGTTATCGTATATAACGTTATACGTTATATCGATATAGTATATAACGTTATACGTTATATGGATATAGCATATAACGTTATACGTTATAACGATATAGTTTATAACGTTATACGTTATATCGTTATCGTATATAACGTTATACGTTATATCGTTATCGTATGTAACGTTTTACGTTATATCGTTATAGTATATAACGTTAAACGTTATATCGATATAGTATATAACGTTATACGTTATATCGTTATCGTATATAACGTTATACGTTATATCGTTATAGTACATAACGTTATACGTTATATCGTTATCGTATATAACGTTATACATTATATCGATATAGTATATAACGTTATACGTTATATCGTTATCGTATATAACGTTATACGTTATATCGTTATAGTATATAACGTTATACGTTATATCGTTACAGTATATAACGTTATACGTTATATCGTTATAGCATATAATGTTATGCGTTATATCGATATAGTATATAACGTTATACGTTATATGGATATAGCATATAACGTTATACGTTATAACGATATAGTTTATAACGTTATACGTTATATCGTTATCGTATATAACTTTATACGTTATATCGCTATCGTATATAACGTTATACGTTATATCGCTATCGTATATAACGTTATACGTTATATCGTTATCGTATATAACGTTATACGTTATATCGCTATCGTATATAACGTTGTACGTTATATCGTTATCGTATATAACGTTATACGGTATATCGCTATCGTATATAACGTTATACGTTATATCGTTATCGTATATAACGTTATACGTTATAACGATATAGTTTTTATCGTTATACGTTATATCGTTATCGTATATAACGTTATACGTTATATCGTTATAGTACATAACGTTATACGTTATATCGTTATCGTATATAACGTTATACATTATATCGATATAGTATATAACGTTATACGTTATAACGATATAGTTTATAACGTTATACGCTATATCGTTATCGTATATAACGTTATACGTTATATCGTTATCGTATATAACGTTTTACGTTATATCGTTATAGTATATAACGTTTTACGTTATATCGTTATAGTATATAACGTTTTACGTTATATCGTTATGGTATATAACGTTATGCGTTATATCGTTATCGTATATAACGTTATACGTTACATCGTTATCGTATATAACGTTATACGGTATATCGTTATAGTTTATAACGTTATACGTTATATCGTTATCGTATATAACGTTTTACGTTATATCGTTATAGTACATAACGTTATACGTTATATCGTTATCGTATATAACGTTATACGTTATATCGCTATCGTATATAACGTTATACGTTATATCGTTATCGTATATAACGTTATACGTTATATCGTAATACTACATAACGTTATACGTTATATCGTAATACTACATAACGTTATACGTTATACCGTAATACTACATAACGTTATACGTTATACCGTAATACTACATAACGTTATACGTTATATCGTAATACTACATAACGTTATACGTTATATCGTAATACTACATAACGTTATACGTTATATCGTTATAGTATATAACGTTTTACGTTATATCGTTATGGTATATAACGTTATGCGTTATATCGCTATCGTATATAACGTTATACGTTATATCGTTATCGTATATAACGTTATACGTTATATCGTTATCGTATATAACGTTATACGTTATATCGATATAGTATATAACGTTATACTTTATATCGTTATAGTACATAACGTTATACGTTATATCGTTATCGTATATAACGTTATACGTTATATCGTTATCGTATATAACTTTATACGTTATATCGTTATAGTACATAACGTTATACGTTATATCGTTATCGTATATAACGTTTTACGTTATATCGATATAGTATATAACGTTATACGTTATATCGTTATCGTATATAACGTTATACGTTATATCGTTATAGTACATAACGTTATACGTTATATCGTTACAGTATATAACGTTATACGTTATATCGTTATAGTATATAATGTTATACGTTATATCGATATAGTATATAACGTTATACGTTATATGGATATAGCATATAACGTTATACGTTATAACGATATAGTTTATAACGTTATACGTTATATCGTTATCGTATATAACGTTATACGTTATATCGTTACAGTACATAACGTTATACGTTATATCGTTATCGTATATAACGTTTTACGTTATATCGATATAGTATATAACGTTATACGTTATATCGTTATAGTATATAACGTTTTACGTTATATCGTTATGGTATATAGTGTTATGCGTTATATCGTTATCGTATATAACGTTATACGTTATATCGTAATACTACATAACGTTATACGTTATATCGTAATACTACATAACGTTATACGTTATATCGTTATCGTATATAACGTTATACGTTATATCGTTACAGTATATAACGTTATACGTTATATCGTTATAGCATATAACGTTATACGTTATATCGATATAGTATATAACGTTATACGTCATATGGATATAGCATATAACGTTATACGTTATAACGATATAGTTTATAACGTTATACGTTATATCGTTATCGTATATAACGTTATACGTTATATCGTTATCGTATATAACGTTATACGTTATATCGTTATAGTATATAACGTTAAACGTTATATCGATATAGTATATAACGTTATACGTTATATCGTTATCGTATATAACGTTATACGTTATATCGTTATAGTACATAACGTTATACGTTATATCGTTATCGAATATAACGTTATACGTTATATCGTTATAGTATATAACGTTATACGTTATATCGTTACAGTATATAACGTTATACGTTATATCGTTATAGTATATAACGTTATACGTTATATCGATATAGTATATAACGTTATACGTTATATGGATATAGCATATAACGTTATACGTTATAACGATATAGTTTATAACGTTATACGTTATATCGTTATCGTATATAACTTTATACGTTATATCGTTATAGTATATAACGTTTTACGTTATATCGTTATGGTATATAACGTTATGCGTTATATCGCTATCGTATATAACGTTATACGTTATATCGTTATCGTATATAACGTTATACGTTATAACGATATAGTTTTTAACGTTACACGTTATATCGTTATCGTATATAACGTTATACGTTATATCGTTATAGTACATAACGTTAGACGTTATATCGTTATCGTATATAACGTTATACATTATATCGATATAGTATATAACGTTATACGTTATATCGTTATCGTATATAACGTTATACGTTATATCGTTATAGTATATAACGTTATACGTTATATCGTTACAGTATATAACGTTATACGTTATATCGTTATAGCATATAATGTTATACGTTATATCGATATAGTATATAACGTTATACGTTATATGGATATAGCATATAACGTTATACGTTATAACGATATAGTTTATAACGTTATACGTTATATCGTTATCGTATATAACGTTATACGTTATATCGTTATCGTATATAACGTTTTACGTTATATCGTTATAGTATATAACGTTAAACGTTATATCGATATAGTATATAACGTTATACGTTATATCGTTATCGTATATAACGTTATACGTTATATCGTTATAGTACATAACGTTATACGTTATATCGTTACAGTATATAACGTTATACGTTATATCGTTATAGCATATAATGTTATACGTTATATCGATATAGTATATAACGTTATACGTTATATGGATATAGCATATAACGTTATACGTTATAACGATATAGTTTATAACGTTATACGTTATATCGTTATCGTATATAACTTTATACGTTATATCGCTATCGTATATAACGTTATACGTTATATCGCTATCGTATATAACGTTATACGTTATATCGTTATCGTATATAACGTTATACGTTATATCGCTATCGTATATAACGTTGTACGTTATATCGTTATCGTATATAACGTTATACGGTATATCGCTATCGTATATAACGTTATACGTTATATCGTTATCGTATATAACGTTATACGTTATAACGATATAGTTTTTATCGTTATACGTTATATCGTTATCGTATATAACGTTATACGTTATATCGTTATAGTACATAACGTTATACGTTATATCGATATAGTATATAACGTTATACGTCATATGGATATAGCATATAACGTTATACGTTATAACGATATAGTTTATAACGTTATACGTTATATCGTTATCGTATATAACGTTATACGTTATATCGTTATCGTATATAACGTTTTACGTTATATCGTTATAGTATATAACGTTTTACGTTATATCGTTATGGTATATAACGTTATGCGTTATATCGTTATCGTATATAACGTTATACGTTATATCGTAATAGTACATAACGTTATACGTTATATCGTAATACTACATAACGTTATACGTTATATCGTTATAGTATATAACGTTTTACGTTATATCGTTATGGTATATAACGTTATGCGTTATATCGCTATCGTATATAACGTTATACGTTATATCGTTATCGTATATAACGTTATACGTTATATCGATATAGTATATAACGTTATACTTTATATCGTTATAGTACATAACGTTATACGTTATATAGTTATCGTATATAACGTTATACGTTATATCGTTATCGTATATAACGTTATACGTTATATCGCTATCGTATATAACGTTATACGTTACATCGTTATCGTATATAACGTTATACGGTATATCGTTATAGTTTATAACGTTATACGTTATATCGTTATCGTATATAACGTTTTACGTTATATCGTTATAGTACATAACGTTATACGTTATATCGTTATCGTATATAACGTTATACGTTATATCGCTATCGTATATAACGTTATACGTTATATCGTTATCGTATATAACGTTATACGTTATATCGTAATACTACATAACGTTATACGTTATATCGTAATACTACATAACGTTATACGTTATATCGTTATAGTATATAACGTTTTACGTTATATCGTTATGGTATGTAACGTTATGCGTTATATCGCTATCGTATATAACGTTATACGTTATATCGTTATCGTATATAACGTTATACGTTATAACGATATAGTTTTTAACGTTACACGTTATATCGTTATCGTATATAACGTTATACGTTATATCGTTATAGTACATAACGTTATACGTTATATCGTTATCGTATATAACGTTATACATTATATCGATATAGTATATAACGTTATACGTTATATCGTTATCGTATATAACGTTATACGCTATATCGTTATCGTATATAACGTTATACGTTATATCGTTATCGTATATAACGTTTTACGTTATATCGTTATAGTATATAACGTTTTACGTTATATCGTTATGGTATATAATGTTATGCGTTATATCGTTATCGTATATAACGTTATACGTTATATCGTAATACTACATAACGTTATACGTTATATCGTAATACTACATAACGTTATACGTTATATCGTTATCGTATATAACGTTATACGTTATATCGTTACAGTATATAACGTTATACGTTATATCGTTATAGCATATAACGTTATACGTTATATCGATATAGTATATAACGTTATACGTCATATGGATATAGCATATAACGTTATACGTTATAACGATATAGTTTATAACGTTATACGTTATATCGTTATCGTATATAACGTTATACGTTATATCGTTATCGTATATAACGTTTTACGTTATATCGTTATAGTATATAACGTTTTACGTTATATCGTTATGGTATATAACGTTATGCGTTATATCGCTATCGTATATAACGTTATACGTTATATCGTTATCGTATATAACGTTATACGTTATATCGATATAGTATATAACGTTATACTTTATATCGTTATAGTACATAACGTTATACGTTATATCGTTATCGTATATAACGTTATACGTTATATCGTTATCGTATATAACGTTATACGTTATATCGCTATCGTATATAACGTTATACGTTACATCGTTATCGTATATAACGTTATACGGTATATCGTTATAGTTTATAACGTTATACGTTATATCGTTATCGTATATAACGTTTTACGTTATATCGTTATAGCACTTAACGTTATACGTTATATCGTTATCGTATATAACGTTATACGTTATATCGCTATCGTATATAACGTTATACGTTATATCGTTACAGTATATAACGTTATACGTTATATCGTTATAGCATATAACGTTATACGTTATATCGATATAGTATATAACGTTATACGTCATATGGATATAGCATATAACGTTATACGTTATAACGATATAGTTTATAACGTTATACGTTATATCGTTATCGTATATAACGTTATACGTTATATCGTTATCGTATATAACGTTTTACGTTATATCGTTATAGTATATAACGTTTTACGTTATATCGTTATGGTATATAACGTTATGCGTTATATCGTTATCGTATATAACGTTATACGTTATATCGTAATACTACATAACGTTATACGTTATATCGTAATACTACATAACGTTATACGTTATATCGTTATAGTATATAACGTTTTACGTTATATCGTTATGGTATATAACGTTATGCGTTATATCGCTATCGTATATAACGTTATACGTTATATCGTTATCGTATATAACGTTATACGTTATATCGTTATCGTATATAACGTTATACGTTATATCGATATAGTATATAACGTTATACTTTATATCGTTATAGTACATAACGTTATACGTTATATCGTTATCGTATATAACATTATACGTTATATCGTAATACTACATAACGTTATACGTTATATCGTAATACTACATAACGTTATACGTTATATCGTTATAGTATATAACGTTTTACGTTATATCGTTATGGTACATAACGTTATGCGTTATATCGCTATCGTATATAACGTTATACGTTATATCGTTATCGTATATAACGTTATACGTTATAACGATATAGTTTTTAACGTTACACGTTATATCGTTATCGTATATAACGTTATACGTTATATCGTTATAGTATATAACGTTATACGTTATATCGTTACAGTATATAACGTTATACGTTATATCGTTATAGCATATAATGTTATACGTTATATCGATATAGTATATAACGTTATACGTTATATGGATATAGCATATAACGTTATACGTTATAACGATATAGTTTATAACGTTATACGTTATATCGTTATCGTATATAACGTTATACGTTATATCGTTATCGTATATAACGTTTTACGTTATATCGTTGTAGTATATAACGTTAAACGTTATATCGATATAGTATATAACGTTATACGTTATATCGTAATACTACATAACGTTATACGTTATATCGTAATACTACATAACGTTATACGTTATATCGTTATAGTATATAACGTTTTACGTTATATCGTTATAGTACATAACGTTATACGTTATATCGTTATCGTATATAACGTTATACATTATATCGATATAGTATATAACGTTATACGTTATATCGATATAGTATATAACGTTATACGTTATATCGTTATCGTATATAACGTTATACGTTATATCGTTATAGTATATAACGTTATACGTTATATCGTTACAGTATATAACGTTATACGTTATATCGTTATAGCATATAATGTTATACGTTATATCGATATAGTATATAACGTTATACGTTATATGGATATAGCATATAACGTTATACGTTATAACGATATAGTTTATAACGTTATACGTTATATCGTTATCGTATATAACGTTATACGTTATATCGTTATCGTATATAACGTTTTACGTTATATCGTTGTAGTATATAACGTTAAACGTTATATCGATATAGTATATAACGTTATACGTTATATCGTTATCGTATATAACGTTATACGTTATATCGTTATAGTACATAACGTTATACGTTATATCGTTATCGTATATAACGTTATACATTATATCGATATAGTATATAACGTTATACGTTATATCGTTATCGTATATAACGTTATACGTTATATCGTTATAGTATATAACGTTATACGTTATATCGTTACAGTATATAACGTTATACGTTATATCGTTATAGCATATAATGTTATACGTTATATCGATATAGTATATAACGTTATACGTTATATGGATATAGCATATAACGTTATACGTTATAACGATATAGTTTATAACGTTATACGTTATATCGTTATCGTATATAACTTTATACGTTATATCGCTATCGTATATAACGTTATACGTTATATCGCTATCGTATATAACGTTATACGTTATATCGTTATCGTATATAACGTTATACGTTATATCGCTATCGTATATAACGTTGTACGTTATATCGTTATCGTATATAACGTTATACGGTATATCGCTATCGTATATAACGTTATACGTTATATCGTTATCGTATATAACGTTATACGTTATAACGATATAGTTTTTATCGTTATACGTTATATCGTTATCGTATATAACGTTATACGTTATATCGTTATAGTACATAACGTTATACGTTATATCGTTATCGTATATAACGTTATACATTATATCGATATAGTATATAACGTTATACGTTATAACGATATAGTTTATAACGTTATACGCTATATCGTTATCGTATATAACGTTATACGTTATATCGTTATCGTATATAACGTTTTACGTTATATCGTTATAGTATATAACGTTTTACGTTATATCGTTATAGTATATAACGTTTTACGTTATATCGTTATGGTATATAACGTTATGCGTTATATCGTTATCGTATATAACGTTATACGTTACATCGTTATCGTATATAACGTTATACGGTATATCGTTATAGTTTATAACGTTATACGTTATATCGTTATCGTATATAACGTTTTACGTTATATCGTTATAGTACATAACGTTATACGTTATATCGTTATCGTATATAACGTTATACGTTATATCGCTATCGTATATAACGTTATACGTTATATCGTTATCGTATATAACGTTATACGTTATATCGTAATACTACATAACGTTATACGTTATATCGTAATACTACATAACGTTATACGTTATATCGTTATATTATATAACGTTTTACGTTATATCGTTATGGTATATAACGTTATGCGTTATATCGCTATCGTATATAACGTTATACGTTATATCGTTATCGTATATAACGTTATACGTTATAACGATATAGTTTTTAACGTTACACGTTATATCGTTATCGTATATAACGTTATACGTTATATCGTTATAGTACATAACGTTATACGTTATATCGTTATCGTATATAACGTTATACATTATATCGATATAGTATATAACGTTATACGTTATATCGTTATCGTATATAACGTTATACGTTATATCGTTATCGTATATAACGTTTTACGTTATATCGTTATAGTATATAACGTTAAACGTTATATCGATATAGTATATAACGTTATACGTTATATCGTTATCGTATATAACGTTATACGTTATATCGTTATAGTACATAACGTTATACGTTATATCGTTACAGTATATAACGTTATACGTTATATCGTTATAGCATATAATGTTATACGTTATATCGATATAGTATATAACGTTATACGTTATATGGATATAGCATATAACGTTATACGTTATAACGATATAGTTTATAACGTTATACGTTATATCGTTATCGTATATAACTTTATACGTTATATCGCTATCGTATATAACGTTATACGTTATATCGCTATCGTATATAACGTTATACGTTATATCGTTATCGTATATAACGTTATACGTTATATCGCTATCGTATATAACGTTGTACGTTATATCGTTATCGTATATAACGTTATACGGTATATCGCTATCGTATATAACGTTATACGTTATATCGTTATCGTATATAACGTTATACGTTATAACGATATAGTTTTTATCGTTATACGTTATATCGTTATCGTATATAACGTTATACGTTATATCGTTATAGTACATAACGTTATACGTTATATCGTTATCGTATATAACGTTATACATTATATCGATATAGTATATAACGTTATACGTTATAACGATATAGTTTATAACGTTATACGCTATATCGTTATCGTATATAACGTTATACGTTATATCGTTATCGTATATAACGTTTTACGTTATATCGTTATAGTATATAACGTTTTACGTTATATCGTTATGGTACATAATGTTATGCGTTATATCGTTATCGTATATAACGTTATACGTTATATCGTAATACTACATAACGTTATACGTAATATCGTAATACTACATAACGTTATACGTTATATCGTTATCGTATATAACGTTATACGTTATATCGTTACAGTATATAACGTTATACGTTATATCGTTATAGCATATAACGTTATACGTTATATCGATATAGTATATAACGTTATACGTCATATGGATATAGCATATAACGTTATACGTTATAACGATATAGTTTATAACGTTATACGTTATATCGTTATCGTATATAACGTTATACGTTATATCGTTATCGTATATAACGTTTTACGTTATATCGTTATAGTATATAACGTTTTACGTTATATCGTTATGGTATATAACGTTATGCGTTATATCGTTATCGTATATAACGTTATACGTTATATCGTAATACTACATAACGTTATACGTTATATCGTAATACTACATAACGTTATACGTTATATCGTTATAGTATATAACGTTTTACGTTATATCGTTATGGTATATAACGTTATGCGTTATATCGCTATCGTATATAACGTTATACGTTATATCGTTATCGTATATAACGTTATACGTTATATCGTTATCGTATATAACGTTATACGTTATATCGATATAGTATATAACGTTATACTTTATATCGTTATAGTACATAACGTTATACGTTATATCGTTATCGTATATAACGTTATACGTTATATCGTTATCGTATATAACTTTATACGTTATATCGCTATCGTATATAACGTTATACGTTATATCGCTATCGTATATAACGTTATACGTTATATCGTTATCGTATATAACATTATACGTTATATCGTAATACTACATAACGTTATACGTTATATCGTAATACTACATAACGTTATACGTTATATCGTTATAGTATATAACGTTTTACGTTATATCGTTATGGTATATAACGTTATGCGTTATATCGCTATCGTATATAACGTTATACGTTATATCGTTATCGTATATAACGTTATACGTTATATCGTTATCGTATATAACGTTATACGTTATATCGATATAGTATATAACGTTATACTTTATATCGTTATAGTACATAACGTTATAAGTTATATCGTTATCGTATATAACGTTATACGTTATATCGTTATCGTATATAACTTTATACGTTATATCGCTATCGTATATAACGTTATACGTTATATCGCTATCGTATATAACGTTATACGTTATATCGTTATCGTATATAACATTATACGTTATATCGTAATACTACATAACGTTATACGTTATATCGTAATACTACATAACGTTATACGTTATATCGTTATAGTATATAACGTTTTACGTTATATCGTTATGGTACATAACGTTATGCGTTATATCGCTATCGTATATAACGTTATACGTTATATCGTTATCGTATATAACGTTATACGTTATAACGATATAGTTTTTAACGTTACACGTTATATCGTTATCGTATATAACGTTATACGTTATATCGTTATAGTACATAACGTTATACGTTATATCGTTATCGTATATAACGTTATACATTATATCGATATAGTATATAACGTTATACGTTATATCGATATAGTATATAACGTTATACGTTATATCGTTATCGTATATAACGTTATACGTTATATCGTTATAGTATATAACGTTATACGTTATATCGTTACAGTATATAACGTTATACGTTATATCGTTATAGCATATAATGTTATACGTTATATCGATATAGTATATAACGTTATACGTTATATGGATATAGCATATAACGTTATACGTTATAACGATATAGTTTATAACGTTATACGTTATATCGTTATCGTATATAACGTTATACGTTATATCGTTATCGTATATAACGTTTTACGTTATATCGTTATAGTATATAACGTTATACGTTATATCGTTATAGTACATAACGTTATACGTTATATCGTTATCGTATATAACGTTATACATTATATCGATATAGTATATAACGTTATACGTTATATCGTTATCGTATATAACGTTATACGTTATATCGTTATAGTATATAACGTTATACGTTATATCGTTACAGTATATAAGGTTATACGTTATATCGTTATAGCATATAATGTTATACGTTATATCGATATAGTATATAACGTTATACGTTATATGGATATAGCATATAACGTTATACGTTATAACGATATAGTTTATAACGTTATACGTTATATCGTTATCGTATATAACTTTATACGTTATATCGCTATCGTATATAACGTTATACGTTATATCGCTATCGTATATAACGTTATACGTTATATCGTTATCGTATATAACGTTATACGTTATATCGCTATCGTATATAACGTTGTACGTTATATCGTTATCGTATATAACGTTATACGGTATATCGCTATCGTATATAACGTTATACGTTATATCGTTATCGTATATAACGTTATACGTTATAACGATATAGTTTTTATCGTTATACGTTATATCGTTATCGTATATAACGTTATACGTTATATCGTTATAGTACATAACGTTATACGTTATATCGTTATCGTATATAACGTTATACATTATATCGATATAGTATATAACGTTATACGTTATAACGATATAGTTTATAACGTTATACGCTATATCGTTATCGTATATAACGTTATACGTTATATCGTTATCGTATATAACGTTATACGTTATATCGTTATCGTATATAACGTTATACGTTATATCGTAATACTACATAACGTTATACGTTATATCGTAATACTACATAACGTTATACGTTATATCGTTATAGTATATAACGTTTTACGTTATATCGTTATGGTATATAACGTTATGCGTTATATCGCTATCGTATATAACGTTATACGTTATATCGTTATCGTATATAACGTTATACGTTATAACGATATAGTTTTTAACGTTACACGTTATATCGTTATCGTATATAACGTTATACGTTATATCGTTATAGTACATAACGTTATACGTTATATCGTTATCGTATATAACGTTATACATTATATCGATATAGTATATAACGTTATACGTTATATCGTTATCGTATATAACGTTATACGTTATATCGTTATAGTACATAACGTTAGACGTTATATCGTTATCGTATATAACGTTATACATTATATCGATATAGTATATAACGTTATACGTTATATCGTTATCGTATATAACGTTATACGTTATATCGTTATAGTATATAACGTTATACGTTATATCGTTACAGTATATAACGTTATACGTTATATCGTTATAGCATATAATGTTATACGTTATATCGATATAGTATATAACGTTATACGTTATATGGATATAGCATATAACGTTATACGTTATAACGATATAGTTTATAACGTTATACGTTATATCGTTATCGTATATAACGTTATACGTTATATCGTTATCGTATATAACGTTTTACGTTATATCGTTATAGTATATAACGTTAAACGTTATATCGATATAGTATATAACGTTATACGTTATATCGTTATCGTATATAACGTTATACGTTATATCGTTATAGTACATAACGTTATACGTTATATCGTTACAGTATATAACGTTATACGTTATATCGTTATAGCATATAATGTTATACGTTATATCGATATAGTATATAACGTTATACGTTATAACGATATAGTTTATAACGTTATACGCTATATCGTTATCGTATATAACGTTATACGTTATATCGTTATCGTATATAACGTTTTACGTTATATCGTTATAGTATATAACGTTTTACGTTATATCGTTATGGTATATAATGTTATGCGTTATATCGTTATCGTATATAACGTTATACGTTATATCGTAATACTACATAATGTTATACGTAATATCGTAATACTACATAACGTTATACGTTATATCGTTATCGTATATAACGTTATACGTTATATCGTTACAGTATATAACGTTATACGTTATATCGTTATAGCATATAACGTTATACGTTATATCGATATAGTATATAACGTTATACGTCATATGGATATAGCATATAACGTTATACGTTATAACGATATAGTTTATAACGTTATACGTTATATCGTTATCGTATATAACGTTATACGTTATATCGTTATCGTATATAACGTTTTACGTTATATCGTTATAGTATATAACGTTTTACGTTATATCGTTATGGTATATAACGTTATGCGTTATATCGTTATCGTATATAACGTTATACGTTATATCGTAATACTACATAACGTTATACGTTATATCGTAATACTACATAACGTTATACGTTATATCGTTATAGTATATAACGTTTTACGTTATATCGTTATGGTATATAACGTTATGCGTTATATCGCTATCGTATATAACGTTATACGTTATATCGTTATCGTATATAACGTTATACGTTATATCGATATAGTATATAACGTTATACTTTATATCGTTATAGTACATAACGTTATACGTTATATCGTTATCGTATATAACGTTATACGTTATATCGTTATCGTATATAACGTTATACGTTATATCGCTATCGTATATAACGTTATACGTTACATCGTTATCGTATATAACGTTATACGGTATATCGTTATAGTTTATAACGTTATACGTTATATCGTTATCGTATATAACGTTTTACGTTATATCGTTATAGTACATAACGTTATACGTTATATCGTTATCGTATATAACGTTATACGTTATATCGCTATCGTATATAACGTTATACGTTATATCGTTATCGTATATAACGTTATACGTTATATCGTAATACTACATAACGTTATACGTTATATCGTAATACTACATAACGTTATACGTTATATCGTTATAGTATATAACGTTTTACGTTATATCGTTATGGTATATAACGTTATGCGTTATATCGCTATCGTATATAACGTTATACGTTATATCGTTATCGTATATAACGTTATACGTTATAACGATATAGTTTTTAACGTTACACGTTATATCGTTATCGTATATAACGTTATACTTTATATCGTTATAGTACATAACGTTATAAGTTATATCGTTATCGTATATAACGTTATACGTTATATCGTTATCGTATATAACTTTATACGTTATATCGCTATCGTATATAACGTTATACGTTATATCGCTATCGTATATAACGTTATACGTTATATCGTTATCGTATATAACATTATACGTTATATCGTAATACTACATAACGTTATACGTTATATCGTAATACTACATAACGTTATACGTTATATCGTTATAGTATATAACGTTTTACGTTATATCGTTATGGTACATAACGTTATGCGTTATATCGCTATCGTATATAACGTTATACGTTATATCGTTATCGTATATAACGTTATACGTTATAACGATATAGTTTTTAACGTTACACGTTATATCGTTATCGTATATAACGTTATACGTTATATCGTTATAGTACATAACGTTATACGTTATATCGTTATCGTATATAACGTTATACATTATATCGATATAGTATATAACGTTATACGTTATATCGATATAGTATATAACGTTATACGTTATATCGTTATCGTATATAACGTTATACGTTATATCGTTATAGTATATAACGTTATACGTTATATCGTTACAGTATATAACGTTATACGTTATATCGTTATAGCATATAATGTTATACGTTATATCGATATAGTATATAACGTTATACGTTATATGGATATAGCATATAACGTTATACGTTATAACGATATAGTTTATAACGTTATACGTTATATCGTTATCGTATATAACGTTATACGTTATATCGTTATCGTATATAACGTTTTACGTTATATCGTTATAGTATATAACGTTATACGTTATATCGTTATAGTACATAACGTTATACGTTATATCGTTATCGTATATAACGTTATACATTATATCGATATAGTATATAACGTTATACGTTATATCGTTATCGTATATAACGTTATACGTTATATCGTTATAGTATATAACGTTATACGTTATATCGTTACAGTATATAAGGTTATACGTTATATCGTTATAGCATATAATGTTATACGTTATATCGATATAGTATATAACGTTATACGTTATATGGATATAGCATATAACGTTATACGTTATAACGATATAGTTTATAACGTTATACGTTATATCGTTATCGTATATAACTTTATACGTTATATCGCTATCGTATATAACGTTATACGTTATATCGCTATCGTATATAACGTTATACGTTATATCGTTATCGTATATAACGTTATACGTTATATCGCTATCGTATATAACGTTGTACGTTATATCGTTATCGTATATAACGTTATACGGTATATCGCTATCGTATATAACGTTATACGTTATATCGTTATCGTATATAACGTTATACGTTATAACGATATAGTTTTTATCGTTATACGTTATATCGTTATCGTATATAACGTTATACGTTATATCGTTATAGTACATAACGTTATACGTTATATCGTTATCGTATATAACGTTATACATTATATCGATATAGTATATAACGTTATACGTTATAACGATATAGTTTATAACGTTATACGCTATATCGTTATCGTATATAACGTTATACGTTATATCGTTATCGTATATAACGTTATACGTTATATCGTTATCGTATATAACGTTATACGTTATATCGTAATACTACATAACGTTATACGTTATATCGTAATACTACATAACGTTATACGTTATATCGTTATAGTATATAACGTTTTACGTTATATCGTTATGGTATATAACGTTATGCGTTATATCGCTATCGTATATAACGTTATACGTTATATCGTTATCGTATATAACGTTATACGTTATAACGATATAGTTTTTAACGTTACACGTTATATCGTTATCGTATATAACGTTATACGTTATATCGTTATAGTACATAACGTTATACGTTATATCGTTATCGTATATAACGTTATACATTATATCGATATAGTATATAACGTTATACGTTATATCGTTATCGTATATAACGTTATACGTTATATCGTTATAGTACATAACGTTAGACGTTATATCGTTATCGTATATAACGTTATACATTATATCGATATAGTATATAACGTTATACGTTATATCGTTATCGTATATAACGTTATACGTTATATCGTTATAGTATATAACGTTATACGTTATATCGTTACAGTATATAACGTTATACGTTATATCGTTATAGCATATAATGTTATACGTTATATCGATATAGTATATAACGTTATACGTTATATGGATATAGCATATAACGTTATACGTTATAACGATATAGTTTATAACGTTATACGTTATATCGTTATCGTATATAACGTTATACGTTATATCGTTATCGTATATAACGTTTTACGTTATATCGTTATAGTATATAACGTTAAACGTTATATCGATATAGTATATAACGTTATACGTTATATCGTTATCGTATATAACGTTATACGTTATATCGTTATAGTACATAACGTTATACGTTATATCGTTACAGTATATAACGTTATACGTTATATCGTTATAGCATATAATGTTATACGTTATATCGATATAGTATATAACGTTATACGTTATAACGATATAGTTTATAACGTTATACGCTATATCGTTATCGTATATAACGTTATACGTTATATCGTTATCGTATATAACGTTTTACGTTATATCGTTATAGTATATAACGTTTTACGTTATATCGTTATGGTATATAATGTTATGCGTTATATCGTTATCGTATATAACGTTATACGTTATATCGTAATACTACATAATGTTATACGTAATATCGTAATACTACATAACGTTATACGTTATATCGTTATCGTATATAACGTTATACGTTATATCGTTACAGTATATAACGTTATACGTTATATCGTTATAGCATATAACGTTATACGTTATATCGATATAGTATATAACGTTATACGTCATATGGATATAGCATATAACGTTATACGTTATAACGATATAGTTTATAACGTTATACGTTATATCGTTATCGTATATAACGTTATACGTTATATCGTTATCGTATATAACGTTTTACGTTATATCGTTATAGTATATAACGTTTTACGTTATATCGTTATGGTATATAACGTTATGCGTTATATCGTTATCGTATATAACGTTATACGTTATATCGTAATACTACATAACGTTATACGTTATATCGTAATACTACATAACGTTATACGTTATATCGTTATAGTATATAACGTTTTACGTTATATCGTTATGGTATATAACGTTATGCGTTATATCGCTATCGTATATAACGTTATACGTTATATCGTTATCGTATATAACGTTATACGTTATATCGATATAGTATATAACGTTATACGTTATATCGTTATAGTACATAACGTTATACGTTATATCGTTATCGTATATAACGTTATACGTTATATCGTTATCGTATATAACGTTATACGTTATATCGCTATCGTATATAACGTTATACGTTACATCGTTATCGTATATAACGTTATACGGTATATCGTTATAGTTTATAACGTTATACGTTATATCGTTATCGTATATAACGTTTTACGTTATATCGTTATAGTACATAACGTTATACGTTATATCGTTATCGTATATAACGTTATACGTTATATCGCTATCGTATATAACGTTATACGTTATATCGTTATCGTATATAACGTTATACGTTATATCGTAATACTACATAACGTTATACGTTATATCGTAATACTACATAACGTTATACGTTATATCGTTATAGTATATAACGTTTTACGTTATATCGTTATGGTATATAACGTTATGCGTTATATCGCTATCGTATATAACGTTATACGTTATATCGTTATCGTATATAACGTTATACGTTATAACGATATAGTTTTTAACGTTACACGTTATATCGTTATCGTATATAACGTTATACGTTATATCGTTATAGTACATAACGTTATACGTTATATCGTTATCGTATATAACGTTATACATTATATCGATATAGTATATAACGTTATACGTTATATCGTTATCGTATATAACGTTATACGCTATATCGTTATCGTATATAACGTTATACGTTATATCGTTATCGTATATAACGTTTTACGTTATATCGTTATAGTATATAACGTTTTACGTTATATCGTTATGGTATATAATGTTATGCGTTATATCGTTATCGTATATAACGTTATACGTTATATCGTAATACTACATAACGTTATACGTTATATCGTAATACTACATAACGTTATACGTTATATCGTTATCGTATATAACGTTTTACGTTATATCGTTATGGTATATAACGTTATGCGTTATATCGCTATCGTATATAACGTTATACGTTATATCGTTATCGTATATAACGTTATACGTTATATCGATATAGTATATAACGTTATACTTTATATCGTTATAGTACATAACGTTATACGTTATATCGTTATCGTATATAACGTTATACGTTATATCGTTATCGTATATAACGTTATACGTTATATCGCTATCGTATATAACGTTATACGTTATATCGTTACAGTATATAACGTTATACGTTATATCGTTATAGCATATAACGTTATACGTTATATCGATATAGTATATAACGTTATACGTCATATGGATATAGCATATAACGTTATACGTTATAACGATATAGTTTATAACGTTATACGTTATATCGTTATCGTATATAACGTTATACGTTATATCGTTATCGTATATAACGTTTTACGTTATATCGTTATAGTATATAACGTTTTACGTTATATCGTTATGGTATATAACGTTATGCGTTATATCGTTATCGTATATAACGTTATACGTTATATCGTAATACTACATAACGTTATACGTTATATCGTAATACTACATAACGTTATACGTTATATCGTTATAGTATATAACGTTTTACGTTATATCGTTATGGTATATAACGTTTTACGTTATATCGTTATGGTACATAACGTTATGCGTTATATCGCTATCGTATATAACGTTATACGTTATATCGTTATCGTATATAACGTTATACGTTATAACGATATAGTTTTTAACGTTACACGTTATATCGTTATCGTATATAACGTTATACGTTATATCGTTATAGTACATAACGTTATACGTTATATCGTTATCGTATATAACGTTATACATTATATCGATATAGTATATAACGTTATACGTTATATCGATATAGTATATAACGTTATACGTTATATCGTTATCGTATATAACGTTATACGTTATATCGTTATAGTATATAACGTTATACGTTATATCGTTACAGTATATAACGTTATACGTTATATCGTTATAGCATATAATGTTATACGTTATATCGATATAGTATATAACGTTATACGTTATATGGATATAGCATATAACGTTATACGTTATAACGATATAGTTTATAACGTTATACGTTATATCGTTATCGTATATAACGTTATACGTTATATCGTTATCGTATATAACGTTTTACGTTATATCGTTATAGTATATAACGTTAAACGTTATATCGATATAGTATATAACGTTATACGTTATATCGTTATCGTATATAACGTTATACGTTATATCGTTATAGTACATAACGTTATACGTTATATCGTTATCGTATATAACGTTATACATTATATCGATATAGTATATAACGTTATACGTTATATCGTTATCGTATATAACGTTATACGTTATATCGTTATAGTATATAACGTTATACGTTATATCGTTACAGTATATAACGTTATACGTTATATCGTTATAGCATATAATGTTATACGTTATATCGATATAGTATATAACGTTATACGTTATATGGATATAGCATATAACGTTATACGTTATAACGATATAGTTTATAACGTTATACGTTATATCGTTATCGTATATAACTTTATACGTTATATCGCTATCGTATATAACGTTATACGTTATATCGCTATCGTATATAACGTTATACGTTATATCGTTATCGTATATAACGTTATACGTTATATCGCTATCGTATATAACGTTGTACGTTATATCGTTATCGTATATAACGTTATACGGTATATCGCTATCGTATATAACGTTATACGTTATATCGTTATCGTATATAACGTTATACGTTATAACGATATAGTTTTTATCGTTATACGTTATATCGTTATCGTATATAACGTTATACGTTATATCGTTATGGTATATAACGTTATGCGTTATATCGTTATCGTATATAACGTTATACGTTATATCGTTATCGTATATAACGTTTTACGTTATATCGTTATAGTATATAACGTTTTACGTTATATCGTTATGGTATATAACGTTATGCGTTATATCGTTATCGTATATAACGTTATACGTTATATCGCTATCGTATATAACGTTATCCGTTATATCGTTATCGTATATAACGTTATACGTTATATCGTTATAGTACATAACGTTATACGTTATATCGTTATAGTATATAACGTTATACGTTATATGGATATAGCATATAACGTTATACGTTATGTCGTAATACTACATAACGTTATACGTTATATCGTAATACTACATAACGTTATACGTTATACCGTAATACTACATAACGTTATACGTTATACCGTAATACTACATAACGTTATACGTTTTATCGTTACAGTATATAACGTTATACGTTATATCGTTATAGCATATAACGTTATACGTTATATCGATATAGTATATAACGTTATACGTCATATGGATATAGCATATAACGTTATACGTTATAACGATATAGTTTATAACGTTATACGTTATATCGTTATCGTATATAACGTTATACGTTATATCGTTATCGTATATAACGTTTTACGTTATATCGTTATAGTATATAACGTTTTACGTTATATCGTTATGGTATATAACGTTATGCGTTATATCGTTATCGTATATAACGTTATACGTTATATCGTAATACTACATAACGTTATACGTTATATCGTAATACTACATAACGTTATACGTTATATCGTTATAGTATATAACGTTTTACGTTATATCGTTATGGTATATAACGTTATGCGTTATATCGCTATCGTATATAACGTTATACGTTATATCGTTATCGTATATAACGTTATACGTTATATCGTTATCGTATATAACGTTATACGTTATATCGATATAGTATATAACGTTATACTTTATATCGTTATAGTACATAACGTTATACGTTATATCGTTATCGTATATAACGTTATACGTTATATCGTTATCGTATATAACTTTATACGTTATATCGCTATCGTATATAACGTTATACGTTATATCGCTATCGTATATAACGTTATACGTTATATCGTTATCGTATATAACGTTATACGTTATATCGCTATCGTATATAACGTTGTACGTTATATCGTTATCGTATATAACGTTATACGGTATATCGCTATCGTATATAACGTTATACGTTATATCGTTATCGTATATAACGTTATACGTTATAACGATATAGTTTTTATCGTTATACGTTATATCGTTATCGTATATAACGTTTTACGTTATATCGTTATGGTATATAACGTTATGCGTTATATCGCTATCGTATATAACGTTATACGTTATATCGTTATAGTACATAACGTTATACGTTATATCGTTATCGTATATAACGTTATACATTATATCGATATAGTATATAACGTTATACGTTATAACGATATAGTTTATAACGTTATACGCTATATCGTTATCGTATATAACGTTATACGTTATATCGTTATCGTATATAACGTTTTACGTTATATCGTTATAGTATATAACGTTTTACGTTATATCGTTATGGTATATAATGTTATGCGTTATATCGTTATAGTACATAACGTTATACGTTATATCGTTATCGTATATAACGTTTTACGTTATATCGTTATGGTATATAACGTTATGCGTTATATCGCTATCGTATATAACGTTATACGTTATATCGTTATAGTACATAACGTTATACGTTATATCGTTATCGTATATAACGTTATACATTATATCGATATAGTATATAACGTTATACGTTATAACGATATAGTTTATAACGTTATACGCTATATCGTTATCGTATATAACGTTATACGTTATATCGTTATCGTATATAACGTTTTACGTTATATCGTTATAGTATATAACGTTTTACGTTATATCGTTATGGTATATAATGTTATGCGTTATATCGTTATCGTATATAACGTTATACGTTATATCGTAATACTACATAACGTTATACGTTATATCGTAATACTACATAACGTTATACGTTATATCGTTATCGTATATAACGTTATACGTTATATCGTTACAGTATATAACGTTATACGTTATATCGTTATAGCATATAACGTTATACGTTATATCGATATAGTATATAACGTTATACGTCATATGGATATAGCATATAACGTTATACGTTATAACGATATAGTTTATAACGTTATACGTTATATCGTTATCGTATATAACGTTATACGTTATATCGTTATCGTATATAACGTTTTACGTTATATCGTTATAGTATATAACGTTTTACGTTATATCGTTATGGTATATAACGTTATGCGTTATATCGCTATCGTATATAACGTTATACGTTATATCGTTATCGTATATAACGTTATACATTATATCGATATAGTATATAACGTTATACGTTATATCGTTATCGTATATAACGTTATACGTTATATCGTTATAGTATATAACGTTATACGTTATATCGTTACAGTATATAACGTTATACGTTATATCGTTATAGCATATAATGTTATACGTTATATCGATATAGTATATAACGTTATACGTTATATGGATATAGCATATAACGTTATACGTTATAACGATATAGTTTATAACGTTATACGTTATATCGTTATCGTATATAACGTTATACATTATATCGATATAGTATATAACGTTATACGTTATATCGTTATCGTATATAACGTTATACGTTATATCGTTATAGTATATAACGTTATACGTTATATCGTTATAGTATATAACGTTATACGTTATATCGTTACAGTATATAACGTTATACGTTATATCGTTATCGTATATAACGTTAAACGTTATATCGATATAGTATATAACGTTATACGTTATATCGTTATCGTATATAACGTTATACGTTATATCGTTATAGTACATAACGTTATACGTTATATCGTTATCGTATATAACGTTATACATTATATCGATATAGTATATAACGTTATACGTTATATCGTTATCGTATATAACGTTATACGTTATATCGTTATAGTATATAACGTTATACGTTATATCGTTACAGTATATAACGTTATACGTTATATCGTTATAGCATATAATGTTATACGTTATATCGATATAGTATATAACGTTATACGTTATATGGATATAGCATATAACGTTATACGTTATAACGATATAGTTTATAACGTTATACGTTATATCGTTATCGTATATAACTTTATACGTTATATCGTTATAGTATATAACGTTTTACGTTATATCGTTATGGTATATAACGTTATGCGTTATATCGCTATCGTATATAACGTTATACGTTATATCGTTATCGTATATAACGTTATACGTTATAACGATATAGTTTTTAACGTTACACGTTATATCGTTATCGTATATAACGTTATACGTTATATCGTTATAGTACATAACGTTATACGTTATATCGTTATCGTATATAACGTTATACATTATATCGATGTAGTATATAACGTTATACGTTATATCGTTATCGTATATAACGTTATACGTTATATCGTTATAGTATATAACGTTATACGTTATATCGTTACAGTATATAACGTTATACGTTATATCGTTATAGCATATAATGTTATACGTTATATCGATATAGTATATAACGTTATACGTTATATGGATATAGCATATAACGTTATACGTTATAACGATATAGTTTATAACGTTATACGTTATATCGTTATCGTATATAACGTTATACGTTATATCGTTATCGTATATAACGTTTTACGTTATATCGTTATAGTATATAACGTTAAACGTTATATCGATATAGTATATAACGTTATACGTTATATCGTTATCGTATATAACGTTATACGTTATATCGTTATAGTACATAACGTTATACGTTATATCGTTATCGTATATAACGTTATACATTATATCGATATAGTATATAACGTTATACGTTATATCGTTATCGTATATAACGTTATACGTTATATCGTTATAGTATATAACGTTATACGTTATATCGTTACAGTATATAACGTTATACGTTATATCGTTATAGCATATAATGTTATACGTTATATCGATATAGTACATAACGTTATACGTTATATGGATATAGCATATAACGTTATACGTTATAACGATATAGTTTATAACGTTATACGTTATATCGTTATCGTATATAACTTTATACGTTATATCGCTATCGTATATAACGTTATACGTTATATCGCTATCGTATATAACGTTATACGTTATATCGTTATCGTATATAACGTTATACGTTATATCGCTATCGTATATAACGTTGTACGTTATATCGTTATCGTATATAACGTTATACGGTATATCGCTATCGTATATAACGTTATACGTTATATCGTTATCGTATATAACGTTATACGTTATAACGATATAGTTTTTATCGTTATACGTTATATCGTTATCGTATATAACGTTATACGTTATATCGTTATAGTACATAACGTTATACGTTATATCGTTATCGTATATAACGTTATACATTATATCGATATAGTATATAACGTTATACGTTATAACGATATAGTTTATAACGTTATACGCTATATCGTTATCGTATATAACGTTATACGTTATATCGTTATCGTATATAACGTTTTACGTTATATCGTTATAGTATATAACGTTTTACGTTATATCGTTATGGTATATAATGTTATGCGTTATATCGTTATCGTATATAACGTTATACGTTATATCGTAATACTACATAACGTTATACGTTATATCGTAATACTACATAACGTTATACGTTATATCGTTATCGTATATAACGTTATACGTTATATCGTTACAGTATATAACGTTATACGTTATATCGTTATAGCATATAACGTTATACGTTATATCGATATAGTATATAACGTTATACGTCATATGGATATAGCATATAACGTTATACGTTATAACGATATAGTTTATAACGTTATACGTTATATCGTTATCGTATATAACGTTATACGTTATATCGTTATCGTATATAACGTTTTACGTTATATCGTTATAGTATATAACGTTTTACGTTATATCGTTATGGTATATAACGTTATGCGTTATATCGTTATCGTATATAACGTTATACGTTATATCGTAATACTACATAACGTTATACGTTATATCGTAATACTACATAACGTTATACGTTATATCGTTATAGTATATAACGTTTTACGTTATATCGTTATGGTATATAACGTTATGCGTTATATCGCTATCGTATATAACGTTATACGTTATATCGTTATCGTATATAACGTTATACGTTATATCGATATAGTATATAACGTTATACTTTATATCGTTATAGTACATAACGTTATACGTTATATCGTTATCGTATATAACGTTATACGTTATATCGTTATCGTATATAACGTTATACGTTATATCGCTATCGTATATAACGTTATACGTTACATCGTTATCGTATATAACGTTATACGGTATATCGTTATAGTTTATAGCGTTATACGTTATATCGTTATCGTATATAACGTTTTACGTTATATCGTTATAGTACATAACGTTATACGTTATATCGTTATCGTATATAACGTTATACGTTATATCGCTATCGTATATAACGTTATACGTTATATCGTTATCGTATATAACGTTATACGTTATATCGTAATACTACATAACGTTATACGTTATATCGTAATACTACATAACGTTATACGTTATATCGTTATAGTATATAACGTTTTACGTTATATCGTTATGGTATATAACGTTATGCGTTATATCGCTATCGTATATAACGTTATACGTTATATCGTTATCGTATATAACGTTATACGTTATAACGATATAGTTTTTAACGTTACACGTTATATCGTTATCGTATATAATGTTATACGTTATATCGTTATAGTACATAACGTTATACGTTATATCGTTATCGTATATAACGTTATACATTATATCGATATAGTATATAACGTTATACGTTATGTCGTTATCGTATATAACGTTATACGCTATATCGTTATCGTATATAACGTTATACGTTATATCGTTATCGTATATGACGTTTTACGTTATATCGTTATAGTATATAACGTTTTACGTTATATCGTTATGGTATATAATGTTATGCGTTATATCGTTATCGTATATAACGTTATACGTTATATCGTAATACTACATAACGTTATACGTTATATCGTAATACTACATAACGTTATACGTTATATCGTTATCGTACATAACGTTATACGTTATATCGTTACAGTATATAACGTTATACGTTATATCGTTATAGTATATAACGTTATACGTCATATGGATATAGCATATAACGTTATACGTTATAACGATATAGTTTATAACGTTATACGTTATATCGTTATCGTATATAACGTTATACGTTATATCGTTATCGTATATAACGTTTTACGTTATATCGTTATAGTATATAACGTTTTACGTTATATCGTTATGGTATATAACGTTATGCGTTATACCGCTATCGTATATAACGTTATACGTTATATCGTTATCGTATATAACGTTATACGTTATATCGATATAGTATATAACGTTATACTTTATATCGTTATAGTACATAACGTTATACGTTATATCGTTATCGTATATAACGTTATACATTATATCGTTATCGTATATAACGTTATACGTTACATCGTTATCGTATATAACGTTATACGGTATATCGTTATAGTTTATAACGTTATACGTTATATCGTTATCGTATATAACGTTTTACGTTATATCGTTATAGTACTTAACGTTATACGTTATATCGTTATCGTATAAAACGTTATACGTTATATCGCTATCGTATATAACGTTATACGTTATATCGTTACAGTATATAACGTTATACGTTATATCGTTATAGCATATAACGTTATACGTTATATCGATATAGTATATAACGTTATACGTCATATGGATATAGCATATAACGTTATACGTTATAACGATATAGTTTATAACGTTATACGTTATATCGTTATCGTATATAACGTTATACGTTATATCGTTATCGTATATAACGTTTTACGTTATATCGTTATAGTATATAACGTTTTACGTTATATCGTTATGGTATATAACGTTATGCGTTATATCGTTATCGTATATAACGTTATACGTTATATCGTAATACTACATAACGTTATACGTTATATCGTAATACTACATAACGTTATACGTTATATCGTTATAGTATATAACGTTTTACGTTATATCGTTATGGTATATAACGTTATGCGTTATATCGCTATCGTATATAACGTTATACGTTATATCGTTATCGTATATAACGTTATACGTTATATCGTTATCGTATATAACGTTATACGTTATATCGATATAGTATATAACGTTATACTTTATATCGTTATAGTACATAACGTTATACGTTATATCGTTATCGTATATAACGTTATACGTTATATCGTTATCGTATATAACTTTATACGTTATATCGCTATCGTATATAACGTTATACGTTATATCGCTATCGTATATAACGTTATACGTTATATCGTTATCGTATATAACGTTATACGTTATATCGCTATCGTATATAACGTTGTACGTTATATCGTTATCGTATATAACGTTATACGGTATATCGCTATCGTATATAACGTTATACGTTATATCGTTATCGTATATAACGTTATACGTTATAACGATATAGTTTTTATCGTTATACGTTATATCGTTATCGTATATAACGTTATACGTTATATCGTTATAGTACATAACGTTATACGTTATATCGTTATCGTATATAACGTTATACATTATATCGATATAGTATATAACGTTATACGTTATAACGATATAGTTTATAACGTTATACGCTATATCGTTATCGTATATAACGTTATACGTTATATCGTTATCGTATATAACGTTTTACGTTATATCGTTATAGTATATAACGTTTTACGTTATATCGTTATGGTATATAATGTTATGCGTTATATCGTTATCGTATATAACGTTATACGTTATATCGTAATACTACATAACGTTATACGTTATATCGTAATACTACATAACGTTATACGTTATATCGTTATCGTATATAACGTTATACGTTATATCGTTACAGTATATAACGTTATACGTTATATCGTTATAGCATATAACGTTATACGTTATATCGATATAGTATATAACGTTATACGTCATATGGATATAGCATATAACGTTATACGTTATAACGATATAGTTTATAACGTTATACGTTATATCGTTATCGTATATAACGTTATGCGTTATATCGCTATCGTATATAACGTTATACGTTATATCGTTATCGTATATAACGTTATACGTTATATCGATATAGTATATAACGTTATACTTTATATCGTTATAGTACATAACGTTATACGTTATATCGTTATCGTATATAACGTTTTACGTTATATCGTTATGGTATATAACGTTATGCGTTATATCGCTATCGTATATAACGTTATACGTTATATCGTTATAGTACATAACGTTATACGTTATATCGTTATCGTATATAACGTTATACATTATATCGATATAGTATATAACGTTATACGTTATAACGATATAGTTTATAACGTTATACGCTATATCGTTATCGTATATAACGTTATACGTTATATCGTTATCGTATATAACGTTTTACGTTATATCGTTATAGTATATAACGTTTTACGTTATATCGTTATGGTATATAATGTTATGCGTTATATCGTTATCGTATATAACGTTATACGTTATATCGTAATACTACATAACGTTATACGTTATATCGTAATACTACATAACGTTATACGTTATATCGTTATCGTATATAACGTTATACGTTATATCGTTACAGTATATAACGTTATACGTTATATCGTTATAGCATATAACGTTATACGTTATATCGATATAGTATATAACGTTATACGTCATATGGATATAGCATATAACGTTATACGTTATAACGATATAGTTTATAACGTTATACGTTATATCGTTATCGTATATAACGTTATACGTTATATCGTTATCGTATATAACGTTTTACGTTATATCGTTATAGTATATAACGTTTTACGTTATATCGTTATGGTATATAACGTTATGCGTTATATCGCTATCGTATATAACGTTATACGTTATATCGTTATCGTATATAACATTATACGTTATATCGTAATACTACATAACGTTATACGTTATATCGTAATACTACATAACGTTATACGTTATATCGTTATGGTACATAACGTTATGCGTTATATCGCTATCGTATATAACGTTATACGTTATATCGTTATCGTATATAACGTTATACGTTATAACGATATAGTTTTTAACGTTACACGTTATATCGTTATAGCATATAATGTTATACGTTATATCGATATAGTATATAACGTTATACGTTATATGGATATAGCATATAACGTTATACGTTATAACGATATAGTTTATAACGTTATACGTTATATCGTTATCGTATATAACGTTATACGTTATATCGTTATCGTATATAACGTTTTACGTTATATCGTTATAGTATATAACGTTAAACGTTATATCGATATAGTATATAACGTTATACGTTATATCGTTATCGTATATAACGTTATACGTTATATCGTTATAGTATATAACGTTATACGTTATATGGATATAGCATATAACGTTATACGTTATAACGATATAGTTTATAACGTTATACGTTATATCGTTATCGTATATAACTTTATACGTTATATCGCTATCGTATATAACGTTATACGTTATATCGCTATCGTATATAACGTTATACGTTATATCGTTATCGTATATAACGTTATACGTTATATCGCTATCGTATATAACGTTGTACGTTATATCGTTATCGTATATAACGTTATACCGTATATCGCTATCGTATATAACGTTATACGTTATATCGTTATCGTATATAACGTTATACGTTATAACGATATAGTTTTTATCGTTATACGTTATATCGTTATCGTATATAACGTTATACGTTATATCGTTATAGTACATAACGTTATACGTTATATCGTTATCGTATATAACGTTATACATTATATCGATATAGTATATAACGTTATACGTTATAACGATATAGTTTATAACGTTATACGCTATATCGTTATCGTATATAACGTTATACGTTATATCGTTATCGTATATAACGTTTTACGTTATATCGTTATAGTATATAACGTTTTACGTTATATCGTTATAGTATATAACGTTTTACGTTATATCGTTATGGTATATAACGTTATGCGTTATATCGTTATCGTATATAACGTTATACGTTACATCGTTATCGTATATAACGTTATACGGTATATCGTTATAGTTTATAACGTTATACGTTATATCGTTATCGTATATAACGTTTTACGTTATATCGTTATGGTATATAACGTTATGCGTTATATCGTTATCGTATATAACGTTATACGTTACATCGTTATCGTATATAACGTTATACGGTATATCGTTATAGTTTATAACGTTATACGTTATATCGTTATCGTATATAACGTTTTACGTTATATCGTTATAGTACATAACGTTATACGTTATATCGTTATCGTATATAACGTTATACGGTATATCGCTATCGTATATAACGTTATACGTTATATCGTTATCGTATATAACGTTATACGTTATAACGATATAGTTTTTATCGTTATACGTTATATCGTTATCGTATATAACGTTATACGTTATATCGTTATAGTACATAACGTTATACGTTATATCGTTATCGTATATAACGTTATACATTATATCGATATAGTATATAACGTTATACGTTATAACGATATAGTTTATAACGTTATACGCTATATCGTTATCGTATATAACGTTATACGTTATATCGTTATCGTATATAACGTTTTACGTTATATCGTTATAGTATATAACGTTTTACGTTATATCGTTATGGTATATAATGTTATGCGTTATATCGTTATCGTATATAACGTTATACGTTATATCGTAATACTACATAACGTTATACGTTATATCGTAATACTACATAACGTTATACGTTATATCGTTATAGTATATAACGTTTTACGTTATATCGTTATGGTATATAACGTTATGCGTTATATCGTTATCGTATATAACGTTTTACGTTATATCGTTATAGTATATAACGTTTTACGTTATATCGTTATGGTATATAACGTTATACGTTATATCGTTATAGTATATAACGTTATACGTTATATCGTAATACTACATAACGTTATACGTTATATCGTAATACTACATAACGTTATACGTTATATCGTTATAGTATATAACGTTTTACGTTATATCGTTATGGTATATAACGTTATGCGTTATATCGCTATCGTATATAACGTTATACGTTATATCGTTATCGTATATAACGTTATACGTTATATCGATATAGTATATAACGTTATACTTTATATCGTTATAGTACATAACGTTATACGTTATATCGTTATCGTATATAACGTTATACGTTATATCGTTATCGTATATAACGTTATACGTTATATCGCTATCGTATATAACGTTATACGTTACATCGTTATCGTATATAACGTTATACGGTATATCGTTATAGTTTATAACGTTATACGTTATATCGTTATCGTATATAACGTTTTACGTTATATCGTTATAGTACATAACGTTATACGTTATATCGTTATCGTATATAACGTTATACGTTATATCGCTATCGTATATAACGTTATACGTTATATCGTTATCGTATATAACGTTATACGTTATATCGTAATACTACATAACGTTATACGTTATATCGTAATACTACATAACGTTATACGTTATATCGTTATAGTATATAACGTTTTACGTTATATCGTTATGGTATATAACGTTATGCGTTATATCGCTATCGTATATAACGTTATACGTTATATCGTTATCGTGTATAACGTTATACGTTATAACGATATAGTTTTTAACGTTACACGTTATATCGTTATCGTATATAACGTTATACGTTATATCGTTATAGTACATAACGTTATACGTTATATCGTTATCGTATATAACGTTATACCTTATATCGATACAGTATATAACGTTATACGTTATATCGTTATCGTATATAACGTTATACGTTATATCGTTATAGTATATAACGTTATACGTTATATCGTTACAGTATATAACGTTATACGTTATATCGTTATAGCATATAATGTTATACGTTATATCGATATAGTATATAACGTTATACGTTATATGGATATAGCATATAACGTTATACGTTATAACGATATAGTTTATAACGTTATACGTTATATCGTTATCGTATATAACGTTATACGTTATATCGTTATCGTATATAACGTTTTACGTTATATCGTTATAGTATATAACGTTAAACGTTATATCGATATAGTATATAACGTTATACGTTATATCGTTACAGTACATAACGTTATACGTTATATCGTTATCGTATATAACGTTATACGTTATATCGCTATCGTATATAACGTTATACGTTATATCGTTATAGTATATAACGTTTTACGTTATATCGTTATGGTATATAACGTTATGCGTTATATCGTTATCGTATATAACGTTATACGTTATATCGTTATAGTACATAATGTTATACGTTATATCGTTATCGTATATAACGTTATACATTATATCGATATAGTATATAACGTTATACGTTATACCGTTATCGTATATAACGTTATACATTATATCGTTATCGTATATAACGTTTTACGTTATATCGTTATAGTATATAACGTTTTACGTTATATCGTTATGGTATATAACGTTATGCGTTATATCGTTATCGTATATAACGTTATACGTTATATCGTTATCGTATATAACGTTTTACGTTATATCGTTATAGTATATAACGTTTTACGTTATATCGTTATGGTATATAATGTTATGCGTTATATCGTTATCGTATATAACGTTATACGTTATATCGTAATACTACATAACGTTATACGTTATATCGTAATACTACATAACGTTATACGTTATATCGTTATAGTATATAACGTTTTACGTTATATCGTTATGGTATATAACGTTATGCGTTATATCCTAATCGTATATAACGTTATACGTTATATCGTTATCGTATATAACGTTATACGTTATATCGATATAGTATATAACGTTATACGTTATATCGTTATCGTATATAACGTTATACGTTATATCGTTACAGTATATAACGTTATACGTTATATCGTTATAGCATATAACGTTATACGTTATATCGATATAGTATATAACGTTATACGTCATATGGATATAGCATATAACGTTATACGTTATAACGATATAGTTTATAACGTTATACGTTATATCGTTATCGTATATAACGTTATACGTTATATCGTTATCGTATATAACGTATAACGTTATATCGTTATAGTATATAACGTTTTACGTTATATCGTTATGGTATATAACGTTATGCGTTATATCGCTATCGTATATAACGTTATACGTTATATCGTTATAGTACATAATGTTATACGTTATATCGTTATCGTATATAACGTTATACATTATATCGATATAGTATATAACGTTATACGTTATACCGTTATCGTATATAACGTTATACATTATATCGTTATCGTATATAACGTTTTACGTTATATCGTTATAGTATATAACGTTTTACGTTATATCGTTATGGTATATAACGTTATGCGTTATATCGTTATCGTATATAACGTTATACGTTATATCGTTATCGTATATAACGTTTTACGTTATATCGTTATAGTATATAACGTTTTACGTTATATCGTTATGGTATATAATGTTATGCGTTATATCGTTATCGTATATAACGTTATACGTTATATCGTAATACTACATAACGTTATACGTTATATCGTAATACTACATAACGTTATACGTTATATCGTTATAGTATATAACGTTTTACGTTATATCGTTATGGTATATAACGTTATGCGTTATATCCTAATCGTATATAACGTTATACGTTATATCGTTATCGTATATAACGTTATACGTTATATCGATATAGTATATAACGTTATACGTTATATCGTTATCGTATATAACGTTATACGTTATATCGATATAGTATATAACGTTATACGTTATATCGTTATCGTATATAACGTTATACGATATATCGTTATCGTATATAACTTTATACGTTATATCGCTATCGTATATAACGTTATACGTTATATCGTTATCGTATATAACGTTATACGGTATATCGTTATAGTTTATAACGTTATACGTTATATCGTTATCGTATATAACGTTTTACGTTATATGGATATAGCATATAACGTTATACGTTATATCGTAATACTACATAACGTTATACGTTATATCGTTATCGTATATAACGTTATACGTTATATCGTTATAGTATATAACGTTATACGTTATATCGTTACAGTATATAACGTTATACGTTATATCGTTATAGCATATAACGTTATACGTTATATCGATATAGTATATAACGTTATACGTTATATGGATATAGCATATAACGTTATACGTTATAACGATATAGTTTATAACGTTATACGTTATATCGTTATCGTATATAACGTTATACGTTATATCGTTATCGTATATAACGTTTTACGTTATATCGTTATAGTATATAACGTTTTACGTTATATCGTTATGGTATATAATGTTATGCGTTATATCGTTATCGTATATAACGTTATACGTTATATCGTAATACTACATAACGTTATACGTTATATCGATATAGTATATAACGTTATACGTTATATCGATATAGTATATAACGTTAAACGTTATATCGATATAGTATATAACGTTATACGTTATATCGTTATAGTACATAACGTTATACGTTATATCGTTATCGTATATAACGTTATACGTTATATCGCTATCGTATATAACGTTATCCGTTATATCGTTATCGTATATAACGTTATACGTTATATCGTTATAGTACATAACGTTATACGTTATATCGTTATAGTATATAACGTTATACGTTATATGGATATAGCATATAACGTTATACGTTATGTCGTAATACTACATAACGTTATACGTTATATCGTAATACTACATAACGTTATACGTTATACCGTAATACTACATAACGTTATACGTTTTATCGTTATCGTATATAACGTTATACGTTATATCGTTACAGTATATAACGTTATACGTTATATCGTTATAGCATATAACGTTAGACGTTATATCGATATAGTATATAACGTTATACGTCATATGGATATAGCATATAACGTTATACGTTATAACGATATAGTTTATAACGTTATACGTTATATCGTTATCGTATATAACGTTATACGTTATATCGTTATCGTATATAACGTTTTACGTTATATCGTTATAGTATATAACGTTTTACGTTATATCGTTATGGTATATAACGTTATGCGTTATATCGTTATCGTATATAACGTTATACGTTATATCGTAATACTACATAACGTTATATCGTTATATCGTAATACTACATAACGTTATACGTTATATCGTTATAGTATATAACGTTTTACGTTATATCGTTATGGTATATAACGTTATGCGTTATATCGCTATCGTATATAACGTTATACGTTATATCGTTATCGTATATAACGTTATACGTTATATCGCTATCGTATATAACGTTGTACGTTATATCGTTATCGTATATAACGTTATACGGTATATCGCTATCGTATATAACGTTATACGTTATATCGTTATCGTATATAACGTTATACGTTATATCGTTATCGTATATAACGTTATACGTTATAACGATATAGTTTTTATCGTTATACGTTATATCGTTATCGTATATAACGTTATACGTTATATCGTTATAGCATATAACGTTATACGTTATATCGATATAGTATATAACGTTATACATCATATGGATATAGCATATAACGTTATACGTTATAACGATATAGTTTATAACGTTATACGTTATATCGTTATCGTATAATACGTTATACGTTATATCGTTATCGTATATAACGTTTTACGTTATATCGTTATAGTATATAACGTTTTACGTTATATCGTTATGGTATATAACGTTATGCGTTATATCGTTATCGTATATAACGTTATACGTTATATCGTAATACTACATAACGTTATACGTTATATCGTAATACTACATAACGTTATACGTTATATCGTTATAGTATATAACGTTTTACGTTATATCGTTATGGTATATAACGTTATGCGTTATATCGCTATCGTATATAACGTTATACGTTATATCGTTATCGTATATAACGTTATACGTTATATCGATATAGTATATAACGTTATACTTTATATCGTAATACTACATAACGTTATACGTTATATCGTAATACTACATAACGTTATACGTTATATCGTTATAGTATATAACGTTTTACGTTATATCGTTATGGTATATAACGTTATGCGTTATATCGTTATCGTATATAACGTTATACGTTATATCGTTATAGTACATAACGTTATACGTTATATCGTTATCGTATATAACGTTATACATTATATCGATATAGTATATAACGTTATACGTTATATCGTTATCGTATATAACGTTATACGTTATATGGATATAGCATATAACGTTATACGTTATAACGATATAGTTTATAACGTTATACGTTATATCGTTATCGTATATAACGTTATACGTTATATCGTTATCGTATATAACGTTTTACGTTATATCGTTATAGTATATAACGTTAAACGTTATATCGATATAGTATATAACGTTATACGTTATATCGTTATAGTACATAACGTTATACGTTATATCGTTATCGTATATAACGTTATACGTTATATCGCTATCGTATATAACGTTATACGTTATATCGTTATAGTATATAACGTTTTACGTTATATCGTTATGGTATATAACGTTATGCGTTATATCGTTATCGTATATAACGTTATACGTTATATCGTTATAGTACATAATGTTATACGTTATATCGTTATCGTATATAACGTTATACATTATATCGATATAGTATATAACGTTATACGTTATACCGTTATCGTATATAACGTTATACATTATATCGTTATCGTATATAACGTTTTACGTTATATCGTTATAGTATATAACGTTTTACGTTATATCGTTATGGTATATAACGTTATGCGTTATATCGTTATCGTATATAACGTTATACGTTATATCGTTATCGTATATAACGTTTTACGTTATATCGTTATAGTATATAACGTTTTACGTTATATCGTTATGGTATATAATGTTATGCGTTATATCGTTATCGTATATAACGTTATACGTTATATCGTAATACTACATAACGTTATACGTTATATCGTAATACTACATAACGTTATACGTTATATCGTTATAGTATATAACGTTTTACGTTATATCGTTATGGTATATAACGTTATGCGTTATATCCTAATCGTATATAACGTTATACGTTATATCGTTATCGTATATAACGTTATACGTTATATCGATATAGTATATAACATTATACGTTATATCGTTATCGTATATAACGTTATACGTTATATCGTTACAGTATATAACGTTATACGTTATATCGTTATAGCATATAACGTTATACGTTATATCGATATAGTATATAACGTTATACGTCATATGGATATAGCATATAACGTTATACGTTATAACGATATAGTTTATAACGTTATACGTTATATCGTTATCGTATATAACGTTATACGTTATATCGTTATCGTATATAACGTTTTACGTTATATCGTTATAGTATATAACGTTTTACGTTATATCGTTATGGTATATAACGTTATGCGTTATATCGCTATCGTATATAACGTTATACGTTATATCGTTATAGTACATAATGTTATACGTTATATCGTTATCGTATATAACGTTATACATTATATCGATATAGTATATAACGTTATACGTTATACCGTTATCGTATATAACGTTATACATTATATCGTTATCGTATATAACGTTTTACGTTATATCGTTATAGTATATAACGTTTTACGTTATATCGTTATGGTATATAACGTTATGCGTTATATCGTTATCGTATATAACGTTATACGTTATATCGTTATCGTATATAACGTTTTACGTTATATCGTTATAGTATATAACGTTTTACGTTATATCGTTATGGTATATAATGTTATGCGTTATATCGTTATCGTATATAACGTTATACGTTATATCGTAATACTACATAACGTTATACGTTATATCGTAATACTACATAACGTTATACGTTATATCGTTATAGTATATAACGTTTTACGTTATATCGTTATGGTATATAACGTTATGCGTTATATCCTAATCGTATATAACGTTATACGTTATATCGTTATCGTATATAACGTTATACGATATATCGTTATCGTATATAACTTTATACGTTATATCGCTATCGTATATAACGTTATACGTTATATCGTTATCGTATATAACGTTATACGGTATATCGTTATAGTTTATAACGTTATACGTTATATCGTTATCGTATATAACGTTTTACGTTATATGGATATAGCATATAACGTTATACGTTATATCGTAATACTACATAACGTTATACGTTATATCGTTATCGTATATAACGTTATACGTTATATCGTTATAGTATATAACGTTATACGTTATATCGTTACAGTATATAACGTTATACGTTATATCGTTATAGCATATAACGTTATACGTTATATCGATATAGTATATAACGTTATACGTTATATGGATATAGCATATAACGTTATACGTTATAACGATATAGTTTATAACGTTATACGTTATATCGTTATCGTATATAACGTTATACGTTATATCGATATCGTATATAACGTTTTACGTTATATCGTTATAGTATATAACGTTTTACGTTATATCGTTATGGTATATAATGTTATGCGTTATATCGTTATCGTATATAACGTTATACGTTATATCGTAATACTACATAACGTTATACGTTATATCGATATAGTATATAACGTTATACGTTATATCGATATAGTATATAACGTTAAACGTTATATCGATATAGTATATAACGTTATACGTTATATCGTTATTGTACATAACGTTATACGTTATATCGTTATCGTATATAACGTTATACGTTATATCGCTATCGTATATAACGTTATCCGTTATATCGTTATCGTATATAACGTTATACGTTATATCGTTATAGTACATAACGTTATACGTTATATCGTTATAGTATATAACGTTATACGTTATATTGATATAGCATATAACGTTATACGTTATGTCGTAATACTACATAACGTTATACGTTATATCGTAATACTACATAACGTTATACGTTATACCGTAATACTACATAACGTTATACGTTTTATCGTTATCGTATATAACGTTATACGTTATATCGTTACAGTATATAACGTTATACGTTATATCGTTATAGCATATAACGTTAGACGTTATATCGATATAGTATATAACGGTATACGTCATATGGATATAGCATATAACGTTATACGTTATAACGATATAGTTTATAACGTTATACGTTATATCGTTATCGTATATAACGTTATACGTTATATCGTTATCGTATATAACGTTTTACGTTATATCGTTATAGTATATAACGTTTTACGTTATATCGTTATGGTATATAACGTTATGCGTTATATCGTTATCGTATATAACGTTATACGTTATATCGTAATACTACATAACGTTATACGTTATATCGTAATACTACATAACGTTATACGTTATATCGTTATAGTATATAACGTTATACGTTATATCGTTATCGTATATAACGTTATACGTTATATCGCTATCGTATATAACGTTGTACGTTATATCGTTATCGTATATAACGTTATACGGTATATCGCTATCGTATATAACGTTATACGTTATATCGTTATCGTATATAACGTTATACGTTATAACGATATAGTTTTTATCGTTATACGTTATATCGTTATCGTATATAACGTTATACGTTATATCGTTATAGCATATAACGTTATACGTTATATCGATATAGTATATAACGTTATACGTCATATGGATATAGCATATAACGTTATACGTTATAACGATATAGTTTATAACGTTATACGTTATATCGTTATCGTATAATACGTTATACGTTATATCGTTATCGTATATAACGTTTTACGTTATATCGTTATAGTATATAACGTTTTACGTTATATCGTTATGGTATATAACGTTATGCGTTATATCGTTATCGTATATAACGTTATACGTTATATCGTAATACTACATAACGTTATACGTTATATCGTAATACTACATAACGTTATACGTTATATCGTTATAGTATATAACGTTTTACGTTATATCGTTATGGTATATAACGTTATGCGTTATATCGCTATCGTATATAACGTTATACGTTATATCGTTATCGTATATAACGTTATACGTTATATCGATATAGTATATAACGTTATACTTTATATCGTAATACTACATAACGTTATACGTTATATCGTAATACTACATAACGTTATACGTTATATCGTTATAGTATATAACGTTTTACGTTATATCGTTATGGTATATAACGTTATGCGTTATATCGCTATCGTATATAACGTTATACGTTATATCGTTATCGTATATAACGTTATACGTTATAACGATATAGTTTTTAACGTTACACGTTATATCGTTATCGTATATAACGTTATACGTTATATCGTTATAGTACATAACGTTATACGTTATATCGTTATCGTATATAACGTTATACATTATATCGATATAGTATATAACGTTATACGTTATATCGTTATCGTATATAACGTTATACGTTATATCGTTATAGTATATAACGTTATACGTTATATCGTTACAGTATATAACGTTATACGTTATATCGTTATAGCATATAATGTTATACGTTATATCGATATAGTATATAACGTTATACGTTATATGGATATAGCATATAACGTTATACGTTATAACGATATAGTTTATAACGTTATACGTTATATCGTTATCGTATATAACGTTATACGTTATATCGTTATCGTATATAACGTTTTACGTTATATCGTTATAGTATATAACGTTAAACGTTATATCGATATAGTATATAACGTTATACGTTATATCGTTATAGTACATAACGTTATACGTTATATCGTTATCGTATATAACGTTATACGTTATATCGCTATCGTATATAACGTTATACGTTATATCGTTATAGTATATAACGTTTTACGTTATATCGTTATGGTATATAACGTTATGCGTTATATCGTTATCGTATATAACGTTATACGTTATATCGTTATAGTACATAATGTTATACGTTATATCGTTATCGTATATAACGTTATACATTATATCGATATAGTATATAACGTTATACGTTATACCGTTATCGTATATAACGTTATACATTATATCGTTATCGTATATAACGTTTTACGTTATATCGTTATAGTATATAACGTTTTACGTTATATCGTTATGGTATATAACGTTATGCGTTATATCGTTATCGTATATAACGTTATACGTTATATCGTTATCGTATATAACGTTTTACGTTATATCGTTATAGTATATAACGTTTTACGTTATATCGTTATGGTATATAATGTTATGCGTTATATCGTTATCGTATATAACGTTATACGTTATATCGTAATACTACATAACGTTATACGTTATATCGTAATACTACATAACGTTATACGTTATATCGTTATAGTATATAACGTTTTACGTTATATCGTTATGGTATATAACGTTATGCGTTATATCCTAATCGTATATAACGTTATACGTTATATCGTTATCGTATATAACGTTATACGTTATATCGATATAGTATATAACGTTATACGTTATATCGTTATCGTATATAACGTTATACGTTATATCGATATAGTATATAACGTTATACGTTATATCGTTATCGTATATAACGTTATACGTTATATCGTTACAGTATATAACGTTATACGTTATATCGTTATAGCATATAACGTTATACGTTATATCGATATAGTATATAACGTTATACGTCATATGGATATAGCATATAACGTTATACGTTATAACGATATAGTTTATAACGTTATACGTTATATCGTTATCGTATATAACGTTATACGTTATATCGTTATCGTATATAACGTATAACGTTATATCGTTATAGTATATAACGTTTTACGTTATATCGTTATGGTATATAACGTTATGCGTTATATCGCTATCGTATATAACGTTATACGTTATATCGTTATAGTACATAATGTTATACGTTATATCGTTATCGTATATAACGTTATACATTATATCGATATAGTATATAACGTTATACGTTATACCGTTATCGTATATAACGTTATACATTATATCGTTATCGTATATAACGTTTTACGTTATATCGTTATAGTATATAACGTTTTACGTTATATCGTTATGGTATATAACGTTATGCGTTATATCGTTATCGTATATAACGTTATACGTTATATCGTTATCGTATATAACGTTTTACGTTATATCGTTATGGTATATAACGTTATGCGTTATATCCTAATCGTATATAACGTTATACGTTATATCGTTATAGTATATAACGTTTTACGTTATATCGTTATGGTATATAACGTTATGCGTTATATCCTAATCGTATATAACGTTATACGTTATATCGTTATCGTATATAACGTTATACGTTATATCGATATAGTATATAACGTTATACGTTATATCGTTATAGCATATAACGTTATACGTTATATCGATATAGTATATAACGTTATACGTCATATGGATATAGCATATAACGTTATACGTTATAACGATATAGTTTATAACGTTATACGTTATATCGTTATCGTATAATACGTTATACGTTATATCGTTATCGTATATAACGTTTTACGTTATATCGTTATAGTATATAACGTTTTACGTTATATCGTTATGGTATATAACGTTATGCGTTATATCGTTATCGTATATAACGTTATACGTTATATCGTAATACTACATAACGTTATACGTTATATCGTAATACTACATAACGTTATACGTTATATCGTTATAGTATATAACGTTTTACGTTATATCGTTATGGTATATAACGTTATGCGTTATTTCGCTATCGTATATAACGTTATACGTTATATCGTTATCGCATATAACGTTATACGTTATATCGATATAGTATATAACGTTATACTTTATATCGTAATACTACATAACGTTATACGTTATATCGTAATACTACATAACGTTATACGTTATATCGTTATAGTATATAACGTTTTACGTTATATCGTTATGGTATATAACGTTATGCGTTATATCGCTATCGTATATAACGTTATACGTTATATCGTTATCGTATATAACGTTATACGTTATAACGATATAGTTTTTAACGTTACACGTTATATCGTTATCGTATATAACGTTATACGTTATATCGTTATAGTACATAACGTTATACGTTATATCGTTATCGTATATAACGTTATACATTATATCGATATAGTATATAACGTTATACGTTATATCGTTATAGTACATAATGTTATACGTTATATCGTTATCGTATATAACGTTATACATTATATCGATATAGTATATAACGTTATACGTTATACCGTTATCGTATATAACGTTATACATTATATCGTTATCGTATATAACGTTTTACGTTATATCGTTATAGTATATAACGTTTTACGTTATATCGTTATGGTATATAACGTTATGCGTCATATGGATATAGCATATAACGTTATACGTTATAACGATATAGTTTATAACGTTATACGTTATATCGTTATCGTATAATACGTTATACGTTATATCGTTATCGTATATAACGTTTTACGTTATATCGTTATAGTATATAACGTTTTACGTTATATCGTTATGGTATATAACGTTATGCGTTATATCGTTATCGTATATAACGTTATACGTTATATCGTAATACTACATAACGTTATACGTTATATCGTAATACTACATAACGTTATACGTTATATCGTTATAGTATATAACGTTTTACGTTATATCGTTATGGTATATAACGTTATGCGTTATATCGCTATCGTATATAACGTTATACGTTATATCGTTATCGTATATAACGTTATACGTTATATCGATATAGTATATAACGTTATACTTTATATCGTAATACTACATAACGTTATACGTTATATCGTAATACTACATAACGTTATACGTTATATCGTTATAGTATATAACGTTTTACGTTATATCGTTATAGTATATAACGTTTTACGTTATATCGTTATGGTATATAACGTTATGCGTTATATCGTTATCGTATATAACGTTATACGTTATATCGTTATCGTATATAACGTTTTACGTTATATCGTTATAGTATATAACGTTTTACGTTATATCGTTATGGTATATAATGTTATGCGTTATATCGTTATCGTATATAACGTTATACGTTATATCGTAATACTACATAACGTTATACGTTATATCGTAATACTACATAACGTTATACGTTATATCGTTATAGTATATAACGTTTTACGTTATATCGTTATGGTATATAACGTTATGCGTTATATCCTAATCGTATATAACGTTATACGTTATATCGTTATCGTATATAACGTTATACGTTATATCGATATAGTATATAACATTATACGTTATATCGTTATCGTATATAACGTTATACGTTATATCGTTACAGTATATAACGTTATACGTTATATCGTTATAGCATATAACGTTATACGTTATATCGATATAGTATATAACGTTATACGTCATATGGATATAGCATATAACGTTATACGTTATAACGATATAGTTTATAACGTTATACGTTATATCGTTATCGTATATAACGTTATACGTTATATCGTTATCGTATATAACGTATAACGTTATATCGTTATAGTATATAACGTTTTACGTTATATCGTTATGGTATATAACGTTATGCGTTATATCGCTATCGTATATAACGTTATACGTTATATCGTTATAGTACATAATGTTATACGTTATATCGTTATCGTATATAACGTTATACATTATATCGATATAGTATATAACGTTATACGTTATACCGTTATCGTATATAATGTTATACATTATATCGTTATCGTATATAACGTTTTACGTTATATCGTTATAGTATATAACGTTTTACGTTATATCGTTATGGTATATAACGTTATGCGTTATATCGTTATCGTATATAACGTTATACGTTATATCGTTATCGTATATAACGTTTTACGTTATATCGTTATAGTATATAACGTTTTACGTTATATCGTTATGGTATATAATGTTATGCGTTATATCGTTATCGTATATAACGTTATACGTTATATCGTAATACTACATAACGTTATACGTTATATCGTAATACTACATAACGTTATACGTTATATCGTTATAGTATATAACGTTTTACGTTATATCGTTATGGTATATAACGTTATGCGTTATATCCTAATCGTATATAACGTTATACGTTATATCGTTATCGTATATAACGTTATACGATATATCGTTATCGTATATAACTTTATACGTTATATCGCTATCGTATATAACGTTATACGTTATATCGTTATCGTATATAACGTTATACGGTATATCGTTATAGTTTATAACGTTATACGTTATATCGTTATCGTATATAACGTATAACGTTATATGGATATAGCATATAACGTTATACGTTATATCGTAATACTACATAACGTTATACGTTATATCGTTATCGTATATAACGTTATACGTTATATCGTTATAGTATATAACGTTATACGTTATATCGTTACAGTATATAACGTTATACGTTATATCGTTATAGCATATAACGTTATACGTTATATCGATATAGTATATAACGTTATACGTTATATGGATATAGCATATAACGTTATACGTTATAACGATATAGTTTATAACGTTATACGTTATATCGTTATCGTATATAACGTTATACGTTATATCGATATCGTATATAACGTTTTACGTTATATCGTTATAGTATATAACGTTTTACGTTATATCGTTATGGTATATAATGTTATGCGTTATATCGTTATCGTATATAACGTTATACGTTATATCGTAATACTACATAACGTTATACGTTATATCGATATAGTATATAACGTTATACGTTATATCGATATAGTATATAACGTTAAACGTTATATCGATATAGTATATAACGTTATACGTTATATCGTTATTGTACATAACGTTATACGTTATATCGTTATCGTATATAACGTTATACGTTATATCGCTATCGTATATAACGTTATCCGTTATATCGTTATCGTATATAACGTTATACGTTATATCGTTATAGTACATAACGTTATACGTTATATCGTTATAGTATATAACGTTATACGTTATATTGATATAGCATATAACGTTATACGTTATGTCGTAATACTACATAACGTTATACGTTATATCGTAATACTACATAACGTTATACGTTATACCGTAATACTACATAACGTTATACGTTTTATCGTTATCGTATATAACGTTATACGTTATATCGTTACAGTATATAACGTTATACGTTATATCGTTATAGCATATAACGTTAGACGTTATATCGATATAGTATATAACGGTATACGTCATATGGATATAGCATATAACGTTATACGTTATAACGATATAGTTTATAACGTTATACGTTATATCGTTATCGTATATAACGTTATACGTTATATCGTTATCGTATATAACGTTTTACGTTATATCGTTATAGTATATAACGTTTTACGTTATATCGTTATGGTATATAACGTTATGCGTTATATCGTTATCGTATATAACGTTATACGTTATATCGTAATACTACATAACGTTATACGTTATATCGTAATACTACATAACGTTATACGTTATATCGTTATAGTATATAACGTTATACGTTATATCGTTATCGTATATAACGTTATACGTTATATCGCTATCGTATATAACGTTGTACGTTATATCGTTATCGTATATAACGTTATACGGTATATCGCTATCGTATATAACGTTATACGTTATATCGTTATCGTATATAACGTTATACGTTATAACGATATAGTTTTTATCGTTATACGTTATATCGTTATCGTATATAACGTTATACGTTATATCGTTATAGCATATAACGTTATACGTTATATCGATATAGTATATAACGTTATACGTCATATGGATATAGCATATAACGTTATACGTTATAACGATATAGTTTATAACGTTATACGTTATATCGTTATCGTATAATACGTTATACGTTATATCGTTATCGTATATAACGTTTTACGTTATATCGTTATAGTATATAACGTTTTACGTTATATCGTTATGGTATATAACGTTATGCGTTATATCGTTATCGTATATAACGTTATACGTTATATCGTAATACTACATAACGTTATACGTTATATCGTAATACTACATAACGTTATACGTTATATCGTTATAGTATATAACGTTTTACGTTATATCGTTATGGTATATAACGTTATGCGTTATATCGCTATCGTATATAACGTTATACGTTATATCGTTATCTTATATAACGTTATACGTTATATCGATATAGTATATAACGTTATACTTTATATCGTAATACTACATAACGTTATACGTTATATCGTAATACTACATAACGTTATACGTTATATCGTTATAGTATATAACGTTTTACGTTATATCGTTATGGTATATAACGTTATGCGTTATATCGCTATCGTATATAACGTTATACGTTATATCGTTATCGTATATAACGTTATACGTTATAACGATATAGTTTTTAACGTTACACGTTATATCGTTATCGTATATAACGTTATACGTTATATCGTTATAGTACATAACGTTATACGTTATATCGTTATCGTATATAACGTTATACATTATATCGATATAGTATATAACGTTATACGTTATATCGTTATCGTATATAACGTTATACGTTATATCGTTATAGTATATAACGTTATACGTTATATCGTTACAGTATATAACGTTATACGTTATATCGTTATAGCATATAATGTTATACGTTATATCGATATAGTATATAACGTTATACGTTATATGGATATAGCATATAACGTTATACGTTATAACGATATAGTTTATAACGTTATACGTTATATCGTTATCGTATATAACGTTATACGTTATATCGTTATCGTATATAACGTTTTACGTTATATCGTTATAGTATATAACGTTAAACGTTATATCGATATAGTATATAACGTTATACGTTATATCGTTATAGTACATAACGTTATACGTTATATCGTTATCGTATATAACGTTATACGTTATATCGCTATCGTATATAACGTTATACGTTATATCGTTATAGTATATAACGTTTTACGTTATATCGTTATGGTATATAACGTTATGCGTTATATCGTTATCGTATATAACGTTATACGTTATATCGTTATAGTACATAATGTTATACGTTATATCGTTATCGTATATAACGTTATACATTATATCGATATAGTATATAACGTTATACGTTATACCGTTATCGTATATAACGTTATACATTATATCGTTATCGTATATAACGTTTTACGTTATATCGTTATAGTATATAACGTTTTACGTTATATCGTTATGGTATATAACGTTATGCGTTATATCGTTATCGTATATAACGTTATACGTTATATCGTTATCGTATATAACGTTTTACGTTATATCGTTATAGTATATAACGTTTTACGTTATATCGTTATGGTATATAACGTTATGCGTTATATCGTTATCGTATATAACGTTATACGTTATATCGTAATACTACATAACGTTATACGTTATATCGTAATACTACATAACGTTATACGTTATATCGTTATAGTATATAACGTTTTACGTTATATCGTTATGGTATATAACGTTATGCGTTATATCGCTATCGTATATAACGTTATACTTTATATCGTTATAGTACATAATGTTATAAGTTATATCGTTATCGTATATAACGTTATACATTATATCGATATAGTATATAACGTTATACGTTATACCGTTATCGTATATAACGTTATACATTATATCGTTATCGTATATAACGTTTTACGTTATATCGTTATAGTATATAACGTTTTACGTTATATCGTTATGGTATATAACGTTATGCGTTATATCGTTATCGTATATAACGTTATACGTTATATCGTTATCGTATATAACGTTTTACGTTATATCGTTATAGTATATAACGTTTTACGTTATATCGTTATGGTATATAATGTTATGCGTTATATCGTTATCGTATATAACGTTATACGTTATATCGTAATACTACATAACGTTATATGTTATATCGTAATACTACATAACGTTATACGTTATATCGTTATAGTATATAACGTTTTACGTTATATCGTTATGGTATATAACGTTATGCGTTATATCCTAATCGTATATAACGTTATACGTTATATCGTTATCGTATATAACGTTATACGTTATATCGATATAGTATATAACGTTATACGTTATATCGTTATCGTATATAACGTTATACGTTATATCGATATAGTATATAACGTTATACGTTATATCGTTATCGTATATAACGTTATACGTTATATCGTTATCGTATATAACTTTATACGTTATATCGCTATCGTATATAACGTTATACGTTATATCGTTATCGTATATAACGTTATACGGTATATCGTTATAGTTTATAACGTTATACGTTATATCGTTATCGTATATAACGTTTTACGTTATATGGATATAGCATATAACGTTATACGTTATAACGATATAGTTTATAACGTTATACGTTATATCGTTACAGTATATAACGTTATACGTTATATCGTTATAGCATATAACGTTATACGTTATATCGATATAGTATATAACGTTATACGTTATATGGATATGGTATATAATGTTATGCGTTATATCGTTATCGTATATAACGTTATACGTTATATCGTTATCGTATATAACGTTATACGTTATATCGATATAGTATATAACGTTATACGTTATATCGTTATCGTATATAACGTTATACGTTATATCGATATAGCATATAACGTTATACGTTATATCGTAATACTACATAACGTTATACGTTATATCGTAATACTACATAACGTTATACGTTATATCGTTATAGTATATAACGTTTTACGTTATATCGTTATGGTATATAACGTTATGCGTTATATCCTAATCGTATATAACGTTATACGTTATATCGTTATCGTATATAACGTTATACGTTATATCGATATAGTATATAACGTTATACGTTATATCGTTATCGTATATAACGTTATATGCTATATCCATATAACGTATAACGTTATACGTTATATCGTAATACTACATAACGTTATACGTTATATCGTTATCGTATATAACGTTATACGTTATATCGTTATAGTATATAACGTTATACGTTATATCGTTACAGTATATAACGTTATACGTTATATCGTTATAGCATATAACGTTATACGTTATATCGATATAGTATATAACGTTATACGTTATATGGATATAGCATATAACGTTATACGTTATAACGATATAGTTTATAACGTTATACGTTATATCGTTATCGTATATAACGTTATACGTTATATCGTTATCGTATATAACGTTTTACGTTATATCGTTATAGTATATAACGTTTTACGTTATATCGTTATGGTATATAATGTTGTGCGTTATATCGTTATCGTATATAACGTTATACGTTATATCGTAATACTACATAACGTTATACGTTATATCGTAATACTACATAACGTTATACGTTATATCGTTATAGTATATAACGTTTTACGTTATATCGTTATGGTATATAACGTTATGCGTTATATCCTAATCGTATATAACGTTATACGTTATATCGTTATCGTATATAACGTTATACGTTATATCGATATAGTATATAACGTTATACGTTATATCGATATAGTATATAACGTTAAACGTTATATCGATATAGTATATAACGTTATACGTTATATCGTTATAGTACATAACGTTATACGTTATATCGTTATCGTATATAACGTTATACGTTATATCGCTATCGTATATAACGTTATCCGTTATATCGTTATCGTATATAACGTTATACGTTATATCGTTATAGTACATAACGTTATACGTTATATCGTTATAGTATATAACGTTATACGTTATATGGATATAGCATATAACGTTATACGTTATGTCGTAATACTACATAACGTTATACGTTATATCGTAATACTACATAACGTTATACGTTATACCGTAATACTACATAACGTTATACGTTTTATCGTTATCGTATATAACGTTATACGTTATATCGTTACAGTATATAACGTTATACGTTATATCGTGATAGCATATAACGTTATACGTTATATCGATATAGTATATAACGTTATACGTCATATGGATATAGCATATAACGTTATACGTTATAACGATATAGTTTATAACGTTATACGTTATATCGTTATCGTATATAACGTTATACGTTATATCGTTATCGTATATAACGTTATACGTTATATCGTTATCGTATATAACGTTATACGTTATATCGTTATCGTATATAACGTTATACGTTATATCGTTATCGTATATAACGTTATACGTTATATCGCTATCGTATATAACGTTATACGTTATATCGTTATAGTATATAACGTTATACGGTATATCGCTATCGTATATAACGTTATACGTTATATCGTTATCGTATATAACGTTATACGTTATACCGATATAGTTTTTATCGTTATACGTTATATCGTTATCGTATATAACGTTATACGTTATATCGTTATAGTACATAACGTTATACGTTATATCGTTATCGTATATAACGTTATACATTATATCGATATAGTATATAACGTTATATGTTATAACGATATAGTTTATAACGTTATACGTTATATCGTTATCGTATATAACGTTATACGTTATATCGATATAGTATATAACGTTATACTTTATATCGTTATAGTACATAACGTTATACGTTATATCGTTATCGTATATAACGTTATACGTTATATCGTTATCGTATATAACTTTATACGTTATATCGCTATCGTATATAACGTTATACGTTATATCGTTATCGTATATAACGTTTTACGTTATATCGTTGTAGTACATAACGTTATACGTTATATCGTTATCGTATATAACGTTATACGTTATATCGCTATCGTATATAACGTTATACGTTATATCGTTATCGTATATAACGTTATACGTTATATCGCTATCGCATATAACGTTATACGTTATATCGTTATGGTATATAACGTTATGCGTTATATCCTAATCGTATATAACGTTATACGTTATATCGTTATCGTATATAACGTTATACGTTATATCGATATAGTATATAACGTTATACGTTATATCGTTATCGTATATAACGTTATACGTTATATCGATATAGTATATAACGTTATACGTTATATCGTTATCGTATATAACGTTATACGTTATATCGTTATCGTATATAACTTTATACGTTATATCGCTATCGTATATAACGTTATACGTTATATCGTTATCGTATATAACGTTATACGGTATATCGTTATAGTTTATAACGTTATACGTTATATCGTTATCGTATATAACGTTTTACGTTATATGGATATAGCATATAACGTTATACGTTATAACGATATAGTTTATAACGTTATACGTTATATCGTTACAGTATATAACGTTATACGTTATATCGTTATAGCATATAACGTTATACGTTATATCGATATAGTATATAACGTTATACGTTATATGGATATGGTATATAATGTTATGCGTTATATCGTTATCGTATATAACGTTATACGTTATATCGTTATCGTATATAACGTTATACGTTATATCGATATAGTATATAACGTTATACGTTATATCGTTATCGTATATAACGTTATACGTTATATCGATATAGCATATAACGTTATACGTTATATCGTAATACTACATAACGTTATACGTTATATCGTAATACTACATAACGTTATACGTTATATCGTTATAGTATATAACGTTTTACGTTATATCGTTATGGTATATAACGTTATGCGTTATATCCTAATCGTATATAACGTTATACGTTATATCGTTATCGTATATAACGTTATACGTTATATCGATATAGTATATAACGTTATACGTTATATCGTTATCGTATATAACGTTATACGTTATATCGATATAGCATATAACGTTATACGTTATATCGTAATACTACATAACGTTATACGTTATATCGTTATCGTATATAACGTTATACGTTATATCGTTATAGTATATAACGTTATACGTTATATCGTTACAGTATATAACGTTATACGTTATATCGTTATAGCATATAACGTTATACGTTATATCGATATAGTATATAACGTTATACGTTATATGGATATAGCATATAACGTTATACGTTATAACGATATAGTTTATAACGTTATACGTTATATCGTTATCGTATATAACGTTATACGTTATATCGTTATCGTATATAACGTTTTACGTTATATCGTTATAGTATATAACGTTTTACGTTATATCGTTATGGTATATAATGTTGTGCGTTATATCGTTATCGTATATAACGTTATACGTTATATCGTAATACTACATAACGTTATACGTTATATCGTAATACTACATAACGTTATACGTTATATCGTTATAGTATATAACGTTTTACGTTATATCGTTATGGTATATAACGTTATGCGTTATATCCTAATCGTATATAACGTTATACGTTATATCGTTATCGTATATAACGTTATACGTTATATCGATATAGTATATAACGTTATACGTTATATCGATATAGTATATAACGTTAAACGTTATATCGATATAGTATATAACGTTATACGTTATATCGTTATAGTACATAACGTTATACGTTATATCGTTATCGTATATAACGTTATACGTTATATCGCTATCGTATATAACGTTATCCGTTATATCGTTATCGTATATAACGTTATACGTTATATCGTTATAGTACATAACGTTATACGTTATATCGTTATAGTATATAACGTTATACGTTATATGGATATAGCATATAACGTTATACGTTATGTCGTAATACTACATAACGTTATACGTTATATCGTAATACTACATAACGTTATACGTTATACCGTAATACTACATAACGTTATACGTTTTATCGTTATCGTATATAACGTTATACGTTATATCGTTACAGTATATAACGTTATACGTTATATCGTGATAGCATATAACGTTATACGTTATATCGATATAGTATATAACGTTATACGTCATATGGATATAGCATATAACGTTATACGTTATAACGATATAGTTTATAACGTTATACGTTATATCGTTATCGTATATAACGTTATACGTTATATCGTTATCGTATATAACGTTATACGTTATATCGTTATCGTATATAACGTTATACGTTATATCGTTATCGTATATAACGTTATACGTTATATCGTTATCGTATATAACGTTATACGTTATATCGCTATCGTATATAACGTTATACGTTATATCGTTATAGTATATAACGTTATACGGTATATCGCTATCGTATATAACGTTATACGTTATATCGTTATCGTATATAACGTTATACGTTATAACGATATAGTTTTTATCGTTATACGTTATATCGTTATCGTATATAACGTTATACGTTATATCGTTATAGTACATAACGTTATACGTTATATCGTTATCGTATATAACGTTATACATTATATCGATATAGTATATAACGTTATATGTTATAACGATATAGTTTATAACGTTATACGTTATATCGTTATCGTATATAACGTTATACGTTATATCGATATAGTATATAACGTTATACTTTATATCGTTATAGTACATAACGTTATACGTTATATCGTTATCGTATATAACGTTATACGTTATATCGTTATCGTATATAACTTTATACGTTATATCGCTATCGTATATAACGTTATACGTTATATCGTTATCGTATATAACGTTTTACGTTATATCGTTGTAGTACATAACGTTATACGTTATATCGTTATCGTATATAACGTTATACGTTATATCGCTATCGTATATAACGTTATACGTTATATCGTTATCGTATATAACGTTATACGTTATATCGCTATCGCATATAACGTTATACGTTATATCGTTATCGTATATAACGTTATACGTTATATCGTTATCGTATATAACGTTATACGTTATATCGCTATCGTATATAACGTTATACGTTATATCGTTATAGTATATAACGTTATACGGTATATCGCTATCGTATATAACGTTATACGTTATATCGTTATCGTATATAACGTTATACGTTATAACGATATAGTTTTTATCGTTATACGTTATATCGTTATCGTATATAACGTTATGCGTTATATCGCTATCGTATATAACGTTATACGTTATATCGTTATCGTATATAACGTTATACGTTATAACGATATAGTTTTTAACGTTATACGTTATATCGTTATCGTATATAACGTTATACGTTATATCGTTATAGTACATAACGTTATACGTTATATCGTTATCGTATATAACGTTATACATTATATTCGATATAGTATATAACGTTATACGTTATATCGTTATAGTATATAACGTTTTACGTTATATCGTTATGGTATATAACGTTTTACGTTATATCGTTATGGTATATAACGTTATGCGTTATATCGTTATCGTATATAACGTTATACGTTATATCGTAATACTACATAACGTTATACGTTATATCGTAATACTACATAACGTTATACGTTATATCGTTATAGTATATAACGTTTTACGTTATATCGTTATGGTATATAACGTTATGCGTTATATCGCTATCGTATATAACGTTATACGTTATATCGTTATCGTATATAACGTTATACGTTATATCGATATAGTATATAACGTTATACGTTATATCGATATAGTATATAACGTTAAACGTTATATCGATATAGTATATAACGTTATACGTTATATCGTTATAGTACATAACGTTATACGTTATACCGTTATCGTATATAACGTTATACATTATATCGTTATCGTATATAACGTTTTACGTTATATCGTTATAGTATATAACGTTTTACGTTATATCGTTATGGTATATAACGTTATGCGTTATATCGTTATCGTATATAACGTTATACGTTATATCGTTATCGTATATAACGTTTTACGTTATATCGTTATAGTATATAACGTTTTACGTTATATCGTTATGGTATATAATGTTATGCGTTATATCGTTATCGTATATAACGTTATACGTTATATCGTAATACTACATAACGTTATACGTTATATCGTAATACTACATAACGTTATACGTTATATCGTTATAGTATATAACGTTTTACGTTATATCGTTATGGTATATAACGTTATGCGTTATATCCTAATCGTATATAACGTTATACGTTATATCGTTATCGTATATAACGTTATACGTTATATCGATATAGTATATAACGTTATACGTTATATCGTTATCGTATATAACGTTATACGTTATATCGTTACAGTATATAACGTTATACGTTATATCGTTATAGCATATAACGTTATACGTTATATCGATATAGTATATAACGTTATACGTCATATGGATATAGCATATAACGTTATACGTTATAACGATATAGTTTATAACGTTATACGTTATATCGTTATCGTATATAACGTTATACGTTATATCGTTATCGTATATAACGTTTTACGTTATATCGTTATAGTATATAACGTTTTACGTTATATCGTTATGGTATATAACGTTATGCGTTATATCGCTATCGTATATAACGTTATACGTTATATCGTTATAGTACATAATGTTATACGTTATATCGTTATCGTATATAACGTTATACATTATATCGATATAGTATATAACGTTATACGTTATACCGTTATCGTATATAACGTTATACATTATATCGTTATCGTATATAACGTTTTACGTTATATCGTTATAGTATATAACGTTTTACGTTATATCGTTATGGTATATAACGTTATGCGTTATATCGTTATCGTATATAACGTTATACGTTATATCGTTATCGTATATAACGTTTTACGTTATATCGTTATGGTATATAACGTTATGCGTTATATCCTAATCGTATATAACGTTATACGTTATATCGTTATAGTATATAACGTTTTACGTTATATCGTTATGGTATATAACGTTATGCGTTATATCCTAATCGTATATAACGTTATACGTTATATCGTTATCGTATATAACGTTATACGTTATATCGATATAGTATATAACGTTATACGTTATATCGTTATAGCATATAACGTTATACGTTATATCGATATAGTATATAACGTTATACGTCATATGGATATAGCATATAACGTTATACGTTATAACGATATAGTTTATAACGTTATACGTTATATCGTTATCGTATAATACGTTATACGTTATATCGTTATCGTATATAACGTTTTACGTTATATCGTTATAGTATATAACGTTTTACGTTATATCGTTATGGTATATAACGTTATGCGTTATATCGTTATCGTATATAACGTTATACGTTATATCGTAATACTACATAACGTTATACGTTATATCGTAATACTACATAACGTTATACGTTATATCGTTATAGTATATAACGTTTTACGTTATATCGTTATGGTATATAACGTTATGCGTTATATCGCTATCGTATATAACGTTATACGTTATATCGTTATCGTATATAACGTTATACGTTATAACGATATAGTTTTTAACGTTACACGTTATATCGTTATCGTATATAACGTTATACGTTATATCGTTATAGTACATAACGTTATACGTTATATCGTTATCGTATATAACGTTATACATTATATCGATATAGTATATAACGTTATACGTTATATCGTTATAGTACATAACGTTATACGTTATATCGTTATCGTATATAACGTTATACATTATATCGATATAGTATATAACGTTATACGTTATACCGTTATCGTATATAACGTTATACATTATATCGTTATCGTATATAACGTTTTACGTTATATCGTTATAGTATATAACGTTTTACGTTATATCGTTATGGTATATAACGTTATGCGTTATATCGTTATCGTATATAACGTTATACGTTATATCGTTATCGTATATAACGTTTTACGTTATATCGTTATAGTATATAACGTTTTACGTTATATCGTTATGGTATATAATGTTATGCGTTATATCGTTATCGTATATAACGTTATACGTTATATCGTAATACTACATAACGTTATACGTTATATCGTAATACTACATAACGTTATACGTTATATCGTTATAGTATATAACGTTTTACGTTATATCGTTATGGTATATAACGTTATGCGTTATATCCTAATCGTATATAACGTTATACGTTATATCGTTATCGTATATAACGTTATACGTTATATCGATATAGTATATAACATTATACGTTATATCGTTATCGTATATAACGTTATACGTTATATCGTTACAGTATATAACGTTATACGTTATATCGTTATAGCATATAACGTTATACGTTATATCGATATAGTATATAACGTTATACGTCATATGGATATAGCATATAACGTTATACGTTATAACGATATAGTTTATAACGTTATACGTTATATCGTTATCGTATATAACGTTATACGTTATATCGTTATCGTATATAACGTATAACGTTATATCGTTATAGTATATAACGTTTTACGTTATATCGTTATGGTATATAACGTTATGCGTTATATCGCTATCGTATATAACGTTATACGTTATATCGTTATAGTACATAATGTTATACGTTATATCGTTATCGTATATAACGTTATACATTATATCGATATAGTATATAACGTTATACGTTATACCGTTATCGTATATAACGTTATACATTATATCGTTATCGTATATAACGTTTTACGTTATATCGTTATAGTATATAACGTTTTACGTTATATCGTTATGGTATATAACGTTATGCGTTATATCGTTATCGTATATAACGTTATACGTTATATCGTTATCGTATATAACGTTTTACGTTATATCGTTATAGTATATAACGTTTTACGTTATATCGTTATGGTATATAATGTTATGCGTTATATCGTTATCGTATATAACGTTATACGTTATATCGTAATACTACATAACGTTATACGTTATATCGTAATACTACATAACGTTATACGTTATATCGTTATAGTATATAACGTTTTACGTTATATCGTTATGGTATATAACGTTATGCGTTATATCCTAATCGTATATAACGTTATACGTTATATCGTTATCGTATATAACGTTATACGATATATCGTTATCGTATATAACTTTATACGTTATATCGCTATCGTATATAACGTTATACGTTATATCGTTATCGTATATAACGTTATACGGTATATCGTTATAGTTTATAACGTTATACGTTATATCGTTATCGTATATAACGTATTACGTTATATGGATATAGCATATAACGTTATACGTTATATCGTAATACTACATAACGTTATACGTTATATCGTTATCGTATATAACGTTATACGTTATATCGTTATAGTATATAACGTTATACGTTATATCGTTACAGTATATAACGTTATACGTTATATCGTTATAGCATATAACGTTATACGTTATATCGATATAGTATATAACGTTATACGTTATATGGATATAGCATATAACGTTATACGTTATAACGATATAGTTTATAACGTTATACGTTATATCGTTATCGTATATAACGTTATACGTTATATCGATATCGTATATAACGTTTTACGTTATATCGTTATAGTATATAACGTTTTACGTTATATCGTTATGGTATATAATGTTATGCGTTATATCGTTATCGTATATAACGTTATACGTTATATCGTAATACTACATAACGTTATACGTTATATCGATATAGTATATAACGTTATACGTTATATCGATATAGTATATAACGTTAAACGTTATATCGATATAGTATATAACGTTATACGTTATATCGTTATAGTACATAACGTTATACGTTATATCGTTATCGTATATAACGTTATACGTTATATCGCTATCGTATATAACGTTATCCGTTATATCGTTATCGTATATAACGTTATACGTTATATCGTTATAGTACATAACGTTATACGTTATATCGTTATAGTATATAACGTTATACGTTATATTGATATAGCATATAACGTTATACGTTATGTCGTAATACTACATAACGTTATACGTTATATCGTAATACTACATAACGTTATACGTTATACCGTAATACTACATAACGTTATACGTTTTATCGTTATCGTATATAACGTTATACGTTATATCGTTACAGTATATAACGTTATACGTTATATCGTTATAGCATATAACGTTAGACGTTATATCGATATAGTATATAACGGTATACGTCATATGGATATAGCATATAACGTTATACGTTATAACGATATAGTTTATAACGTTATACGTTATATCGTTATCGTATATAACGTTATACGTTATATCGTTATCGTATATAACGTTTTACGTTATATCGTTATAGTATATAACGTTTTACGTTATATCGTTATGGTATATAACGTTATGCGTTATATCGTTATCGTATATAACGTTATACGTTATATCGTAATACTACATAACGTTATACGTTATATCGTAATACTACATAACGTTATACGTTATATCGTTATAGTATATAACGTTATACGTTATATCGTTATCGTATATAACGTTATGCGTTATATCCTAATCGTATATAACGTTATACGTTATATCGTTATCGTATATAACGTTATACGTTATATCGATATAGTATATAACGTTATACGTTATATCGTTATCGTATATAACGTTATACGTTATATCGTTACAGTATATAACGTTATACGTTATATCGTTATAGCATATAACGTTATACGTTATATCGATATAGTATATAACGTTATACGTCATATGGATATAGCATATAACGTTATACGTTATAACGATATAGTTTATAACGTTATACGTTATATCGTTATCGTATATAACGTTATACGTTATATCGTTATCGTATATAACGTTTTACGTTATATCGTTATAGTATATAACGTTTTACGTTATATCGTTATGGTATATAACGTTATGCGTTATATCGCTATCGTATATAACGTTATACGTTATATCGTTATAGTACATAATGTTATACGTTATATCGTTATCGTATATAACGTTATACATTATATCGATATAGTATATAACGTTATACGTTATACCGTTATCGTCTATAACGTTATACATTATATCGTTATCGTATATAACGTTTTACGTTATATCGTTATAGTATATAACGTTTTACGTTATATCGTTATGGTATATAACGTTATGCGTTATATCGTTATCGTATATAACGTTATACGTTATATCGTTATCGTATATAACGTTTTACGTTATATCGTTATGGTATATAACGTTATGCGTTATATCCTAATCGTATATAACGTTATACGTTATATCGTTATAGTATATAACGTTTTACGTTATATCGTTATGGTATATAACGTTATGCGTTATATCCTAATCGTATATAACGTTATACGTTATATCGTTATCGTATATAACGTTATACGTTATATCGATATAGTATATAACGTTATACGTTATATCGTTATAGCATATAACGTTATACGTTATATCGATATAGTATATAACGTTATACGTCATATGGATATAGCATATAACGTTATACGTTATAACGATATAGTTTATAACGTTATACGTTATATCGTTATCGTATAATACGTTATACGTTATATCGTTATCGTATATAACGTTTTACGTTATATCGTTATAGTATATAACGTTTTACGTTATATCGTTATGGTATATAACGTTATGCGTTATATCGTTATCGTATATAACGTTATACGTTATATCGTAATACTACATAACGTTATACGTTATATCGTAATACTACATAACGTTATACGTTATATCGTTATAGTATATAACGTTTTACGTTATATCGTTATGGTATATAACGTTATGCGTTATATCGCTATCGTATATAACGTTATACGTTATATCGTTATCGTATATAACGTTATACGTTATATCGATATAGTATATAACGTTATACTTTATATCGTAATACTACATAACGTTATACGTTATATCGTAATACTACATAACGTTATACGTTATATCGTTATAGTATATAACGTTTTACGTTATATCGTTATGGTATATAACGTTATGCGTTATATCGCTATCGTATATAACGTTATACGTTATATCGTTATCGTATATAACGTTATACGTTATAACGATATAGTTTTTAACGTTACACGTTATATCGTTATCGTATATAACGTTATACGTTATATCGTTATAGTACATAACGTTATACGTTATATCGTTATCGTATATAACGTTATACATTATATCGATATAGTATATAACGTTATACGTTATATCGTTATAGTACATAATGTTATACGTTATATCGTTATCGTATATAACGTTATACATTATATCGATATAGTATATAACGTTATACGTTATACCGTTATCGTATATAACGTTATACATTATATCGTTATCGTATATAACGTTTTACGTTATATCGTTATAGTATATAACGTTTTACGTTATATCGTTATGGTATATAACGTTATGCGTTATATCGTTATCGTATATAACGTTATACGTTATATCGTTATCGTATATAACGTTTTACGTTATATCGTTATAGTATATAACGTTTTACGTTATATCGTTATGGTATATAATGTTATGCGTTATATCGTTATCGTATATAACGTTATACGTTATATCGTAATACTACATAACGTTATACGTTATATCGTAATACTACATAACGTTATACGTTATATCGTTATAGTATATAACGTTTTACGTTATATCGTTATGGTATATAACGTTATGCGTTATATCCTAATCGTATATAACGTTATACGTTATATCGTTATCGTATATAACGTTATACGTTATATCGATATAGTATATAACATTATACGTTATATCGTTATCGTATATAACGTTATACGTTATATCGTTACAGTATATAACGTTATACGTTATATCGTTATAGCATATAACGTTATACGTTATATCGATATAGTATATAACGTTATACGTCATATGGATATAGCATATAACGTTATACGTTATAACGATATAGTTTATAACGTTATACGTTATATCGTTATCGTATATAACGTTATACGTTATATCGTTATCGTATATAACGTATAACGTTATATCGTTATAGTATATAACGTTTTACGTTATATCGTTATGGTATATAACGTTATGCGTTATATCGCTATCGTATATAACGTTATACGTTATATCGTTATAGTACATAATGTTATACGTTATATCGTTATCGTATATAACGTTATACATTATATCGATATAGTATATAACGTTATACGTTATACCGTTATCGTATATAACGTTATACATTATATCGTTATCGTATATAACGTTTTACGTTATATCGTTATAGTATATAACGTTTTACGTTATATCGTTATGGTATATAACGTTATGCGTTATATCGTTATCGTATATAACGTTATACGTTATATCGTTATCGTATATAACGTTTTACGTTATATCGTTATAGTATATAACGTTTTACGTTATATCGTTATGGTATAAAATGTTATGCGTTATATCGTTATCGTATATAACGTTATACGTTATATCGTAATACTACATAACGTTATACGTTATATCGTAATACTACATAACGTTATACGTTATATCGTTATAGTATATAACGTTTTACGTTATATCGTTATGGTATATAACGTTATGCGTTATATCCTAATCGTATATAACGTTATACGTTATATCGTTATCGTATATAACGTTATACGATATATCGTTATCGTATATAACTTTATACGTTATATCGCTATCGTATATAACGTTATACGTTATATCGTTATCGTATATAACGTTATACGGTATATCGTTATAGTTTATAACGTTATACGTTATATCGTTATCGTATATAACGTTTTACGTTATATGGATATAGCATATAACGTTATACGTTATATCGTAATACTACATAACGTTATACGTTATATCGTTATAGCATATAACGTTATACGTTATATCGATATAGTATATAACGTTATACGTTATATGGATATAGCATATAACGTTATACGTTATAACGATATAGTTTATAACGTTATACGTTATATCGTTATCGTATATAACGTTATACGTTATATCGATATCGTATATAACGTTTTACGTTATATCGATATCGTATATAACGTTTTACGTTATATCGTTATAGTATATAACGTTTTACGTTATATCGTTATGGTATATAATGTTATGCGTTATATCGTTATCGTATATAACGTTATACGTTATATCGTAATACTACATAACGTTATACGTTATATCGATATAGTATATAACGTTATACGTTATATCGATATAGTATATAACGTTAAACGTTATATCGATATAGTATATAACGTTATACGTTATATCGTTATAGTACATAACGTTATACGTTATATCGTTATCGTATATAACGTTATACGTTATATCGCTATCGTATATAACGTTATCCGTTATATCGTTATCGTATATAACGTTATACGTTATATCGTTATAGTACATAACGTTATACGTTATATCGTTATAGTATATAACGTTATACGTTATATTGATATAGCATATAACGTTATACGTTATGTCGTAATACTACATAACGTTATACGTTATATCGTAATACTACATAACGTTATACGTTATACCGTAATACTACATAACGTTATACGTTTTATCGTTATCGTATATAACGTTATACGTTATATCGTTACAGTATATAACGTTATACGTTATATCGTTATAGCATATAACGTTAGACGTTATATCGATATAGTATATAACGGTATACGTCATATGGATATAGCATATAACGTTATACGTTATAACGATATAGTTTATAACGTTATACGTTATATCGTTATCGTATATAACGTTATACGTTATATCGTTATCGTATATAACGTTTTACGTTATATCGTTATAGTATATAACGTTTTACGTTATATCGTTATCGTATATAACGTTATACGTTATAACGATATAGTTTTTATCGTTATACGTTATATCGTTATCGTATATAACGTTATACGTTATATCGTTATAGCATATAACGTTATACGTTATATCGATATAGTATATAACGTTATACGTCATATGGATATAGCATATAACGTTATACGTTATAACGATATAGTATATAACGTTTTACGTTATATCGTTATGGTATATAACGTTATGCGTTATATCGTTATCGTATATAACGTTATACGTTATATCGTAATACTACATAACGTTATACGTTATATCGTAATACTACATAACGTTATACGTTATATCGTTATAGTATATAACGTTTTACGTTATATCGTTATGGTATATAACGTTATGCGTTATATCGCTATCGTATATAACGTTATACGTTATATCGTTATCGTATATAACGTTATACGTTATATCGATATAGTATATAACGTTATACTTTATATCGTAATACTACATAACGTTATACGTTATATCGTAATACTACATAACGTTATACGTTATATCGTTATAGTATATAACGTTTTACGTTATATCGTTATGGTATATAACGTTATGCGTTATATCGCTATCGTATATAACGTTATACGTTATATCGTTATCGTATATAACGTTATACGTTATAACGATATAGTTTTTAACGTTACACGTTATATCGTTATCGTATATAACGTTATACGTTATATCGTTATAGTACATAACGTTATACGTTATATCGTTATCGTATATAACGTTATACATTATATCGATATAGTATATAACGTTATACGTTATATCGTTATCGTATATAACGTTATACGTTATATCGTTACAGTATATAACGTTATACGTTATATCGTTATAGCATATAATGTTATACGTTATATCGATATAGTATATAACGTTATACGTTATATGGATATAGCATATAACGTTATACGTTATAACGATATAGTTTATAACGTTATACGTTATATCGTTATCGTATATAACGTTATACGTTATATCGTTATCGTATATAACGTTTTACGTTATATCGTTATAGTATATAACGTTAAACGTTATATCGATATAGTATATAACGTTATACGTTATATCGTTATAGTACATAACGTTATACGTTATATCGTTATCGTATATAACGTTATACGTTATATCGCTATCGTATATAACGTTATACGTTATATCGTTATAGTATATAACGTTTTACGTTATATCGTTATGGTATATAACGTTATGCGTTATATCGTTATCGTATATAACGTTATACGTTATATCGTTATAGTACATAATGTTATACGTTATATCGTTATCGTATATAACGTTATACATTATATCGATATAGTATATAACGTTATACGTTATACCGTTATCGTATATAACGTTATACATTATATCGTTATCGTATATAACGTTTTACGTTATATCGTTATAGTATATAACGTTTTACGTTATATCGTTATGGTATATAACGTTATGCGTTATATCGTTATCGTATATAACGTTATACGTTATATCGTTATCGTATATAACGTTTTACGTTATATCGTTATAGTATATAACGTTTTACGTTATATCGTTATGGTATATAACGTTATGCGTTATATCGTTATCGTATATAACGTTATACGTTATATCGTAATACTACATAACGTTATACGTTATATCGTAATACTACATAACGTTATACGTTATATCGTTATAGTATATAACGTTTTACGTTATATCGTTATGGTATATAACGTTATGCGTTATATCGCTATCGTATATAACGTTATACTTTATATCGTTATAGTACATAATGTTATAAGTTATATCGTTATCGTATATAACGTTATACATTATATCGATATAGTATATAACGTTATACGTTATACCGTTATCGTATATAACGTTATACATTATATCGTTATCGTATATAACGTTTTACGTTATATCGTTATAGTATATAACGTTTTACGTTATATCGTTATGGTATATAACGTTATGCGTTATATCGTTATCGTATATAACGTTATACGTTATATCGTTATCGTATATAACGTTTTACGTTATATCGTTATAGTATATAACGTTTTACGTTATATCGTTATGGTATATAATGTTATGCGTTATATCGTTATCGTATATAACGTTATACGTTATATCGTAATACTACATAACGTTATATGTTATATCGTAATACTACATAACGTTATACGTTATATCGTTATAGTATATAACGTTTTACGTTATATCGTTATGGTATATAACGTTATGCGTTATATCCTAATCGTATATAACGTTATACGTTATATCGTAATACTACATAACGTTATACGTTATATCGTAATACTACATAACGTTATACGTTATATCGTTATAGTATATAACGTTTTACGTTATATCGTTATGGTATATAACGTTATGCGTTATATCCTAATCGTATATAACGTTATACGTTATATCGTTATCGTATATAACGTTATACGTTATATCGATATAGTATATAACGTTATACGTTATATCGTTATCGTATATAACGTTATACGTTATATCGATATAGCATATAACGTTATACGTTATATCGTAATACTACATAACGTTATACGTTATATCGTTATCGTATATAACGTTATACGTTATATCGTTATAGTATATAACGTTATACGTTATATCGTTACAGTATATAACGTTATACGTTATATCGTTATAGCATATAACGTTATACGTTATATCGATATAGTATATAACGTTATACGTTATATGGATATAGCATATAACGTTATACGTTATAACGATATAGTTTATAACGTTATACGTTATATCGTTATCGTATATAACGTTATACGTTATATCGTTATCGTATATAACGTTTTACGTTATATCGTTATAGTATATAACGTTTTACGTTATATCGTTATGGTATATAATGTTATGCGTTATATCGTTATCGTATATAACGTTATACGTTATATCGTAATACTACATAACGTTATACGTTATATCGTAATACTACATAACGTTATACGTTATATCGTTATAGTATATAACGTTTTACGTTATATCGTTATGGTATATAACGTTATGCGTTATATCCTAATCGTATATAACGTTATACGTTATATCGTTATCGTATATAACGTTATACGTTATATCGATATAGTATATAACGTTATACGTTATATCGATATAGTATATAACGTTAAACGTTATATCGATATAGTATATAACGTTATACGTTATATCGTTATAGTACATAACGTTATACGTTATATCGTTATCGTATATAACGTTATACGTTATATCGCTATCGTATATAACGTTATCCGTTATATCGTTATCGTATATAACGTTATACGTTATATCGTTATAGTACATAACGTTATACGTTATATCGTTATAGTATATAACGTTATACGTTATATGGATATAGCATATAACGTTATACGTTATGTCGTAATACTACATAACGTTATACGTTATATCGTAATACTACATAACGTTATACGTTATACCGTAATACTACATAACGTTATACGTTTTATCGTTATCGTATATAACGTTATACGTTATATCGTTACAGTATATAACGTTATACGTTATATCGTTATAGCATATAACGTTATACGTTATATCGATATAGTATATAACGTTATACGTCATATGGATATAGCATATAACGTTATACGTTATAACGATATAGTTTATAACGTTATACGTTATATCGTTATCGTATATAACGTTATACGTTATATCGTTATCGTATATAACGTTATACGTTATATCGTTATCGTATATAACGTTATACGTTATATCGTTATCGTATATAACGTTATACGTTATATCGTTATCGTATATAACGTTATACGTTATATCGCTATCGTATATAACGTTATACGTTATATCGTTATAGTATATAACGTTATACGGTATATCGCTATCGTATATAACGTTATACGTTATATCGTTATCGTATATAACGTTATACGTTATAACGATATAGTTTTTATCGTTATACGTTATATCGTTATCGTATATAACGTTATACGTTATATCGTTATAGTACATAACGTTATACGTTATATCGTTATCGTATATAACGTTATACATTATATCGATATAACGTATAACGTTATATGTTATAACGATATAGTTTATAACGTTATACGTTATATCGTTATCGTATATAACGTTATACGTTATATCGATATAGTATATAACGTTATACTTTATATCGTTATAGTACATAACGTTATACGTTATATCGTTATCGTATATAACGTTATACGTTATATCGTTATCGTATATAACTTTATACGTTATATCGCTATCGTATATAACGTTATACGTTATATCGTTATCGTATATAACGTTTTACGTTATATCGTTGTAGTACATAACGTTATACGTTATATCGTTATCGTATATAACGTTATACGTTATATCGCTATCGTATATAACGTTATACGTTATATCGTTATCGTATATAACGTTATACGTTATATCGCTATCGTATATAACGTTATACGTTATATCGTTATCGTATATAACGTTATACGTTATATCGTTATCGTATATAACGTTATACGTTATATCGCTATCGTATATAACGTTATACGTTATATCGTTATAGTATATAACGTTATACGGTATATCGCTATCGTATATAACGTTATACGTTATATCGTTATCGTATATAACGTTATACGTTATAACGATATAGTTTTTATCGTTATACGTTATATCGTTATCGTATATAACGTTATACGTTATATCGCTATTGTATATAACGTTATACGTTATATCGTTATCGTATATAACGTTATACGTTATATCGATATAGTATATAACGTTATACTTTATATCGTTATAGTACATAACGTTATACGTTATATCGTTATCGTATATAACGTTATACGTTATATCGTTATCGTATATAACGTTATACGTTATATCGCTATCGTATATAACGTTATACGTTATATCGTTATAGTATATAACGTTTTACGTTATATCGTTATGGTATATAACGTTATGCGTTATATCGCTATCGTATATAACGTTTTACGTTATATCGTTATCGTATATAACGTTATACGTTATAACGATATAGTTTTTAACGTTATACGTTATATCGTTATCGTATATAACGTTATACGTTATATCGTTATAGTACATAACGTTATACGTTATATCGTTATAGTATATAACGTTTTACGTTATATCGTTATGGTATATAACGTTATGCGTTATATCGCTATCGTATATAACGTTATACGTTATATCGTTATCGTATATAACGTTATACGTTATAACGATATAGTTTTTAACGTTATACGTTATATCGTTATCGTATATAACGTTATACGTTATATCGTTATAGTACATAACGTTATACGTTATATCGTTATCGTATATAACGTTATACATTATATTCGATATAGTATATAACGTTATACGTTATATCGTTATAGTATATAACGTTTTACGTTATATCGTTATGGTATATAACGTTTTACGTTATATCGTTATGGTATATAACGTTATGCGTTATATCGTTATCGTATATAACGTTATACGTTATATCGTAATACTACATAACGTTATACGTTATATCGTAATACTACATAACGTTATACGTTATATCGTTATAGTATATAACGTTTTACGTTATATCGTTATGGTATATAACGTTATGCGTTATATCGCTATCGTATATAACGTTATACGTTATATCGTTATCGTATATAACGTTATACGTTATATCGATATAGTATATAACGTTATACGTTATATCGATATAGTATATAACGTTAAACGTTATATCGATATAGTATATAACGTTATACGTTATATCGTTATAGTACATAACGTTATACGTTATATCGATATCGTATATAACGTTTCACGTTATATCGTTATCGTATATAACGTTTTACGTTATATCGTTGTAGTACATAACGTTATACGTTATATCGTTGTAGTACATAACGTTATACGTTATATCGTTATCGTATATAACGTTATACGTTATATCGCTATCGTATATAACGTTATCCGTTATATCGTAATACTACATAACGTTATACGTTATATCGTTATCGTATATAACGTTATACGTTATATCGTTATAGTATATAACGTTATACGTTATATCGTTATAGTACATAACGTTATACGTTATATCGTTATAGTACATAACGTTATACGTTATATCGTTATAGTATATAACGTTATACGTTATATGGATATAGCATATAACGTTATACGTTATATCGTATTACTACATAACGTTATACGTTATATCGTAATACTACATAACGTTATACGTTATATCGTAATACTACATAACGTTATACGTTATATCGTTATCGTATATAACGTTATACGTTATATCGTTACAGTATATAACGTTATACGTTATATCGTTATAGCATATAACGTTATACGTTATATCGATATAGTATATAACGTTATACGTTATATGGATATAGCATATAACGTTATACGTTATAACGATATAGTTTATAACGTTATACGTTGTATCGTTATCGTATATAACGTCATACGTTATATCGTTATCGTATATAACGTTTTACGTTATATCGTTATAGTATATAACGTTTTACGTTATATCGTTATGGTATATAACGTTATGCGTTATATCGTTATCGTATATAACGTTATACGTTATATCGCTATCGTATATAACGTTATACGTTATATCGTTATCGTATATAACGTTATACGGTATATCGTTATGGTATATAACGTTATGCGTTATATCGCTATCGTATATAACGTTATACGTTATATCGTTATCGTATATAACGTTATACGTTATATCGATATAGTATATAACGTTATACTTTATATCGTTATAGTACATAACGTTATACGTTATATCGTTATCGTATATAACGTTATACGTTATATCGTTATCGTATATAACGTTATACGTTATATCGCTATCGTATATAACGTTATACGTTATATCGTTATCGTATATAACGTTATACGTTATATCGCTATCGTATATAACGTTATACGTTATATCGTTATCGTATATAACGTTATACGTTATATCGCTATCGTATATAACGTTATACGTTATATCGTTATCGTATATAACGTTATACGGTATATCGTTATAGTATATAACGTTATACGTTATATCGTAATACTACATAACGTTACGTTATATCGTAATACTACATAACGTTATACGTTATATCGTAATACTACATAACGTTATACGTTATAACGATATAGTTTATAACGTTATACGTTATATCGTTATCGTATATAACGTTATACGTTATATCGTTATAGTACATAACGTTATACCTTATATCGTTATCGTATATAACGTTTTACGTTATATCGTTATGGTATATAACGTTATGCGTTATATCGTTATCGTATATAACGTTATACGTTATATCGTAATACTACATAACGTTATACGTTATATCGATATAGTATATAACGTTATACGTTATATGGATATAGCATATAACGTTATACGTTATATCGATATCGTATATAACGTTTTACGTTATATCGTTATAGTATATAACGTTATACGTTATATCGTTATAGTACATAACGTTATACGTTATATCGTTATAGTATATAACGTTTTACGTTATATCGTTATGGTATATAACGTTATGCGTTATATCGCTATCGTATATAACGTTATACGTTATATCGTTATCGTATATAACGTTATACGTTATAACGATATAGTTTTTAACGTTATACGTTATATCGTTATCGTATATAACGTTATACGTTATATTGTTATAGTACATAATGTTATACGTTATATCGTTATCGTATATAACGTTATACATTATATCGATATAGTATATAACGTTATACGTTATACCGTTATCGTATATAACGTTATACATTATATCGTTATCGTATATAACGTTTTACGTTATATCGTTATAGTATATAACGTTTTACGTTATATCGTTATGGTATATAACGTTATGCGTTATATCGTTATCGTATATAACGTTATACGTTATATCGTAATACTACATAACGTTATACGTTATATCGTAATACTACATAACGTTATACGTTATATCGTTATAGTATATAACGTTTTACGTTATATCGTTATGGTATATAACGTTATGCGTTATATCGTTATCGTATATAACGTTATACGTTATATCGATATCGTATATAACGTTTCACGTTATATCGTTATAGTATATAACGTTATACGTTATATCGTCATAGTACATAACGTTATACGTTATATCGTAATACTACATAACGTTATACGTTATATCGTAATACTACATAACGTTATACGTTATATCGTTATAGTATATAACGTTTTACGTTATATCGTTATGGTATATAACGTTATGCGTTATATCGTTATCGTATATAACGTTATACGTTATATCGATATCGTATATAACGTTTCACGTTATATCGTTATAGTATATAACGTTATACGTTATATCGTCATAGTACATAACGTTATACGTTATATCGTTATCGTATATAACGTTATACGTTATATCGCTATCGTATATAACGTTATCCGTTATATCGTTATCGTATATAACGTTATACGTTATATCGTTATAGTACATAACGTTATACGTTATATCGTTATAGTATATAACGTTATACGTTATATGGATATAGCATATAACGTTATACGTTATATCGTAATACTACATACCGTTATTCGTTATATCGTAATACTACATAACGTTATACGTTATATCGTAATACTACATAACGTTATACGTTATATCGTAATACTACATAACGTTATACGTTATATCGTAATACTACATAACGTTATACGTTATATCGTTATCGTATATAACGTTATACATTATATCGATATAGTATATAACGTTATACGTTATACCGTTATCGTATATAACGTTATACATTATATCGTTATCGTATATAACGTTTTACGTTATATCGTTATAGTATATAACGTTTTACGTTATATCGTTATGGTATATAACGTTATGCGTTATATCGCTATCGTATATAACGTTATACGTTATATCGTTATCGTATATAACGTTATACGTTATATCGATATAGTATATAACGTTATACGTTATATGGATATAGCATATAACGTTATACGTTATAACGATATAGTTTATAACGTTATACGTTATATCGTTATCGTATATAACGTTATACGTTATATCGTTATAGTATATAACGTTTTACGTTATATCGTTATGGTATATAACGTTATGCGTTATATCGTTATCGTATATAACGCTATACGTTATATCGATATAGTATATAACGTTAAACGTTATATCGATATAGTATATAACGTTATACTTTATATCGTTATAGTACATAACGTTATACGTTATATCGTTATCGTATATAACGTTATACGTTATATCGCTATCGTATATAACGTTATCCGTTATATCGTTATCGTATATAACGTTATACGTTATATCGTTATAGTACATAACGTTATACGTTATATCGTTATAGTATATAACGTTATACGTTATATGGATATAGCATATAACGTTATACGTTATATCGTAATACTACATACCGTTATTCGTTATATCGTAATACTACATAACGTTATACGTTATATCGTAATACTACATAACGTTATACGTTATATCGTAATACTACATAACGTTATACGTTATATCGTAATACTACATAACGTTATACGTTATATCGTTATCGTATATAACGTTATACGTTATATCGTTATAGCATATCACGTTATACGTTATAACGATATAGCTTATAACGTTATACGTTATATCGTTATCGTATATAACGTTTTACGTTATATCGTTATAGTATATAACGTTATACATTATATCCATATAGTATATAACGTTATACGTTATAACGATATAGTTTTTAACGTTATACGTTATATCGTTATCGTATATAACGTTATACGTTATATCGTTATAGTACATAACGTTATACGTTATATCGTTATCGTATATAACGTTATACATTATATCGATATAGTATATAACGTTATACGTTATAACGATATAGTTTATAACGTTATACGTTATATCGTTATCGTATACAACGTTAAACGTTATATCGTTATAGTACATAACGTTATACGTTATATCGTTATAGTATATAACGTTATACGTTATATGGATATAGCATATAACGTTATACGTTATATCGTAATACTACATAACGTTTTACGTTATATCGTTATGGTATATAACGTTATGCGTTATATCGTTATCGTATATAACGTTATACGTTATATCGTAATACTACATAACGTTATACGTTATATCGTAATACTACATAACGTTATACGTTATATCGTTATAGTATATAACGTTTTACGTTATATCGTTATGGTATATAACGTTATGCGTTATATCGCTATCGTATATAACGTTATACGTTATATCGTTATCGTATATAACGTTATACGTTATATCGATATAGTATATAAAGTTATACGTTATATGGATATAGCATATAACGTTATACGTTATAACGATATAGTTTATAACGTTATACGTTATATCGTTATCGTATATAACGTTATACGTTATATCGTTATAGTATATAACGTTTTACGTTATATCGTTATGGTATATAACGTTATGCGTTATATCGTTATCGTATATAACGCTATACGTTATATCGATATAGTATATAACGTTAAACGTTATATCGATATAATATATAACGTTATACGTTATATCGTTATAGTACATAACGTTATACGTTATATCGTTATCGTATATAACGTTCTACGTTATATCGCTATCGTATATAACGTTATCCGTTATATCGTTATCGTATATAACGTTATACGTTATATCGTTATAGTACATAACGTTATACGTTATATCGTTATAGTATATAACGTTATACGTTATATGGATATAGCATATAACGTTATACGTTATATCGTAATACTACATAACGTTATACGTTATATCGTAATACTACATAACGTTATACGTTATATCGTTATCGTATATAACGTTATACGTTATATCGTTACAGTATATAACGTTATACGTTATATCGTTATAGCATATAACGTTATACGTTATATCGATATAGTATATAACGTTATACGTTATATGGATATAGCATATAACGTTATACGTTATAACGATATAGTTTATAACGTTATACGTTATATCGTTATCGTATATAACGTTATACGTTATAACGATATAGTTTTTAACGTTATACGTTATATCGTTATAGTATATAACGTTTTACGTTATATCGTTATGGTATATAACGTTATACGTTATATCGCTATCGTATATAACGTTATACGTTATATCGTTATAGTATATAACGTTATACGGTATATCGCTATCGTATATAACGTTATACGTTATATCGTTATCGTATATAACGTTATACGTTATAACGATATAGTTTTTATCGTTATACGTTATATCGTTATCGTATATAACGTTATACGTTATATCGTTATAGTACATAACGTTATACGTTATATCGTTATCGTATATAACGTTATACATTATATCGATATAGTATATAACGTTATACGTTATAACGGTATAGTTTATAACGTTATACGCTATATCGTTATCGTATATAACGTTATACGTTATATCGTTATCGTATATAACGTTTTACGTTATATCGTTATAGTATATAACGTTTTACGTTATATCGTTATGGTATATAACGTTATGCGTTATATCGTTATCGTATATAACGTTATACGTTATATCGTAATACTACATAACGTTATACGTTATATCGTAATACTACATAACGTTATACGTTATATCGTTATAGTATATAACGTTTTACGTTATATCGTTATGGTATATAACGTTATGCGTTATATCGCTATCGTATATAACGTTATACGTTATATCGTTATCGTATATAACGTTATACGTTATATCGATATAGTATATAACGTTATACTTTATATCGTTATAGTACATAACGTTTTACGTTATATCGTTGTAGTACATAACGTTATACGTTATATCGTTATCGTATATAACGTTATACGTTATATCGTTATCGTATATAACGTTTTACGTTATATCGTTATAGTATATAACGTTTTACGTTATATCGTTATGGTATATAATGTTATGCGTTATATCGTTATCGTATATAACGTTATACGTTATATCGTAATACTACATAACGTTATATGTTATATCGTAATACTACATAACGTTATACGTTATATCGTTATAGTATATAACGTTTTACGTTATATCGTTATGGTATATAACGTTATGCGTTATATCCTAATCGTATATAACGTTATACGTTATATCGTTATCGTATATAACGTTATACGTTATATCGATATAGTATATAACGTTATACGTTATATCGTTATCGTATATAACGTTATACGTTATATCGATATAGTATATAACGTTATACGTTATATCGTTATCGTATATAACGTTATACGTTATATCGTTATCGTATATAACTTTATACGTTATATCGCTATCGTATATAACGTTATACGTTATATCGTTATCGTATATAACGTTATACGGTATATCGTTATAGTTTATAACGTTATACGTTATATCGTTATCGTATATAACGTTTTACGTTATATGGATATAGCATATAACGTTATACGTTATATCGTAATACTACATAACGTTATACGTTATATCGTTATCGTATATAACGTTATACGTTATATCGTTATAGTATATAACGTTATACGTTATATCGTTACAGTATATAACGTTATACGTTATATCGTTATAGCATATAACGTTATACGTTATATCGATATAGTATATAACGTTATACGTTATATGGATATAGCATATAACGTTATACGTTATAACGATATAGTTTATAACGTTATACGTTATATCGTTATCGTATATAACGTTATACGTTATATCGTTATCGTATATAACGTTTTACGTTATATCGTTATAGTATATAACGTTTTACGTTATATCGTTATGGTATATAATGTTATGCGTTATATCGTTATCGTATATAACGTTATACGTTATATCGTAATACTACATAACGTTATACGTTATATCGTAATACTACATAACGTTATACGTTATATCGTTATAGTATATAACGTTTTACGTTATATCGTTATGGTATATAACGTTATGCGTTATATCCTAATCGTATATAACGTTATACGTTATATCGTTATCGTATATAACGTTATACGTTATATCGATATAGTATATAACGTTATACGTTATATCGATATAGTATATAACGTTAAACGTTATATCGATATAGTATATAACGTTATACGTTATATCGTTATAGTACATAACGTTATACGTTATATCGTTATCGTATATAACGTTATACGTTATATCGCTATCGTATATAACGTTATCCGTTATATCGTTATCGTATATAACGTTATACGTTATATCGTTATAGTACATAACGTTATACGTTATATCGTTATAGTATATAACGTTATACGTTATATGGATATAGCATATAACGTTATACGTTATGTCGTAATACTACATAACGTTATACGTTATATCGTAATACTACATAACGTTATACGTTATACCGTAATACTACATAACGTTATACGTTTTATCGTTATCGTATATAACGTTATACGTTATATCGTTACAGTATATAACGTTATACGTTATATCGTTATAGCATATAACGTTATACGTTATATCGATATAGTATATAACGTTATACGTCATATGGATATAGCATATAACGTTATACGTTATAACGATATAGTTTATAACGTTATACGTTATATCGTTATCGTATATAACGTTATACGTTATATCGTTATCGTATATAACGTTATACGTTATATCGTTATCGTATATAACGTTATACGTTATATCGTTATCGTATATAACGTTATACGTTATATCGTTATCGTATATAACGTTATACGTTATATCGCTATCGTATATAACGTTATACGTTATATCGTTATAGTATATAACGTTATACGGTATATCGCTATCGTATATAACGTTATACGTTATATCGTTATCGTATATAACGTTATACGTTATAACGATATAGTTTTTATCGTTATACGTTATATCGTTATCGTATATAACGTTATACGTTATATCGTTATAGTACATAACGTTATACGTTATATCGTTATCGTATATAACGTTATACATTATATCGATATAGTATATAACGTTATATGTTATAACGATATAGTTTATAACGTTATACGTTATATCTTTATCGTATATAACGTTATACGTTATATCGATATAGTATATAACGTTATACTTTATATCGTTATAGTACATAACGTTATACGTTATATCGTTATCGTATATAACGTTATACGTTATATCGTTATCGTATATAACTTTATACGTTATATCGCTATCGTATATAACGTTATACGTTATATCGTTATCGTATATAACGTTTTACGTTATATCGTTGTAGTACATAACGTTATACGTTATATCGTTATCGTATATAACGTTATACGTTATATCGCTATCGTATATAACGTTATACGTTATATCGTTATCGTATATAACGTTATACGTTATATCGCTATCGTATATAACGTTATACGTTATATCGTTATCGTATATAACGTTATACGTTATATCGTTATCGTATATAACGTTATACGTTATATCGTTATCGTATATAACGCTTTACGTTATATCGTTGTAGTACATAACGTTATACGTTATATCGTTATCGTATATAACGTTATACGTTATATCGCTATCGTATATAACGTTATACGTTATATCGTTATCGTATATAACGTTATACGTTATATCGCTATCGTATATAACGTTATACGTTATATCGTTATCGTATATAACGTTATACGTTATATCGTTATCGTATATAACGTTATACGTTATATCGCTATCGTATATAACGTTATACGTTATATCGTTATAGTATATAACGTTATACGGTATATCGCTATCGTATATAACGTTATACGTTATATCGTTATCGTATATAACGTTATACGTTATAACGATATAGTTTTTATCGTTATACGTTATATCGTTATCGTATATAACGTTATACGTTATATCGCTATCGTATATAACGTTATACGTTATATCGTTATCGTATATAACGTTATACGTTATATCGATATAGTATATAACGTTATACTTTATATCGTTATAGTACATAACGTTATACGTTATATCGTTATCGTATATAACGTTATACGTTATATCGTTATCGTATATAACGTTATACGTTATATCGCTATCGTATATAACGTTATACGTTATATCGTTATAGTATATAACGTTTTACGTTATATCGTTATGGTATATAACGTTATGCGTTATATCGCTATCGTATATAACGTTTTACGTTATATCGTTATCGTATATAACGTTATACGTTATAACGATATAGTTTTTAACGTTATACGTTATATCGTTATCGTATATAACGTTATACGTTATATCGTTATAGTACATAACGTTATACGTTATATCGTTATAGTATATAACGTTTTACGTTATATCGTTATGGTATATAACGTTATGCGTTATATCGCTATCGTATATAACGTTATACGTTATATCGTTATCGTATATAACGTTATACGTTATAACGATATAGTTTTTAACGTTATACGTTATATCGTTATCGTATATAACGTTATACGTTATATCGTTATAGTACATAACGTTATACGTTATATCGTTATCGTATATAACGTTATACATTATATTCGATATAGTATATAACGTTATACGTTATATCGTTATAGTATATAACGTTTTACGTTATATCGTTATGGTATATAACGTTTTACGTTATATCGTTATGGTATATAACGTTATGCGTTATATCGTTATCGTATATAACGTTATACGTTATATCGTAATACTACATAACGTTATACGTTATATCGTAATACTACATAACGTTATACGTTATATCGTTATAGTATATAACGTTTTACGTTATATCGTTATGGTATATAACGTTATGCGTTATATCGCTATCGTATATAACGTTATACGTTATATCGTTATCGTATATAACGTTATACGTTATATCGATATAGTATATAACGTTATACGTTATATCGATATAGTATATAACGTTAAACGTTATATCGATATAGTATATAACGTTATACGTTATATCGTTATAGTACATAACGTTATACGTTATATCGATATCGTATATAACGTTTCACGTTATATCGTTATCGTATATAACGTTTTACGTTATATCGTTGTAGTACATAACGTTATACGTTATATCGTTGTAGTACATAACGTTATACGTTATATCGTTATCGTATATAACGTTATACGTTATATCGCTATCGTATATAACGTTATCCGTTATATCGTAATACTACATAACGTTATACGTTATATCGTTATCGTATATAACGTTATACGTTATATCGTTATAGTATATAACGTTATACGTTATATCGTTATAGTACATAACGTTATACGTTATATCGTTATAGTACATAACGTTATACGTTATATCGTTATAGTATATAACGTTATACGTTATATGGATATAGCATATAACGTTATACGTTATATCGTATTACTACATAACGTTATACGTTATATCGTAATACTACATAACGTTATACGTTATATCGTAATACTACATAACGTTATACGTTATATCGTTATCGTATATAACGTTATACGTTATATCGTTACAGTATATAACGTTATACGTTATATCGTTATAGCATATAACGTTATACGTTATATCGATATAGTATATAACGTTATACGTTATATGGATATAGCATATAACGTTATACGTTATAACGATATAGTTTATAACGTTATACGTTGTATCGTTATCGTATATAACGTCATACGTTATATCGTTATCGTATTTAACGTTTTACGTTATATCGTTATAGTATATAACGTTTTACGTTATATCGTTATGGTATATAACGTTATGCGTTATATCGTTATCGTATATAACGTTATACGTTATATCGCTATCGTATATAACGTTATACGTTATATCGTTATCGTATATAACGTTATACGGTATATCGTTATGGTATATAACGTTATGCGTTATATCGCTATCGTATATAACGTTATACGTTATATCGTTATCGTATATAACGTTATACGTTATATCGATATAGTATATAACGTTATACTTTATATCGTTATAGTACATAACGTTATACGTTATATCGTTATCGTATATAACGTTATACGTTATATCGTTATCGTATATAACGTTATACGTTATATCGCTATCGTATATAACGTTATACGTTATATCGTTATCGTATATAACGTTATACGTTATATCGCTATCGTATATAACGTTATACGTTATATCGTTATCGTATATAACGTTATACGTTATATCGCTATCGTATATAACGTTATACGTTATATCGTTATCGTATATAACGTTATACGGTATATCGTTATAGTATATAACGTTATACGTTATATCGTAATACTACATAACGTTATACGTTATATCGTAATACTACATAACGTTATACGTTATATCGTAATACTACATAACGTTATACGTTATAACGATATAGTTTATAACGTTATACGTTATATCGTTATCGTATATAACGTTATACGTTATATCGTTATAGTACATAACGTTATACCTTATATCGTTATCGTATATAACGTTTTACGTTATATCGTTATGGTATATAACGTTATGCGTTATATCGTTATCGTATATAACGTTATACGTTATATCGTAATACTACATAACGTTATACGTTATATCGATATAGTATATAACGTTATACGTTATATGGATATAGCATATAACGTTATACGTTATATCGATATCGTATATAACGTTTTACGTTATATCGTTATAGTATATAACGTTATACGTTATATCGTTATAGTACATAACGTTATACGTTATATCGTTATAGTATATAACGTTTTACGTTATATCGTTATGGTATATAACGTTATGCGTTATATCGCTATCGTATATAACGTTATACGTTATATCGTTATCGTATATAACGTTATACGTTATAACGATATAGTTTTTAACGTTATACGTTATATCGTTATCGTATATAACGTTATACGTTATATCGTTATAGTACATAATGTTATACGTTATATCGTTATCGTATATAACGTTATACATTATATCGATATAGTATATAACGTTATACGTTATACCGTTATCGTATATAACGTTATACATTATATCGTTATCGTATATAACGTTTTACGTTATATCGTTATAGTATATAACGTTTTACGTTATATCGTTATGGTATATAACGTTATGCGTTATATCGTTATCGTATATAACGTTATACGTTATATCGTAATACTACATAACGTTATACGTTATATCGTAATACTACATAACGTTATACGTTATATCGTTACATATCGTTATGGTATATAATGTTATGCGTTATATCGTTATCGTATATAACGTTATACGTTATATCGATATCGTATATAACGTTTCACGTTATATCGTTATAGTATATAACGTTATACGTTATATCGTCATAGTACATAACGTTATACGTTATATCGTTATCGTATATAACGTTATACGTTATATCGCTATCGTATATAACGTTATCCGTTATATCGTTATCGTATATAACGTTATACGTTATATCGTTATAGTACATAACGTTATACGTTATATCGTTATAGTATATAACGTTATACGTTATATGGATATAGCATATAACGTTATACGTTATATCGTAATACTACATACCGTTATTCGTTATATCGTAATACTACATAACGTTATACGTTATATCGTAATACTACATAACGTTATACGTTATATCGTAATACTACATAACGTTATACGTTATATCGTAATACTACATAACGTTATACGTTATATCGTTATCGTATATAACGTTATACATTATATCGATATAGTATATAACGTTATACGTTATACCGTTATCGTATATAACGTTATACATTATATCGTTATCGTATATAACGTTTTACGTTATATCGTTATAGTATATAACGTTTTACGTTATATCGTTATGGTATATAACGTTATGCGTTATATCGCTATCGTATATAACGTTATACGTTATATCGTTATCGTATATAACGTTATACGTTATATCGATATAGTATATAACGTTATACGTTATATGGATATAGCATATAACGTTATACGTTATAACGATATAGTTTATAACGTTATACGTTATATCGTTATCGTATATAACGTTATACGTTATATCGTTATAGTATATAACGTTTTACGTTATATCGTTATGGTATATAACGTTATGCGTTATATCGTTATCGTATATAACGCTATACGTTATATCGATATAGTATATAACGTAAAACGTTATATCGTTATAGTATATAACGTTATACGTTATATCGTTATAGTACATAACGTTATACGTTATATCGTTATCGTATATAACGTTATACGTTATATCGCTATCGTATATAACGTTATCCGTTATATCGTTATCGTATATAACGTTATACGTTATATCGTTATAGTACATAACGTTATACGTTATATCGTTATAGTATATAACGTTCTACGTTATATGGATATAGCATATAACGTTATACGTTATATCGTAATACTACATACCGTTATTCGTTATATCGTAATACTACATAACGTTATACGTTATATCGTAATACTACATAACGTTATACGTTATATCGTAATACTACATAACGTTATACGTTATATCGTAATACTACATAACGTTATACGTTATATCGTTATCGTATATAACGTTATACGTTATATCGTTATAGCATATCACGTTATACGTTATAACGATATAGCTTATAACGTTATACGTTATATCGTTATCGTATATAACGTTTTACGTTATATCGTTATAGTATATAACGTTATACATTATATCCATATAGTATATAACGTTATACGTTATAACGATATAGTTTTTAACGTTATACGTTATATCGTTATCGTATATAACGTTATACGTTATATCGTTATAGTACATAACGTTATACGTTATATCGTTATCGTATATAACGTTATACATTATATCGATATAGTATATAACGTTATACGTTATAACGATATAGTTTATAACGTTATACGTTATATCGTTATCGTATACAACGTTAAACGTTATATCGTTATAGTACATAACGTTATACGTTATATCGTTATAGTATATAACGTTATACGTTATATGGATATAGCATATAACGTTATACGTTATATCGTAATACTACATAACGTTTTACGTTATATCGTTATGGTATATAACGTTATGCGTTATATCGTTATCGTATATAACGTTATACGTTATATCGTAATACTACATAACGTTATACGTTATATCGTAATACTACATAACGTTATACGTTATATCGCTATAGTATATAACGTTATACGTTATATGGATATAGCATATAACGTTATACGTTATATCGTAATACTACATAACGTTATACGTTATATCGTAATACTACATAACGTTATACGTTATATCGTTATCGTATATAACGTTATACGTTATATCGTTATCGTATATAACGTTATACGTTATATCGCTATCGTATATAACGTTATACGTTATATCGTTATAGTATATAACGTTATACGGTATATCGCTATCGTATATAACGTTATACGTTATATCGTAATACTACATAACGTTATACGTTATATCGTAATACTACATAACGTTATACGTTATATCGTTATGGTATATAACGTTATGCGTTATATCGCTATCGTATATAACGTTATACGTTATATCGTTATCGTATATAACGTTATACGTTATAACGATATAGTTTTTAACGTTATACGTTATATCGTTATCGTATATAACGTTATTCGTTATATCGTTATAGTATATAACGTTTTACGTTATATCGTTATGGTATATAACGTTATGCGTTATATCGTTATCGTATATAACGTTATACGTTATAACGATATAGTTTTTATCGTTATACGTTATATCGTTATCGTATATAACGTTATACGTTATATCGTTATAGTACATAACGTTATACGTTATATCGTTATCGTATATAACGTTATACATTATATCGATATAGTATATAACGTTATACGTTATAACGATATAGTTTATAACGTTATACGCTATATCGTTATCGTATATAACGTTATACATTATATCGTTATCGTATATAACGTTTTACGTTATATCGTTATAGTATATAACGTTTTACGTTATATCGTTATGGTATATAACGTTATGCGTTATATCGTTATCGTATATAACGTTATACGTTATATCGTAATACTACATAACGTTATACGTTATATCGTAATACTACATAACGTTATACGTTATATCGTAATACTACATAACGTTATACGTTATATCGTTATAGTATATAACGTTTTACGTTATATCGTTATGGTATATAACGTTATGCGTTATATCGCTATCGTATATAACGTTATACGTTATATCGTTATCGTATATAACGTTATACGTTATATCGATATAGTATATAACGTTATACTTTATATCGTTATAGTACATAACGTTATACGTTATATCGTTATCGTATATAACGTTATACGTTATATCGTTATCGTATATAACTTTATACGTTATATCGCTATCGTATATAACGTTATACGTTATATCGTTATCGTATATAACGTTTTACGTTATATCGTTGTAGTACATAACGTTATACGTTATATCGTTATCGTATATAACGTTATACGTTATATCGCTATCGTATATAACGTTATACGTTATATCGTTATCGTATATAACGTTATACGTTATATCGCTATCGTATATAACGTTATACGTTATATCGTTATCGTATATAACGTTATACGTTATATCGTTATTGTATATAACGTTATACGTTATATCGCTATCGTATATAACGTTATACGTTATATCGTTATAGTATATAACGTTATACGGTATATCGCTATCGTATATAACGTTATACGTTATATCGTTATCGTATATAACGTTATACGTTATAACGATATAGTTTTTATCGTTATACGTTATATCGTTATCGTATATAACGTTATACGTTATATCGCTATCGTATATAACGTTATACGTTATATCGTTATCGTATATAACGTTATACGTTATATCGATATAGTATATAACGTTATACTTTATATCGTTATAGTACATAACGTTATACGTTATATCGTTATCGTATATAACGTTATACGTTATATCGTTATAGTATATAACGTTTTACGTTATATCGTTATGGTATATAACGTTATGCGTTATATCGCTATCGTATATAACGTTTTACGTTATATCGTTATCGTATATAACGTTATACGTTATAACGATATAGTTTTTAACGTTATACGTTATATCGTTATCGTATATAACGTTATACGTTATATCGTTATAGTACATAACGTTATACGTTATATCGTTATAGTATATAACGTTTTACGTTATATCGTTATGGTATATAACGTTATGCGTTATATCGATATCGTATATAACGTTATACGTTATATCGTTATCGTATATAACGTTATACGTTATAACGATATAGTTTTTAACGTTATACGTTATATCGTTATCGTATATAACGTTATACGTTATATCGTTATAGTACATAACGTTATACGTTATATCGTTATCGTATATAACGTTATACATTATATCGATATAGTATATAACGTTATACGTTATATCGTTATAGTATATAACGTTTTACGTTATATCGTTATGGTATATAACGTTTTACGTTATATCGTTATGGTATATAACGTTATGCGTTATATCGTTATCGTATATAACGTTATACGTTATATCGTAATACTACATAACGTTATACGTTATATCGTAATACTACATAACGTTATACGTTATATCGTTATAGTATATAACGTTTTACGTTATATCGTTATGGTATATAACGTTATGCGTTATATCGCTATCGTACATAACGTTATACGTTATATCGTTATCGTATATAACGTTATACGTTATATCGATATAGTATATAACGTTATACGTTATATCGATATAGTATATAACGTTAAACGTTATATCGATATAGTATATAACGTTATACGTTATATCGTTATAGTACATAACGTTATACGTTATATCGATATCGTATATAACGTTTCACGTTATATCGTTATCGTAGATAACGTTTTACGTTATATCGTTGTAGTACATAACGTTATACGTTATATCGTTATCGTATATAACGTTATACGTTATATCGCTATCGTATATAACGTTATACGTTATATCGTAATACTACATAACGTTATACGTTATATCGTAATACTACATAACGTTATACGTTATATCGTTATAGTATATAACGTTTTACGTTATATCGTTATGGTATATAACGTTATGCGTTATATCGCTATCGTATATAACGTTATACGTTATATCGTTATAGCATATAACGTTATACGTTATATCGATATAATATATAACGTTATACATTATATCGATATAGCATATAACGTTATACGTTATAACGATATAGTTTATAACGTTATACGTTATATCGTTATCGTATATAACGTTATACGTTATATCGTTATCGTATATAACGTTTTACGTTATATCGTTATAGTATATAACGTTTTACGTTATATCGTTATGGTATATAATGTTATGCGCTATATCGTTATCGTATATAACGTTATACGTTATATCGTAATACTACATAACGTTATACGTTATATCGTAATACTACATAACGTTATACGTTATATCGTTATAGTATATAACGTTATACGTTATATGGATATAGCATATAACGTTATACGTTATATCGATATAGTATATAACGTTATACGTTATAACGATATAGTTTATAACGTTATACGTTATATCGCTATCGTATATAACGTTATCCGTTATATGGATATAGCATATAACGTTATACGTTATATCGTATTACTACATAACGTTATACGTTATATCGTAATACTACATAACGTTATACGTTATATCGTAATACTACATAACGTTATACGTTATATCGTTATCGTATATAACGTTATACGTTATATCGTTACAGTATATAACGTTATACGTTATATCGTTATAGCATATCACGTTATACGTTATAACGATATAGCTTATAACGTTATACGTTATATCGTTATCGTATATAACGTTTTACGTTATATCGTTATAGTATATAACGTTATACATTATATCCATATAGTATATAACGTTATACGTTATAACGATATAGTTTTTAACGTTATACGTTATATCGTTATCGTATATAACGTTATACGTTATATCGTTATAGTACATAACGTTATACGTTATATCGTTATCGTATATAACGTTATACATTATATCGATATAGTATATAACGTTATACGTTATAACGATATAGTTTATAACGTTATACGTTATATCGTTATCGTATACAACGTTAAACGTTATATCGTTATAGTACATAACGTTATACGTTATATCGTTATAGTATATAACGTTATACGTTATATGGATATAGCATATAACGTTATACGTTATATCGTAATACTACATAACGTATAACGTTATATCGTTATGGTATATAACGTTATGCGTTATATCGTTATCGTATATAACGTTATACGTTATATCGTAATACTACATAACGTTATACGTTATATCGTAATACTACATAACGTTATACGTTATATCGTTATAGTATATAACGTTTTACGTTATATCGTTATGGTATATAACGTTATGCGTTATATCGCTATCGTATATAACGTTATACGTTATATCGTTATCGTATATAACGTTATACGTTATATCGATATAGTATATAACGTTATACGTTATATGGATATAGCATATAACGTTATACGTTATAACGATATAGTTTATAACGTTATACGTTATATCGTTATCGTATATAACGTTATACGTTATATCGTTATAGTATATAACGTTTTACGTTATATCGTTATGGTATATAACGTTATGCGTTATATCGTTATCGTATATAACGCTATACGTTATATCGATATAGTATATAACGTTAAACGTTATATCGATATAGTATATAACGTTATACGTTATATCGTTATAGTACATAACGTTATTCGTTATATCGTTATCGTATATAACGTTCTACGTTATATCGCTATCGTATATAACGTTATCCGTTATATCGTTATCGTATATAACGTTATACGTTATATCGTTATAGTACATAACGTTATACGTTATATCGTTATAGTATATAACGTTATACGTTATATGGATATAGCATATAACGTTATACGTTATATCGTAATACTACATAACGTTATACGTTATATCGTAATACTACATAACGTTATACGTTATATCGTTATCGTATATAACGTTATACGTTATATCGTTACAGTATATAACGTTATACGTTATATCGTTATAGCATATAACGTTATACGTTATATCGATATAGTATATAACGTTATACGTTATATGGATATAGCATATAACGTTATACGTTATAACGATATAGTTTATAACGTTATACGTTATATCGTTATCGTATATAACGTTATACGTTATAACGATATAGTTTTTAACGTTATACGTTATATCGTTATAGTATATAACGTTTTACGTTATATCGTTATGCTATATAACGTTATACGTTATATCGCTATCGTATATAACGTTATACGTTATATCGTTATAGTATATAACGTTATACGGTATATCGCTATCGTATATAACGTTATACGTTATATCGTTATCGTATATAACGTTATACGTTATAACGATATAGTTTTTATCGTTATACGTTATATCGTTATCGTATATAACGTTATACGTTATATCGTTATAGTACATAACGTTATACGTTATATCGTTATCGTATATAACGTTATACATTATATCGATATAGTATATAACGTTATACGTTATAACGATATAGTTTATAACGTTATACGCTATATCGTTATCGTATATAACGTTATACGTTATATCGTTATCGTATATAACGTTTTACGTTATATCGTTATAGTATATAACGTTTTACGTTATATCGTTATGGTATATAACGTTATGCGTTATATCGTTATCGTATATAACGTTATACGTTATATCGTAATACTACATAACGTTATACGTTATATCGATATAGTATATAACGTTATACGTTATATGGATATAGCATATAACGTTATACGTTATATCGATATCGTATATAACGTTTTACGTTATATCGTTATAGTATATAACGTTATACGTTATATCGTTATAGTACATAACGTTATACGTTATATCGTTATAGTATATAACGTTTTACGTTATATCGTTATGGTATATAACGTTATGCGTTATATCGCTATCGTATATAACGTTATACGTTATATCGTTATCGTATATAACGTTATACGTTATAACGATATAGTTTTTAACGTTATACGTTATATCGTTATCGTATATAACGTTATACGTTATATCGTTATAGTACATAATGTTATACGTTATATCGTTATCGTATATAACGTTATACATTATATCGATATAGTATATAACGTTATACGTTATACCGTTATCGTATATAACGTTATACATTATATCGTTATCGTATATAACGTTTTACGTTATATCGTTATAGTATATAACGTTTTACGTTATATCGTTATGGTATATAACGTTATGCGTTATATCGTTATCGTATATAACGTTATACGTTATATCGTAATACTACATAACGTTATACGTTATATCGTAATACTACATAACGTTATACGTTATATCGTTATAGTATATAACGTTTTACGTTATATCGTTATGGTATATAACGTTATGCGTTATATCGTTATCGTATATAACGTTATACGTTATATCGATATCGTATATAACGTTTCACGTTATATCGTTATAGTATATAACGTTATACGTTATATCGTCATAGTACATAACGTTATACGTTATATCGTTATCGTATATAACGTTATACGTTATATCGCTATCGTATATAACGTTATCCGTTATATCGTTATCGTATATAACGTTATACGTTATATCGTTATAGTACATAACGTTATACGTTATATCGTTATAGTATATAACGTTATACGTTATATGGATATAGCATATAACGTTATACGTTATATCGTAATACTACATACCGTTATTCGTTATATCGTAATACTACATAACGTTATACGTTATATCGTAATACTACATAACGTTATACGTTATATCGTAATACTACATAACGTTATACGTTATATCGTAATACTACATAACGTTATACGTTATATCGTTATCGTATATAACGTTATACGTTATATCGTTATAGTATATAACGTTTTACGTTATATCGTTATGGTATATAACGTTATGCGTTATATCGCTATCGTATATAACGTTTTACGTTATATCGTTATCGTATATAACGTTATACGTTATAACGATATAGTTTTTAACGTTATACGTTATATCGTTATCGTATATAACGTTATACGTTATATCGTTATAGTACATAACGTTATACGTTATATCGTTATAGTATATAACGTTTTACGTTATATCGTTATGGTATATAACGTTATGCGTTATATCGCTATCGTATATAACGTTATACGTTATATCGTTATCGTATATAACGTTATACGTTATAACGATATAGTTTTTAACGTTATACGTTATATCGTTATCGTATATAACGTTATACGTTATATCGTTATAGTACATAACGTTATACGTTATATCGTTATCGTATATAACGTTATACATTATATCGATATAGTATATAACGTTATACGTTATATCGTTATAGTATATAACGTTTTACGTTATATCGTTATGGTATATAACGTTTTACGTTATATCGTTATGGTATATAACGTTATGCGTTATATCGTTATCGTATATAACGTTATACGTTATATCGTAATACTACATAACGTTATACGTTATATCGTAATACTACATAACGTTATACGTTATATCGTTATAGTATATAACGTTTTACGTTATATCGTTATGGTATATAACGTTATGCGTTATATCGCTATCGTACATAACGTTATACGTTATATCGTTATCGTATATAACGTTATACGTTATATCGATATAGTATATAACGTTATACGTTATATCGATATAGTATATAACGTTAAACGTTATATCGATATAGTATATAACGTTATACGTTATATCGTTATAGTACATAACGTTATACGTTATATCGATATCGTATATAACGTTTCACGTTATATCGTTATCGTAGATAACGTTTTACGTTATATCGTTGTAGTACATAACGTTATACGTTATATCGTTATCGTATATAACGTTATACGTTATATCGCTATCGTATATAACGTTATACGTTATATCGTAATACTACATAACGTTATACGTTATATCGTAATACTACATAACGTTATACGTTATATCGTTATAGTATATAACGTTTTACGTTATATCGTTATGGTATATAACGTTATGCGTTATATCGCTATCGTATATAACGTTATACGTTATATCGTTATAACGTATAACGTTATATGCTATATCCATATAACGTATAACGTTATATACTATATCGATATAACGTATAACGTTATATGCTATAACGATATAGTTTATAACGTTATACGTTATATCGTTATCGTATATAACGTTATACGTTATATCGTTATCGTATATAACGTTTTACGTTATATCGTTATAGTATATAACGTTTTACGTTATATCGTTATAGTATATAATGTTATGCGTTATATCGTTATCGTATATAACGTTATACGTTATATCGTAATACTACATAACGTTATACGTTATATCGTAATACTACATAACGTTATACGTTATATCGTTATAGTATATAACGTTATACGTTATATGGATATAGCATATAACGTTATACGTTATATCGATATAGTATATAACGTTATACGTTATAACGATATAGTTTATAACGTTATACGTTATATCGCTATCGTATATAACGTTATCCGTTATATGGATATAGCATATAACGTTATACGTTATATCGTATTACTACATAACGTTATACGTTATATCGTAATACTACATAACGTTATACGTTATATCGTAATACTACATAACGTTATACGTTATATCGTTATCGTATATAACGTTATACGTTATATCGTTACAGTATATAACGTTATACGTTATATCGTTATAGCATATCACGTTATACGTTATAACGATATAGCTTATAACGTTATACGTTATATCGTTATCGTATATAACGTTTTACGTTATATCGTTATAGTATATAACGTTATACATTATATCCATATAGTATATAACGTTATACGTTATAACGATATAGTTTTTAACGTTATACGTTATATCGTTATCGTATATAACGTTATACGTTATATCGTTATAGTACATAACGTTATACGTTATATCGTTATCGTATATAACGTTATACATTATATCGATATAGTATATAACGTTATACGTTATAACGATATAGTTTATAACGTTATACGTTATATCGTTATCGTATACAACGTTAAACGTTATATCGTTATAGTACATAACGTTATACGTTATATCGTAATACTACATAACGTTATACGTTATATCGTTATAGTATATAACGTTTTACGTTATATCGTTATGGTATATAACGTTATGCGTTATATCGCTATCGTATATAACGTTATACGTTATATCGTTATCGTATATAACGTTATACGTTATATCGATATAGTATATAACGTTATACGTTATATGGATATAGCATATAACGTTATACGTTATAACGATATAGTTTATAACGTTATACGTTATATCGTTATCGTATATAACGTTATATGTTATATCGTTATAGTATATAACGTTTTACGTTATATCGTTATGGTATATAACGTTATGCGTTTTATCGTTATCGTATATAACGCTATACGTTATATCGATATAGTATATAACGTTAAACGTTATATCGATATAGTATATAACGTTATACGTTATATCGTTATAGTACATAACGTTATACGTTATATCGTTATCGTATATAACGTTCTACGTTATATCGCTATCGTATATAACGTTATCCGTTATATCGTTATCGTATATAACGTTATACGTTATATCGTTATAGTACATAACGTTATACGTTATATCGTTATAGTATATAACGTTATACGTTATATGGATATAGCATATAACGTTATACGTTATATCGTAATACTACATAACGTTATACGTTATATCGTAATACTACATAACGTTATACGTTATATCGTTATCGTATATAACGTTATACGTTATATCGTTACAGTATATAACGTTATACGTTATATCGTTATAGCATATAACGTTATACGTTATATCGATATAGTATATAACGTTATACGTTATATGGATATAGCATATAACGTTATACGTTATAACGATATAGTTTATAACGTTATACGTTATATCGTTATCGTATATAACGTTATACGTTATAACGATATAGTTTTTAACGTTATACGTTATATCGTTATAGTATATAACGTTTTACGTTATATCGTTATGGTATATAACGTTATACGTTATATCGCTATCGTATATAACGTTATACGTTATATCGTTATAGTATATAACGTTATACGGTATATCGCTATCGTATATAACGTTATACGTTATATCGTTATCGTATATAACGTTATACGTTATAACGATATAGTTTTTATCGTTATACGTTATATCGTTATCGTATATAACGTTATACGTTATAACGATATAGTTTTTATCGTTATACGTTATATCGTTATCGTATATAACGTTATACGTTATATCGTTATAGTACATAACGTTATACGTTATATCGTTATCGTATATAACGTTATACATTATATCGATATAGTATATAACGTTATACGTTATAACGATATAGTTTATAACGTTATACGCTATATCGTTATCGTATATAACGTTATACGTTATATCGTTATCGTATATAACGTTTTACGTTATATCGTTATAGTATATAACGTTTTACGTTATATCGTTATGGTATATAACGTTATGCGTTATATCGTTATCGTATATAACGTTATACGTTATATCGTAATACTACATAACGTTATACGTTATATCGATATAGTATATAACGTTATACGTTATATGGATATAGCATATAACGTTATACGTTATATCGATATCGTATATAACGTTTTACGTTATATCGTTATAGTATATAACGTTATACGTTATATCGTTATAGTACATAACGTTATACGTTATATCGTTATAGTATATAACGTTTTACGTTATATCGTTATGGTATATAACGTTATGCGTTATATCGCTATCGTATATAACGTTATACGTTATATCGTTATCGTATATAACGTTATACGTTATAACGATATAGTTTTTAACGTTATACGTTATATCGTTATCGTATATAACGTTATACGTTATATCGTTATAGTACATAATGTTATACGTTATATCGTTATCGTATATAACGTTATACATTATATCGATATAGTATATAACGTTATACGTTATACCGTTATCGTATATAACGTTATACATTATATCGTTATCGTATATAACGTTTTACGTTATATCGTTACAGTATATAACGTTTTACGTTATATCGTTATGGTATATAACGTTATGCGTTATATCGTTATCGTATATAACGTTATACGTTATATCGTAATACTACATAACGTTATACGTTATATCGTAATACTACATAACGTTATACGTTATATCGTTATAGTATATAACGTTTTACGTTATATCGTTATGGTATATAACGTTATGCGTTATATCGTTATCGTATATAACGTTATACGTTATATCGATATCGTATATAACGTTTCACGTTATATCGTTATAGTATATAACGTTATACGTTATATCGTCATAGTACATAACGTTATACGTTATATCGTTATCGTATATAACGTTATACGTTATATCGCTATCGTATATAACGTTATCCGTTATATCGTTATCGTATATAACGTCATACGTTATATCGTTATAGTACATAACGTTATACGTTATATCGTTATAGTATATAACGTTATACGTTATATGGATATAGCATATAACGTTATACGTTATATCGTAATACTACATACCGTTATTCGTTATATCGTAATACTACATAACGTTATACGTTATATCGTAATACTACATAACGTTATACGTTATATCGTAATACTACATAACGTTATACGTTATATCGTAATACTACATAACGTTATACGTTATATCGTTATCGTATATAACGTTATACATTATATCGATATAGTATATAACGTTATACGTTATACCGTTATCGTATATAACGTTATACATTATATCGTTATCGTATATAACGTTTTACGTTATATCGTTATAGTATATAACGTTTTACGTTATATCGTTATGGTATATAACGTTATGCGTTATATCGCTATCGTATATAACGTTATACGTTATATCGTTATCGTATATAACGTTATACGTTATATCGATATAGTATATAACGTTATACGTTATATGGATATAGCATATAACGTTATACGTTATAACGATATAGTTTATAACGTTATACGTTATATCGTTATCGTATATAACGTTATACGTTATATCGTTATAGTATATAACGTTTTACGTTATATCGTTATGGTATATAACGTTATGCGTTATATCGTTATCGTATATAACGCTATACGTTATATCGATATAGTATATAACGTTAAACGTTATATCGATATAGTATATAACGTTATACGTTATATCGTTATATATACATAACGTTATACGTTATATCGTTATCGTATATAACGTTATACGTTATATCGCTATCGTATATAACGTTATCCGTTATATCGTTATCGTATATAACGTTATACGTTATATCGTTATAGTACATAACGTTATACGTTATATCGTTATAGTATATAACGTTATACGTTATATGGATATAGCATATAACGTTATACGTTATATCGTAATACTACATACCGTTATTCGTTATATCGTAATACTACATAACGTTATACGTTATATCGTAATACTACATAACGTTATACGTTATATCGTAATACTACATAACGTTATACGTTATATCGTAATACTACATAACGTTATACGTTATATCGTTATCGTATATAACGTTATACGTTATATCGTTATAGCATATCACGTTATACGTTATAACGATATAGCTTATAACGTTATACGTTATATCGTTATCGTATATAACGTTTTACGTTATATCGTTATAGTATATAACGTTATACATTATATCCATATAGTATATAACGTTATACATTATATCGATATAGTATATAACGTTATACGTTATAACGATATAGTTTATAACGTTATACGTTATATCGTTATCGTATACAACGTTAAACGTTATATCGTTATAGTACATAACGTTATACGTTATATCGTTATAGTATATAACGTTATACGTTATATGGATATAGCATATAACGTTATACGTTATATCGTAATACTACATAACGTTTTACGTTATATCGTTATGGTATATAACGTTATGCGTTATATCGTTATCGTATATAACGTTATACGTTATATCGTAATACTACATAACGTTATACGTTATATCGTAATACTACATAACGTTATACGTTATATCGTTATAGTATATAACGTTTTACGTTATATCGTTATGGTATATAACGTTATGCGTTATATCGCTATCGTATATAACGTTATACGTTATATCGTTATCGTATATAACGTTATACGTTATATCGATATAGTATATAACGTTATACGTTATATGGATATAGCATATAACGTTATACGTTATAACGATATAGTTTATAACGTTATACGTTATATCGTTATCGTATATAACGTTATACGTTATATCGTTATAGTATATAACGTTTTACGTTATATCGTTATGGTATATAACGTTATGCGTTATATCGTTATCGTATATAACGCTATACGTTATATCGATATAGTATATAACGTTAAACGTTATATCGATATAGTATATAACGTTATACGTTATATCGTTATAGTACATAACGTTATACGTTATATCGTTATCGTATATAACGTTCTACGTTATATCGCTATCGTATATAACGTTATCCGTTATATCGTTATCGTATATAACGTTATACGTTATATCGTTATAGTACATAACGTTATACGTTATATCGTTATAGTATATAACGTTATACGTTATATGGATATAGCATATAACGTTATACGTTATATCGTAATACTACATAACGTTATACGTTATATCGTAATACTACATAACGTTATACGTTATATCGTTATCGTATATAACGTTATACGTTATATCGTTACAGTATATAACGTTATACGTTATATCGTTATAGCATATAACGTTATACGTTATATCGATATAGTATATAACGTTATACGTTATATGGATATAGCATATAACGTTATACGTTATAACGATATAGTTTATAACGTTATACGTTATATCGATATAGTATATAACGTTATACGTTATATGGATATAGCATATAACGTTATACGTTATATCGATATCGTATATAACGTTTTACGTTATATCGTTATAGTATATAACGTTATACGTTATATCGTTATAGTACATAACGTTATACGTTATATCGTTATAGTATATAACGTTTTACGTTATATCGTTATGGTATATAACGTTATGCGTTATATCGCTATCGTATATAACGTTATACGTTATATCGTTATCGTATATAACGTTATACGTTATAACGATATAGTTTTTAACGTTATACGTTATATCGTTATCGTATATAACGTTATACGTTATATCGTTATAGTACATAATGTTATACGTTATATCGTTATCGTATATAACGTTATACATTATATCGATATAGTATATAACGTTATACGTTATACCGTTATCGTATATAACGTTATACATTATATCGTTATCGTATATAACGTTTTACGTTATATCGTTATAGTATATAACGTTTTACGTTATATCGTTATGGTATATAACGTTATGCGTTATATCGTTATCGTATATAACGTTATACGTTATATCGTAATACTACATAACGTTATACGTTATATCGTAATACTACATAACGTTATACGTTATATCGTTATAGTATATAACGTTTTACGTTATATCGTTATGGTATATAACGTTATGCGTTATATCGTTATCGTATATAACGTTATACGTTATATCGATATCGTATATAACGTTTCACGTTATATCGTTATAGTATATAACGTTATACGTTATATCGTCATAGTACATAACGTTATACGTTATATCGTTATCGTATATAACGTTATACGTTATATCGCTATCGTATATAACGTTATCCGTTATATCGTTATCGTATATAACGTTATACGTTATATCGTTATAGTACATAACGTTATACGTTATATCGTTATAGTATATAACGTTATACGTTATATGGATATAGCATATAACGTTATACGTTATATCGTAATACTACATACCGTTATTCGTTATATCGTAATACTACATAACGTTATACGTTATATCGTAATACTACATAACGTTATACGTTATATCGTAATACTACATAACGTTATACGTTATATCGTAATACTACATAACGTTATACGTTATATCGTTATCGTATATAACGTTATACATTATATCGATATAGTATATAACGTTATACGTTATACCGTTATCGTATATAACGTTATACATTATATCGTTATCGTATATAACGTTTTACGTTATATCGTTATAGTATATAACGTTTTACGTTATATCGTTATGGTATATAACGTTATGCGTTATATCGCTATCGTATATAACGTTATACGTTATATCGTTATCGTATATAACGTTATACGTTATATCGATATAGTATATAACGTTATACGTTATATGGATATAGCATATAACGTTATACGTTATAACGATATAGTTTATAACGTTATACGTTATATCGTTATCGTATATAACGTTATACGTTATATCGTTATAGTATATAACGTTTTACGTTATATCGTTATGGTATATAACGTTATGCGTTATATCGTTATCGTATATAACGCTATACGTTATATCGATATAGTATATAACGTTAAACGTTATATCGATATAGTATATAACGTTATACGTTATATCGTTATATATACATAACGTTATACGTTATATCGTTATCGTATATAACGTTATACGTTATATCGCTATCGTATATAACGTTATCCGTTATATCGTTATCGTATATAACGTTATACGTTATATCGTTATAGTACATAACGTTATACGTTATATCGTTATAGTATATAACGTTATACGTTATATGGATATAGCATATAACGTTATACGTTATATCGTAATACTACATACCGTTATTCGTTATATCGTAATACTACATAACGTTATACGTTATATCGTAATACTACATAACGTTATACGTTATATCGTAATACTACATAACGTTATACGTTATATCGTAATACTACATAACGTTATACGTTATATCGTTATCGTATATAACGTTATACGTTATATCGTTATAGCATATCACGTTATACGTTATAACGATATAGCTTATAACGTTATACGTTATATCGTTATCGTATATAACGTTTTACGTTATATCGTTATAGTATATAACGTTATACATTATATCCATATAGTATATAACGTTATACGTTATAACGATATAGTTTTTAACGTTATACGTTATATCGTTATCGTATATAACGTTATACGTTATATCGTTATAGTACATAACGTTATACGTTATATCGTTATCGTATATAACGTTATACATTATATCGATATAGTATATAACGTTATACGTTATAACGATATAGTTTATAACGTTATACGTTATATCGTTATCGTATACAACGTTAAACGTTATATCGTTATAGTACATAACGTTATACGTTATATCGTTGTAGTATATAACGTTATACGTTATATGGATATAGCATATAACGTTATACGTTATATCGTAATACTACATAACGTTTTACGTTATATCGTTATGGTATATAACGTTATGCGTTATATCGTTATCGTATATAACGTTATACGTTATATCGTAATACTACATAACGTTATACGTTATATCGTAATACTACATAACGTTATACGTTATATCGTTATAGTATATAACGTTTTACGTTATATCGTTATGGTATATAACGTTATGCGTTATATCGCTATCGTATATAACGTTATACGTTATATCGTTATCGTATATAACGTTATACGTTATATCGATATAGTATATAACGTTATACGTTATATGGATATAGCATATAACGTTATACGTTATAACGATATAGTTTATAACGTTATACGTTATATCGTTATCGTATATAACGTTATACGTTATATCGTTATAGTATATAACGTTTTACGTTATATCGTTATGGTATATAACGTTATGCGTTATATCGTTATCGTATATAACGCTATACGTTATATCGATATAGTATATAACGTTAAACGTTATATCGATATAGTATATAACGTTATACGTTATATCGTTATAGTACATAACGTTATACGTTATATCGTTATCGTATATAACGTTCTACGTTATATCGCTATCGTATATAACGTTATCCGTTATATCGTTATCGTATATAACGTTATACGTTATATCGTTATAGTACATAACGTTATACGTTATATCGTTATAGTATATAACGTTATACGTTATATGGATATAGCATATAACGTTATACGTTATATCGTAATACTACATAACGTTATACGTTATATCGTAATACTACATAACGTTATACGTTATATCGTTATCGTATATAACGTTATACGTTATATCGTTACAGTATATAACGTTATACGTTATATCGTTATAGCATATAACGTTATACGTTATATCGATATAGTATATAACGTTATACGTTATATGGATATAGCATATAACGTTATACGTTATAACGATATAGTTTATAACGTTATACGTTATATCGTTATCGTATATAACGTTATACGTTATAACGATATAGTTTTTAACGTTATACGTTATATCGTTATAGTATATAACGTTTTACGTTATATCGTTATGGTATATAACGTTATACGTTATATCGCTATCGTATATAACGTTATACGTTATATCGTTATAGTATATAACGTTATACGGTATATCGCTATCGTATATAACGTTATACGTTATATCGTTATCGTATATAACGTTATACGTTATAACGATATAGTTTTTATCGTTATACGTTATATCGTTATCGTATATAACGTTATACGTTATATCGTTATAGTACATAACGTTATACGTTATATCGTTATCGTATATAACGTTATACATTATATCGATATAGTATATAACGTTATACGTTATAACGGTATAGTATATAACGTTATACGCTATATCGTTATCGTATATAACGTTATACGTTATATCGTTATCGTATATAACGTTTTACGTTATATCGTTATAGTATATAACGTTTTACGTTATATCGTTATGGTATATAACGTTATGCGTTATATCGTTATCGTATATAACGTTATACGTTATATCGTAATACTACATAACGTTATACGTTATATCGTAATACTACATAACGTTATACGTTATATCGTTATAGTATATAACGTTTTACGTTATATCGTTATGGTATATAACGTTATGCGTTATATCGCTATCGTATATAACGTTATACGTTATATCGTTATCGTATATAACGTTATACGTTATATCGATATAGTATATAACGTTATACTTTATATCGTTATAGTACATAACGTTATACGTTATATCGTTATCGTATATAACGTTATACGTTATATCGTTATCGTATATAACTTTATACGTTATATCGCTATCGTATATAACGTTATACGTTATATCGTTATCGTATATAACGTTTTACGTTATATCGTTGTAGTACATAACGTTATACGTTATATCGTCATCGTATATAACGTTATACGTTATATCGCTATCGTATATAACGTTATACGTTATATCGTTATCGTCTATAACGTTATACGTTATATCGCTATCGTATATAACGTTATACGTTATATCGTTATCGTATATAACGTTATACGTTATATCGTTATCGTATATAACGTTATACGTTATATCGCTATCGTATATAACGTTATACGTTATATCGTTATAGTATATAACGTTATACGGTATATCGCTATCGTATATAACGTTATACGTTATATCGTTATCGTATATAACGTTATACGTTATAACGATATAGTTTTTATCGTTATACGTTATATCGTTATCGTATATAACGTTATACGTTATATCGCTATCATATATAACGTTATACGTTATATCGTTATGGTATATAACGTTATGCGTTATATCGCTATCGTATATAACGTTATACGTTATATCGTTATCGTATATAACGTTATACGTTATAACGATATAGTTTTTAACGTTATACGTTATATCGTTATCGTATATAACGTTATACGTTATATCGTTATAGTATATAACGTTTTACGTTATATCGTTATGGTATATAACGTTATGCGTTATATCGTTATCGTATATAACGTTATACGTTATAACGATATAGTTTTTATCGTTATACGTTATATCGTTATCGTATATAACGTTATACGTTATATCGTTATAGTACATAACGTTATACGTTATATCGTTATCGTATATAACGTTATACATTATATCGATATAGTATATAACGTTATACGTTATAACGATATAGTTTATAACGTTATACGCTATATCGTTATCGTATATAACGTTATACGTTATATCGTTATCGTATATAACGTTTTACGTTATATCGTTATAGTATATAACGTTTTACGTTATATCGTTATGGTATATAACGTTATGCGTTATATCGTTATCGTATATAACGTTATACGTTATATCGTAATACTACATAACGTTATACGTTATATCGTAATACTACATAACGTTATACGTTATATCGTAATACTACATAACGTTATACGTTATATCGTTATAGTATATAACGTTTTACGTTATATCGTTATGGTATATAACGTTATGCGTTATATCGCTATCGTATATAACGTTATACGTTATATCGTTATCGTATATAACGTTATACGTTATATCGATATAGTATATAACGTTATACTTTATATCGTTATAGTACATAACGTTATACGTTATATCGTTATCGTATATAACGTTATACGTTATATCGTTATCGTATATAACTTTATACGTTATATCGCTATCGTATATAACGTTATACGTTATATCGTTATCGTATATAACGTTTTACGTTATATCGTTGTAGTACATAACGTTATACGTTATATCGTTATCGTATATAACGTTATACGTTATATCGCTATCGTATATAACGTTATACGTTATATCGTTATCGTATATAACGTTATACGTTATATCGCTGTCGTATATAACGTTATACGTTATATCGTTATCGTATATAACGTTATACGTTATATCGTTATCGTATATAACGTTATACGTTATATCGCTATCGTATATAACGTTATACGTTATATCGTTATAGTATATAACGTTATACGGTATATCGCTATCGTATATAACGTTATACGTTATATCGTTATCGTATATAACGTTATACGTTATAACGATATAGTTTTTATCGTTATACGTTATATCGTTATCGTATATAACGTTATACGTTATATCGTTATAGTACATAACGTTATACGTTATATCGTTATAGTATATAACGTTTTACGTTATATCGTTATGGTATATAACGTTATGCGTTATATCGCTATCGTATATAACGTTATACGTTATATCGTTATCGTATATAACGTTATACGTTATAACGATATAGTTTTTAACGTTATACGTTATATCGTTATCGTATATAACGTTATACGTTATATCGTTATAGTACATAACGTTATACGTTATATCGTTACAGTATATAACGTTATACGTTATATCGTTATAGCATATAACGTTATACGTTATATCGATATAGTATATAACGTTATACGTTATATGGATATAGCATATAACGTTATACGTTATAACGATATAGTTTATAACGTTATACGTTATATCGTTATCGTATATAACGTTATACGTTATAACGATATAGTTTTTAACGTTATACGTTATATCGTTATAGTATATAACGTTTTACGTTATATCGTTATGGTATATAACGTTATACGTTATATCGCTATCGTATATAACGTTATACGTTATATCGTTATAGTATATAACGTTATACGGTATATCGCTATCGTATATAACGTTATACGTTATATCGTTATCGTATATAACGTTATACGTTATAACGATATAGTTTTTATCGTTATACGTTATATCGTTATCGTATATAACGTTATACGTTATATCGTTATAGTACATAACGTTATACGTTATATCGTTATCGTATATAACGTTATACATTATATCGATATAGTATATAACGTTATACGTTATAACGATATAGTTTATAACGTTATACGTTATATCGTTATCGTATATAACGTTATACATTATATCGATATAGTATATAACGTTATACGTTATAACGGTATAGTATATAACGTTATACGCTATATCGTTATCGTATATAACGTTATACGTTATATCGTTATCGTATATAACGTTTTACGTTATATCGTTATAGTATATAACGTTTTACGTTATATCGTTATGGTATATAACGTTATGCGTTATATCGTTATCGTATATAACGCTATACGTTATATCGTAATACTACATAACGTTATACGTTATATCGTAATACTACATAACGTTATACGTTATATCGTTATAGTATATAACGTTTTACGTTATATCGTTATGGTATATAACGTTATGCGTTATATCGCTATCGTATATAACGTTATACGTTATATCGTTATCGTATATAACGTTATACGTTATATCGATATAGTATATAACGTTATACTTTATATCGTTATAGTACATAACGTTATACGTTATATCGTTATCGTATATAACGTTATACGTTATATCGTTATCGTATATAACTTTATACGTTATATCGCTATCGTATATAACGTTATACGTTATATCGTTATCGTATATAACGTTTTACGTTATATCGTTGTAGTACATAACGTTATACGTTATATCGTTATCGTATATAACGTTATACGTTATATCGCTATCGTATATAACGTTATACGTTATATCGTTATCGTATATAACGTTATACGTTATATCGCTATCGTATATAACGTTATACGTTATATCGTTATCGTATATAACGTTATACGTTATATCGTTATCGTATATAACGTTATACGTTATATCGCTATCGTATATAACGTTATACGTTATATCGTTATAGTATATAACGTTATACGGTATATCGCTATCGTATATAACGTTATACGTTATATCGTTATCGTATATAACGTTATACGTTATAACGATATAGTTTTTATCGTTATACGTTATATCGTTATCGTATATAACGTTATACGTTATATCGCTATCGTATATAACGTAAAACGTTATATCGTTATGGTATATAACGTTATGCGTTATATCGCTATCGTATATAACGTTATACGTTATATCGTTATCGTATATAACGTTATACGTTATAACGATATAGTTTTTAACGTTATACGTTATATCGTTATCGTATATAACGTTATACGTTATATCGTTATAGTATATAACGTTTTACGTTATATCGTTATGGTATATAACGTTATGCGTTATATCGTTATCGTATATAACGTTATACGTTATAACGATATAGTTTTTATCGTTATACGTTATATCGTTATCGTATATAACGTTATACGTTATATCGTTATAGTACATAACGTTATACGTTATATCGTTATCGTATATAACGTTATACATTATATCGATATAGTATATAACGTTATACGTTATAACGATATAGTTTATAACGTTATACGCTATATCGTTATCGTATATAACGTTATACGTTATATCGTTATCGTATATAACGTTTTACGTTATATCGTTATAGTATATAACGTTTTACGTTATATCGTTATGGTATATAACGTTATGCGTTATATCGTTATCGTATATAACGTTATACGTTATATCGTAATACTACATAACGTTATACGTTATATCGTAATACTACATAACGTTATACGTTATATCGTAATACTACATAACGTTATACGTTATATCGTTATAGTATATAACGTTTTACGTTATATCGTCATGGTATATAACGTTATGCGTTATATCGCTATCGTATATAACGTTATACGTTATATCGTTATCGTATATAACGTTATACGTTATATCGATATAGTATATAACGTTATACTTTATATCGTTATAGTACATAACGTTATACGTTATATCGTTATCGTATATAACGTTATACGTTATATCGTTATCGTATATAACTTTATACGTTATATCGCTATCGTATATAACGTTATACGTTATATCGTTATCGTATATAACGTTTTACGTTATATCGTTGTAGTACATAACGTTATACGTTATATCGTTATCGTATATAACGTTATACGTTATATCGCTATCGTATATAACGTTATACGTTATATCGTTATCGTATATAACGTTATACGTTATATCGCTATCGTATATAACGTTATACGTTATATCGTTATCGTATATAACGTTATACGTTATATCGTTATCGTATATAACGTTATAAGTTATATCGCTATCGTATATAACGTTATACGTTATATCGTTATAGTATATAACGTTATACGGTATATCGCTATCGTATATAACGTTATACGTTATATCGTTATCGTATATAACGTTATACGTTATAACGATATAGTTTTTATCGTTATACGTTATATCGTTATCGTATATAACGTTATACGTTATATCGCTATCGTATATAACGTTATACGTTATATCGTTATCGTATATAACGTTATACGTTATATCGATATAGTATATAACGTTATACTTTATATCGTTATAGTACATAACGTTATACGTTATATCGTTATCGTATATAACGTTATACGTTATATCGTTATAGTATATAACGTTTTACGTTATATCGTTATGGTATATAACGTTATGCGTTATATCGCTATCGTATATAACGTTTTACGTTATATCGTTATCGTATATAACGTTATACGTTATAACGATATAGTTTTTAACGTTATACGTTATATCGTTATCGTATATAACGTTATACGTTATATCGTTATAGTACATAACGTTATACGTTATATCGTTATAGTATATAACGTTTTACGTTATATCGTTATGGTATATAACGTTATGCGTTATATCGCTATCGTATATAACGTTATACGTTATATCGTTATCGTATATAACGTTATACGTTATAACGATATAGTTTTTAACGTTATACGTTATATCGTTATCGTATATAACGTTATACGTTATATCGTTATAGTACATAACGTTATACGTTATATCGTTATCGTATATAACGTTATACATTATATCGATATAGTATATAACGTTATACGTTATATCGTTATAGTATATAACGTTTTACGTTATATCGTTATGGTATATAACGTTTTACGTTATATCGTTATGGTATATAACGTTATGCGTTATATCGTTATCGTATATAACGTTATACGTTATATCGTAATACTACATAACGTTATACGTTATATCGTAATACTACATAACGTTATACGTTATATCGTTATAGTATATAACGTTTTACGTTATATCGTTATGGTATATAACGTTATGCGTTATATCGCTATCGTACATAACGTTATACGTTATATCGTTATCGTATATAACGTTATACGTTATATCGATATAGTATATAACGTTATACGTTATATCGATATAGTATATAAAGTTAAACGTTATATCGATATAGTATATAACGTTATACGTTATATCGTTATAGTACATAACGTTATACGTTATATCGATATCGTATATAACGTTTCACGTTATATCGTTATAGCATATCACGTTATACGTTATAACGATATAGCTTATAACGTTATACGTTATATCGTTATCGTATATAACGTTATACATTATATCGATATAGTATATAACGTTATACGTTATATCGTTATAGTATATAACGTTTTACGTTATATCGTTATGGTATATAACGTTTTACGTTATATCGTTATGGTATATAACGTTATGCGTTATATCGTTATCGTATATAACGTTATACGTTATATCGTAATACTACATAACGTTATACGTTATATCGTAATACTACATAACGTTATACGTTATATCGTTATAGTATATAACGTTTTACGTTATATCGTTATGGTATATAACGTTATGCGTTATATCGCTATCGAACATAACGTTATACGTTATATCGTTATCGTATATAACGTTATACGTTATATCGATATAGTATATAACGTTATACGTTATATCGATATAGTATATAACGTTAAACGTTATATCGATATAGTATATAACGTTATACGTTATATCGTTATAGTACATAACGTTATACGTTATATCGATATCGTATATAACGTTTCACGTTATATCGTTATCGTAGATAACGTTTTACGTTATATCGTTGTAGTACATAACGTTATACGTTATATCGTTATCGTATATAACGTTATACGTTATATCGCTATCGTATATGACGTTATACGTTATATCGTAATACTACATAACGTTATACGTTATATCGTAATACTACATAACGTTATACGTTATATCGTTATAGTATATAACGTTTTACGTTATATCGTTATGGTATATAACGTTATGCGTTATATCGCTATCGTATATAACGTTATACGTTATATCGTTATAGCATATAACGTTATACGTTATATCGATATAGTATATAACGTTATACATTATATGGATATAGCATATAACGTTATACGTTATAACGATATAGTTTATAACGTTATACGTTATATCGTTATCGTATATAACGTTATACGTTATATCGTTATCGTATATAACGTTTTACGTTATATCGTTATAGTATATAACGTTTTACGTTATATCGTTATGGTATATAATGTTATGCGTTATATCGTTATCGTATATAACGTTATACGTTATATCGTAATACTACATAACGTTATACGTTATATCGTAATACTACATAACGTTATACGTTATATCGTTATAGTATATAACGTTATACGTTATATGGATATAGCATATAACGTTATACGTTATATCGATATAGTATATAACGTTATACGTTATAACGATATAGTTTATAACGTTATACGTTATATCGCTATCGTATATAACGTTATCCGTTATATGGATATAGCATATAACGTTATACGTTATATCGTATTACTACATAACGTTATACGTTATATCGTAATACTACATAACGTTATACGTTATATCGTAATACTACATAACGTTATACGTTATATCGTTATCGTATATAACGTTATACGTTATAACGATATAGTTTTTAACGTTATACGTTATATCGTTATCGTATATAACGTTATACGTTATATCGTAATACTACATAACGTTATACGTTATATCGTAATACTACATAACGTTATACGTTATATCGTAATACTACATAACGTTATACGTTATATCGTTATAGTATATAACGTTTTACGTTATATCGTTATGGTATATAACGTTATGCGTTATATCGCTATCGTATATAACGTTATACGTTATATCGTTATCGTATATAACGTTATACGTTATATCGATATAGTATATAACGTTATACTTTATATCGTTATAGTACATAACGTTATACGTTATATCGTTATCGTATATAACGTTATACGTTATATCGTTATCGTATATAACTTTATACGTTATATCGCTATCGTATATAACGTTATACGTTATATCGTTATCGTATATAACGTTTTACGTTATATCGTTGTAGTACATAACGTTATACGTTATATCGTTATCGTATATAACGTTATACGTTATATCGCTATCGTATATAACGTTATACGTTATATCGTTATCGTATATAACGTTATACGTTATATCGCTATCGTATATAACGTTATACGTTATATCGTTATCGTATATAACGTTATACGTTATATCGTTATCGTATATAACGTTATACGTTATATCGTTATCGTATATAACGTTATACGTTATATCGTTATAGTATATAACGTTATACGGTATATCGCTATCGTATATAACGTTATACGTTATATCGTTATCGTATATAACGTTATACGTTATAACGATATAGTTTTTATCGTTATACGTTATATCGTTATCGTATATAACGTTATACGTTATATCGTTATAGTACATAACGTTATACGTTATATCGTTATAGTATATAACGTTTTACGTTATATCGTTATGGTATATAACGTTATGCGTTATATCGCTATCGTATATAACGTTATACGTTATATCGTTATCGTATATAACGTTATACGTTATAACGATATAGTTTTTAACGTTATACGTTATATCGTTATCGTATATAACGTTATACGTTATATCGTTATAGTACATAACGTTATACGTTATATCGTTACAGTATATAACGTTATACGTTATATCGTTATAGCATATAACGTTATACGTTATATCGATATAGTATATAACGTTATACGTTATATGGATATAGCATATAACGTTATACGTTATAACGATATAGTTTATAACGTTATACGTTATATCGTTATCGTATATAACGTTATACGTTATAACGATATAGTTTTTAACGTTATACGTTATATCGTTATAGTATATAACGTTTTACGTTATATCGTTATGGTATATAACGTTATACGTTATATCGCTATCGTATATAACGTTATACGTTATATCGTTATAGTATATAACGTTATACGGTATATCGCTATCGTATATAACGTTATACGTTATATCGTTATCGTATATAACGTTATACGTTATAACGATATAGTTTTTATCGTTATACGTTATATCGTTATCGTATATAACGTTATACGTTATATCGTTATAGTACATAACGTTATACGTTATATCGTTATCGTATATAACGTTATACATTATATCGATATAGTATATAACGTTATACGTTATAACGATATAGTTTATAACGTTATACGTTATATCGTTATCGTATATAACGTTATACATTATATCGATATAGTATATAACGTTATACGTTATAACGATATAGTATATAACGTTATACGCTATATCGTTATCGTATATAACGTTATACGTTATATCGTTATCGTATATAACGTTTTACGTTATATCGTTATAGTATATAACGTTTTACGTTATATCGTTATGGTATATAACGTTATGCGTTATATCGTTATCGTATATAACGCTATACGTTATATCGTAATACTACATAACGTTATACGTTATATCGTAATACTACATAACGTTATACGTTATATCGTTATAGTATATAACGTTTTACGTTATATCGTTATGGTATATAACGTTATGCGTTATATCGCTATCGTATATAACGTTATACGTTATATCGTTATCGTATATAACGTTATACGTTATATCGATATAGTATATAACGTTATACTTTATATCGTTATAGTACATAACGTTATACGTTATATCGTTATCGTATATAACGTTATACGTTATATCGTTATCGTATATAACTTTATACGTTATATCGCTATCGTATATAACGTTATACGTTATATCGTTATCGTATATAACGTTTTACGTTATATCGTTGTAGTACATAACGTTATACGTTATATCGTTATCGTATATAACGTTATACGTTATATCGCTATCGTATATAACGTTATACGTTATATCGTTATCGTATATAACGTTATACGTTATATCGCTATCGTATATAACGTTATACGTTATATCGTTATCGTATATAACGTTATACGTTATATCGTTATCGTATATAACGTTATACGTTATATCGCTATCGTATATAACGTTATACGTTATATCGTTATAGTATATAACGTTATACGGTATATCGCTATCGTATATAACGTTATACGTTATATCGTTATCGTATATAACGTTATACGTTATAACGATATAGTTTTTATCGTTATACGTTATATCGTTATCGTATATAACGTTATACGTTATATCGCTATCGTATATAACGTTATACGTTATATCGTTATGGTATATAACGTTATGCGTTATATCGCTATCGTATATAACGTTATACGTTATATCGTTATCGTATATAACGTTATACGTTATAACGATATAGTTTTTAACGTTATACGTTATATCGTTATCGTATATAACGTTATACGTTATATCGTTATAGTATATAACGTTTTACGTTATATCGTTATGGTATATAACGTTATGCGTTATATCGTTATCGTATATAACGTTATACGTTATAACGATATAGTTTTTATCGTTATACGTTATATCGTTATCGTATATAACGTTATACGTTATATCGTTATAGTACATAACGTTATACGTTATATCGTTATCGTATATAACGTTATACATTATATCGATATAGTATATAACGTTATACGTTATAACGATATAGTTTATAACGTTATACGCTATATCGTTATCGTATATAACGTTATACGTTATATCGTTATCGTATATAACGTTTTACGTTATATCGTTATAGTATATAACGTTTTACGTTATATCGTTATGGTATATAACGTTATGCGTTATATCGTTATCGTATATAACGTTATACGTTATATCGTAATACTACATAACGTTATACGTTATATCGTAATACTACATAACGTTATACGTTATATCGTAATACTACATAACGTTATACGTTATATCGTTATAGTATATAACGTTTTACGTTATATCGTCATGGTATATAACGTTATGCGTTATATCGCTATCGTATATAACGTTATACGTTATATCGTTATCGTATATAACGTTATACGTTATATCGATATAGTATATAACGTTATACTTTATATCGTTATAGTACATAACGTTATACGTTATATCGTTATCGTATATAACGTTATACGTTATATCGTTATCGTATATAACTTTATACGTTATATCGCTATCGTATATAACGTTATACGTTATATCGTTATCGTATATAACGTTTTACGTTATATCGTTGTAGTACATAACGTTATACGTTATATCGTTATCGTATATAACGTTATACGTTATATCGCTATCGTATATAACGTTATACGTTATATCGTTATCGTATATAACGTTATACGTTATATCGCTATCGTATATAACGTTATACGTTATATCGTTATCGTATATAACGTTATACGTTATATCGTTATCGTATATAACGTTATAAGTTATATCGCTATCGTATATAACGTTATACGTTATATCGTTATAGTATATAACGTTATACGGTATATCGCTATCGTATATAACGTTATACGTTATATCGTTATCGTATATAACGTTATACGTTATAACGATATAGTTTTTATCGTTATACGTTATATCGTTATCGTATATAACGTTATACGTTATATCGCTATCGTATATAACGTTATACGTTATATCGTTATCGTATATAACGTTATACGTTATATCGATATAGTATATAACGTTATACTTTATATCGTTATAGTACATAACGTTATACGTTATATCGTTATCGTATATAACGTTATACGTTATATCGTTATAGTATATAACGTTTTACGTTATATCGTTATGGTATATAACGTTATGCGTTATATCGCTATCGTATATAACGTTTTACGTTATATCGTTATCGTATATAACGTTATACGTTATAACGATATAGTTTTTAACGTTATACGTTATATCGTTATCGTATATAACGTTATACGTTATATCGTTATAGTACATAACGTTATACGTTATATCGTTATAGTATATAACGTTTTACGTTATATCGTTATGGTATATAACGTTATGCGTTATATCGCTATCGTATATAACGTTATACGTTATATCGTTATCGTATATAACGTTATACGTTATAACGATATAGTTTTTAACGTTATACGTTATATCGTTATCGTATATAACGTTATACGTTATATCGTTATAGTACATAACGTTATACGTTATATCGTTATCGTATATAACGTTATACATTATATCGATATAGTATATAACGTTATACGTTATATCGTTATAGTATATAACGTTTTACGTTATATCGTTATGGTATATAACGTTTTACGTTATATCGTTATGGTATATAACGTTATGCGTTATATCGTTATCGTATATAACGTTATACGTTATATCGTAATACTACATAACGTTATACGTTATATCGTAATACTACATAACGTTATACGTTATATCGTTATAGTATATAACGTTTTACGTTATATCGTTATGGTATATAACGTTATGCGTTATATCGCTATCGTACATAACGTTATACGTTATATCGTTATCGTATATAACGTTATACGTTATATCGATATAGTATATAACGTTATACGTTATATCGATATAGTATATAAAGTTAAACGTTATATCGATATAGTATATAACGTTATACGTTATATCGTTATAGTACATAACGTTATACGTTATATCGATATCGTATATAACGTTTCACGTTATATCGTTATAGCATATCACGTTATACGTTATAACGATATAGCTTATAACGTTATACGTTATATCGTTATCGTATATAACGTTATACATTATATCGATATAGTATATAACGTTATACGTTATATCGTTATAGTATATAACGTTTTACGTTATATCGTTATGGTATATAACGTTTTACGTTATATCGTTATGGTATATAACGTTATGCGTTATATCGTTATCGTATATAACGTTATACGTTATATCGTAATACTACATAACGTTATACGTTATATCGTAATACTACATAACGTTATACGTTATATCGTTATAGTATATAACGTTTTACGTTATATCGTTATGGTATATAACGTTATGCGTTATATCGCTATCGAACATAACGTTATACGTTATATCGTTATCGTATATAACGTTATACGTTATATCGATATAGTATATAACGTTATACGTTATATCGATATAGTATATAACGTTAAACGTTATATCGATATAGTATATAACGTTATACGTTATATCGTTATAGTACATAACGTTATACGTTATATCGATATCGTATATAACGTTTCACGTTATATCGTTATCGTAGATAACGTTTTACGTTATATCGTTGTAGTACATAACGTTATACGTTATATCGTTATCGTATATAACGTTATACGTTATATCGCTATCGTATATGACGTTATACGTTATATCGTAATACTACATAACGTTATACGTTATATCGTAATACTACATAACGTTATACGTTATATCGTTATAGTATATAACGTTTTACGTTATATCGTTATGGTATATAACGTTATGCGTTATATCGCTATCGTATATAACGTTATACGTTATATCGTTATAGCATATAACGTTATACGTTATATCGATATAGTATATAACGTTATACATTATATGGATATAGCATATAACGTTATACGTTATAACGATATAGTTTATAACGTTATACGTTATATCGTTATCGTATATAACGTTATACGTTATATCGTTATCGTATATAACGTTTTACGTTATATCGTTATAGTATATAACGTTTTACGTTATATCGTTATGGTATATAATGTTATGCGTTATATCGTTATCGTATATAACGTTATACGTTATATCGTAATACTACATAACGTTATACGTTATATCGTAATACTACATAACGTTATACGTTATATCGTTATAGTATATAACGTTATACGTTATATGGATATAGCATATAACGTTATACGTTATATCGATATAGTATATAACGTTATACGTTATAACGATATAGTTTATAACGTTATACGTTATATCGCTATCGTATATAACGTTATCCGTTATATGGATATAGCATATAACGTTATACGTTATATCGTATTACTACATAACGTTATACGTTATATCGTAATACTACATAACGTTATACGTTATATCGTAATACTACATAACGTTATACGTTATATCGTTATCGTATATAACGTTATACGTTATATCGTTATAGCATATCACGTTATACGTTATAACGATATAGCTTATAACGTTATACGTTATATCGTTATCGTATATAACGTTTTACGTTATATCGTTATAGTATATAACGTTATACATTATATCCATATAGTATATAACGTTATACGTTATAACGATATAGTTTTTAACGTTATACGTTATATCGTTATCGTATATAACGTTATACGTTATATCGTTATAGTACATAACGTTATACGTTATATCGTTATCGTATATAACGTTATACATTATATCGATATAGTATATAACGTTATACGTTATAACGATATAGTTTATAACGTTATACGTTATATCGTTATCGTATACAACGTTAAACGTTATATCGTTATAGTACATAACGTTATACGTTATATCGTTATAGTATATAACGTTATACGTTATATGGATATAGCATATAACGTTATACGTTATATCGTAATACTACATAACGTTTTACGTTATATCGTTATGGTATATAACGTTATGCGTTATATCGTTATCGTATATAACGTTATACGTTATATCGTAATACTACATAACGTTATACGTTATATCGTAATACTACATAACGTTATACGTTATATCCTTATAGTATATAACGTTTTACGTTATATCGTTATGGTATATAACGTTATGCGTTATATCGCTATCGTATATAACGTTATACGTTATATCGTTATCGTATATAACGTTATACGTTATATCGATATAGTATATAACGTTATACGTTATATGGATATATCATATAACGTTATACGTTATAACGATATAGTTTATAACGTTATACGTTATATCGTTATCGTATATAACGCTATACGTTATATCGATATAGTATATAACGTTAAACGTTATATCGATATAGTATATAACGTTATACGTTATATCGTTATAGTACATAACGTTATACGTTATATCGTTATCGTATATAACGTTCTACGTTATATCGCTATCGTATATAACGTTATCCGTTATATCGTTATCGTATATAACGCTATACGTTATATCGATATAGTATATAACGTTAAACGTTATATCGATATAGTATATAACGTTATACGTTATATCGTTATAGTACATAACGTTATACGTTATATCGTTATCGTATATAACGTTCTACGTTATATCGCTATCGTATATAACGTTATCCGTTATATCGTTATCGTATATAACGTTATACGTTATATCGTTATAGTACATAACGTTATACGTTATATGGATATAGCATATAACGTTATACGTTATAACGATATAGTTTATAACGTTATACGTTATATCGTTATCGTATATAACGCTATACGTTATATCGATATAGTATATAACGTTAAACGTTATATCGATATAGTATATAACGTTATACGTTATATCGTTATAGTACATAACGTTATACGTTATATCGTTATCGTATATAACGTTCTACGTTATATCGCTATCGTATATAACGTTATCCGTTATATCGTTATCGTATATAACGCTATACGTTATATCGATATAGTATATAACGTTAAACGTTATATCGATATAGTATATAACGTTATACGTTATATCGTTATAGTACATAACGTTATACGTTATATCGTTATCGTATATAACGTTCTACGTTATATCGCTATCGTATATAACGTTATACGTTATATCGTTACAGTATATAACGTTATACGTTATATCGTTATAGCATATAACGTTATACGTTATATCGATATAGTATATAACGTTATACGTTATATGGATATAGCATATAACGTTATACGTTATAACGATATAGTTTATAACGTTATACGTTATATCGTTATCGTATATAACGTTATACGTTATAACGATATAGTTTTTAACGTTATACGTTATATCGTTATAGTATATAACGTTTTACGTTATATCGTTATGGTATATAACGTTATACGTTATATCGCTATCGTATATAACGTTATACGTTATATCGTTATAGTATATAACGTTATACGGTATATCGCTATCGTATATAACGTTATACGTTATATCGTTATCGTATATAACGTTATACGTTATAACGATATAGTTTTTATCGTTATACGTTATATCGTTATCGTATATAACGTTATACGTTATATCGTTATAGTACATAACGTTATACGTTATATCGTTATCGTATATAACGTTATACATTATATCGTTATCGTATATAACTTTATACGTTATATCGCTATCGTATATAACGTTATACGTTATATCGTTATAGTATATAACGTTTTACGTTATATCGTTATGGTATATAACGTTATGCGTTATATCGTTATCGTATATAACGTTATACGTTATATCGTAATACTACATAACGTTATACGTTATATCGTAATACTACATAACGTTATACGTTATATCGTTATAGTATATAACGTTTTACGTTATATCGTTATGGTATATAACGTTATGCGTTATATCGCTATCGTATATAACGTTATACGTTATATCGTTATCGTATATAACGTTATACGTTATATCGATATAGTATATAACGTTATACTTTATATCGTTATAGTACATAACGTTATACGTTATATCGTTATCGTATATAACGTTATACGTTATATCGTTATCGTATATAACTTTATACGTTATATCGCTATCGTATATAACGTTATACGTTATATCGTTATCGTATATAACGTTTTACGTTATATCGTTGTAGTACATAACGTTATACGTTATATCGTTATCGTATATAACGTTATACGTTATATCGCTATCGTATATAACGTTATACGTTATATCGTTATCGTATATAACGTTATACGTTATATCGCTATCGTATATAACGTTATACGTTATATCGTTATCGTATATAACGTTATACGTTATATCGTTATCGTATATAACGTTATACGTTATATCGCTATCGTATATAACGTTATACGTTATATCGTTATAGTATATAACGTTATACGGTATATCGCTATCGTATATAACGTTATACGTTATATCGTTATCGTATATAACGTTATACGTTATAACGATATAGTTTTTATCGTTATACGTTATATCGTTATCGTATATAACGTTATACGTTATATCGCTATCGTATATAACGTTATACGTTATATCGTTATCGTATATAACGTTATGCGTTATATCGCTATCGTATATAACGTTATACGTTATATCGTTATCGTATATAACGTTATACGTTATAACGATATAGTTTTTAACGTTATACGTTATATCGTTATCGTATATAACGTTATACGTTATATCGTTATAGTATATAACGTTTTACGTTATATCGTTATGGTATATAACGTTATGCGTTATATCGTTATCGTATATAACGTTATACGTTATAACGATATAGTTTTTATCGTTATACGTTATATCGTTATCGTATATAACGTTATACGTTATATCGTTATAGTACATAACGTTATACGTTATATCGTTATCGTATATAACGTTATACATTATATCGATATAGTATATAACGTTATACGTTATAACGATATAGTTTATAACGTTATACGCTATATCGTTATCGTATATAACGTTATACGTTATATCGTTATCGTATATAACGTTTTACGTTATATCGTTATAGTATATAACGTTTTACGTTATATCGTTATGGTATATAACGTTATGCGTTATATCGTTATCGTATATAACGTTATACGTTATATCGTAATACTACATAACGTTATACGTTATATCGTAATACTACATAACGTTATACGTTATATCGTTATAGTATATAACGTTTTACGTTATATCGTTATGGTATATAACGTTATGCGTTATATCGCTAACGTTATACGTTATATCGTTATCGTATATAACGTTATACGTTATATCGATATAGTATATAACGTTATACTTTATATCGTTATAGTACATAACGTTATACGTTATATCGTTATCGTATATAACGTTATACGTTATATCGTTATCGTATATAACTTTATACGTTATATCGCTATCGTATATAACGTTATACGTTATATCGTTATCGTATATAACGTTTTACGTTATATCGTTGTAGTACATAACGTTATACGTTATATCGTTATCGTATATAACGTTATACGTTATATCGCTATCGTATATAACGTTATACGTTATATCGTTATCGTATATAACGTTATACGTTATATCGCTATCGTATATAACGTTATACGTTATATCGTTATCGTATATAACGTTATACGTTATATCGTTATCGTATATAACGTTATACGTTATATCGCTATCGTATATAACGTTATACGTTATATCGTTATAGTATATAACGTTATACGGTATATCGCTATCGTATATAACGTTATACGTTATATCGTTATCGTATATAACGTTATACGTTATAACGATATAGTTTTTATCGTTATACGTTATATCGTTATCGTATATAACGTTATACGTTATATCGCTATCGTATATAACGTTATACGTTATATCGTTATCGTATATAACGTTATACGTTATATCGATATAGTATATAACGTTATACTTTATATCGTTATAGTACATAACGTTATACGTTATATCGTTATCGTATATAACGTTATACGTTATATCGTTATAGTATATAACGTTTTACGTTATATCGTTATGGTATATAACGTTATGCGTTATATCGCTATCGTATATAACGTTTTACGTTATATCGTTATCGTATATAACGTTATACGTTATAACGATATAGTTTTTAACGTTATACGTTATATCGTTATCGTATATAACGTTATACGTTATATCGTTATAGTACATAACGTTATACGTTATATCGTTATCGTATATAACGTTATACGTTATATCGTTATCGTATATAACGTTATACGTTATATCGCTATCGTATATAACGTTATACGTTATATCGTTATCGTATATAACGTTATACGTTATATCGTTATCGTATATAACGTTTTACGTTATATCGTTGTAGTACATAACGTTATACGTTATATCGTTATCGTATATAACGTTATACGTTATATCGCTATCGTATATAACGTTATACGTTATATCGTTATCGTATATAACGTTATACGTTATATCGCTATCGTATATAACGTTATCCGTTATATCGTTATCGTATATAACGCTATACGTTATATCGATATAGTATATAACGTTAAACGTTATATCGATATAGTATATAACGTTATACGTTATATCGTTATAGTACATAACGTTATACGTTATATCGTTATCGTATATAACGTTCTACGTTATATCGCTATCGTATATAACGTTATCCGTTATATCGTTATCGTATATAACGTTATACGTTATATCGTTATAGTACATAACGTTATACGTTATATCGTTATAGTATATAACGTTATACGTTATATGGATATAGCATATAACGTTATACGTTATATCGTAATACTACATAACGTTATACGTTATATCGTAATACTACATAACGTTATACGTTATATCGTTATCGTATATAACGTTATACGTTATATCGTTACAGTATATAACGTTATACGTTATATCGTTATAGCATATAACGTTATACGTTATATCGATATAGTATATAACGTTATACGTTATATGGATATAGCATATAACGTTATACGTTATAACGATATAGTTTATAACGTTATACGTTATATCGTTATCGTATATAACGTTATACGTTATAACGATATAGTTTTTAACGTTATACGTTATATCGTTATAGTATATAACGTTTTACGTTATATCGTTATGGTATATAACGTTATACGTTATATCGCTATCGTATATAACGTTATACGTTATATCGTTATAGTATATAACGTTATACGGTATATCGCTATCGTATATAACGTTATACGTTATATCGTTATCGTATATAACGTTATACGTTATAACGATATAGTTTTTATCGTTATACGTTATATCGTTATCGTATATAACGTTATACGTTATATCGTTATAGTACATAACGTTATACGTTATATCGTTATCGTATATAACGTTATACATTATATCGATATAGTATATAACGTTATACGTTATAACGATATAGTTTATAACGTTATACGCTATATCGTTATCGTATATAACGTTATACGTTATATCGTTATCGTATATAACGTTTTACGTTATATCGTTATAGTATATAACGTTTTACGTTATATCGTTATGGTATATAACGTTATGCGTTATATCGTTATCGTATATAACGTTATACGTTATATCGTAATACTACATAACGTTATACGTTATATCGTAATACTACATAACGTTATACGTTATATCGTTATAGTATATAACGTTTTACGTTATATCGTTATGGTATATAACGTTATGCGTTATATCGCTATCGTATATAACGTTATACGTTATATCGTTATCGTATATAACGTTATACGTTATATCGATATAGTATATAACGTTATACTTTATATCGTTATAGTACATAACGTTATACGTTATATCGTTATCGTATATAACGTTATACGTTATATCGTTATCGTATATAACTTTATACGTTATATCGCTATCGTATATAACGTTATACGTTATATCGTTATCGTATATAACGTTTTACGTTATATCGTTGTAGTACATAACGTTATACGTTATATCGTTATCGTATATAACGTTATACGTTATATCGCTATCGTATATAACGTTATACGTTATATCGTTATCGTATATAACGTTATACGTTATATCGCTATCGTATATAACGTTATACGTTATATCGTTATAGTATATAACGTTATACGGTATATCGCTATCGTATATAACGTTATACGTTATATCGTTATCGTATATAACGTTATACGTTATAACGATATAGTTTTTATCGTTATACGTTATATCGTTATCGTATATAACGTTATACGTTATATCGCTATCGTATATAACGTTATACGTTATATCGTTATGGTATATAACGTTATGCGTTATATCGCTATCGTATATAACGTTATACGTTATATCGTTATCGTATATAACGTTATACGTTATAACGATATAGTTTTTAACGTTATACGTTATATCGTTATCGTATATAACGTTATACGTTATATCGTTATAGTATATAACGTTTTACGTTATATCGTTATGGTATATAACGTTATGCGTTATATCGTTATCGTATATAACGTTATACGTTATAACGATATAGTTTTTATCGTTATACGTTATATCGTTATCGTATATAACGTTATACGTTATATCGTTATAGTACATAACGTTATACGTTATATCGTTATCGTATATAACGTTATACATTATATCGATATAGTATATAACGTTATACGTTATAACGATATAGTTTATAACGTTATACGCTATATCGTTATCGTATATAACGTTATACGTTATATCGTTATCGTATATAACGTTTTACGTTATATCGTTATAGTATATAACGTTTTACGTTATATCGTTATGGTATATAACGTTATGCGTTATATCGTTATCGTATATAACGTTATACGTTATATCGTAATACTACATAACGTTATACGTTATATCGTAATACTACATAACGTTATACGTTATATCGTTATAGTATATAACGTTTTACGTTATATCGTTATGGTATATAACGTTATGCGTTATATCGCTATCGTATATAACGTTATACGTTATATCGTTATCGTATATAACGTTATACGTTATATCGATATAGTATATAACGTTATACTTTATATCGTTATAGTACATAACGTTATACGTTATATCGTTATCGTATATAACGTTATACGTTATATCGTTATCGTATATAACTTTATACGTTATATCGCTATCGTATATAACGTTATACGTTATATCGTTATCGTATATAACGTTTTACGTTATATCGTTGTAGTACATAACGTTATACGTTATATCGTTATCGTATATAACGTTATACGTTATATCGCTATCGTATATAACGTTATACGTTATATCGTTATCGTATATAACGTTATACGTTATATCGCTATCGTATATAACGTTATACGTTATATCGTTATCGTATATAACGTTATACGTTATATCGTTATCGTATATAACGTTATACGTTATATCGCTATCGTATATAACGTTATACGTTATATCGTTATAGTATATAACGTTATACGGTATATCGCTATCGTATATAACGTTATACGTTATATCGTTATCGTATATAACGTTATACGTTATAACGATATAGTTTTTATCGTTATACGTTATATCGTTATCGTATATAACGTTATACGTTATATCGCTATCGTATATAACGTTATACGTTATATCGTTATCGTATATAACGTTATACGTTATATCGATATAGTATATAACGTTATACTTTATATCGTTATAGTACATAACGTTATACGTTATATCGTTATCGTATATAACGTTATACGTTATATCGTTATAGTATATAACGTTTTACGTTATATCGTTATGGTATATAACGTTATACGTTATATCGTTATCGTATATAACGTTTTACGTTATATCGTTGTAGTACATAACGTTATACGTTATATCGTTATCGTATATAACGTTATACGTTATAACGATATAGTTTTTATCGTTATACGTTATATCGTTATCGTATATAACGTTATACGTTATATCGCTATCGTATATAACGTTATACGTTATATCGTTATCGTATATAACGTTATACGTTATATCGATATAGTATATAACGTTATACTTTATATCGTTATAGTACATAACGTTATACGTTATATCGTTATCGTATATAACGTTATACGTTATATCGTTATAGTATATAACGTTTTACGTTATATCGTTATGGTATATAACGTTATGCGTTATATCGCTATCGTATATAACGTTTTACGTTATATCGTTATCGTATATAACGTTATACGTTATAACGATATAGTTTTTAACGTTATACGTTATATCGATATAGTATATAACGTTATACTTTATATCGTTATAGTACATAACGTTATACGTTATATCGTTATCGTATATAACGTTATACGTTATATCGTTATCGTATATAACTTTATACGTTATATCGCTATCGTATATAACGTTATACGTTATATCGTTATCGTATATAACGTTTTACGTTATATCGTTGTAGTACATAACGTTATACGTTATATCGTTATCGTATATAACGTTATACGTTATATCGCTATCGTATATAACGTTATACGTTATATCGTTATCGTATATAACGTTATACGTTATATCGCTATCGTATATAACGTTATACGTTATATCGTTATCGTATATAACGTTATACGTTATATCGTTATCGTATATAACGTTATACGTTATATCGCTATCGTATATAACGTTATACGTTATATCGTTATAGTATATAACGTTATACGGTATATCGCTATCGTATATAACGTTATACGTTATATCGTTATCGTATATAACGTTATACGTTATAACGATATAGTTTTTATCGTTATACGTTATATCGTTATCGTATATAACGTTATACGTTATATCGCTATCGTATATAACGTTATACGGTATATCGCTATCGTATATAACGTTATACGTTATATCGATATAGTATATAACGTTATACGTTATATCGTTATAGTACATAACGTTATACGTTATATCGTTATCGTATATAACGTTCTACGTTATATCGCTATCGTATATAACGTTATACGTTATATCGTTATCGTATATAACGTTATACGTTATAACGATATAGTTTTTATCGTTATACGTTATATCGTTATCGTATATAACGTTATACGTTATATCGCTATCGTATATAACGTTATACGTTATATCGATATAGTATATAACGTTAAACGTTATATCGATATAGTATATAACGTTATACGTTATATCGTTATAGTACATAACGTTATACGTTATATCGTTATCGTATATAACGTTATACGTTATATCGCTATCGTATATAACGTTATACGTTATATCGTTATAGTATATAACGTTATACGGTATATCGCTATCGTATATAACGTTATACGTTATATCGTTATCGTATATAACGTTATACGTTATAACGATATAGTTTTTATCGTTATACGTTATATCGTTATCGTATATAACGTTATACGTTATATCGCTATCGTATATAACGTTATACGTTATATCGATATAGTATATAACGTTAAACGTTATATCGATATAGTATATAACGTTATACGTTATATCGTTATAGTACATAACGTTATACGTTATATCGTTATCGTATATAACGTTCTACGTTATATCGCTATCGTATATAACGTTATCCGTTATATCGTTATCGTATATAACGTTATACGTTATATCGTTATAGTACATAACGTTATACGTTATATCGTTATAGTATATAACGTTATACGTTATATGGATATAGCATATAACGTTATACGTTATATCGTAATACTACATAACGTTATACGTTATATCGTAATACTACATAACGTTATACGTTATATCGTTATCGTATATAACGTTATACGTTATATCGTTACAGTATATAACGTTATACGTTATATCGTTATAGCATATAACGTTATACGTTATATCGATATAGTATATAACGTTATACGTTATATGGATATAGCATATAACGTTATACGTTATAACGATATAGTTTATAACGTTATACGTTATATCGTTATCGTATATAACGTTATACGTTATAACGATATAGTTTTTAACGTTATACGTTATATCGTTATAGTATATAACGTTTTACGTTATATCGTTATGGTATATAACGTTATACGTTATATCGCTATCGTATATAACGTTATACGTTATATCGTTATAGTATATAACGTTATACGGTATATCGCTATCGTATATAACGTTATACGTTATATCGTTATCGTATATAACGTTATACGTTATAACGATATAGTTTTTATCGTTATACGTTATATCGTTATCGTATATAACGTTATACGTTATATCGTTATAGTACATAACGTTATACGTTATATCGTTATCGTATATAACGTTATACATTATATCGATATAGTATATAACGTTATACGTTAAGGATATAGTTTATAACGTTATACGCTATATCGTTATCGTATATAACGTTATACGTTATATCGTTATCGTATATAACGTTTTACGTTATATCGTTATAGTATATAACGTTTTACGTTATATCGTTATGGTATATAACGTTATGCGTTATATCGTTATCGTATATAACGTTATACGTTATATCGTAATACTACATAACGTTATACGTTATATCGTAATACTACATAACGTTATACGTTATATCGTTATAGTATATAACGTTTTACGTTATATCGTTATGGTATATAACGTTATGCGTTATATCGCTATCGTATATAACGTTATACGTTATATCGTTATCGTATATAACGTTATACGTTATATCGATATAGTATATAACGTTATACTTTATATCGTTATAGTACATAACGTTATACGTTATATCGTTATCGTATATAACGTTATACGTTATATCGTTATCGTATATAACTTTATACGTTATATCGCTATCGTATATAACGTTATACGTTATATCGTTATCGTATATAACGTTTTACGTTATATCGTTGTAGTACATAACGTTATACGTTATATCGTTATCGTATATAACGTTATACGTTATATCGCTATCGTATATAACGTTATACGTTATATCGTTATCGTATATAACGTTATACGTTATATCGCTATCGTATATAACGTTATACGTTATATCGTTATCGTATATAACGTTATACGTTATATCGTTATCGTATATAACGTTATACGTTATATCGCTATCGTATATAACGTTATACGTTATATCGTTATAGTATATAACGTTATACGGTATATCGCTATCGTATATAACGTTATACGTTATATCGTTATCGTATATAACGTTATACGTTATAACGATATAGTTTTTATCGTTATACGTTATATCGTTATCGTATATAACGTTATACGTTATATCGCTATCGTATATAACGTTATACGTTATATCGTTATGGTATATAACGTTATGCGTTATATCGCTATCGTATATAACGTTATACGTTATATCGTTATCGTATATAACGTTATACGTTATAGCGATATAGTTTTTAACGTTATACGTTATATCGTTATCGTATATAACGTTATACGTTATATCGTTATAGTATATAACGTTTTACGTTATATCGTTATGGTATATAACGTTATGCGTTATATCGTTATCGTATATAACGTTATACGTTATAACGATATAGTTTTTATCGTTATACGTTATATCGTTATCGTATATAACGTTATACGTTATATCGTTATAGTACATAACGTTATACGTTATATCGTTATCGTATATAACGTTATACATTATATCGATATAGTATATAACGTTATACGTTATAACGATATAGTTTATAACGTTATACGCTATATCGTTATCGTATATAACGTTATACGTTATATCGTTATCGTATATAACGTTTTACGTTATATCGTTATAGTATATAACGTTTTACGTTATATCGTTATGGTATATAACGTTATGCGTTATATCGTTATCGTATATAACGTTATACGTTATATCGTAATACTACATAACGTTATACGTTATATCGTAATACTACATAACGTTATACGTTATATCGTTATAGTATATAACGTTTTACGTTATATCGTTATGGTATATAACGTTATGCGTTATATCGCTATCGTATATAACGTTATACGTTATATCGTTATCGTATATAACGTTATACGTTATATCGATATAGTATATAACGTTATACTTTATATCGTTATAGTACATAACGTTATACGTTATATCGTTATCGTATATAACGTTATACGTTATATCGTTATCGTATATAACTTTATACGTTATATCGCTATCGTATATAACGTTATACGTTATATCGTTATCGTATATAACGTTTTACGTTATATCGTTGTAGTACATAACGTTATACGTTATATCGTTATCGTATATAACGTTATACGTTATATCGCTATCGTATATAACGTTATACGTTATATCGTTATCGTATATAACGTTATACGTTATATCGCTATCGTATATAACGTTATACGTTATATCGTTATCGTATATAACGTTATACGTTATATCGTTATCGTATATAACGTTATACGTTATATCGCTATCGTATATAACGTTATACGTTATATCGTTATAGTATATAACGTTATACGGTATATCGCTATCGTATATAACGTTATACGTTATATCGTTATCGTATATAACGTTATACGTTATAACGATATAGTTTTTATCGTTATACGTTATATCGTTATCGTATATAACGTTATACGTTATATCGCTATCGTATATAACGTTATACGTTATATCGTTATCGTATATAACGTTATACGTTATATCGATATAGTATATAACGTTATACTTTATATCGTTATAGTACATAACGTTATACGTTATATCGTTATCGTATATAACGTTATACGTTATATCGTTATAGTATATAACGTTTTACGTTATATCGTTATGGTATATAACGTTATGCGTTATATCGCTATCGTATATAACGTTTTACGTTATATCGTTATCGTATATAACGTTATACGTTATAACGATATAGTTTTTAACGTTATACGTTATATCGTTATCGTATATAACGTTATACGTTATATCGTTATAGTACATAACGTTATACGTTATATCGTTATCGTATATAACGTTATACGTTATATCGTTATCGTATATAACGTTATACGTTATATCGCTATCGTATATAACGTTATACGTTATATCGATATCGTATATAACGTTATACGTTATATCGTTATCGTATATAACGTATAACGTTATATCGTTGTAGTACATAACGTTATACGTTATATCGTTATCGTATATAACGTTATACGTTATATCGCTATCGTATATAACGTTATACGTTATATCGTTATCGTATATAACGTTATACGTTATATCGCTATCGTATATAACGTTATACGTTATATCGTTATCGTATATAACGTTATACGTTATATCGCTATCATATATAACGTTATACGTTATATCGTTATCGTATATAACGTTATACGTTATATCGATATAGATTTTAACGTTATACGTTATATCGTTATCGTATATAACGTTATACGTTATATCGTTATAGTACATAACGTTATACGTTATATCGTTATCGTATATAACGTTATACATTATATCGATATAGTATATAACGTTATACGTTATATCGTTATCGTATATAACGTTATACGTTATAACGATATAGTTTTTATCGTTATACGTTATATCGTTATCGTATATAACGTTATACGTTATATCGCTATCGTATATAACGTTATACGTTATATCGTTATCGTATATAACGTTATACGTTATATCGATATAGTATATAACGTTATACTTTATATCGTTATAGTACATAACGTTATACGTTATATCGTTATCGTATATAACGTTATACGTTATATCGTTATCGTATATAACGTTATACGTTATATCGCTATCGTATATAACGTTATACGTTATATCGTTATCGTATATAACGTTATACGTTATATCGTTATCGTATATAACGTATAACGTTATATCGTTGTAGTACATAACGTTATACGTTATATCGTTATCGTATATAACGTTATACGTTATATCGCTATCGTATATAACGTTATACGTTATATCGTTATCGTATATAACGTTATACGTTATATCGTTATCGTATATAACGTTATACGTTATATCGTTATCGTATATAACGTTATACGTTATATCGCTATCGTATATAACGTTATACGTTATATCGTTATCGTATATAACGTTATACGTTATAACGATATAGTTTTTAACGTTATACGTTATATCGTTATCGTATATAACGTTATACGTTATATCGTTATCGTATATAACGTTATACGTTATATCGTTATAGTACATAACGTTATACGTTATATCGTTATCGTATATAACGTTATACATTATATCGATATAGTATATAACGTTATACGTTATATCGTTATAGTATATAACGTTTTACGTTATATCGTTATGGTATATAACGTTTTAAGTTATATCGTTATGGTATATAACGTTATGCGTTATATCGTTATCGTATATAACGTTATACGTTATATCGTAATACTACATAACGTTATACGTTATATCGTAATACTACATAACGTTATACGTTATATCGTTATAGTATATAACGTTTTACGTTATATCGTTATGGTATATAACGTTATGCGTTATATCGCTATCGTACATAACGTTATACGTTATATCGTTATCGTATATAACGTTATACGTTATATCGATATAGTATATAACGTTATACGTTATATCGATATAGTATATAACGTTAAACGTTATATCGATATAGTATATAACGTTATACGTTATATCGTTATAGTACATAACGTTATACGTTATATCGATATCGTATATAACGTTTCACGTTATATCGTTATCGTATATAACGTTTTACGTTATATCGTTGTAGTACATAACGTTATACGTTATATCGTTATCGTATATAACGTTATACGTTATATCGCTATCGTATATAACGTTATACGTTATATCGTAATACTACATAACGTTATACGTTATATCGTAATACTACATAACGTTATACGTTATATCGTTATAGTATATAACGTTTTACGTTATATCGTTATGGTATATAACGTTATGCGTTATATCGCTATCGTATATAACGTTATACGTTATATCGTTATAGCATATAACGTTATACGTTATATCGATATAGTATATAACGTTATACATTATATGGATATAGCATATAACGTTATACGTTATAACGATATAGTTTATAACGTTATACGTTATATCGTTATCGTATATAACGTTATACGTTATATCGTTATCGTATATAACGTTTTACGTTATATCGTTATAGTATATAACGTTTTACGTTATATCGTTATGGTATATAATGTTATGCGTTATATCGTTATCGTATATAACGTTATACGTTATATCGTAATACTACATAACGTTATACGTTATATCGTAATACTACATAACGTTATACGTTATATCGTTATAGTATATAACGTTATACGTTATATGGATATAGCATATAACGTTATACGTTATATCGATATAGTATATAACGTTATACGTTATAACGATATAGTTTATAACGTTATACGTTATATCGCTATCGTATATAACGTTATCCGTTATATGGATATAGCATATAACGTTATACGTTATATCGTATTACTACATAACGTTATACGTTATATCGTAATACTACATAACGTTATACGTTATATCGTAATACTACATAACGTTATACGTTATATCGTTATCGTATATAACGTTATACGTTATATCGTTACAGTATATAACGTTATACGTTATATCGTTATAGCATATAACGTTATACGTTATATCGATATAGTATATAACGTTATACGTTATATGGATATAGCATATAACGTTATACGTTATAACGATATAGTTTATAACGTTATACGTTATATCGTTATCGTATATAACGTTATACGTTATATCGTTATCGTATATAACGTTTTACGTTATATCGTTATAGTATATAACGTTTTACGTTATATGGTTATGGTATATAACGTTATGCGTTATATCGTTATCGTATATAACGTTATACGTTATATCGCTATCGTATATAACGTTATACGTTATATCGATTATCGTATATAACGTTATACGGTATATCGTTATGGTATATAACGTTATGCGTTATATCGCTATCGTATATAACGTTATACGTTATATCGTTATCGTATATAACGTTATACGTTATATCGTTATCGTATATAACGTTATACGTTATATCGATATAGTATATAACGTTATACTTTATATCGTTATAGTACATAACGTTATACGTTATATCGTTATCGTATATAACGTTATACGTTATATCGTTATCGTATATAACGTTATACGATATATCGCTATCGTATATAACGTTATACGTTATATCGTTATCGTATATAACGTTATACGTTATATCGCTATCGTATATAACGTTATACGTTATATCGTTATCGTATATAACGTTATACGTTATATCGCTATCGTATATAACGTTATACGTTATATCGTTATCGTATATAACGTTATACGGTATATCGTTATAGTATATAACGTTATACGTTATATCGTAATACTACATAACGTTATACGTTATATCGATATAGTATATAACGTTATACGTTATATGGATATAGCATATAACGTTATACGTTATATCGATATCGTATATAACGTTTTACGTTATATCGTTATAGTATATAACGTTATACGTTATATCGTTATAGTACATAACGTTATACGTTATATCGTTATAGTTTATAACGTTTTACGTTATATCGTTATGGTATATAACGTTATGCGTTATATCGCTATCGTATATAACGTTATACGTTATATCGTTATCGTATATAACGTTATACGTTATATCGTTATCGTATATAACGTTATACGTTATATCGTTATAGTACATAACGTTATACGTTATATCGTTATCGTATATAACGTTATACGTTATATCGTTATCGTATATAACGTTATACGTTATATCGCTATCGTATATAACGTTATACGTTATATCGTTATAGTATATAACGTTATACGGTATATCGCTATCGTATATAACGTTATACGTTATATCGTTATCGTATATAACGTTATACGTTATAACGATATAGTTTTTATCGTTATACGTTATATCGTTATCGTATATAACGTTATACGTTATATCGCTATCGTATATAACGTTATACGTTATATCGTTATGGTATATAACGTTATGCGTTATATCGCTATCGTATATAACGTTATACGTTATATCGTTATCGTATATAACGTTATACGTTATAGCGATATAGTTTTTAACGTTATACGTTATATCGTTATCGTATATAACGTTATACGTTATATCGTTATAGTATATAACGTTTTACGTTATATCGTTATGGTATATAACGTTATGCGTTATATCGTTATCGTATATAACGTTATACGTTATAACGATATAGTTTTTATCGTTATACGTTATATCGTTATCGTATATAACGTTATACGTTATATCGTTATAGTACATAACGTTATACGTTATATCGTTATCGTATATAACGTTATACATTATATCGATATAGTATATAACGTTATACGTTATAACGATATAGTTTATAACGTTATACGCTATATCGTTATCGTATATAACGTTATACGTTATATCGTTATCGTATATAACGTTTTACGTTATATCGTTATAGTATATAACGTTTTACGTTATATCGTTATGGTATATAACGTTATGCGTTATATCGTTATCGTATATAACGTTATACGTTATATCGTAATACTACATAACGTTATACGTTATATCGTAATACTACATAACGTTATACGTTATATCGTTATAGTATATAACGTTTTACGTTATATCGTTATGGTATATAACGTTATGCGTTATATCGCTATCGTATATAACGTTATACGTTATATCGTTATCGTATATAACGTTATACGTTATATCGATATAGTATATAACGTTATACTTTATATCGTTATAGTACATAACGTTATACGTTATATCGTTATCGTATATAACGTTATACGTTATATCGTTATCGTATATAACTTTATACGTTATATCGCTATCGTATATAACGTTATACGTTATATCGTTATCGTATATAACGTTTTACGTTATATCGTTGTAGTACATAACGTTATACGTTATATCGTTATCGTATATAACGTTATACGTTATATCGCTATCGTATATAACGTTATACGTTATATCGTTATCGTATATAACGTTATACGTTATATCGCTATCGTATATAACGTTATACGTTATATCGTTATCGTATATAACGTTATACGTTATATCGTTATCGTATATAACGTTATACGTTATATCGCTATCGTATATAACGTTATACGTTATATCGTTATAGTATATAACGTTATACGGTATATCGCTATCGTATATAACGTTATACGTTATATCGTTATCGTATATAACGTTATACGTTATAACGATATAGTTTTTATCGTTATACGTTATATCGTTATCGTATATAACGTTATACGTTATATCGCTATCGTATATAACGTTATACGTTATATCGTTATCGTATATAACGTTATACGTTATATCGATATAGTATATAACGTTATACTTTATATCGTTATAGTACATAACGTTATACGTTATATCGTTATCGTATATAACGTTATACGTTATATCGTTATAGTATATAACGTTTTACGTTATATCGTTATGGTATATAACGTTATGCGTTATATCGCTATCGTATATAACGTTTTACGTTATATCGTTATCGTATATAACGTTATACGTTATAACGATATAGTTTTTAACGTTATACGTTATATCGTTATCGTATATAACGTTATACGTTATATCGTTATAGTACATAACGTTATACGTTATATCGTTATCGTATATAACGTTATACGTTATATCGTTATCGTATATAACGTTATACGTTATATCGCTATCGTATATAACGTTATACGTTATATCGTTATCGTATATAACGTTATACGTTATAACGATATAGTTTTTAACGTTATACGTTATATCGTTATCGTATATAACGTTATACGTTATATCGTTATAGTACATAACGTTATACGTTATATCGTTATCGTATATAACGTTATACGTTATATCGCTATCGTATATAACGTTATACGTTATATCGTTATCGTATATAACGTTATACGTTATATCGCTATCGTATATAACGTTATACGTTATATCGTTATCGTATATAACGTTATACGTTATATCGCTATCGTATATAACGTTATACGTTATATCGTTATCGTATATAACGTTATACGTTATAACGATATAGTTTTTAACGTTATACGTTATATCGTTATCGTATATAACGTTATACGTTATATCGTTATAGTACATAACGTTATACGTTATATCGTTATCGTATATAACGTTATACATTATATCGATATAGTATATAACGTTATACGTTATATCGTTATCGTATATAACGTTATACGTTATAACGATATAGTTTTTATCGTTATACGTTATATCGTTATCGTATATAACGTTATACGTTATATCGCTATCGTATATAACGTTATACGTTATATCGTTATCGTATATAACGTTATACGTTATATCGATATAGTATATAACGTTATACTTTATATCGTTATAGTACATAACGTTATACGTTATATCGTTATCGTATATAACGTTATACGTTATATCGTTATCGTATATAACGTTATACGTTATATCGCTATCGTATATAACGTTATACGTTATATCGTTATCGTATATAACGTTATACGTTATATCGTTATCGTATATAACGTTTTACGTTATATCGTTGTAGTACATAACGTTATACGTTATATCGTTATCGTATATAACGTTATACGTTATATCGCTATCGTATATAACGTTATACGTTATATCGTTATCGTATATAACGTTATACGTTATATCGCTATCGTATATAACGTTATACGTTATATCGTTATCGTATATAACGTTATACGTTATATCGTTATCGTATATAACGTTATACGTTATATCGTTATCGTATATAACGTTATACGTTATAACGATATAGTTTTTAACGTTATACGTTATATCGTTATCGTATATAACGTTATACGTTATATCGTTATCGTATATAACGTTATACGTTATATCGTTATAGTACATAACGTTATACGTTATATCGTTATCGTATATAACGTTATACATTATATCGATATAGTATATAACGTTATACGTTATATCGTTATAGTATATAACGTTTTACGTTATATCGTTATGGTATATAACGTTTTAAGTTATATCGTTATGGTATATAACGTTATGCGTTATATCGTTATCGTATATAACGTTATACGTTATATCGTAATACTACATAACGTTATACGTTATATCGTAATACTACATAACGTTATACGTTATATCGTTATAGTATATAACGTTTTACGTTATATCGTTATGGTATATAACGTTATGCGTTATATCGCTATCGTACATAACGTTATACGTTATATCGTTATCGTATATAACGTTATACGTTATATCGATATAGTATATAACGTTATACGTTATATCGATATAGTATATAACGTTAAACGTTATATCGATATAGTATATAACGTTATACGTTATATCGTTATAGTACATAACGTTATACGTTATATCGATATCGTATATAACGTTTCACGTTATATCGTTATCGTATATAACGTTTTACGTTATATCGTTGTAGTACATAACGTTATACGTTATATCGTTATCGTATATAACGTTATACGTTATATCGCTATCGTATATAACGTTATACGTTATATCGTAATACTACATAACGTTATACGTTATATCGTAATACTACATAACGTTATACGTTATATCGTTATAGTATATAACGTTTTACGTTATATCGTTATGGTATATAACGTTATGCGTTATATCGCTATCGTATATAACGTTATACGTTATATCGTTATAGCATATAACGTTATACGTTATATCGATATAGTATATAACGTTATACATTATATGGATATAGCATATAACGTTATACGTTATAACGATATAGTTTATAACGTTATACGTTATATCGTTATCGTATATAACGTTATACGTTATATCGTTATCGTATATAACGTTTTACGTTATATCGTTATAGTATATAACGTTTTACGTTATATCGTTATGGTATATAATGTTATGCGTTATATCGTTATCGTATATAACGTTATACGTTATATCGTAATACTACATAACGTTATACGTTATATCGTAATACTACATAACGTTATACGTTATATCGTTATAGTATATAACGTTATACGTTATATGGATATAGCATATAACGTTATACGTTATATCGATATAGTATATAACGTTATACGTTATAACGATATAGTTTATAACGTTATACGTTATATCGCTATCGTATATAACGTTATCCGTTATATGGATATAGCATATAACGTTATACGTTATATCGTATTACTACATAACGTTATACGTTATATCGTAATACTACATAACGTTATACGTTATATCGTAATACTACATAACGTTATACGTTATATCGTTATCGTATATAACGTTATACGTTATATCGTTACAGTATATAACGTTATACGTTATATCGTTATAGCATATAACGTTATACGTTATATCGATATAGTATATAACGTTATACGTTATATGGATATAGCATATAACGTTATACGTTATAACGATATAGTTTATAACGTTATACGTTATATCGTTATCGTATATAACGTTATACGTTATATCGTTATCGTATATAACGTTTTACGTTATATCGTTATAGTATATAACGTTTTACGTTATATCGTTATGGTATATAACGTTATGCGTTATATCGTTATCGTATATAACGTTATACGTTATATCGCTATCGTATATAACGTTATACGTTATATCGATTATCGTATATAACGTTATACGGTATATCGTTATGGTATATAACGTTATGCGTTATATCGCTATCGTATATAACGTTATACGTTATATCGTTATCGTATATAACGTTATACGTTATATCGTTATCGTATATAACGTTATACGTTATATCGATATAGTATATAACGTTATACTTTATATCGTTATAGTACATAACGTTATACGTTATATCGTTATCGTATATAACGTTATACGTTATATCGTTATCGTATATAACGTTATACGATATATCGCTATCGTATATAACGTTATACGTTATATCGTTATCGTATATAACGTTATACGTTATATCGCTATCGTATATAACGTTATACGTTATATCGTTATCGTATATAACGTTATACGTTATATCGCTATCGTATATAACGTTATACGTTATATCGTTATCGTATATAACGTTATACGGTATATCGTTATAGTATATAACGTTATACGTTATATCGTAATACTACATAACGTTATACGTTATATCGATATAGTATATAACGTTATACGTTATATGGATATAGCATATAACGTTATACGTTATATCGATATCGTATATAACGTTTTACGTTATATCGTTATAGTATATAACGTTATACGTTATATCGTTATAGTACATAACGTTATACGTTATATCGTTATAGTTTATAACGTTTTACGTTATATCGTTATGGTATATAACGTTATGCGTTATATCGCTATCGTATATAACGTTATACGTTATATCGTTATCGTATATAACGTTATACGTTATATCGATATAGTATATAACGTTATACTTTATATCGTTATAGTACATAACGTTATACGTTATATCGTTATCGTATATAACGTTATACGTTATATCGTTATCGTATATAACTTTATACGTTATATCGCTATCGTATATAACGTTATACGTTATATCGTTATCGTATATAACGTTTTACGTTATATCGTTGTAGTACATAACGTTATACGTTATATCGTTATCGTATATAACGTTATACGTTATATCGCTATCGTATATAACGTTATACGTTATATCGTTATCGTATATAACGTTATACGTTATATCGCTATCGTATATAACGTTATACGTTATATCGTTATCGTATATAACGTTATACGTTATATAGTTATCGTACATAACGTTATACGTTATATCGCTATCGTATATAACGTTATACGTTATATCGTTATAGTATATAACGTTATACGGTATATCGCTATCGTATATAACGTTATACGTTATATCGTTATCGTATATAACGTTATACGTTATAACGATATAGTTTTTATCGTTATACGTTATATCGTTATCGTATATAACGTTATACGTTATATCGCTATCGTATATAACGTTATACGTTATATCGTTATCGTATATAACGTTATACGTTATATCGATATAGTATATAACGTTATACTTTATATCGTTATAGTACATAACGTTATACGTTATATCGTTATCGTATATAACGTTATACGTTATATCGTTATAGTATATAACGTTTTACGTTATATCGTTATGGTATATAACGTTATGCGTTATATCGCTATCGTATATAACGTTTTACGTTATATCGTTATCGTATATAACGTTATACGTTATAACGATATAGTTTTTAACGTTATACGTTATATCGTTATCGTATATAACGTTATACGTTATATCGTTATAGTACATAACGTTATACGTTATATCGTTATCGTATATAACGTTATACGTTATATCGTTATCGTATATAACGTTATACGTTATATCGCTATCGTATATAACGTTATACGTTATATCGTTATCGTATATAACGTTATACGTTATATCGTTATCGTATATAACGTTTTACGTTATATCGTTGTAGTACATAACGTTATACGTTATATCGTTATCGTATATAACGTTATACGTTATATCGCTATCGTATATAACGTTATACGTTATATCGTTATCGTATATAACGTTATACGTTATATCGCTATCGTATATAACGTTATACGTTATATCGTTATCGTATATAACGTTATACGTTATATCGCTATCGTATATAACGTTATACGTTATATCGTTATCGTATATAACGTTATACGTTATAACGATATAGTTTTTAACGTTATACGTTATATCGTTATCGTATATAACGTTATACGTTATATCGTTATAGTACATAACGTTATACGTTATATCGTTATCGTATATAACGTTATACATTATATCGATATAGTATATAACGTTATACGTTATATCGTTATCGTATATAACGTTATACGTTATAACGATATAGTTTTTATCGTTATACGTTATATCGTTATCGTATATAACGTTATACGTTATATCGCTATCGTATATAACGTTATACGTTATATCGTTATCGTATATAACGTTATACGTTATATCGATATAGTATATAACGTTATACTTTATATCGTTATAGTACATAACGTTATACGTTATATCGTTATCGTATATAACGTTATACGTTATATCGTTATCGTATATAACGTTATACGTTATATCGCTATCGTATATAACGTTATACGTTATATCGTTATCGTATATAACGTTATACGTTATATCGTTATCGTATATAACGTTTTACGTTATATCGTTGTAGTACATAACGTTATACGTTATATCGTTATCGTATATAACGTTATACGTTATATCGCTATCGTATATAACGTTATACGTTATATCGTTATCGTATATATCGTTATACGTTATATCGCTATCGTATATAACGTTATACGTTATATCGTTATCGTATATAACGTTATACGTTATATCGCTATCGTATATAACGTTATACGTTATATCGTTATCGTATATAACGTTATACGTTATAACGATATAGTTTTTAACGTTATACGTTATATCGTTATCGTATATAACGTTATACGTTATATCGTTATAGTACATAACGTTATACGTTATATCGTTATCGTATATAACGTTTTACGTTATATCGTTATGGTATATAACGTTTTACGTTATATCGTTATGGTATATAACGTTATGCGTTATATCGTTATCGTATATAACGTTATACGTTATATCGTAATACTACATAACGTTATACGTTATATCGTAATACTACATAACGTTATACGTTATATCGTTATAGTATATAACGTTTTACGTTATATCGTTATGGTATATAACGTTATGCGTTATATCGCTATCGTACATAACGTTATACGTTATATCGTTATCGTATATAACGTTATACGTTATATCGATATAGTATATAACGTTATACGCTATATCGATATAGTATATAACGTTAAACGTTATATCGATATAGTATATAACGTTATACGTTATATCGTTATAGTACATAACGTTATACGTTATATCGATATCGTATATAACGTTTCACGTTATATCGTTATCGTATATAACGTTTTACGTTATATCGTTGTAGTACATAACGTTATACGTTATATCGTTATCGTATATAACGTTATACGTTATATCGCTATCGTATATAACGTTATACGTTATATCGTAATACTACATAACGTTATACGTTATATCGTAATACTACATAACGTTATACGTTATATCGTTATAGTATATAACGTTTTACGTTATATCGTTATGGTATATAACGTTATGCGTTATATCGCTATCGTATATAACGTTATACGTTATATCGTTATAGCATATAACGTTATACGTTATATCGATATAGTATATAACGTTATACATTATATGGATATAGCATATAACGTTATACGTTATAACGATATAGTTTATAACGTTATACGTTATATCGTTATCGTATATAACGTTATACGTTATATCGTTATCGTATATAACGTTTTACGTTATATCGTTATAGTATATAACGTTTTACGTTATATCGTTATGGTATATAATGTTATGCGTTATATCGTTATCGTATATAACGTTATACGTTATATCGTAATACTACATAACGTTATACGTTATATCGTAATACTACATAACGTTATACGTTATATCGTTATAGTATATAACGTTATACGTTATATGGATATAGCATATAACGTTATACGTTATATCGATATAGTATATAACGTTATACGTTATAACGATATAGTTTATAACGTTATACGTTATATCGCTATCGTATATAACGTTATCCGTTATATGGATATAGCATATAACGTTATACGTTATATCGTATTACTACATAACGTTATACGTTATATCGTAATACTACATAACGTTATACGTTATATCGTAATACTACATAACGTTATACGTTATATCGTTATCGTATATAACGTTATACGTTATATCGTTACAGTATATAACGTTATACGTTATATCGTTATAGCATATAACGTTATACGTTATATCGATATAGTATATAACGTTATACGTTATATGGATATAGCATATAACGTTATACGTTATAACGATATAGTTTATAACGTTATACGTTATATCGTTATCGTATATAACGTTATACGTTATATCGTTATCGTATATAACGTTTTACGTTATATCGTTATAGTATATAACGTTTTACGTTATATCGTTATGGTATATAACGTTATGCGTTATATCGTTATCGTATATAACGTTATACGTTATATCGCTATCGTATATAACGTTATACGTTATATCGATTATCGTATATAACGTTATACGGTATATCGTTATGGTATATAACGTTATGCGTTATATCGCTATCGTATATAACGTTATACGTTATATCGTTATCGTATATAACGTTATACGTTATATCGTTATCGTATATAACGTTATACGTTATATCGATATAGTATATAACGTTATACTTTATATCGTTATAGTACATAACGTTATACGTTATATCGTTATCGTATATAACGTTATACGTTATATCGTTATCGTATATAACGTTATACGATATATCGCTATCGTATATAACGTTATACGTTATATCGTTATCGTATATAACGTTATACGTTATATCGCTATCGTATATAACGTTATACGTTATATCGTTATCGTATATAACGTTATACGTTATATCGCTATCGTATATAACGTTATACGTTATATCGTTATCGTATATAACGTTATACGGTATATCGTTATAGTATATAACGTTATACGTTATATCGTAATACTACATAACGTTATACGTTATATCGATATAGTATATAACGTTATACGTTATATGGATATAGCATATAACGTTATACGTTATATCGATATCGTATATAACGTTTTACGTTATATCGTTATAGTATATAACGTTATACGTTATATCGTTATAGTACATAACGTTATACGTTATATCGTTATAGTATATAACGTTTTACGTTATATCGTTATGGTATATAACGTTATGCGTTATATCGTTATAGTATATAACGTTATACGTTATATGGATATAGCATATAACGTTATACGTTATATCGTAATACTACATACCGTTATTCGTTATATCGTAATACTACATAACGTTATACGTTATAACGATATAGTTTTTAACGTTATACGTTATATCGTTATCGTATATAACGTTATACGTTATATCGATATCGTATATAACGTTTCACGTTATATCGTTATAGTATATAACGTTATACGTTATATCGTCATAGTACATAACGTTATACGTTATATCGTTATCGTATATAACGTTATACGTTATATCGATATCGTATATAACGTTATACGTTATATCGTTATAGTACATAACGTTATACGTTATATCGTTATAGTATATAACGTTATACGTTATATGGATATAGCATATAACGTTATACGTTATATCGTAATACTACATACCGTTATTCGTTATATCGTAATACTACATAACGTTATACGTTATATCGTAATACTACATAACGTTATACGTTATATCGTAATACTACATAACGTTATACGTTATATCGTAATACTACATAACGTTATACGTTATATCGTAATACTACATAACGTTATACGTTATATCGTTATCGTATATAACGTTATACATTATATCGATATAGTATATAACGTTATACGTTATACCGTTATCGTATATAACGTTATACATTATATCGTTATCGTATATAACGTATAACGTTATATCGTTATAGTATATAACGTTTTACGTTATATCGTTATGGTATATAACGTTATGCGTTATATCGCTATCGTATATAACGTTATACGTTATATCGTTATCGTATATAACGTTATACGTTATATCGATATAGTATATAACGTTATACGTTATATGGATATAGCATATAACGTTATACGTTATAACGATATAGTTTATAACGTTATACGTTATATCGTTATCGTATATAACGTTATACGTTATATCGTTATAGTATATAACGTATAACGTTATATCGTTATGGTATATAACGTTATGCGTTATATCGTTATCGTATATAACGCTATACGTTATATCGATATAGTATATAACGTTAAACGTTATATCGATATAGTATATAACGTTATACGTTATATCGTTATAGTACATAACGTTATACGTTATATCGTTATCGTATATAACGTTATACGTTATATCGCTATCGTATATAACGTTATCCGTTATATCGTTATCGTATATAACGTTATACGTTATATCGTTATAGTACATAACGTTATACGTTATATCGTTATAGTATATAACGTTATACGTTATATGGATATAGCATATAACGTTATACGTTATATCGTAATACTACATACCGTTATTCGTTATATCGTAATACTACATAACGTTATACGTTATATCGTAATACTACATAACGTTATACGTTATATCGTAATACTACATAACGTTATACGTTATATCGTAATACTACATAACGTTATACGTTATATCGTTATCGTATATAACGTTATACGTTATATCGTTATAGCATATCACGTTATACGTTATAACGATATAGCTTATAACGTTATACGTTATATCGTTATCGTATATAACGTTTTACGTTATATCGTTATAGTATATAACGTTATACATTATATCCATATAGTATATAACGTTATACGTTATAACGATATAGTTTTTAACGTTATACGTTATATCGTTATCGTATATAACGTTATACGTTATATCGTTATAGTACATAACGTTATACGTTATATCGTTATCGTATATAACGTTATACATTATATCGATATAGTATATAACGTTATACGTTATAACGATATAGTTTATAACGTTATACGTTATATCGTTATCGTATACAACGTTAAACGTTATATCGTTATAGTACATAACGTTATACGTTATATCGTTATAGTATATAACGTTATACGTTATATGGATATAGCATATAACGTTATACGTTATATCGTAATACTACATAACGTTTTACGTTATATCGTTATGGTATATAACGTTATGCGTTATATCGTTATCGTATATAACGTTATACGTTATATCGTAATACTACATAACGTTATACGTTATATCGTAATACTACATAACGTTATACGTTATATCGTTATAGTATATAACGTTTTACGTTATATCGTTATGGTATATAACGTTATGCGTTATATCGCTATCGTATATAACGTTATACGTTATATCGTTATCGTATATAACGTTATACGTTATATCGATATAGTATATAACGTTATACGTTATATGGATATAGCATATAACGTTATACGTTATAACGATATAGTTTATAACGTTATACGTTATATCGTTATCGTATATAACGTTATACGTTATATCGTTATAGTATATAACGTTTTACGTTATATCGTTATGGTATATAACGTTATGCGTTATATCGTTATCGTATATAACGCTATACGTTATATCGATATAGTATATAACGTTAAACGTTATATCGATATAGTATATAACGTTATACGTTATATCGTAATACTACATAACGTTATACGTTATATCGTTATCGTATATAACGTTATACATTATATCGATATAGTATATAACGTTATACGTTATACCGTTATCGTATATAACGTTATACATTATATCGTTATCGTATATAACGTTTTACGTTATATCGTTATAGTATATAACGTTTTACGTTATATCGTTATGGTATATAACGTTATGCGTTATATCGCTATCGTATATAACGTTATACGTTATATCGTTATCGTATATAACGTTATACGTTATATCGATATAGTATATAACGTTATACGTTATATGGATATAGCATATAACGTTATACGTTATAACGATATAGTTTATAACGTTATACGTTATATCGTTATCGTATATAACGTTATACGTTATATCGTTATAGTATATAACGTTTTACGTTATATCGTTATGGTATATAACGTTATGCGTTATATCGTTATCGTATATAACGCTATACGTTATATCGATATAGTATATAACGTTAAACGTTATATCGTTATAGTATATAACGTTATACGTTATATCGTTATAGTACATAACGTTATACGTTATATCGTTATCGTATATAACGTTATACGTTATATCGCTATCGTATATAACGTTATCCGTTATATCGTTATCGTATATAACGTTATACGTTATATCGTTATAGTACATAACGTTATACGTTATATCGTTATAGTATATAACGTTATACGTTATATGGATATAGCATATAACGTTATACGTTATATCGTAATACTACATACCGTTATTCGTTATATCGTAATACTACATAACGTTATACGTTATATCGTAATACTACATAACGTTATACGTTATATCGTAATACTACATAACGTTATACGTTATATCGTAATACTACATAACGTTATACGTTATATCGTTATCGTATATAACGTTATACGTTATATCGTTATAGCATATCACGTTATACGTTATAACGATATAGCTTATAACGTTATACGTTATATCGTTATCGTATATAACGTTTTACGTTATATCGTTATAGTATATAACGTTATACATTATATCCATATAGTATATAACGTTATACGTTATAACGATATAGTTTTTAACGTTATACGTTATATCGTTATCGTATATAACGTTATACGTTATATCGTTATAGTACATAACGTTATACGTTATATCGTTATCGTATATAACGTTATACATTATATCGATATAGTATATAACGTTATACGTTATAACGATATAGTTTATAACGTTATACGTTATATCGTTATCGTATACAACGTTAAACGTTATATCGTTATAGTACATAACGTTATAAGTTATATCGTTATAGTATATAACGTTATACGTTATATGGATATAGCATATAACGTTATACGTTATATCGTAATACTACATAACGTATAACGTTATATCGTTATGGTATATAACGTTATGCGTTATATCGTTATCGTATATAACGTTATACGTTATATCGTAATACTACATAACGTTATACGTTATATCGTAATACTACATAACGTTATACGTTATATCGTTATAGTATATAACGTTTTACGTTATATCGTTATGGTATATAACGTTATGCGTTATATCGCTATCGTATATAACGTTATACGTTATATCGTTATCGTATATAACGTTATACGTTATATCGATATAGTATATAACGTTATACGTTATATGGATATAGCATATAACGTTATACGTTATAACGATATAGTTTATAACGTTATACGTTATATCGTTATCGTATATAACGTTATACGTTATATCGTTATAGTATATAACGTTTTACGTTATATCGTTATGGTATATAACGTTATGCGTTATATCGTTATCGTATATAACGCTATACGTTATATCGATATAGTATATAACGTTAAACGTTATATCGATATAGTATATAACGTTATACGTTATATCGTTATAGTACATAACGTTATACGTTATATCGTTATCGTATATAACGTTCTACGTTATATCGCTATCGTATATAACGTTATCCGTTATATCGTTATCGTATATAACGTTATACGTTATATCGTTATAGTACATAACGTTATACGTTATATCGTTATAGTATATAACGTTATACGTTATATGGATATAGCATATAACGTTATACGTTATATCGTAATACTACATAACGTTATACGTTATATCGTAATACTACATAACGTTATACGTTATATCGTAATACTACATAACGTTATACGTTATATCGTTATCGTATATAACGTTATACGTTATATCGTTACAGTATATAACGTTATACGTTATATCGTTATAGCATATAACGTTATACGTTATATCGATATAGTATATAACGTTATACGTTATATGGATGTAGCATATAACGTTATACGTTATAACGATATAGTTTATAACGTTATACGTTATATCGTTATCGTATATAACGTTATACGTTATAACGATATAGTTTTTAACGTTATACGTTATATCGTTATAGTATATAACGTTTTACGTTATATCGTTATGGTATATAACGTTATACGTTATATCGCTATCGTATATAACGTTATACGTTATATCGTTATAGTATATAACGTTATACGGTATATCGCTATCGTATATAACGTTATACGTTATATCGTTATCGTATATAACGTTATACGTTATAACGATATAGTTTTTATCGTTATACGTTATATCGTTATCGTATATAACGTTATACGTTATATCGTTATAGTACATAACGTTATACGTTATATCGTTATCGTATATAATGTTATACATTATATCGATATAGTATATAACGTTATACGTTATAACGATATAGTTTATAACGTTATACGCTATATCGTTATCGTATATAACGTTATACGTTATATCGTTATCGTATATAACGTTTTACGTTATATCGTTATAGTATATAACGTTTTACGTTATATCGTTATGGTATATAACGTTATGCGTTATATCGTTATCGTATATAACGTTATACGTTATATCGTAATACTACATAACGTTATACGTTATATCGTAATACTACATAACGTTATACGTTATATCGTTATAGTATATAACGTTTTACGTTATATCGTTATGGTATATAACGTTATGCGTTATATCGCTATCGTATATAACGTTATACGTTATATCGTTATCGTATATAACGTTATACGTTATATCGATATAGTATATAACGTTATACTTTATATCGTTATAGTACATAACGTTATACGTTATATCGTTATCGTATATAACGTTATACGTTATATCGTTATCGTATATAACTTTATACGTTATATCGCTATCGTATATAACGTTATACGTTATATCGTTATCGTATATAACGTTTTACGTTATATCGTTGTAGTACATAACGTTATACGTTATATCGTTATCGTATATAACGTTATACGTTATATCGCTATCGTATATAACGTTATACGTTATATCGTTATCGTATATAACGTTATACGTTATATCGCTATCGTATATAACGTTATACGTTATATCGTTATCGTATATAACGTTATACGTTATATCGTTATCGTATATAACGTTATACGTTATATCGCTATCGTATATAACGTTATACGTTATATCGTTATAGTATATAACGTTATACGGTATATCGCTATCGTATATAACGTTATACGTTATATCGTTATCGTATATAACGTTATACGTTATAACGATATAGTTTTTATCGTTATACGTTATATCGTTATCGTATATAACGTTATACGTTATATCGCTATCGTATATAACGTTATACGTTATATCGTTATCGTATATAACGTTATACGTTATATCGATATAGTATATAACGTTATACTTTATATCGTTATAGTACATAACGTTATACGTTATATCGTTATCGTATATAACGTTATACGTTATATCGTTATAGTATATAACGTTTTACGTTATATCGTTATGGTATATAACGTTATGCGTTATATCGCTATCGTATATAACGTTTTACGTTATATCGTTATCGTATATAACGTTATACGTTATAACGATATAGTTTTTAACGTTATACGTTATATCGTTATCGTATATAACGTTATACGTTATATCGTTATAGTACATAACGTTATACGTTATATCGTTATAGTATATAACGTTTTACGTTATATCGTTATGGTATATAACGTTATGCGTTATATCGCTATCGTATATAACGTTATACGTTATATCGTTATCGTATATAACGTTATACGTTATAACGATATAGTTTTTAACGTTATACGTTATATCGTTATCGTATATAACGTTTTACGTTATATCGTTGTAGTACATAACGTTATACGTTATATCGTTATCGTATATAACGTTATACGTTATATCGTTATCGTATATAACGTTATACGTTATATCGTTATCGTATATAACGTTATACGTTATATCGCTATCGTATATAACGTTATACGTTATATCGTTATAGTATATAACGTTATACGGTATATCGCTATCGTATATAACGTTATACGTTATATCGTTATCGTATATAACGTTATACGTTATAACGATATAGTTTTTATCGTTATACGTTATATCGTTATCGTATATAACGTTATACGTTATATCGCTATCGTATATAACGTTATACGTTATATCGTTATCGTATATAACGTTATACGTTATATCGATATAGTATATAACGTTATACTTTATATCGTTATAGTACATAACGTTATACGTTATATCGTTATCGTATATAACGTTATACGTTATATCGTTATAGTATATAACGTTTTACGTTATATCGTTATGGTATATAACGTTATGCGTTATATCGCTATCGTATATAACGTTTTACGTTATATCGTTATCGTATATAACGTTATACGTTATAACGATATAGTTTTTAACGTTATACGTTATATCGTTATCGTATATAACGTTATACGTTATATCGTTATAGTACATAACGTTATACGTTATATCGTTATCGTATATAACGTTATACGTTATATCGTTATCGTATATAACGTTATACGTTATATCGCTATCGTATATAACGTTATACGTTATAACGTTATCGTATATAACGTTATACGTTATATCGTTATCGTATATAACGTTTTACGTTATATCGTTGTAGTACATAACGTTATACGTTATATCGTTATCGTATATAACGTTATACGTTATATCGCTATCGTATATAACGTTATACGTTATATCGTTATCGTATATAACGTTATACGTTATATCGCTATCGTATATAACGTTATACGTTATATCGTTATCGTATATAACGTTATACGTTATATCGCTATCGTATATAACGTTATACGTTATATCGTTATCGTATATAACGTTATACGTTATAACGATATAGTTTTTAACGTTATACGTTATATCGTTATCGTATATAACGTTATACGTTATATCGTTATAGTACATAACGTTATACGTTATATCGTTATCGTATATAACGTTATACATTATATCGATATAGTATATAACGTTATACGTTATATCGTTATCGTATATAACGTTATACGTTATAACGATATAGTTTTTATCGTTATACGTTATATCGTTATCGTATATAACGTTATACGTTATATCGCTATCGTATATAACGTTATACGTTATATCGTTATCGTATATAACGTTATACGTTATATCGATATAGTATATAACGTTATACGTTATATCGTTATCGTATATAACGTTATACGTTATATCGATATAGTATATAACGTTATACGTTATATCGTTATCGTATATAACGTTATACGTTATAACGATATAGTTTTTATCGTTATACGTTATATCGTTATCGTATATAACGTTATACGTTATATCGCTATCGTATATAACGTTATACGTTATATCGTTATCGTATATAACGTTATACGTTATATCGATATAGTATATAACGTTATACTTTATATCGTTATAGTACATAACGTTATACGTTATATCGTTATCGTATATAACGTTATACGTTATATCGTTATAGTATATAACGTTTTACGTTATATCGTTATGGTATATAACGTTATGCGTTATATCGCTATCGTATATAACGTTTTACGTTATATCGTTATCGTATATAACGTTATACGTTATAACGATATAGTTTTTAACGTTATACGTTATATCGTTATCGTATATAACGTTATACGTTATATCGTTATAGTACATAACGTTATACGTTATATCGTTATAGTATATAACGTTTTACGTTATATCGTTATGGTATATAACGTTATGCGTTATATCGCTATCGTATATAACGTTATACGTTATATCGTTATCGTATATAACGTTATACGTTATAACGATATAGTTTTTAACGTTATACGTTATATCGTTATCGTATATAACGTTTTACGTTATATCGTTGTAGTACATAACGTTATACGTTATATCGTTATCGTATATAACGTTATACGTTATATCGTTATCGTATATAACGTTATACGTTATATCGTTATCGTATATAACGTTATACGTTATATCGCTATCGTATATAACGTTATACGTTATATCGTTATAGTATATAACGTTATACGGTATATCGCTATCGTATATAACGTTATACGTTATATCGTTATCGTATATAACGTTATACGTTATAACGATATAGTTTTTATCGTTATACGTTATATCGTTATCGTATATAACGTTATACGTTATATCGCTATCGTATATAACGTTATACATTATATCGATATAGTATATAACGTTATACGTTATATCGTTATCGTATATAACGTTATACGTTATAACGATATAGTTTTTATCGTTATACGTTATATCGTTATCGTATATAACGTTATACGTTATATCGCTATCGTATATAACGTTATACGTTATATCGTTATCGTATATAACGTTATACGTTATATCGATATAGTATATAACGTTATACTTTATATCGTTATAGTACATAACGTTATACGTTATATCGTTATCGTATATAACGTTATACGTTATATCGTTATCGTATATAACGTTATACGTTATATCGCTATCGTATATAACGTTATACGTTATATCGTTATCGTATATAACGTTATACGTTATATCGTTATCGTATATAACGTTTTACGTTATATCGTTGTAGTACATAACGTTATACGTTATATCGTTATCGTATATAACGTTATACGTTATATCGCTATCGTATATAACGTTATACGTTATATCGTTATCGTATATAACGTTATACGTTATATCGCTATCGTATATAACGTTATACGTTATATCGTTATCGTATATAACGTTATACGTTATATCGCTATCGTATATAACGTTATACGTTATATCGTTATCGTATATAACGTTATACGTTATAACGATATAGTTTTTAACGTTATACGTTATATCGTTATCGTATATAACGTTATACGTTATATCGTTATCGTATATAACGTTATACGTTATATCGTTATAGTACATAACGTTATACGTTATATCGTTATCGTATATAACGTTATACATTATATCGATATAGTATATAACGTTATACGTTATATCGTTATAGTATATAACGTTTTACGTTATATCGTTATGGTATATAACGTTTTAAGTTATATCGTTATGGTATATAACGTTATGCGTTATATCGTTATCGTATATAACGTTATACGTTATATCGTAATACTACATAACGTTATACGTTATATCGTAATACTACATAACGTTATACGTTATATCGTTATAGTATATAACGTTTTACGTTATATCGTTATGGTATATAACGTTATGCGTTATATCGCTATCGTACATAACGTTATACGTTATATCGTTATCGTATATAACGTTATACGTTATATCGATATAGTATATAACGTTATACGTTATATCGATATAGTATATAACGTTAAACGTTATATCGATATAGTATATAACGTTATACGTTATATCGTTATAGTACATAACGTTATACGTTATATCGATATCGTATATAACGTTTCACGTTATATCGTTATCGTATATAACGTTTTACGTTATATCGTTGTAGTACATAACGTTATACGTTATATCGTTATCGTATATAACGTTATACGTTATATCGCTATCGTATATAACGTTATACGTTATATCGTAATACTACATAACGTTATACGTTATATCGTAATACTACATAACGTTATACGTTATATCGTTATAGTATATAACGTTTTACGTTATATCGTTATGGTATATAACGTTATGCGTTATATCGCTATCGTATATAACGTTATACGTTATATCGTTATAGCATATAACGTTATACGTTATATCGATATAGTATATAACGTTATACATTATATGGATATAGCATATAACGTTATACGTTATAACGATATAGTTTATAACGTTATACGTTATATCGTTATCGTATATAACGTTATACGTTATATCGTTATCGTATATAACGTTTTACGTTATATCGTTATAGTATATAACGTTTTACGTTATATCGTTATGTTATATAATGTTATGCGTTATATCGTTATCGTATATAACGTTATACGTTATATCGTAATACTACATAACGTTATACGTTATATCGTAATACTACATAACGTTATACGTTATATCGTTATAGTATATAACGTTATACGTTATATGGATATAGCATATAACGTTATACGTTATATCGATATAGTATATAACGTTATACGTTATAACGATATAGTTTATAACGTTATACGTTATATCGCTATCGTATATAACGTTATCCGTTATATGGATATAGCATATAACGTTATACGTTATATCGTATTACTACATAACGTTATACGTTATATCGTAATACTACATAACGTTATACGTTATATCGTAATACTACATAACGTTATACGTTATATCGTTATCGTATATAACGTTATACGTTATATCGTTACAGTATATAACGTTATACGTTATATCGTTATAGCATATAACGTTATACGTTATATCGATATAGTATATAACGTTATACGTTATATGGATATAGCATATAACGTTATACGTTATAACGATATAGTTTATAACGTTATACGTTATATCGTTATCGTATATAACGTTATACGTTATATCGTTATCGTATATAACGTTTTACGTTATATCGTTATAGTATATAACGTTTTACGTTATATCGTTATGGTATATAACGTTATGCGTTATATCGTTATCGTATATAACGTTATACGTTATATCACTATCGTATATAACGTTATACGTTATATCGATTATCGTATATAACGTTATACGGTATATCGTTATGGTATATAACGTTATGCGTTATATCGCTATCGTATATAACGTTATACGTTATATCGTTATCGTATATAACGTTATACGTTATATCGTTATCGTATATAACGTTATACGTTATATCGATATAGTATATAACGTTATACTTTATATCGTTATAGTACATAACGTTATACGTTATATCGTTATCGTATATAACGTTATACGTTATATCGTTATCGTATATAACGTTATACGATATATCGCTATCGTATATAACGTTATACGTTATATCGTTATCGTATATAACGTTATACGTTATATCGCTATCGTATATAACGTTATACGTTATATCGTTATCGTATATAACGTTATACGTTATATCGCTATCGTATATAACGTTATACGTTATATCGTTATCGTATATAACGTTATACGGTATATCGTTATAGTATATAACGTTATACGTTATATCGTAATACTACATAACGTTATACGTTATATCGATATAGTATATAACGTTATACGTTATATGGATATAGCATATAACGTTATACGTTATATCGATATCGTATATAACGTTTTACGTTATATCGTTATAGTATATAACGTTATACGTTATATCGTTATAGTACATAACGTTATACGTTATATCGTTATAGTTTATAACGTTTTACGTTATATCGTTATGGTATATAACGTTATGCGTTATATCGCTATCGTATATAACGTTATACGTTATATCGTTATCGTATATAACGTTATACGTTATATCGATATAGTATATAACGTTATACTTTATATCGTTATAGTACATAACGTTATACGTTATATCGTTATCGTATATAACGTTATACGTTATATCGTTATCGTATATAACTTTATACGTTATATCGCTATCGTATATAACGTTATACGTTATATCGTTATCGTATATAACGTTTTACGTTATATCGTTGTAGTACATAACGTTATACGTTATATCGTTATCGTATATAACGTTATACGTTATATCGCTATCGTATATAACGTTATACGTTATATCGTTATCGTATATAACGTTATACGTTATATCGCTATCGTATATAACGTTATACGTTATATCGTTATCGTATATAACGTTATACGTTATATAGTTATCGTACATAACGTTATACGTTATATCGCTATCGTATATAACGTTATACGTTATATCGTTATAGTATATAACGTTATACGGTATATCGCTATCGTATATAACGTTATACGTTATATCGTTATCGTATATAACGTTATACGTTATAACGATATAGTTTTTATCGTTATACGTTATATCGTTATCGTATATAACGTTATACGTTATATCGCTATCGTATATAACGTTATACGTTATATCGTTATCGTATATAACGTTATACGTTATATCGATATAGTATATAACGTTATACTTTATATCGTTATAGTACATAACGTTATACGTTATATCGTTATCGTATATAACGTTATACGTTATATCGTTATAGTATATAACGTTTTACGTTATATCGTTATGGTATATAACGTTATGCGTTATATCGCTATCGTATATAACGTTTTACGTTATATCGTTATCGTATATAACGTTATACGTTATAACGATATAGTTTTTAACGTTATACGTTATATCGTTATCGTATATAACGTTATACGTTATATCGTTATAGTACATAACGTTATACGTTATATCGTTATCGTATATAACGTTATACGTTATATCGTTATCGTATATAACGTTATACGTTATATCGCTATCGTATATAACGTTATACGTTATATCGTTATCGTATATAACGTTATACGTTATATCGTTATCGTATATAACGTTTTACGTTATATCGTTGTAGTACATAACGTTATACGTTATATCGTTATCGTATATAACGTTATACGTTATATCGCTATCGTATATAACGTTATACGTTATATCGTTATCGTATATAACGTTATACGTTATATCGTTATCGTATATAACGTTATACGTTATATCGCTATCGTATATAACGTTATACGTTATATCGTTATCGTATATAACGTTATACGTTATATCGCTATCGTATATAACGTTATACGTTATATCGTTATCGTATATAACGTTATACGTTATAACGATATAGTTTTTAACGTTATACGTTATATCGTTATCGTATATAACGTTATACGTTATATCGTTATAGTACATAACGTTATACGTTATATCGTTATCGTATATAACGTTATACATTATATCGATATAGTATATAACGTTATACGTTATATCGTTATCGTATATAACGTTATACGTTATAACGATATAGTTTTTATCGTTATACGTTATATCGTTATCGTATATAACGTTATACGTTATATCGCTATCGTATATAACGTTATACGTTATATCGTTATCGTATATAACGTTATACGTTATATCGATATAGTATATAACGTTATACTTTATATCGTTATAGTACATAACGTTATACGTTATATCGTTATCGTATATAACGTTATACGTTATATCGTTATCGTATATAACGTTATACGTTATATCGCTATCGTATATAACGTTATACGTTATATCGTTATCGTATATAACGTTATACGTTATATCGTTATCGTATATAACGTTTTACGTTATATCGTTGTAGTACATAACGTTATACGTTATATCGTTATCGTATATAACGTTATACGTTATATCGCTATCGTATATAACGTTATACGTTATATCGTTATCGTATATATCGTTATACGTTATATCGCTATCGTATATAACGTTATACGTTATATCGTTATCGTATATAACGTTATACGTTATATCGCTATCGTATATAACGTTATACGTTATATCGTTATCGTATATAACGTTATACGTTATAACGATATAGTTTTTAACGTTATACGTTATATCGTTATCGTATATAACGTTATACGTTATATCGTTATAGTACATAACGTTATACGTTATATCGTTATCGTATATAACGTTTTACGTTATATCGTTATGGTATATAACGTTTTACGTTATATCGTTATGGTATATAACGTTATGCGTTATATCGTTATCGTATATAACGTTATACGTTATATCGTAATACTACATAACGTTATACGTTATATCGTAATACTACATAACGTTATACGTTATATCGTTATAGTATATAACGTTTTACGTTATATCGTTATGGTATATAACGTTATGCGTTATATCGCTATCGTACATAACGTTATACGTTATATCGTTATCGTATATAACGTTATACGTTATATCGATATAGTATATAACGTTATACGTTATATCGATATAGTATATAACGTTAAACGTTATATCGATATAGTATATAACGTTATACGTTATAACGATATAGTTTATAACGTTATACGTTATATCGCTATCGTATATAACGTTATCCGTTATATGGATATAGCATATAACGTTATACGTTATATCGTATTACTACATAACGTTATACGTTATATCGTAATACTACATAACGTTATACGTTATATCGTTATAGTATATAACGTTATACGTTATATGGATATAGCATATAACGTTATACGTTATATCGATATAGTATATAACGTTATACGTTATAACGATATAGTTTATAACGTTATACGTTATATCGCTATCGTATATAACGTTATCCGTTATATGGATATAGCATATAACGTTATACGTTATATCGTATTACTACATAACGTTATACGTTATATCGTAATACTACATAACGTTATACGTTATATCGTAATACTACATAACGTTATACGTTATATCGTTATCGTATATAACGTTATACGTTATATCGTTACAGTATATAACGTTATACGTTATATCGTTATAGCATATAACGTTATACGTTATATCGATATAGTATATAACGTTATACGTTATATGGATATAGCATATAACGTTATACGTTATAACGATATAGTTTATAACGTTATACGTTATATCGTTATCGTATATAACGTTATACGTTATATCGTTATCGTATATAACGTTTTACGTTATATCGTTATAGTATATAACGTTTTACGTTATATCGTTATGGTATATAACGTTATGCGTTATATCGTTATCGTATATAACGTTATACGTTATATCGCTATCGTATATAACGTTATACGTTATATCGATTATCGTATATAACGTTATACGGTATATCGTTATGGTATATAACGTTATGCGTTATATCGCTATCGTATATAACGTTATACGTTATATCGTTATAGTATATAACGTTATACGTTATATCGTTATCGTATATAACGTTATACGTTATATCGATATAGTATATAACGTTATACTTTATATCGTTATAGTACATAACGTTATACGTTATATCGTTATCGTATATAACGTTATACGTTATATCGTTATCGTATATAACGTTATACGATATATCGCTATCGTATATAACGTTATACGTTATATCGTTATCGTATATAACGTTATACGTTATATCGCTATCGTATATAACGTTATACGTTATATCGTTATCGTATATAACGTTATACGTTATATCGCTATCGTATATAACGTTATACGTTATATCGTTATCGTATATAACGTTATACGGTATATCGTTATAGTATATAACGTTATACGTTATATCGTAATACTACATAACGTTATACGTTATATCGATATAGTATATAACGTTATACGTTATATGGATATAGCATATAACGTTATACGTTATATCGATATCGTATATAACGTTTTACGTTATATCGTTATAGTATATAACGTTATACGTTATATCGTTATAGTACATAACGTTATACGTTATATCGTTATAGTTTATAACGTTTTACGTTATATCGTTATGGTATATAACGTTATGCGTTATATCGCTATCGTATATAACGTTATACGTTATATCGTTATCGTATATAACGTTATACGTTATATCGATATAGTATATAACGTTATACTTTATATCGTTATAGTACATAACGTTATACGTTATATCGTTATCGTATATAACGTTATACGTTATATCGTTATCGTATATAACTTTATACGTTATATCGCTATCGTATATAACGTTATACGTTATATCGTTATCGTATATAACGTTTTACGTTATATCGTTGTAGTACATAACGTTATACGTTATATCGTTATCGTATATAACGTTATACGTTATATAGTTATCGTACATAACGTTATACGTTATATCGCTATCGTATATAACGTTATACGTTATATCGTTATAGTATATAACGTTATACGGTATATCGCTATCGTATATAACGTTATACGTTATATCGTTATCGTATATAACGTTATACGTTATAACGATATAGTTTTTATCGTTATACGTTATATCGTTATCGTATATAACGTTATACGTTATATCGCTATCGTATATAACGTTATACGTTATATCGTTATCGTATATAACGTTATACGTTATATCGATATAGTATATAACGTTATACTTTATATCGTTATAGTACATAACGTTATACGTTATATCGTTATCGTATATAACGTTATACGTTATATCGTTATAGTATATAACGTTTTACGTTATATCGTTATGGTATATAACGTTATGCGTTATATCGCTATCGTATATAACGTATTACGTTATATCGTTATCGTATATAACGTTATACGTTATAACGATATAGTTTTTAACGTTATACGTTATATCGTTATCGTATATAACGTTATACGTTATATCGTTATAGTACATAACGTTATACGTTATATCGTTATCGTATATAACGTTATACGTTATATCGTTATCGTATATAACGTTATACGTTATATCGCTATCGTATATAACGTTATACGTTATATCGTTATCGTATATAACGTTATACGTTATATCGTTATCGTATATAACGTTTTACGTTATATCGTTGTAGTACATAACGTTATACGTTATATCGTTATCGTATATAACGTTATACGTTATATCGCTATCGTATATAACGTTATACGTTATATCGTTATCGTATATAACGTTATACGTTATATCGTTATCGTATATAACGTTATACGTTATATCGCTATCGTATATAACGTTATACGTTATATCGTTATCGTATATAACGTTATACGTTATATCGCTATCGTATATAACGTTATACGTTATATCGTTATCGTATATAACGTTATACGTTATAACGATATAGTTTTTAACGTTATACGTTATATCGTTATCGTATATAACGTTATACGTTATATCGTTATAGTACATAACGTTATACGTTATATCGTTATCGTATATAACGTTATACATTATATCGATATAGTATATAACGTTATACGTTATATCGTTATCGTATATAACGTTATACGTTATAACGATATAGTTTTTATCGTTATACGTTATATCGTTATCGTATATAACGTTATACGTTATATCGCTATCGTATATAACGTTATACGTTATATCGTTATCGTATATAACGTTATACGTTATATCGATATAGTATATAACGTTATACTTTATATCGTTATAGTACATAACGTTATACGTTATATCGTTATCGTATATAACGTTATACGTTATATCGTTATCGTATATAACGTTATACGTTATATCGCTATCGTATATAACGTTATACGTTATATCGTTATCGTATATAACGTTATACGTTATATCGTTATCGTATATAACGTTTTACGTTATATCGTTGTAGTACATAACGTTATACGTTATATCGTTATCGTATATAACGTTATACGTTATATCGCTATCGTATATAACGTTATACGTTATATCGTTATCGTATATATCGTTATACGTTATATCGCTATCGTATATAACGCTATACGTTATATCGTTATCGTATATAACGTTATACGTTATATCGCTATCGTATATAACGTTATACGTTATATCGTTATCGTATATAACGTTATACGTTATAACGATATAGTTTTTAACGTTATACGTTATATCGTTATCGTATATAACGTTATACGTTATATCGTTATAGTACATAACGTTATACGTTATATCGTTATCGTATATAACGTTTTACGTTATATCGTTATGGTATATAACGTTTTACGTTATATCGTTATGGTATATAACGTTATGCGTTATATCGTTATCGTATATAACGTTATACGTTATATCGTAATACTACATAACGTTATACGTTATATCGTAATACTACATAACGTTATACGTTATATCGTTATAGTATATAACGTTTTACGTTATATCGTTATGGTATATAACGTTATGCGTTATATCGCTATCGTACATAACGTTATACGTTATATCGTTATCGTATATAACGTTATACGTTATATCGATATAGTATATAACGTTATACGTTATATCGATATAGTATATAACGTTAAACGTTATATCGATATAGTATATAACGTTATACGTTATATCGTTATAGTACATAACGTTATACGTTATATCGATATCGTATATAACGTTTCACGTTATATCGTTATCGTATATAACGTTTTACGTTATATCGTTGTAGTACATAACGTTATACGTTATATCGTTATCGTATATAACGTTATACGTTATATCGCTATCGTATATAACGTTATACGTTATATCGTAATACTACATAACGTTATACGTTATATCGTAATACTACATAACGTTATACGTTATATCGTTATAGTATATAACGTTTTACGTTATATCGTTATGGTATATAACGTTATGCGTTATATCGCTATCGTATATAACGTTATACGTTATATCGTTATAGCATATAACGTTATACGTTATATCGATATAGTATATAACGTTATACATTATATGGATATAGCATATAACGTTATACGTTATAACGATATAGTTTATAACGTTATACGTTATATCGTTATCGTATATAACGTTATACGTTATATCGTTATCGTATATAACGTTTTACGTTATATCGTTATAGTATATAACGTTTTACGTTATATCGTTATGGTATATAATGTTATGCGTTATATCGTTATCGTATATAACGTTATACGTTATATCGTAATACTACATAACGTTATACGTTATATCGTAATACTACATAACGTTATACGTTATATCGTTATAGTATATAACGTTATACGTTATATGGATATAGCATATAACGTTATACGTTATATCGATATAGTATATAACGTTATACGTTATAACGATATAGTTTATAACGTTATACGTTATATCGCTATCGTATATAACGTTATCCGTTATATGGATATAGCATATAACGTTATACGTTATATCGTATTACTACATAACGTTATACGTTATATCGTAATACTACATAACGTTATACGTTATATCGTAATACTACATAACGTTATACGTTATATCGTTATCGTATATAACGTTATACGTTATATCGTTACAGTATATAACGTTATACGTTATATCGTTATAGCATATAACGTTATACGTTATATCGATATAGTATATAACGTTATACGTTATATGGATATAGCATATAACGTTATACGTTATAACGATATAGTTTATAACGTTATACGTTATATCGTTATCGTATATAACGTTATACGTTATATCGTTATCGTATATAACGTTTTACGTTATATCGTTATAGTATATAACGTTTTACGTTATATCGTTATGGTATATAACGTTATGCGTTATATCGTTATCGTATATAACGTTATACGTTATATCGCTATCGTATATAACGTTATACGTTATATCGATTATCGTATATAACGTTATACGGTATATCGTTATGGTATATAACGTTATGCGTTATATCGCTATCGTATATAACGTTATACGTTATATCGTTATCGTATATAACGTTATACGTTATATCGTTATCGTATATAACGTTATACGTTATATCGATATAGTATATAACGTTATACTTTATATCGTTATAGTACATAACGTTATACGTTATATCGTTATCGTATATAACGTTATACGTTATATCGTTATCGTATATAACGTTATACGATATATCGCTATCGTATATAACGTTATACGTTATATCGTTATGGTATATAACGTTATGCGTTATATCGTTATCGTATATAACGTTATACGTTATATCGCTATCGTATATAACGTTATACGTTATATCGATTATCGTATATAACGTTATACGTTATATCGTTATCGTATATAACGTTATACGGTATATCGTTATAGTATATAACGTTATACGTTATATCGTAATACTACATAACGTTATACGTTATATCGATATAGTATATAACGTTATACGTTATATGGATATAGCATATAACGTTATACGTTATATCGATATCGTATATAACGTTTTACGTTATATCGTTATAGTATATAACGTTATACGTTATATCGTTATAGTACATAACGTTATACGTTATATCGTTATAGTATATAACGTTTTACGTTATATCGTTATGGTATATAACGTTATGCGTTATATCGTTATAGTATATAACGTTATACGTTATATGGATATAGCATATAACGTTATACGTTATATCGTAATACTACATACCGTTATTCGTTATATCGTAATACTACATAACGTTATACGTTATAACGATATAGTTTTTAACGTTATACGTTATATCGTTATCGTATATAACGTTATACGTTATATCGATATCGTATATAACGTTTCACGTTATATCGTTATAGTATATAACGTTATACGTTATATCGTCATAGTACATAACGTTATACGTTATATCGTTATCGTATATAACGTTATACGTTATATCGATATCGTATATAACGTTATACGTTATATCGTTATAGTACATAACGTTATACGTTATATCGTTATAGTATATAACGTTATACGTTATATGGATATAGCATATAACGTTATACGTTATATCGTAATACTACATACCGTTATTCGTTATATCGTAATACTACATAACGTTATACGTTATATCGTAATACTACATAACGTTATACGTTATATCGTAATACTACATAACGTTATACGTTATATCGTAATACTACATAACGTTATACGTTATATCGTAATACTACATAACGTTATACGTTATATCGTTATCGTATATAACGTTATACATTATATCGATATAGTATATAACGTTATACGTTATACCGTTATCGTATATAACGTTATACATTATATCGTTATCGTATATAACGTTTTACGTTATATCGTTATAGTATATAACGTTTTACGTTATATCGTTATGGTATATAACGTTATGCGTTATATCGCTATCGTATATAACGTTATACGTTATATCGTTATCGTATATAACGTTATACGTTATATCGATATAGTATATAACGTTATACGTTATATGGATATAGCATATAACGTTATACGTTATAACGATATAGTTTATAACGTTATACGTTATATCGTTATCGTATATAACGTTATACGTTATATCGTTATAGTATATAACGTTTTACGTTATATCGTTATGGTATATAACGTTATGCGTTATATCGTTATCGTATATAACGCTATACGTTATATCGATATAGTATATAACGTTAAACGTTATATCGATATAGTATATAACGTTATACGTTATATCGTTATAGTACATAACGTTATACGTTATATCGTTATCGTATATAACGTTATACGTTATATCGCTATCGTATATAACGTTATCCGTTATATCGTTATCGTATATAACGTTATACGTTATATCGTTATAGTACATAACGTTATACGTTATATCGTTATAGTATATAACGTTATACGTTATATGGATATAGCATATAACGTTATACGTTATATCGTAATACTACATACCGTTATTCGTTATATCGTAATACTACATAACGTTATACGTTATATCGTAATACTACATAACGTTATACGTTATATCGTAATACTACATAACGTTATACGTTATATCGTAATACTACATAACGTTATACGTTATATCGTTATCGTATATAACGTTATACGTTATATCGTTATAGCATATCACGTTATACGTTATAACGATATAGCTTATAACGTTATACGTTATATCGTTATCGTATATAACGTTTTACGTTATATCGTTATAGTATATAACGTTATACATTATATCCATATAGTATATAACGTTATACGTTATAACGATATAGTTTTTAACGTTATACGTTATATCGTTATCGTATATAACGTTATACGTTATATCGTTATAGTACATAACGTTATACGTTATATCGTTATCGTATATAACGTTATACATTATATCGATATAGTATATAACGTTATACGTTATAACGATATAGTTTATAACGTTATACGTTATATCGTTATCGTATACAACGTTAAACGTTATATCGTTATAGTACATAACGTTATACGTTATATCGTTATAGTATATAACGTTATACGTTATATGGATATAGCATATAACGTTATACGTTATATCGTAATACTACATAACGTTTTACGTTATATCGTTATGGTATATAACGTTATGCGTTATATCGTTATCGTATATAACGTTATACGTTATATCGTAATACTACATAACGTTATACGTTATATCGTAATACTACATAACGTTATACGTTATATCGTTATAGTATATAACGTTTTACGTTATATCGTTATGGTATATAACGTTATGCGTTATATCGCTATCGTATATAACGTTATACGTTATATCGTTATCGTATATAACGTTATACGTTATATCGATATAGTATATAACGTTATACGTTATATGGATATAGCATATAACGTTATACGTTATAACGATATAGTTTATAACGTTATACGTTATATCGTTATCGTATATAACGTTATACGTTATATCGTTATAGTATATAACGTTTTACGTTATATCGTTATGGTATATAACGTTATGCGTTATATCGTTATCGTATATAACGCTATACGTTATATCGATATAGTATATAACGTTAAACGTTATATCGATATAGTATATAACGTTATACGTTATATCGTTATAGTACATAACGTTATACGTTATATCGTTATCGTATATAACGTTCTACGTTATATCGCTATCGTATATAACGTTATCCGTTATATCGTTATCGTATATAACGTTATACGTTATATCGTTATAGTACATAACGTTATACGTTATATCGTTATAGTATATAACGTTATACGTTATATGGATATAGCATATAACGTTATACGTTATATCGTAATACTACATAACGTTATACGTTATATCGTAATACTACATAACGTTATACGTTATATCGTAATACTACATAACGTTATACGTTATATCGTTATCGTATATAACGTTATACGTTATATCGTTACAGTATATAACGTTATACGTTATATCGTTATAGCATATAACGTTATACGTTATATCGATATAGTATATAACGTTATACGTTATATGGATGTAGCATATAACGTTATACGTTATAACGATATAGTTTATAACGTTATACGTTATATCGTTATCGTATATAACGTTATACGTTATAACGATATAGTTTTTAACGTTATACGTTATATCGTTATAGTATATAACGTTTTACGTTATATCGTTATGGTATATAACGTTATACGTTATATCGCTATCGTATATAACGTTATACGTTATATCGTTATAGTATATAACGTTATACGGTATATCGCTATCGTATATAACGTTATACGTTATATCGTTATCGTATATAACGTTATACGTTATAACGATATAGTTTTTATCGTTATACGTTATATCGTTATCGTATATAACGTTATACGTTATATCGTTATAGTACATAACGTTATACGTTATATCGTTATCGTATATAATGTTATACATTATATCGATATAGTATATAACGTTATACGTTATAACGATATAGTTTATAACGTTATACGCTATATCGTTATCGTATATAACGTTATACGTTATATCGTTATCGTATATAACGTTTTACGTTATATCGTTATAGTATATAACGTTTTACGTTATATCGTTATGGTATATAACGTTATGCGTTATATCGTTATCGTATATAACGTTATACGTTATATCGTAATACTACATAACGTTATACGTTATATCGTAATACTACATAACGTTATACGTTATATCGTTATAGTATATAACGTTTTACGTTATATCGTTATGGTATATAACGTTATGCGTTATATCGCTATCGTATATAACGTTATACGTTATATCGTTATCGTATATAACGTTATACGTTATATCGATATAGTATATAACGTTATACTTTATATCGTTATAGTACATAACGTTATACGTTATATCGTTATCGTATATAACGTTATACGTTATATCGTTATCGTATATAACTTTATACGTTATATCGCTATCGTATATAACGTTATACGTTATATCGTTATCGTATATAACGTTTTACGTTATATCGTTGTAGTACATAACGTTATACGTTATATCGTTATCGTATATAACGTTATACGTTATATCGCTATCGTATATAACGTTATACGTTATATCGTTATCGTATATAACGTTATACGTTATATCGCTATCGTATATAACGTTATACGTTATATCGTTATCGTATATAACGTTATACGTTATATCGTTATCGTATATAACGTTATACGTTATATCGCTATCGTATATAACGTTATACGTTATATCGTTATAGTATATAACGTTATACGGTATATCGCTATCGTATATAACGTTATACGTTATATCGTTATCGTATATAACGTTATACGTTATAACGATATAGTTTTTATCGTTATACGTTATATCGTTATCGTATATAACGTTATACGTTATATCGCTATCGTATATAACGTTATACGTTATATCGTTATCGTATATAACGTTATACGTTATATCGATATAGTATATAACGTTATACTTTATATCGTTATAGTACATAACGTTATACGTTATATCGTTATCGTATATAACGTTATACGTTATATCGTTATAGTATATAACGTTTTACGTTATATCGTTATGGTATATAACGTTATGCGTTATATCGCTATCGTATATAACGTTTTACGTTATATCGTTATCGTATATAACGTTATACGTTATAACGATATAGTTTTTAACGTTATACGTTATATCGTTATCGTATATAACGTTATACGTTATATCGTTATAGTACATAACGTTATACGTTATATCGTTATAGTATATAACGTTTTACGTTATATCGTTATGGTATATAACGTTATGCGTTATATCGCTATCGTATATAACGTTATACGTTATATCGTTATCGTATATAACGTTATACGTTATAACGATATAGTTTTTAACGTTATACGTTATATCGTTATCGTATATAACGTTTTACGTTATATCGTTGTAGTACATAACGTTATACGTTATATCGTTATCGTATATAACGTTATACGTTATATCGCTATCGTATATAACGTTATACGTTATATCGTAATACTACATAACGTTATACGTTATATCGTAATACTACATAACGTTATACGTTATATCGTAATACTACATAACGTTATACGTTATATCGTTATAGTATATAACGTTTTACGTTATATCGTTATGGTATATAACGTTATGCGTTATATCGCTATCGTATATAACGTTATACGTTATATCGTTATAGCATATAACGTTATACGTTATATCGATATAGTATATAACGTTATACATTATATGGATATAGCATATAACGTTATACGTTATAACGATATAGTTTATAACGTTATACGTTATATCGTTATCGTATATAATGTTATACGTTATATCGTTATCGTATATAACGTTTTACGTTATATCGTTATAGTATATAACGTTTTACGTTATATCGTTATGGTATATAATGTTATGCGTCATATCGTTATCGTATATAACGTTATACGTTATATCGTAATACTACATAACGTTATACGTTATATCGTAATACTACATAACGTTATACGTTATATCGTTATAGTATATAACGTTTTACGTTATATCGTTATGGTATATAACGTTATGCGTTATATCGTTATCGTATATAACGTTATACGTTATATCGTAATACTACATAACGTTATACGTTATATCGTAATACTACATAACGTTATACGTTATATCGTTATAGTATATAACGTTTTACGTTATATCGTTATGGTATATAACGTTATGCGTTATATCGCTATCGTATATAACGTTATACGTTATATCGTTATAGCATATAACGTTATACGTTATATCGATATAGTATATAACGTTATACATTATATGGATATAGCATATAACGTTATACGTTATAACGATATAGTTTATAACGTTATACGTTATATCGTTATCGTATATAACGTTATACGTTATATCGTTATCGTATATAACGTTTTACGTTATATCGTTATAGTATATAACGTTTTACGTTATATCGTTATGGTATATAATGTTATGCGTTATATCGTTATCGTATATAACGTTATACGTTATATCGTAATACTACATAACGTTATACGTTATATCGTAATACTACATAACGTTATACGTTATATCGTTATAGTATATAACGTAAAACGTTATATGGATATAGCATATAACGTTATACGTTATATCGATATAGTATATAACGTTATACGTTATAACGATATAGTTTATAACGTTATACGTTATATCGCTATCGTATATAACGTTATCCGTTATATGGATATAGCATATAACGTTATACGTTATATCGTATTACTACATAACGTTATACGTTATATCGTAATACTACATAACGTTATACGTTATATCGTAATACTACATAACGTTATACGTTATATCGTTATCGTATATAACGTTATACGTTATATCGTTACAGTATATAACGTTATACGTTATATCGTTATAGCATATAACGTTATACGTTATATCGATATAGTATATAACGTTATACGTTATATGGATATAGCATATAACGTTATACGTTATAACGATATAGTTTATAACGTTATACGTTATATCGTTATCGTATATAACGTTATACGTTATATCGTTATCGTATATAATGTTATACATTATATCGATATAGTATATAACGTTATACGTTATAACGATATAGTTTATAACGTTATACGCTATATCGTTATCGTATATAACGTTATACGTTATATCGTTATCGTATATAACGTTTTACGTTATATCGTTATAGTATATAACGTTTTACGTTATATCGTTATGGTATATAACGTTATGCGTTATATCGTTATCGTATATAACGTTATACGTTATATCGTAATACTACATAACGTTATACGTTATATCGTAATACTACATAACGTTATACGTTATATCGTTATAGTATATAACGTTATACTTTATATCGTTATAGTACATAACGTTATACGTTATATCGTTATCGTATATAACGTTATACGTTATATCGTTATCGTATATAACGTTATACGATATATCGCTATCGTATATAACGTTATACGTTATATCGTTATCGTATATAACGTTATACGTTATATCGCTATCGTATATACCGTTATACGTTATATCGTTATCGTATATAACGTTATACGTTATATCGCTATCGTATATAACGTTATACGTTATATCGTTATCGTATATAACGTTATACGGTATATCGTTATAGTATATAACGTTATACGTTATATCGTAATACTACATAACGTTATACGTTATATCGATATAGTATATAACGTTATACGTTATATGGATATAGCATATAACGTTATACGTTATATCGATATCGTATATAACGTTTTACGTTATATCGTTATAGTATATAACGTTATACGTTATATCGTTATAGTACATAACGTTATACGTTATATCGTTATAGTATATAACGTTTTACGTTATATCGTTATGGTATATAACGTTATACGTTATATCGCTATCGTATATAACGTTATACGTTATATCGTAATACTACATAACGTTATACGTTATATCGATATAGTATATAACGTTATACGTTATATGGATATAGCATATAACGTTATACGTTATATCGATATCGTATATAACGTTTTACGTTATATCGTTATAGTATATAACGTTTTACGTTATATCGTTGTAGTACATAACGTTATACGTTATATCGTTATCGTATATAACGTTATACGTTATATCGCTATCGTATATAACGTTATACGTTATATCGTAATACTACATAACGTTATACGTTATATCGTAATACTACATAACGTTATACGTTATATCGTAATACTACATAACGTTATACGTTATATCGTTATAGTATATAACGTTTTACGTTATATCGTTATGGTATATAACGTTATGCGTTATATCGCTATCGTATATAACGTTATACGTTATATCGTTATAGCATATAACGTTATACGTTATATCGATATAGTATATAACGTTATACATTATATGGATATAGCATATAACGTTATACGTTATAACGATATAGTTTATAACGTTATACGTTATATCGTTATCGTATATAATGTTATACGTTATATCGTTATCGTATATAACGTTTTACGTTATATCGTTATAGTATATAACGTTTTACGTTATATCGTTATGGTATATAATGTTATGCGTCATATCGTTATCGTATATAACGTTATACGTTATATCGTAATACTACATAACGTTATACGTTATATCGTAATACTACATAACGTTATACGTTATATCGTTATAGTATATAACGTTTTACGTTATATCGTTATGGTATATAACGTTATGCGTTATATCGTTATCGTATATAACGTTATACGTTATATCGTAATACTACATAACGTTATACGTTATATCGTAATACTACATAACGTTATACGTTATATCGTTATAGTATATAACGTTTTACGTTATATCGTTATGGTATATAACGTTATGCGTTATATCGCTATCGTATATAACGTTATACGTTATATCGTTATAGCATATAACGTTATACGTTATATCGATATAGTATATAACGTTATACATTATATGGATATAGCATATAACGTTATACGTTATAACGATATAACGTAATACGTTATATCGTTATCGTATATAACGTTATACGTTATATCGTTATCGTATATAACGTTTTACGTTATATCGTTATAGTATATAACGTTTTACGTTATATCGTTATGGTATATAATGTTATGCGTTATATCGTTATCGTATATAACGTTATACGTTATATCGTAATACTACATAACGTTATACGTTATATCGTAATACTACATAACGTTATACGTTATATCGTTATAGTATATAACGTTATACGTTATATGGATATAGCATATAACGTTATACGTTATATCGATATAGTATATAACGTTATACGTTATAACGATATAGTTTATAACGTTATACGTTATATCGCTATCGTATATAACGTTATCCGTTATATGGATATAGCATATAACGTTATACGTTATATCGTATTACTACATAACGTTATACGTTATATCGTAATACTACATAACGTTATACGTTATATCGTAATACTACATAACGTTATACGTTATATCGTTATCGTATATAACGTTATACGTTATATCGTTACAGTATATAACGTTATACGTTATATCGTTATAGCATATAACGTTATACGTTATATCGATATAGTATATAACGTTATACGTTATATGGATATAGCATATAACGTTATACGTTATAACGATATAGTTTATAACGTTATACGTTATATCGTTATCGTATATAACGTTATACGTTATATCGTTATCGTATATAATGTTATACATTATATCGATATAGTATATAACGTTATACGTTATAACGATATAGTTTATAACGTTATACGCTATATCGTTATCGTATATAACGTTATACGTTATATCGTTATCGTATATAACGTTTTACGTTATATCGTTATAGTATATAACGTTTTACGTTATATCGTTATGGTATATAACGTTATGCGTTATATCGTTATCGTATATAACGTTATACGTTATATCGTAATACTACATAACGTTATACGTTATATCGTAATACTACATAACGTTATACGTTATATCGTTATAGTATATAACGTTATACTTTATATCGTTATAGTACATAACGTTATACGTTATATCGTTATCGTATATAACGTTATACGTTATATCGTTATCGTATATAACGTTATACGATATATCGCTATCGTATATAACGTTATACGTTATATCGTTATCGTATATAACGTTATACGTTATATCGCTATCGTATATAACGTTATACGTTATATCGTTATCGTATATAACGTTATACGTTATATCGCTATCGTATATAACGTTATACGTTATATCGTTATCGTATATAACGTTATACGGTATATCGTTATAGTATATAACGTTATACGTTATATCGTAATACTACATAACGTTATACGTTATATCGATATAGTATATAACGTTATACGTTATATGGATATAGCATATAACGTTATACGTTATATCGATATCGTATATAACGTTTTACGTTATATCGTTATAGTATATAACGTTATACGTTATATCGTTATAGTACATAACGTTATACGTTATATCGTTATAGTATATAACGTTTTACGTTATATCGTTATGGTATATAACGTTATGCGTTATATCGCTATCGTATATAACGTTATACGTTATATCGTTATCGTATATAACGTTATACGTTATAACGATATAGTTTTTAACGTTATACGTTATATCGTTATCGTATATAACGTTATACGTTATATCGATATCGTATATAACGTTTCACGTTATATCGTTATAGTATATAACGTTATACGTTATATCGTCATAGTACATAACGTTATACGTTATATCGTTATCGTATATAACGTTATACGTTATATCGATATCGTATATAACGTTATACGTTATATCGTTATAGTACATAACGTTATACGTTATATCGTTATAGTATATAACGTTATACGTTATATGGATATAGCATATAACGTTATACGTTATATCGTAATACTACATACCGTTATTCGTTATATCGTAATACTACATAACGTTATACGTTATATCGTAATACTACATAACGTTATACGTTATATCGTAATACTACATAACGTTATACGTTATATCGTAATACTACATAACGTTATACGTTATATCGTAATACTACATAACGTTATACGTTATATCGTTATCGTATATAACGTTATACATTATATCGATATAGTATATAACGTTATACGTTATACCGTTATCGTATATAACGTTATACATTATATCGTTATCGTATATAACGTTTTACGTTATATCGTTATAGTATATAACGTTTTACGTTATATCGTTATGGTATATAACGTTATGCGTTATATCGCTATCGTATATAACGTTATACGTTATATCGTTATCGTATATAACGTTATACGTTATATCCATATAGTATATAACGTTATACGTTATATGGATATAGCATATAACGTTATACGTTATAACGATATAGTTTATAACGTTATACGTTATATCGTTATCGTATATAACGTTATACGTTATATCGTTATAGTATATAACGTTTTACGTTATATCGTTATGGTATATAACGTTATGCGTTATATCGTTATCGTATATAACGCTATACGTTATATCGATATAGTATATAACGTTAAACGTTATATCGATATAGTATATAACGTTATACGTTATATCGTTATAGTACATAACGTTATACGTTATATCGTTATCGTATATAACGTTATACGTTATATCGCTATCGTATATAACGTTATCCGTTATATCGTTATCGTATATAACGTTATACGTTATATCGTTATAGTACATAACGTTATACGTTATATCGTTATAGTATATAACGTTATACGTTATATGGATATAGCATATAACGTTATACGTTATATCGTAATACTACATACCGTTATTCGTTATATCGTAATACTACATAACGTTATACGTTATATCGTAATACTACATAACGTTATACGTTATATCGTAATACTACATAACGTTATACGTTATATCGTAATACTACATAACGTTATACGTTATATCGTTATCGTATATAACGTTATACGTTATATCGTTATAGCATATCACGTTATACGTTATAACGATATAGCTTATAACGTTATACGTTATATCGTTATCGTATATAACGTTTTACGTTATATCGTTATAGTATATAACGTTATACATTATATCCATATAGTATATAACGTTATACGTTATAACGATATAGTTTTTAACGTTATACGTTATATCGTTATCGTATATAACGTTATACGTTATATCGTTATAGTACATAACGTTATACGTTATATCGTTATCGTATATAACGTTATACATTATATCGATATAGTATATATCGTTATACGTTATAACGATATAGTTTATAACGTTATACGTTATATCGTTATCGTATACAACGTTAAACGTTATATCGTTATAGTACATAACGTTATACGTTATATCGTTATAGTATATAACGTTATACGTTATATGGATATAGCATATAACGTTATACGTTATATCGTAATACTACATAACGTTTTACGTTATATCGTTATGGTATATAACGTTATGCGTTATATCGTTATCGTATATAACGTTATACGTTATGTCGTAATACTACATAACGTTATACGTTATATCGTAATACTACATAACGTTATACGTTATATCGTTATAGTATATAACGTTTTACGTTATATCGTTATGGTATATAACGTTATGCGTTATATCGCTATCGTATATAACGTTATACGTTATATCGATATAGTATATAACGTTATACGTTATATGGATATAGCATATAACGTTATACGTTATAACGATATAGTTTATAACGTTATACGTTATATCGTTATCGTATATAACGCTATACGTTATATCGATATAGTATATAACGTTAAACGTTATATCGATATAGTATATAACGTTATACGTAATATCGTTATAGTACATAACGTTATACGTTATATCGTTATCGTATATAACGTTCTACGTTATATCGCTATCGTATATAACGTTATCCGTTATATCGTTATCGTATATAACGTTATACGTTATATCGTTATAGTACATAACGTTATACGTTATATCGTTATAGTATATAACGTTATACGTTATATGGATATAGCATATAACATTATACGTTATATCGTAATACTACATAACGTTATACGTTATATCGTAATACTACATAACGTTATACGTTATATCGTAATACTACATAACGTTATACGTTATATCGTTATCGTATATAACGTTATACGTTATATCGTTACAGTATATAACGTTATACGTTATATCGTTATAGCATATAACGTTATACGTTATATCGATATAGTATATAACGTTATACGTTATATGGATATAGCATATAACGTTATACGTTATAACGATATAGTTTATAACGTTATACGTTATATCGTTATCGTATATAACGTTATACGTTATAACGATATAGTTTTTAACGTTATACGTTATATCGTTATAGTATATAACGTTTTACGTTATATCGTTATGGTATATAACGTTATACGTTATATCGCTATCGTATATAACGTTATACGTTATATCGTTATAGTATATAACGTTATACGGTATATCGCTATCGTATATAACGTTATACGTTATATCGTTATCGTATATAACGTTATACGTTATAACGATATAGTTTTTGTCGTTATACGTTATATCGTTATCGTATATAACGTTATACGTTATATCGTTATAGTACATAACGTTATACGTTATATCGCTATCGTATATAACGTTATACGTTATATCGTTATCGTATATAACGTTATACGTTATATCGTAATACTACATAACGTTATACGTTATATCGTAATACTACATAACGTTATACGTTATATCGTAATACTACATAACGTTATACGTTATATCGTTATAGTATATAACGTTTTACGTTATATCGTTATGGTATATAACGTTATGCGTTATATCGCTATCGTATATAACGTTATACGTTATATCGTTATCGTATATAACGTTATACGTTATATCGATATAGTATATAACGTTATACTTTATATCGTTATAGTACATAACGTTATACGTTATATCGTTATCGTATATAACGTTATACGTTATATCGTTATCGTATATAACTTTATACGTTATATCGCTATCGTATATAACGTTATACGTTATATCGTTATCGTATATAACGTTTTACGTTATATCGTTGTAGTACATAACGTTATACGTTATATCGTTATCGTATATAACGTTATACGTTATATCGCTATCGTATATAACGTTATACGTTATATCGTTATCGTATATAACGTTATACGTTATATCGCTATCGTATATAACGTTATACTTTATATCGTTATCGTATATAACGTTATACGTTATATCGTTATCGTATATAACGTTATACGTTATATCGCTATCGTATATAACGTTATACGTTATATCGTTATAGTATATAACGTTATACGGTATATCGCTATCGTATATAACGTTATACGTTATATCGTTATCGTATATAACGTTATACGTTATAACGATATAGTTTTTATCGTTATACGTTATATCGTTATCGTATATAACGTTATACGTTATATCGCTATCGTATATAACGTTATACGTTATATCGTTATCGTATATAACGTTATACGTTATATCGATATAGTATATAACGTTATACTTTATATCGTTATAGTACATAACGTTATACGTTATATCGTTATCGTATATAACGTTATACGTTATATCGTTATAGTATATAACGTTTTACGTTATATCGTTATGGTATATAACGTTATGCGTTATATCGCTATCGTATATAACGTTTTACGTTATATCGTTATCGTATATAACGTTATACGTTATAACGATATAGTTTTTAACGTTATACGTTATATCGTTATCGTATATAACGTTATACGTTATATCGTTATAGTACATAACGTTATACGTTATATCGTTATAGTATATAACGTTTTACGTTATATCGTTATGGTATATAACGTTATGCGTTATATCGCTATCGTATATAACGTTATACGTTATATCGTTATCGTATATAACGTTATACGTTATAACGATATAGTTTTTAACGTTATACGTTATATCGTTATCGTATATAACGTTATACGTTATATCGTTATAGTACATAACGTTATACGTTATATCGTTATCGTATATAACGTTATACATTATATCGATATAGTATATAACGTTATACGTTATATCGTTATAGTATATAACGTTTTACGTTATATCGTTATGGTATATAACGTTTTACGTTATATCGTTATGGTATATAACGTTATGCGTTATATCGTTATCGTATATAACGTTATACGTTATATCGTAATACTACATAACGTTATACGTTATATCGTAATACTACATAACGTTATACGTTATATCGTTATAGTATATAACGTTTTACGTTATATCGTTATGGTATATAACGTTATGCGTTATATCGCTATCGTACATAACGTTATACGTTATATCGTTATCGTATATAACGTTATACGTTATATCGATATAGTATATAACGTTATACGTTATATCGATATAGTATATAACGTTAAACGTTGTATCGATATAGTATATAACGTTATACGTTATATCGTTATAGTACATAACGTTATACGTTATATCGATATCGTATATAACGTTTCACGTTATATCGTTATCGTATATAACGTTTTACGTTATATCGTTGTAGTACATAACGTTATACGTTATATCGTTATCGTATATAACGTTATACGTTATATCGCTATCGTATATAACGTTATACGTTATATCGTAATACTACATAACGTTATACGTTATATCGTAATACTACATAACGTTATACGTTATATCGTTATAGTATATAACGTTTTACGTTATATCGTTATGGTATATAACGTTATGCGTTATATCGCTATCGTATATAACGTTATACGTTATAACGATATAGTTTATAACGTTATACGTTATATCGTTATCGTATATAATGTTATACGTTATATCGTTATCGTATATAACGTTTTACGTTATATCGTTATAGTATATAACGTTTTACGTTATATCGTTATGGTATATAATGTTATGCGTTATATCGTTATCGTATATAACGTTATACGTTATATCGTAATACTACATAACGTTATACGTTATATCGTAATACTACATAACGTTATACGTTATATCGTTATAGTATATAACGTTTTACGTTATATCGTTATGGTATATAACGTTATGCGTTATATCGTTATCGTATTTAACGTTATACGTTATATCGTAATACTACATAACGTTATACGTTATATCGTAATACTACATAACGTTATACGTTATATCGTAATACTACATAACGTTATACGTTATATCGTAATACTACATAACGTTATACGTTATATCGTAATACTACATAACGTTATACGTTATATCGTTATCGTATATAACGTTATACGTTATATCGTTACAGTATATAACGTTATACGTTATATCGTTATAGCATATAACGTTATACGTTATATCGATATAGTATATAACGTTATACGTTATAACGATATAGTTTATAACGTTATACGTTATATCGCTATCGTATATAACGTTATCCGTTATATGGATATAGCATATAACGTTATACGTTATATCGTATTACTACATAACGTTATACGTTATATCGTAATACTACATAACGTTATACGTTATATCGTAATACTACATAACGTTATACGTTATATCGTTATCGTATATAACGTTATACGTTATATCGTTACAGTATATAACGTTATACGTTATATCGTTATAGCATATAACGTTATACGTTATATCGATATAGTATATAACGTTATACGTTATATGGATATAGCATATAACGTTATACGTTATAACGATATAGTTTATAACGTTATACGTTATATCGTTATCGTATATAACGTTATACGTTATATCGTTATCGTATATAACGTTTTACGTTATATCGTTATAGTATATAACGTTTTACGTTATATCGTTATGGTATATAACGTTATGCGTTATATCGTTATCGTATATAACGTTATACGTTATATCGCTATCGTATATAACGTTATACGTTATATCGTTATCGTATATAACGTTATACGGTATATCGTTATGGTATATAACGTTATGCGTTATATCGCTATCGTATATAACGTTATACGTTATATCGTTATCGTATATAACGTTATACGTTATATCGTTATCGTATATAACGTTATACGTTATATCGATATAGTATATAACGTTCTACTTTATATCGTTATAGTACATAACGTTATACGTTATATCGTTATCGTATATAACGTTATACGTTATATCGTTATCGTATATAACGTTATACGTTATATCGCTATCGTATATAACGTTATACGTTATATCGTTATCGTATATAACGTTATACGTTATATCGCTATCGTATATAACGTTATACGTTATATCGTTATCGTATATAACGTTATACGTTATATCGCTATCGTATATAACGTTATACGTTATATCGTTATCGTATATAACGTTATACGGTATATCGTTATAGTATATAACGTTATACGTTATATCGTAATACTACATAACGTTATACGTTATATCGTAATACTACATAACGTTATACGTTATATCGTAATACTACATAACGTTATACGTTATAACGATATAGTTTATAACGTTATACGTTATATCGTTATCGTATATAACGTTATACGTTATATCGTTATAGTACATAACGTTATACCTTATATCGTTATCGTATATAACGTTTTACGTTATATCGTTATGGTATATAACGTTATGCGTTATATCGTTATCGTATATAACGTTATACGTTATATCGTAATACTACATAACGTTATACGTTATATCGATATAGTATATAACGTTATACGTTATATCGTTATGGCATATAACGTTATGCGTTATATCGATATAGTATATAACGTTATACGTTATATCGTTATCGTATATAACGTTATACGTTATATCGATATCGTATATAACGTTTTACGTTATATCGTTATAGTATATAACGTTATACGTTATATCGTTATAGTACATAACGTTATACGTTACATCGCTATCGTATATAACGTTATACGTTATATCGTTATCGTATATAACGTTATACGGTATATCGTTATGGTATATAACGTTATGCGTTATATCGCTATCGTATATAACGTTATACGTTATATCGTTATCGTATATAACGTTATACGTTATATCGTTATAGTACATAACGTTTTACGTTATATCGTTATGGCATATAACGTTATGCGTTATATCGATATAGTATATAACGTTATACGTTATATCGTTATCGTATATAACGTTATACGTTATATCGATATCGTATATAACGTTTTACGTTATATCGTTATAGTATATAACGTTATACGTTATATCGTTATAGTACATAACGTTATACGTTATATCGTTATAGTATATAACGTTTTACGTTATATCGTTATGGTATATAACGTTATGCGTTATATCGCTATCGTATATAACGTTATACGTTATATCGTTATCGTATATAACGTTATACGTTATAACGATATAGTTTTTAACGTTATACGTTATATCGTTATCGTATATAACGTTATACGTTATATCGTTATAGTACATAATGTTATACGTTATATCGTTATCGTATATAACGTTATACATTATATCGATATAGTATATAACGTTATACGTTATACCGTTATCGTATATAACGTTATACATTATAGCGTTATCGTATATAACGCTTTACGTTATATCGTTATAGTATATAACGTTTTACGTTATATCGTTATGGTATATAACGTTATGCGTTATATCGTTATCGTATATAACGTTATACGTTATATCGTAATACTACATAACGTTATACGTTATATCGTAATACTACATAACGTTATACGTTATATCGTTATAGTATATAACGTTTTACGTTATATCGTTATGGTATATAACGTTATGCGTTATATCGTTATCGTATATAACGTTATACGTTATATCGATATCGTATATAACGTTTCACGTTATATCGATATAGTATATAACGTTATACGTTATATCGTTATAGTACATAACATTATACGTTATATCGTTATCGTATATAACGTTATACGTTATATCGCTATCGTATATAACGTTATCCGTTATATCGTTATCGTATATAACGTTATACGTTATATCGTTATAGTATATAACGTTATACGTTATATCGTTATAGTATATAACGTTATACGTTATATCGTTATCGTATATAACGTTATACGTTATATCGCTATCGTATATAACGTTATCCGTTATATCGTTATCGTATATAACGTTATACGTTATATCGTTATAGTACATAACGTTATACGTTATATCGTTATAGTATATAACGTTATACGTTATATGGATATAGCATATAACGTTATACGTTATATCGTAATACTACATACCGTTATTCGTTATATCGTAATACTACATAACGTTATACGTTATATCGTAATACTACATAACGTTATACGTTATATCGTAATACTACATAACGTTATACGTTATATCGTAATACTACATAACGTTATACGTTATATCGTTATCGTATATAACGTTATACATTATATCGATATAGTATATAACGTTATACGTTATACCGTTATCGTATATAACGTTATACATTATATCGTTATCGTATATAACGTTTTACGTTATATCGTTATAGTATATAACGTTTTACGTTATATCGTTATGGTATATAACGTTATGCGTTATATCGTTATCGTATATAACGTTATACGTTATATCGTTATAGTATATAACGTTATACGTTATATCGTTATAGTACATAACGTTATACGTTATATCGTTATCGTATATAACGTTATACATTATATCGATATAGTATATAACGTTATACGTTATAACGATATAGTTTATAACGTTATACGTTATATCGTTATCGTATACAACGTTAAACGTTATATCGTTATAGCACATAACGTTATACGTTATATCGTTATGGTATATAACGTTATGCGTTATATCGTTATCGTATATAACGTTATACGTTATATCGTAATACTACATAACGTTATACGTTATATCGTTATAGTATATAACGTTTTACGTTATATCGTTATGGTATATAACGTTATGCGTTATATCGCTATCGTATATAACGTTATACGTTATATCGTTATCGTATATAACGTTATACGTTATATCGATATAGTATATAACGTTATACGTTATATGGATATAGCATATAACGTTATACGTTATAACGATATAGTTTATAACGTTATACGTTATATCGTTATCGTATATAACGTTATACGTTATATCGTTATAGTATATAACGTTTTACGTTATATCGTTATGGTATATAACGTTATGCGTTATATCGTTATCGTATATAACGCTATACGTTATATCGATATAGTATATAACGTTAAACGTTATATCGATATAGTATATAACGTTATACGTTATATCGTTATAGTACATAACGTTATACGTTATATCGTTATGGTATATAACGTTATGCGTTATATCGCTATCGTATATAACGTTATACGTTATATCGTAATACTACATAACGTTATACGTTATATCGTTATAGTATATAACGTTTTACGTTATATCGTTATGGTATATAACGTTATGCGTTATATCACTATCGTATATAACGTTATACGTTATATCGCTATCGTATATAACGTTATACGTTATATCGTTATAGTATATAACGTTTTACGTTATATCGTTATGGTATATAACGTTATGCGTTATATCGTTATCGTATATAACGCTATACGTTATATCGATATAGTATATAACGTTAAACGTTATATCGATATAGTATATAACGTTATACGTTATATCGTTATAGTACATAACGTTATACGTTATATCGTTATCGTATATAACGTTATACGTTATATCGCTATCGTATATAACGTTATCCGTTATATCGTTATCGTATATAACGTTATACGTTATATCGTTATAGTACATAACGTTATACGTTATATCGATATAATATATAACGTTATACGTTATAACGATATAGTTTATAACGTTTTACGTTATATCGCTATCGTATATAACGTTATACGTTATATCGTTATAGTATATAACGTTTTACGTTATATCGTTATGGTATATAACGTTACGCGTTATATCGTTATCGTATATAACGTTATACGGTATATCGTTATAGTATATAACGTTATACGTTATATCGTAATACTACATAACGTTATACGTTATATCGTAATACTACATAACGTTATACGTTATAACGATATAGTTTATAACGTTATACGTTATATCGTTATCGTATATAACGTTATACGTTATATCGTTATAGTACATAACGTTATACCTTATATCGTTATCGTATATAACGTTTTACGTTATATCGTTATGGTATATAACGTTATGCGTTATATCGTTATCGTATATAACGTTATACGTTATATCGTAATACTACATAACGTTATACGTTATATCGATATAGTATATAACGTTATACGTTATATGGATATAGCATATAACGTTATACGTTATAACGATATAGTTTATAACGTTATACGTTATATCGTTATCGTATATAACGTTATACGTTATATCGTTATCGTATATAACGTTTTACGTTATATCGTTATAGTATATAACGTTTTACGTTATATCGTTATGGCATATAACGTTATGCGTTATATCGATATAGTATATAACGTTATACGTTATATCGTTATCGTATATAACGTTATACGTTATATCGATATCGTATATAACGTTTTACGTTATATCGTTATAGTATATAACGTTTTACGTTATATCGTTATGGTATATAATGTTATGCGTTATATCGTTATCGTATATAACGTTATACGTTATATCGTAATACTACATAACGTTATACGTTATATCGTAATACTACATAACGTTATACGTTATATCGTTATAGTATATAACGTTTTACGTTATATCGTTATGGTATATAACGTTATGCGTTATATCGTTATCGTATTTAACGTTATACGTTATATCGTAATACTACATAACGTTATACGTTATATCGTAATACTACATAACGTTATACGTTATATCGTAATACTACATAACGTTATACGTTATATCGTAATACTACATAACGTTATACGTTATATCGTAATACTACATAACGTTATACGTTATATCGTTATCGTATATAACGTTATACGTTATATCGTTACAGTATATAACGTTATACGTTATATCGTTATAGCATATAACGTTATACGTTATATCGATATAGTATATAACGTTATACGTTATAACGATATAGTTTATAACGTTATACGTTATATCGCTATCGTATATAACGTTATCCGTTATATGGATATAGCATATAACGTTATACGTTATATCGTATTACTACATAACGTTATACGTTATATCGTAATACTACATAACGTTATACGTTATATCGTAATACTACATAACGTTATACGTTATATCGTTATCGTATATAACGTTATACGTTATATCGTTACAGTATATAACGTTATACGTTATATCGTTATAGCATATAACGTTATACGTTATATCGATATAGTATATAACGTTATACGTTATATGGATATAGCATATAACGTTATACGTTATAACGATATAGTTTATAACGTTATACGTTATATCGTTATCGTATATAACGTTATACGTTATATCGTTATCGTATATAACGTTTTACGTTATATCGTTATAGTATATAACGTTTTACGTTATATCGTTATGGTATATAACGTTATGCGTTATATCGTTATCGTATATAACGTTATACGTTATATCGCTATCGTATATAACGTTATACGTTATATCGTTATCGTATATAACGTTATACGGTATATCGTTATGGTATATAACGTTATGCGTTATATCGCTATCGTATATAACGTTATACGTTATATCGTTATCGTATATAACGTTATACGTTATATCGTTATCGTATATAACGTTATACGTTATATCGATATAGTATATAACGTTATACTTTATATCGTTATAGTACATAACGTTATACGTTATATCGTTATCGTATATAACGTTATACGTTATATCGTTATCGTATATAACGTTATACGTTATATCGCTATCGTATATAACGTTATACGTTATATCGTTATCGTATATAACGTTATACGTTATATCGCTATCGTATATAACGTTATACGTTATATCGTTATCGTATATAACGTTATACGTTATATCGCTATCGTATATAACGTTATACGTTATATCGTTATCGTATATAACGTTATACGGTATATCGTTATAGTATATAACGTTATACGTTATATCGTAATACTACATAACGTTATACGTTATATCGTAATACTACATAACGTTATACGTTATATCGTAATACTACATAACGTTATACGTTATAACGATATAGTTTATAACGTTATACGTTATATCGTTATCGTATATAACGTTATACGTTATATCGTTATAGTACATAACGTTATACCTTATATCGTTATCGTATATAACGTTTTACGTTATATCGTTATGGTATATAACGTTATGCGTTATATCGTTATCGTATATAACGTTATACGTTATATCGTAATACTACATAACGTTATACGTTATATCGATATAGTATATAACGTTATACGTTATATCGTTATGGCATATAACGTTATGCGTTATATCGATATAGTATATAACGTTATACGTTATATCGTTATCGTATATAACGTTATACGTTATATCGATATCGTATATAACGTTTTACGTTATATCGTTATAGTATATAACGTTATACGTTATATCGTTATAGTACATAACGTTATACGTTACATCGCTATCGTATATAACGTTATACGTTATATCGTTATCGTATATAACGTTATACGGTATATCGTTATGGTATATAACGTTATGCGTTATATCGCTATCGTATATAACGTTATACGTTATATCGTTATCGTATATAACGTTATACGTTATATCGTTATAGTACATAACGTTTTACGTTATATCGTTATGGCATATAACGTTATGCGTTATATCGATATAGTATATAACGTTATACGTTATATCGTTATCGTATATAACGTTATACGTTATATCGATATCGTATATAACGTTTTACGTTATATCGTTATAGTATATAACGTTATACGTTATATCGTTATAGTACATAACGTTATACGTTATATCGTTATAGTATATAACGTTTTACGTTATATCGTTATGGTATATAACGTTATGCGTTATATCGCTATCGTATATAACGTTATACGTTATATCGTTATCGTATATAACGTTATACGTTATAACGATATAGTTTTTAACGTTATACGTTATATCGTTATCGTATATAACGTTATACGTTATATCGTTATAGTACATAATGTTATACGTTATATCGTTATCGTATATAACGTTATACATTATATCGATATAGTATATAACGTTATACGTTATACCGTTATCGTATATAACGTTATACATTATAGCGTTATCGTATATAACGCTTTACGTTATATCGTTATAGTATATAACGTTTTACGTTATATCGTTATGGTATATAACGTTATGCGTTATATCGTTATCGTATATAACGTTATACGTTATATCGTAATACTACATAACGTTATACGTTATATCGTAATACTACATAACGTTATACGTTATATCGTTATAGTATATAACGTTTTACGTTATATCGTTATGGTATATAACGTTATGCGTTATATCGTTATCGTATATAACGTTATACGTTATATCGATATCGTATATAACGTTTCACGTTATATCGTTATAGTATATAACGTTATACGTTATATCGTTATAGTACATAACGTTATACGTTATATCGTTATCGTATATAACGTTATACGTTATATCGCTATCGTATATAACGTTATCCGTTATATCGTTATCGTATATAACGTTATACGTTATATCGTTATAGTACATAACGTTATACGTTATATCGTTATAGTACATAACGTTATACGTTATATCGTTATCGTATATAACGTTATACGTTATATCGCTATCGTATATAACGTTATCCGTTATATCGTTATCGTATATAACGTTATACGTTATATCGTTATAGTACATAACGTTATACGTTATATCGTTATAGTATATAACGTTATACGTTATATGGATATAGCATATAACGTTATACGTTATATCGTAATACTACATACCGTTATTCGTTATATCGTAATACTACATAACGTTATACGTTATATCGTAATACTACATAACGTTATACGTTATATCGTAATACTACATAACGTTATACGTTATATCGTAATACTACATAACGTTATACGTTATATCGTTATCGTATATAACGTTATACATTATATCGATATAGTATATAACGTTATACGTTATACCGTTATCGTATATAACGTTATACATTATATCGTTATCGTATATAACGTTTTACGTTATATCGTTATAGTATATAACGTTTTACGTTATATCGTTATGGTATATAACGTTATGCGTTATATCGTTATCGTATATAACGTTATACGTTATATCGTTATAGTATATAACGTTATACGTTATATCGTTATAGTACATAACGTTATACGTTATAACGATATAGTTTTTATCGTTATACGTTATATCGTTATCGTATATAACGTTATACGTTATATCGCTATCGTATATAACGTTATACGTTATATCGTTATCGTATATAACGTTATACGTTATATCGATATAGTATATAACGTTATACTTTATATCGTTATAGTACATAACGTTATACGTTATATCGTTATCGTATATAACGTTTTACGTTATATCGTTATAGTATATAACGTTATACGTTATATCGTTATAGTACATAACGTTATACGTTATATCGTTATAGTATATAACGTTTTACGTTATATCGTTATGGTATATAACGTTATGCGTTATATCGCTATCGTATATAACGTTATACGTTATATCGTTATCGTATATAACGTTATACGTTATAACGATATAGTTTTTAACGTTATACGTTATATCGTTATCGTATATAACGTTATACGTTATATCGTTATAGTACATAATGTTATACGTTATATCGTTATCGTATATAACGTTATACATTATATCGATATAGTATATAACGTTATACGTTATACCGTTATCGTATATAACGTTATACATTATAGCGTTATCGTATATAACGCTTTACGTTATATCGTTATAGTATATAACGTTTTACGTTATATCGTTATGGTATATAACGTTATGCGTTATATCGTTATCGTATATAACGTTATACGTTATATCGTAATACTACATAACGTTATACGTTATATCGTAATACTACATAACGTTATACGTTATATCGTTATAGTATATAACGTTTTACGTTATATCGTTATGGTATATAACGTTATGCGTTATATCGTTATCGTATATAACGTTATACGTTATATCGATATCGTATATAACGTTTCACGTTATATCGTTATAGTATATAACGTTATACGTTATATCGTTATAGTACATAACGTTATACGTTATATCGTTATCGTATATAACGTTATACGTTATATCGCTATCGTATATAACGTTATCCGTTATATCGTTATCGTATATAACGTTATACGTTATATCGTTATAGTACATAACGTTATACGTTATATCGTTATAGTACATAACGTTATACGTTATATCGTTATCGTATATAACGTTATACGTTATATCGCTATCGTATATAACGTTATCCGTTATATCGTTATCGTATATAACGTTATACGTTATATCGTTATAGTACATAACGTTATACGTTATATCGTTATAGTATATAACGTTATACGTTATATGGATATAGCATATAACGTTATACGTTATATCGTAATACTACATACCGTTATTCGTTATATCGTAATACTACATAACGTTATACGTTATATCGTAATACTACATAACGTTATACGTTATATCGTAATACTACATAACGTTATACGTTATATCGTAATACTACATAACGTTATACGTTATATCGTTATCGTATATAACGTTATACATTATATCGATATAGTATATAACGTTATACGTTATACCGTTATCGTATATAACGTTATACATTATATCGTTATCGTATATAACGTTTTACGTTATATCGTTATAGTATATAACGTTTTACGTTATATCGTTATGGTATATAACGTTATGCGTTATATCGTTATCGTATATAACGTTATACGTTATATCGTTATAGTATATAACGTTATACGTTATATCGTTATAGTACATAACGTTATACGTTATATCGTTATCGTATATAACGTTATACATTATATCGATATAGTATATAACGTTATACGTTATAACGATATAGTTTATAACGTTATACGTTATATCGTTATCGTATACAACGTTAAACGTTATATCGTTATAGCACATAACGTTATACGTTATATCGTTATGGTATATAACGTTATGCGTTATATCGTTATCGTATATAACGTTATACGTTATATCGTAATACTACATAACGTTATACGTTATATCGTTATAGTATATAACGTTTTACGTTATATCGTTATGGTATATAACGTTATGCGTTATATCGCTATCGTATATAACGTTATACGTTATATCGTTATCGTATATAACGTTATACGTTATATCGATATAGTATATAACGTTATACGTTATATGGATATAGCATATAACGTTATACGTTATAACGATATAGTTTATAACGTTATACGTTATATCGTTATCGTATATAACGTTATACGTTATATCGTTATAGTATATAACGTTTTACGTTATATCGTTATGGTATATAACGTTATGCGTTATATCGTTATCGTATATAACGCTATACGTTATATCGATATAGTATATAACGTTAAACGTTATATCGATATAGTATATAACGTTATACGTTATATCGTTATAGTACATAACGTTATACGTTATATCGTTATGGTATATAACGTTATGCGTTATATCGCTATCGTATATAACGTTATACGTTATATCGTAATACTACATAACGTTATACGTTATATCGTTATAGTATATAACGTTTTACGTTATATCGTTATGGTATATAACGTTATGCGTTATATCACTATCGTATATAACGTTATACGTTATATCGCTATCGTATATAACGTTATACGTTATATCGTTATAGTATATAACGTTTTACGTTATATCGTTATGGTATATAACGTTATGCGTTATATCGTTATCGTATATAACGCTATACGTTATATCGATATAGTATATAACGTTAAACGTTATATCGATATAGTATATAACGTTATACGTTATATCGTTATAGTACATAACGTTATACGTTATATCGTTATCGTATATAACGTTATACGTTATATCGCTATCGTATATAACGTTATCCGTTATATCGTTATCGTATATAACGTTATACGTTATATCGTTATAGTACATAACGTTATACGTTATATCGATATAGTATATAACGTTATACGTTATAACGATATAGTTTATAACGTTTTACGTTATATCGCTATCGTATATAACGTTATACGTTATATCGTTATAGTATATAACGTTTTACGTTATATCGTTATGGTATATAACGTTACGCGTTATATCGTTATCGTATATAACGTTATACGGTATATCGTTATAGTATATAACGTTATACGTTATATCGTAATACTACATAACGTTATACGTTATATCGTAATACTACATAACGTTATACGTTATAACGATATAGTTTATAACGTTATACGTTATATCGTTATCGTATATAACGTTATACGTTATATCGTTATAGTACATAACGTTATACCTTATATCGTTATCGTATATAACGTTTTACGTTATATCGTTATGGTATATAACGTTATGCGTTATATCGTTATCGTATATAACGTTATACGTTATATCGTAATACTACATAACGTTATACGTTATATCGATATAGTATATAACGTTATACGTTATATGGATATAGCATATAACGTTATACGTTATAACGATATAGTTTATAACGTTATACGTTATATCGTTATCGTATATAACGTTATACGTTATATCGTTATCGTATATAACGTTTTACGTTATATCGTTATAGTATATAACGTTTTACGTTATATCGTTATGGCATATAACGTTATGCGTTATATCGATATAGTATATAACGTTATACGTTATATCGTTATCGTATATAACGTTATACGTTATATCGATATCGTATATAACGTTTTACGTTATATCGTTATAGTATATAACGTTATACGTTATATCGTTATAGTACATAACGTTATACGTTATATCGTTATAGTATATAACGTTTTACGTTATATCGTTATGGTATATAACGTTATGCGTTATATCGCTATCGTATATAACGTTATACGTTATATCGTTATCGTATATAACGTTATACGTTATAACGATATAGTTTTTAACGTTATACGTTATATCGTTATCGTATATAACGTTATACGTTATATCGTTATAGTACATAATGTTATACGTTATATCGTTATCGTATATAACGTTATACATTATATCGATATAGTATATAACGTTATACGTTATACCGTTATCGTATATAACGTTATACATTATATCGTTATCGTATATAACGTTTTACGTTATATCGTTATAGTATATAACGTTTTACGTTATATCGTTATGGTATATAACGTTATGCGTTATATCGTTATCGTATATAACGTTATACGTTATATCGTAATACTACATAACGTTATACGTTATATCGTAATACTACATAACGTTATACGTTATATCGTTATAGTATATAACGTTTTACGTTATATCGTTATGGTATATAACGTTATGCGTTATATCGTTATCGTATATAACGTTATACGTTATATCGATATCGTATATAACGTTTCACGTTATATCGTTATAGTATATAACGTTATACGTTATATCGTTATAGTACATAACGTTATACGTTATATCGTTATCGTATATAACGTTATACGTTATATCGCTATCGTATATAACGTTATCCGTTATATCGTTATCGTATATAACGTTATACGTTATATCGTTATAGTACATAACGTTATACGTTATATCGTTATAGTACATAACGTTATACGTTATATCGTTATAGTACATAACGTTATACGTTATATCGTTATAGTACATAACGTTATACGTTATATCGCTATAGTACATAACGTTATACGTTATATCGTTATAGTACATAACGTTATACGTTATATCGTTATAGTACATAACGTTATACGTTATATCGTTATCGTATATAACGTTTCACGTTATATCGTTATAGTATATAACGTTATACGTTATATCGTTATAGTACATAACGTTATACGTTATATCGTTATCGTATATAACGTTATACATTATATCGATATAGTATATAACGTTATACGTTATAACGATATAGTTTATAACGTTATACGTTATATCGTTATCGTATACAACGTTAAACGTTATATCGTTATAGTACATAACGTTATACGTTATATCGTTATGGTATATAACGTTATGCGTTATATCGTTATCGTATATAACGTTATACGTTATATCGTAATACTACATAACGTTATACGTTATATCGTTATAGTATATAACGTTTTACGTTATATCGTTATGGTATATAACGTTATGCGTTATATCGCTATCGTATATAACGTTATACGTTATATCGTTATCGTATATAACGTTATACGTTATATCGATATAGTATATAACGTTATACGTTATATGGATATAGCATATAACGTTATACGTTATAACGATATAGTTTATAACGTTATACGTTATATCGTTATCGTATATAACGTTACACGTTATATCGTTATAGTATATAACGTTTTACGTTATATCGTTATGGTATATAACGTTATGCGTTATATCGTTATCGTATATAACGCTATACGTTATATCGATATAGTATATAACGTTAAACGTTATATCGATATAGTATATAACGTTATACGTTATATCGTTATAGTACATAACGTTATACGTTATATCGTTATGGTATATAACGTTATGCGTTATATCGCTATCGTATATAACGTTATACGTTATATCGATATCGTATATAACGTTATACGTTATATCGTTATAGTACATAACGTTATACGTTATATCGTTATAGTATATAACGTTTTACGTTATATCGTTATGGTATATAACGTTATACGTTATATCGCTATCGTATATAACGTTATACGTTATATCGCTATCGTATATAAAGTTATACGTTATATCGTTATAGTATATAACGTTTTACGTTATATCGTTATGGTATATAACGTTATGCGTTATATCGTTATCGTATATAACGCTATACGTTATATCGATATAGTATATAACGTTAAACGTTATATCGATATAGTATATAACGTTATACGTTATATCGTTATAGTACATAACGTTATACGTTATATCGTTATCGTATATAACGTTATACGTTATATCGCTATCGTATATAACGTTATCCGTTATATCGTTATCGTATATAACGTTATACGTTATATCGTTATAGTACATAACGTTATACGTTATATCGATATAGTATATAACGTTATACGTTATAACGATATAGTTTATAACGTTTTACGTTATATCGCTATCGTATATAACGTTATACGTTATATCGTTATAGTATATAACGTTTTACGTTATATCGTTATGGTATATAACGTTACGCGTTATATCGTTATCGTATATAACGTTATACGGTATATCGTTATAGTATATAACGTTATACGTTATATCGTAATACTACATAACGTTATACGTTATATCGTAATACTACATAACGTTATACGTTATAACGATATAGTTTATAACGTTATACGTTATATCGTTATCGTATATAACGTTATACGTTATATCGTTATAGTACATAACGTTATACGTTATATCGTTATCGTATATAACGTTTTACGTTATATCGTTATAGTACATAACGTTATACGTTATATCGTTATCGTATATAACGTTATACGTTATATCGATATCGTATATAACGTTTTACGTTATATCGTTATAGTATATAACGTTATACGTTATATCGTTATAGTACATAACGTTATACGTTATATCGTTATCGTATATAACGTTATACGTTATATCGTTATAGTACATAACGTTATACGTTATATGGATATAGTATATAACGTTATACGTTATATGGATATAGCATATAACGTTATACGTTATATCGTAATACTACATAACGTTATACGTTATATCGTTATAGTATATAACGTTATACGTTATATCGTTACAGTATATAACGTTATACGTTATATCGTTATAGCATATAACGTTATACGTTATATCGATATAGTATATAACGTTATACGTTATATGGATATAGCATATAACGTTATACGTTATAACGATATAGTTTATAACGTTATAAGTTATATCGTTATCGTATATAACGTTATACGTTATATCGTTATCGTATATAACGTTTTACGTTATATCGTTATCGTATATAACGTTTTACGTTATATCGTTATAGTATATAACGTTTTACGTTATATCGTTATGGTATATAATGTTATGCGTTATATCGTTATGGTATATAACGTTATACGTTATATCGTAATACTACATAACGTTATACGTTATATCGTAATACTACATAACGTTGTACGTTATATCGTTATAGTATATAACGTTTTACGTTATATCGTTATGGTATATAACGTTATGCGTTATATCGATATAGTATATAACGTTAAACGTTATATCGATATAGTATATAACGTTATACGTTATATCGTTATAGTACATAACGTTATACGTTATATCGTTATCGTATATAACGTTAAACGTTATATCGATATAGTATATAACGTTATACGTTATATCGTTATAGTACATAACGTTATACGTTATATCGTTATCGTATATAACGTTATACGTTATATCGTTATAGTATATAACGTTTTACGTTATATCGTTATGGTATATAACGTTATGCGTTATATCGATATAGTATATAACGTTAAACGTTATATCGATATAGTATATAACGTTATACGTTATATCGTTATAGTACATAACGTTATACGTTATATCGTTATCGTATATAACGTTAAACGTTATATCGATATAGTATATAACGTTATACGTTATATCGTTATAGTACATAACGTTATACGTTATATCGTTATCGTATATAACGTTATACGTTATATCGTTATAGTATATAACGTTTTACGTTATATCGTTATGGTATATAACGTTATACGTTATATCGTAATACTACATAACGTTAAACGTTATATCGATATAGTATATAACGTTATACGTTATATCGTTATAGTATATAACGTTATACGTTATATCGATATAGTATATAACGTTATACGTTATATCGTTATAGCATATCACGTTATACGTTATAACGATATAGCTTATAACGTTATACGTTATATCGTTATCGTATATAACGTTATACGTTATATCGTTATAGTATATAACGTTTTACGTTATATCGTTATGGTATATAACGTTATGCGTTATATCGTTATCGTATATAACGTTATACGTTATATCGTAATACTACATAACGTTATACGTTATATCGTAATACTACATAACGTTATACGTTATATCGTAATACTACATAACGTTATACGTTATATCGTTATAGTATATAACGTTATACGTTATATCGATATAGTATATAACGTTATACGTTATATCGTTATAGTATATAACGTTATACGTTATATCGATATAGTATATAACGTTATACGTTATATCGATATAGTATATAACGTTATACGTTATAACGATATAGTTTATAACGTTTTACGTTATATCGCTATCGTATATAACGTTATACGTTATATCGTTATAGTATATAACGTTATACGTTATATCGTTATCGTATATAACGTTATACGTTATATCGTTATAGTACATAACGTTATACGTTATATCGTTATCGTATATAACGTTTTACGTTATATCGTTATAGTACATAACGTTATACGTTATATCGTTATCGTATATAACGTTATACGTTATATCGATATCGTATATAACGTTTTACGTTATATCGTTATAGTATATAACGTTATACGTTATATCGTTATAGTACATAACGTTATACGTTATATCGTTATCGTATATAACGTTATACGTTATATCGTTATAGTACATAACGTTATACGTTATATGGATATAGTATATAACGTTATACGTTATATGGATATAGCATATAACGTTATACGTTATATCGTAATACTACATAACGTTATACGTTATATCGTTATAGTATATAACGTTATACGTTATATCGTTACAGTATATAACGTTATACGTTATATCGTTATAGCATATAACGTTATACGTTATATCGTTATCGTATATAACGTTACACGTTATATCGTTATAGTATATAACGTTTTACGTTATATCGTTATGGTATATAACGTTATGCGTTATATCGTTATCGTATATAACGCTATACGTTATATCGATATAGTATATAACGTTAAACGTTATATCGATATAGTATATAACGTTATACGTTATATCGTTATAGTACATAACGTTATACGTTATATCGTTATGGTATATAACGTTATGCGTTATATCGCTATCGTATATAACGTTATACGTTATATCGATATCGTATATAACGTTATACGTTATATCGTTATAGTACATAACGTTATACGTTATATCGTTATAGTATATAACGTTTTACGTTATATCGTTATGGTATATAACGTTATGCGTTATATCGCTATCGTATATAACGTTATACGTTATATCGCTATCGTATATAACGTTATACGTTATATCGTTATAGTATATAACGTTTTACGTTATATCGTTATGGTATATAACGTTATGCGTTATATCGTTATCGTATATAACGCTATACGTTATATCGATATAGTATATAACGTTAAACGTTATATCGATATAGTATATAACGTTATACGTTATATCGTTATAGTACATAACGTTATACGTTATATCGTTATCGTATATAACGTTATACGTTATATCGCTATCGTATATAACGTTATCCGTTATATCGTTATCGTATATAACGTTATACGTTATATCGTTATAGTACATAACGTTATACGTTATATCGATATAGTATATAACGTTATACGTTATAACGATATAGTTTATAACGTTTTACGTTATATCGCTATCGTATATAACGTTATACGTTATAACGATATAGTTTATAACGTTTTACGTTATATCGCTATCGTATATAACGTTATACGTTATATCGTTATAGTATATAACGTTTTACGTTATATCGTTATGGTATATAACGTTACGCGTTATATCGTTATCGTATATAACGTTATACGGTATATCGTTATAGTATATAACGTTATACGTTATATCGTAATACTACATAACGTTATACGTTATATCGTAATACTACATAACGTTATACGTTATAACGATATAGTTTATAACGTTATACGTTATATCGTTATCGTATATAACGTTATACGTTATATCGTTATAGTACATAACGTTATACGTTATATCGTTATCGTATATAACGTTTTACGTTATATCGTTATAGTACATAACGTTATACGTTATATCGTTATCGTATATAACGTTATACGTTATATCGATATCGTATATAACGTTTTACGTTATATCGTTATAGTATATAACGTTATACGTTATATCGTTATAGTACATAACGTTATACGTTATATCGTTATCGTATATAACGTTATACGTTATATCGTTATAGTACATAACGTTATACGTTATATCGATATAGTATATAACGTTATACGTTATAACGATATAGTTTATAACGTTTTACGTTATATCGCTATCGTATATAACGTTATACGTTATATCGTTATAGTATATAACGTTTTACGTTATATCGTTATGGTATATAACGTTACGCGTTATATCGTTATCGTATATAACGTTATACGGTATATCGTTATAGTATATAACGTTATACGTTATATCGTAATACTACATAACGTTATACGTTATATCGTAATACTACATAACGTTATACGTTATAACGATATAGTTTATAACGTTATACGTTATATCGTTATCGTATATAACGTTATACGTTATATCGTTATAGTACATAACGTTATACGTTATATCGTTATCGTATATAACGTTATACGTTATACCGTTATCGTATATAACGTTATACATTATATCGTTATCGTATATAACGCTTTACGTTATATCGTTATAGTATATAACGTTTTACGTTATATCGTTATGGTATATAACGTTATGCGTTATATCGTTATCGTATATAACGTTATACGTTATATCGTAATACTACATAACGTTATACGTTATATCGTAATACTACATAACGTTATACGTTATATCGTTATAGTATATAACGTTTTACGTTATATCGTTATGGTATATAACGTTATGCGTTATATCGTTATCGTATATAACGTTATACGTTATATCGATATCGTATATAACGTTTCACGTTATATCGTTATAGTATATAACGTTATACGTTATATCGTTATAGTACATAACGTTATACGTTATATCGTTATCGTATATAACGTTATACGTTATATCGCTATCGTATATAACGTTATCCGTTATATCGTTATCGTATATAACGTTATACGTTATATCGTTATAGTACATAACGTTATACGTTATATCGTTATAGTACATAACGTTATACGTTATATCGTTATCGTATATAACGTTATACGTTATATCGCTATCGTATATAACGTTATCCGTTATATCGTTATCGTATATAACGTTATACGTTATATCGTTATAGTACATAACGTTATACGTTATATCGTTATAGTATATAACGTTATACGTTATATGGATATAGCATATAACGTTATACGTTATATCGTAATACTACATACCGTTATTCGTTATATCGTAATACTACATAACGTTATACGTTATATCGTAATACTACATAACGTTATACGTTATATCGTAATACTACATAACGTTATACGTTATATCGTAATACTACATAACGTTATACGTTATATCGTTATCGTATATAACGTTATACATTATATCGATATAGTATATAACGTTATACGTTATACCGTTATCGTATATAACGTTATACATTATATCGTTATCGTATATAACGTTTTACGTTATATCGTTATAGTATATAACGTTTTACGTTATATCGTTATGGTATATAACGTTATGCGTTATATCGTTATCGTATATAACGTTATACGTTATATCGTTATAGTATATAACGTTATACGTTATATCGTTATAGTACATAACGTTATACGTTATATCGTTATCGTATATAACGTTATACATTATATCGATATAGTATATAACGTTATACGTTATAACGATATAGTTTATAACGTTATACGTTATATCGTTATCGTATACAACGTTAAACGTTATATCGTTATAGTACATAACGTTATACGTTATATCGTTATGGTATATAACGTTATGCGTTATATCGTTATCGTATATAACGTTATACGTTATATCGTAATACTACATAACGTTATACGTTATATCGTTATAGTATATAACGTTTTACGTTATATCGTTATGGTATATAACGTTATGCGTTATATCGCTATCGTATATAACGTTATACGTTATATCGTTATCGTATATAACGTTATACGTTATATCGATATAGTATATAACGTTATACGTTATATGGATATAGCATATAACGTTATACGTTATAACGATATAGTTTATAACGTTATACGTTATATCGTTATCGTATATAACGTTATACGTTATATCGTTATAGTATATAACGTTTTACGTTATATCGTTATGGTATATAACGTTATGCGTTATATCGTTATCGTATATAACGCTATACGTTATATCGATATAGTATATAACGTTAAACGTTATATCGATATAGTATATAACGTTATACGTTATATCGTTATAGTACATAACGTTATACGTTATATCGTTATGGTATATAACGTTATGCGTTATATCGCTATCGTATATAACGTTATACGTTATATCGTAATACTACATAACGTTATACGTTATATCGTTATAGTATATAACGTTTTACGTTATATCGTTATGGTATATAACGTTATGCGTTATATCACTATCGTATATAACGTTATACGTTATATCGCTATCGTATATAACGTTATACGTTATATCGTTATAGTATATAACGTTTTACGTTATATCGTTATGGTATATAACGTTATGCGTTATATCGTTATCGTATATAACGCTATACGTTATATCGATATAGTATATAACGTTAAACGTTATATCGATATAGTATATAACGTTATACGTTATATCGTTATAGTACATAACGTTATACGTTATATCGTTATCGTATATAACGTTATACGTTATATCGCTATCGTATATAACGTTATCCGTTATATCGTTATCGTATATAACGTTATACGTTATATCGTTATAGTACATAACGTTATACGTTATATCGATATAGTATATAACGTTATACGTTATAACGATATAGTTTATAACGTTTTACGTTATATCGCTATCGTATATAACGTTATACGTTATATCGTTATAGTATATAACGTTTTACGTTATATCGTTATGGTATATAACGTTACGCGTTATATCGTTATCGTATATAACGTTATACGGTATATCGTTATAGTATATAACGTTATACGTTATATCGTAATACTACATAACGTTATACGTTATATCGTAATACTACATAACGTTATACGTTATAACGATATAGTTTATAACGTTATACGTTATATCGTTATCGTATATAACGTTATACGTTATATCGTTATAGTACATAACGTTATACCTTATATCGTTATCGTATATAACGTTTTACGTTATATCGTTATGGTATATAACGTTATGCGTTATATCGTTATCGTATATAACGTTATACGTTATATCGTAATACTACATAACGTTATACGTTATATCGATATAGTATATAACGTTATACGTTATATGGATATAGCATATAACGTTATACGTTATAACGATATAGTTTATAACGTTATACGTTATATCGTTATCGTATATAACGTTATACGTTATATCGTTATCGTATATAACGTTTTACGTTATATCGTTATAGTATATAACGTTTTACGTTATATCGTTATGGCATATAACGTTATGCGTTATATCGATATAGTATATAACGTTATACGTTATATCGTTATCGTATATAACGTTATACGTTATATCGATATCGTATATAACGTTTTACGTTATATCGTTATAGTATATAACGTTATACGTTATATCGTTATAGTACATAACGTTATACGTTATATCGTTATAGTATATAACGTTTTACGTTATATCGTTATGGTATATAACGTTATGCGTTATATCGCTATCGTATATAACGTTATACGTTATATCGTTATCGTATATAACGTTATACGTTATAACGATATAGTTTTTAACGTTATACGTTATATCGTTATCGTATATAACGTTATACGTTATATCGTTATAGTACATAATGTTATACGTTATATCGTTATCGTATATAACGTTATACATTATATCGATATAGTATATAACGTTATACGTTATACCGTTATCGTATATAACGTTATACATTATATCGTTATCGTATATAACGTTTTACGTTATATCGTTATAGTATATAACGTTTTACGTTATATCGTTATGGTATATAACGTTATGCGTTATATCGTTATCGTATATAACGTTATACGTTATATCGTAATACTACATAACGTTATACGTTATATCGTAATACTACATAACGTTATACGTTATATCGTTATAGTATATAACGTTTTACGTTATATCGTTATGGTATATAACGTTATGCGTTATATCGTTATCGTATATAACGTTATACGTTATATCGATATCGTATATAACGTTTCACGTTATATCGTTATAGTATATAACGTTATACGTTATATCGTTATAGTACATAACGTTATACGTTATATCGTTATCGTATATAACGTTATACGTTATATCGCTATCGTATATAACGTTATCCGTTATATCGTTATCGTATATAACGTTATACGTTATATCGTTATAGTACATAACGTTATACGTTATATCGTTATAGTACATAACGTTATACGTTATATCGTTATAGTACATAACGTTATACGTTATATCGTTATAGTACATAACGTTATACGTTATATCGTAATACTACATAACGTTATACGTTATATCGTTATAGTACATAACGTTATACGTTATATCGTTATAGTACATAACGTTATACGTTATATCGTTATCGTATATAACGTTTCACGTTATATCGTTATAGTATATAACGTTATACGTTATATCGTTATAGTACATAACGTTATACGTTATATCGTTATCGTATATAACGTTATACATTATATCGATATAGTATATAACGTTATACGTTATAACGATATAGTTTATAACGTTATACGTTATATCGTTATCGTATACAACGTTAAACGTTATATCGTTATAGTACATAACGTTATACGTTATATCGTTATGGTATATAACGTTATGCGTTATATCGTTATCGTATATAACGTTATACGTTATATCGTAATACTACATAACGTTATACGTTATATCGTTATAGTATATAACGTTTTACGTTATATCGTTATGGTATATAACGTTATGCGTTATATCGCTATCGTATATAACGTTATACGTTATATCGTTATCGTATATAACGTTATACGTTATATCGATATAGTATATAACGTTATACGTTATATGGATATAGCATATAACGTTATACGTTATAACGATATAGTTTATAACGTTATACGTTATATCGTTATCGTATATAACGTTACACGTTATATCGTTATAGTATATAACGTTTTACGTTATATCGTTATGGTATATAACGTTATGCGTTATATCGTTATCGTATATAACGCTATACGTTATATCGATATAGTATATAACGTTAAACGTTATATCGATATAGTATATAACGTTATACGTTATATCGTTATAGTACATAACGTTATACGTTATATCGTTATGGTATATAACGTTATGCGTTATATCGTTATCGTATATAACGTTATACGTTATATCGATATCGTATATAACGTTATACGTTATATCGTTATAGTACATAACGTTATACGTTATATCGTTATAGTATATAACGTTTTACGTTATATCGTTATGGTATATAACGTTATGCGTTATATCGCTATCGTATATAACGTTATACGTTATATCGCTATCGTATATAACGTTATACGTTATATCGTTATAGTATATAACGTTTTACGTTATATCGTTATGGTATATAACGTTATGCGTTATATCGTTATCGTATATAACGCTATACGTTATATCGATATAGTATATAACGTTAAACGTTATATCGATATAGTATATAACGTTATACTTTATATCGTTATAGTACATAACGTTATACGTTATATCGTTATCGTATATAACGTTATACGTTATATCGCTATCGTATATAACGTTATCCGTTATATCGTTATCGTATATAACGTTATACGTTATATCGTTATAGTACATAACGTTATACGTTATATCGATATAGTATATAACGTTATACGTTATAACGATATAGTTTATAACGTTTTACGTTATATCGCTATCGTATATAACGTTATACGTTATATCGTTATAGTATATAACGTTTTACGTTATATCGTTATGGTATATAACGTTACGCGTTATATCGTTATCGTATATAACGTTATACGGTATATCGTTATAGTATATAACGTTATACGTTATATCGTAATACTACATAACGTTATACGTTATATCGTAATACTACATAACGTTATACGTTATAACGATATAGTTTATAACGTTATACGTTATATCGTTATCGTATATAACGTTATACGTTATATCGTTATAGTACATAACGTTATACGTTATATCGTTATCGTATATAACGTTTTACGTTATATCGTTATAGTACATAACGTTATACGTTATATCGTTATCGTATATAACGTTATACGTTATATCGATATCGTATATAACGTTTTACGTTATATCGTTATAGTATATAACGTTATACGTTATATCGTTATAGTACATAACGTTATACGTTATATCGTTATCGTATATAACGTTATACGTTATATCGTTATAGTACATAACGTTATACGTTATATGGATATAGTATATAACGTTATACGTTATATGGATATAGCATATAACGTTATACGTTATATCGTAATACTACATAACGTTATACGTTATATCGTTATAGTATATAACGTTATACGTTATATCGTTACAGTATATAACGTTATACGTTATATCGTTATAGCATATAACGTTATACGTTATATCGATATAGTATATAACGTTATACGTTATATCGTTATAGTATATAACGTTATACGTTATATCGTTATAGTACATAACGTTATACGTTATATCGTTATAGTATATAACGTTTTACGTTATATCGTTATGGTATATAACGTTATGCGTTATATCGCTATCGTATATAACGTTATACGTTATATCGTTATCGTATATAACGTTATACGTTATAACGATATAGTTTTTAACGTTATACGTTATAACGATATAGTTTTTAACGTTATACGTTATATCGTTATCGTATATAACGTTATACGTTATATCGTTATAGTACATAATGTTATACGTTATATCGTTATCGTATATAACGTTATACATTATATCGATATAGTATATAACGTTATACGTTATACCGTTATCGTATATAACGTTATACATTATATCGTTATCGTATATAACGTTTTACGTTATATCGTTATAGTATATAACGTTTTACGTTATATCGTTATGGTATATAACGTTATGCGTTATATCGTTATCGTATATAACGTTATACGTTATATCGTAATACTACATAACGTTATACGTTATATCGTAATACTACATAACGTTATACGTTATATCGTTATAGTATATAACGTTTTACGTTATATCGTTATGGTATATAACGTTATGCGTTATATCGTTATCGTATATAACGTTATACGTTATATCGATATCGTATATAACGTTTCACGTTATATCGTTATAGTATATAACGTTATACGTTATATCGTTATAGTACATAACGTTATACGTTATATCGTTATCGTATATAACGTTATACGTTATATCGCTATCGTATATAACGTTATCCGTTATATCGTTATCGTATATAACGTTATACGTTATATCGTTATAGTACATAACGTTATACGTTATATCGTTATAGTACATAACGTTATACGTTATATCGTTATAGTACATAACGTTATACGTTATATCGTTATAGTACATAACGTTATACGTTATATCGTTATAGTACATAACGTTATACGTTATATCGTTATAGTACATAACGTTATACGTTATATCGTTATAGTACATAACGTTATACGTTATATCGTTATCGTATATAACGTTTCACGTTATATCGTTATAGTATATAACGTTATACGTTATATCGTTATAGTACATAACGTTATACGTTATATCGTTATCGTATATAACGTTATACATTATATCGATATAGTATATAACGTTATACGTTATAACGATATAGTTTATAACGTTATACGTTATATCGTTATCGTATACAACGTTAAACGTTATATCGTTATAGTACATAACGTTATACGTTATATCGTTATGGTATATAACGTTATGCGTTATATCGTTATCGTATATAACGTTATACGTTATATCGTAATACTACATAACGTTATACGTTATATCGTTATAGTATATAACGTTTTACGTTATATCGTTATGGTATATAACGTTATGCGTTATATCGCTATCGTATATAACGTTATACGTTATATCGTTATCGTATATAACGTTATACGTTATATCGATATAGTATATAACGTTATACGTTATATCGTTATAGTACATAACGTTATACGTTATATCGTTATAGTACATAACGTTATACGTTATATCGTAATACTACATAACGTTATACGTTATATCGTAATACTACATAACGTTATACGTTATAACGATATAGTTTATAACGTTATACGTTATATCGTTATCGTATATAACGTTATACGTTATATCGTTATAGTACATAACGTTATACGTTATATCGTTATCGTATATAACGTTTTACGTTATATCGTTATAGTACATAACGTTATACGTTATATCGTTATCGTATATAACGTTATACGTTATATCGATATCGTATATAACGTTTTACGTTATATCGTTATAGTATATAACGTTATACGTTATATCGTTATAGTACATAACGTTATACGTTATATCGTTATCGTATATAACGTTATACGTTATATCGTTATAGTACATAACGTTATACGTTATATGGATATAGTATATAACGTTATACGTTATATGGATATAGCATATAACGTTATACGTTATATCGTAATACTACATAACGTTATACGTTATATCGTTATAGTATATAACGTTATACGTTATATCGTTACAGTATATAACGTTATACGTTATATCGTTATAGCATATAACGTTATACGTTATATCGATATAGTATATAACGTTATACGTTATATCGTTATAGTATATAACGTTATACGTTATATCGTTATAGTACATAACGTTATACGTTATATCGTTATAGTATATAACGTTTTACGTTATATCGTTATGGTATATAACGTTATGCGTTATATCGCTATCGTATATAACGTTATACGTTATATCGTTATCGTATATAACGTTATACGTTATATCGTTATCGTATATAACGTTATACGTTATAACGATATAGTTTTTAACGTTATACGTTATATCGTTATCGTATATAACGTTATACGTTATATCGTTATAGTACATAATGTTATACGTTATATCGTTATCGTATATAACGTTATACATTATATCGATATAGTATATAACGTTATACGTTATACCGTTATCGTATATAACGTTATACATTATATCGTTATCGTATATAACGTTTTACGTTATATCGTTATAGTATATAACGTTTTACGTTATATCGTTATGGTATATAACGTTATGCGTTATATCGTTATCGTATATAACGTTATACGTTATATCGTAATACTACATAACGTTATACGTTATATCGTAATACTACATAACGTTATACGTTATATCGTTATAGTATATAACGTTTTACGTTATATCGTTATGGTATATAACGTTATGCGTTATATCGTTATCGTATATAACGTTATACGTTATATCGATATCGTATATAACGTTTCACGTTATATCGTTATAGTATATAACGTTATACGTTATATCGTTATAGTACATAACGTTATACGTTATATCGTTATCGTATATAACGTTATACGTTATATCGCTATCGTATATAACGTTATCCGTTATATCGTTATCGTATATAACGTTATACGTTATATCGTTATAGTACATAACGTTATACGTTATATCGTTATAGTACATAACGTTATACGTTATATCGTTATAGTACATAACGTTATACGTTATATCGTTATAGTACATAACGTTATACGTTATATCGTTATAGTACATAACGTTATACGTTATATCGTTATAGTACATAACGTTATACGTTATATCGTTATAGTACATAACGTTATACGTTATATCGTTATCGTATATAACGTTTCACGTTATATCGTTATAGTATATAACGTTATACGTTATATCGTTATAGTACATAACGTTATACGTTATATCGTTATCGTATATAACGTTATACATTATATCGATATAGTATATAACGTTATACGTTATAACGATATAGTTTATAACGTTATACGTTATATCGTTATCGTATACAACGTTAAACGTTATATCGTTATAGTACATAACGTTATACGTTATATCGTTATGGTATATAACGTTATGCGTTATATCGTTATCGTATATAACGTTATACGTTATATCGTAATACTACATAACGTTATACGTTATATCGTTATAGTATATAACGTTTTACGTTATATCGTTATGGTATATAACGTTATGCGTTATATCGCTATCGTATATAACGTTATACGTTATATCGTTATCGTATATAACGTTATACGTTATATCGATATAGTATATAACGTTATACGTTATATGGATATAGCATATAACGTTATACGTTATAACGATATAGTTTATAACGTTATACGTTATATCGTTATCGTATATAACGTTACACGTTATATCGTTATAGTATATAACGTTTTACGTTATATCGTTATGGTATATAACGTTATGCGTTATATCGTTATCGTATATAACGCTATACGTTATATCGATATAGTATATAACGTTAAACGTTATATCGATATAGTATATAACGTTATACGTTATATCGTTATAGTACATAACGTTATACGTTATATCGTTATGGTATATAACGTTATGCGTTATATCGCTATCGTATATAACGTTATACGTTATATCGATATCGTATATAACGTTATACGTTATATCGTTATAGTACATAACGTTATACGTTATATCGTTATAGTATATAACGTTTTACGTTATATCGTTATGGTATATAACGTTATGCGTTATATCGCTATCGTATATAACGTTATACGTTATATCGCTATCGTATATAACGTTATACGTTATATCGTTATAGTATATAACGTTTTACGTTATATCGTTATGGTATATAACGTTATGCGTTATATCGTTATCGTATATAACGCTATACGTTATATCGATATAGTATATAACGTTAAACGTTATATCGATATAGTATATAACGTTATACGTTATATCGTTATAGTACATAACGTTATACGTTATATCGTTATCGTATATAACGTTATACGTTATATCGCTATCGTATATAACGTTATCCGTTATATCGTTATCGTATATAACGTTATACGTTATATCGTTATAGTACATAACGTTATACGTTATATCGATATAGTATATAACGTTATACGTTATAACGATATAGTTTATAACGTTTTACGTTATATCGCTATCGTATATAACGTTATACGTTATATCGTTATAGTATATAACGTTTTACGTTATATCGTTATGGTATATAACGTTACGCGTTATATTGTTATCGTATATAACGTTATACGGTATATCGTTATAGTATATAACGTTATACGTTATATCGTAATACTACATAACGTTATACGTTATATCGTAATACTACATAACGTTATACGTTATAACGATATAGTTTATAACGTTATACGTTATATCGTTATCTTATATAACGTTATACGTTATATCGTTATAGTACATAACGTTATACGTTATATCGTTATCGTATATAACGTTTTACGTTATATCGTTATAGTACATAACGTTATACGTTATATCGTTATCGTATATAACGTTATACGTTATATCGATATCGTATATAACGTTTTACGTTATATCGTTATAGTATATAACGTTATACGTTATATCGTTATAGTACATAACGTTATACGTTATATCGTTATCGTATATAACGTTATACGTTATATCGTTATAGTACATAACGTTATACGTTATATGGATATAGTATATAACGTTATACGTTATATGGATATAGCATATAACGTTATACGTTATATCGTAATACTACATAACGTTATACGTTATATCGTTATAGTATATAACGTTATACGTTATATCGTTACAGTATATAACGTTATACGTTATATCGTTATAGCATATAACGTTATACGTTATATCGATATAGTATATAACGTTATACGTTATATGGATATAGCATATAACGTTATACGTTATAACGATATAGTTTATAACGTTATAAGTTATATCGTTATCGTATATAACGTTATACGTTATATCGTTATCGTATATAACGTTTTACGTTATATCGTTATCGTATATAACGTTTTACGTTATATCGTTATAGTATATAACGTTTTACGTTATATCGTTATGGTATATAATGTTATGCGTTATATCGTTATGGTATATAACGTTATACGTTATATCGTAATACTACATAACGTTATACGTTATATCGTAATACTACATAACGTTGTAAGTTATATCGTTATAGTATATAACGTTTTACGTTATATCGTTATGGTATATAACGTTATGCGTTATATCGATATAGTATATAACGTTAAACGTTATATCGATATAGTATATAACGTTATACGTTATATCGTTATAGTACATAACGTTATACGTTATATCGTTATCGTATATAACGTATAACGTTATACGTTATATCGTTATAGTACATAACGTTATACGTTATATCGTTATCGTATATAACGTTATACGTTATATCGTTATAGTATATAACGTTTTACGTTATATCGTTATGGTATATAACGTTATGCGTTATATCGATATAGTATATAACGTTAAACGTTATATCGATATAGTATATAACGTTATACGTTATATCGTTATAGTACATAACGTTATACGTTATATCGTTATCGTATATAACGTATAACGTTATATCGATATAGTATATAACGTTATACGTTATATCGTTATAGTACATAACGTTATACGTTATATCGTTATCGTATATAACGTTATACGTTATATCGTTATAGTATATAACGTTTTACGTTATATCGTTATGGTATATAACGTTATACGTTATATCGTAATACTACATAACGTTAAACGTTATATCGATATAGTATATAACGTTATACGTTATATCGTTATAGTATATAACGTTATACGTTATATCGATATAGTATATAACGTTATACGTTATATCGTTATAGCATATCACGTTATACGTTATAACGATATAACGTATAACGTTATAAACTATATCGTTATCGTATATAACGTTATACGTTATATCGTTATAGTATATAACGTTTTACGTTATATCGTTATGGTATATAACGTTATGCGTTATATCGTTATCGTATATAACGTTATACGTTATATCGTAATACTACATAACGTTATACGTTATATCGTAATACTACATAACGTTATACGTTATATCGTAATACTACATAACGTTATACGTTATATCGTTATAGTATATAACGTTATACGTTATATCGATATAGTATATAACGTTATACGTTATATCGTTATAGTATATAACGTTATACGTTATATCGATATAGTATATAACGTTATACGTTATATCGATATAGTATATAACGTTATACGTTATAACGATATAGTTTATAACGTTTTACGTTATATCGCTATCGTATATAACGTTATACGTTATATCGTTATAGTATATAACGTTATACGTTATATCGTTATCGTATATAACGTTATACGTTATATCGTTATAGTACATAACGTTATACGTTATATCGTTATCGTATATAACGTTTTACGTTATATCGTTATAGTACATAACGTTATACGTTATATCGTTATCGTATATAACGTTATACGTTATATCGATATCGTATATAACGTTTTACGTTATATCGTTATAGTATATAACGTTATACGTTATATCGTTATAGTACATAACGTTATACGTTATATCGTTATCGTATATAACGTTATACGTTATATCGTTATAGTACATAACGTTATACGTTATATGGATATAGTATATAACGTTATACGTTATATGGATATAGCATATAACGTTATACGTTATATCGTAATACTACATAACGTTATACGTTATATCGTTATAGTATATAACGTTATACGTTATATCGTTACAGTATATAACGTTATACGTTATGTCGTTATAGCATATAACGTTATACGTTATATCGATATAGTATATAACGTTATACGTTATATGGATATAGCATATAACGTTATACGTTATAACGATATAGTTTATAACGTTATACGTTATATCGTTATCGTATATAACGTTACACGTTATATCGTTATAGTATATAACGTTTTACGTTATATCGTTATGGTATATAACGTTATGCGTTATATCGTTATCGTATATAACGCTATACGTTATATCGATATAGTATATAACGTTAAACGTTATATCGATATAGTATATAACGTTATACGTTATATCGTTATAGTACATAACGTTATACGTTATATCGTTATGGTATATAACGTTATGCGTTATATCGCTATCGTATATAACGTTATACGTTATATCGATATCGTATATAACGTTATACGTTATATCGTTATAGTACATAACGTTATACGTTATATCGTTATAGTATATAACGTTTTACGTTATATCGTTATGGTATATAACGTTATGCGTTATATCGCTATCGTATATAACGTTATACGTTATATCGCTATCGTATATAACGTTATACGTTATATCGTTATAGTATATAACGTTTTACGTTATATCGTTATGGTATATAACGTTATGCGTTATATCGTTATCGTATATAACGCTATACGTTATATCGATATAGTATATAACGTTAAACGTTATATCGATATAGTATATAACGTTATACGTTATATCGTTATAGTACATAACGTTATACGTTATATCGTTATCGTATATAACGTTATACGTTATATCGCTATCGTATATAACGTTATCCGTTATATCGTTATCGTATATAACGTTATACGTTATATCGTTATAGTACATAACGTTATACGTTATATCGATATAGTATATAACGTTATACGTTATAACGATATAGTTTATAACGTTTTACGTTATATCGCTATCGTATATAACGTTATACGTTATATCGTTATAGTATATAACGTTTTACGTTATATCGTTATGGTATATAACGTTACGCGTTATATCGTTATCGTATATAACGTTATACGGTATATCGTTATAGTATATAACGTTATACGTTATATCGTAATACTACATAACGTTATACGTTATATCGTAATACTACATAACGTTATACGTTATAACGATATAGTTTATAACGTTATACGTTATATCGTTATCGTATATAACGTTATACGTTATATCGTTATAGTACATAACGTTATACGTTATATCGTTATCGTATATAACGTTTTACGTTATATCGTTATAGTACATAACGTTATACGTTATATCGTTATCGTATATAACGTTATACGTTATATCGATATCGTATATAACGTTTTACGTTATATCGTTATAGTATATAACGTTATACGTTATATCGTTATAGTACATAACGTTATACGTTATATCGTTATCGTATATAACGTTATACGTTATATCGTTATAGTACATAACGTTATACGTTATATGGATATAGTATATAACGTTATACGTTATATGGATATAGCATATAACGTTATACGTTATATCGTAATACTACATAACGTTATACGTTATATCGTTATAGTATATAACGTTATACGTTATATCGTTACAGTATATAACGTTATACGTTATATCGTTATAGCATATAACGTTATACGTTATATCGATATAGTATATAACGTTATACGTTATATGGATATAGCATATAACGTTATACGTTATAACGATATAGTTTATAACGTTATAAGTTATATCGTTATCGTATATAACGTTATACGTTATATCGTTATCGTATATAACGTTTTACGTTATATCGTTATCGTATATAACGTTTTACGTTATATCGTTATAGTATATAACGTTTTACGTTATATCGTTATGGTATATAATGTTATGCGTTATATCGTTATGGTATATAACGTTATACGTTATATCGTAATACTACATAACGTTATACGTTATATCGTAATACTACATAACGTTGTACGTTATATCGTTATAGTATATAACGTTTTACGTTATATCGTTATGGTATATAACGTTATGCGTTATATCGATATAGTATATAACGTTAAACGTTATATCGATATAGTATATAACGTTACACGTTATATCGTTATAGTACATAACGTTATACGTTATATCGTTATCGTATATAACGTTAAACGTTATATCGATATAGTATATAACGTTATACGTTATATCGTTATAGTACATAACGTTATACGTTATATCGTTATCGTATATAACGTTATACGTTATATCGTTATAGTATATAACGTTTTACGTTATATCGTTATGGTATATAACGTTATGCGTTATATCGATATAGTATATAACGTTAAACGTTATATCGATATAGTATATAACGTTATACGTTATATCGTTATAGTACATAACGTTATACGTTATATCGTTATCGTATATAACGTTAAACGTTATATCGATATAGTATATAACGTTATACGTTATATCGTTACAGTACATAACGTTATACGTTATATCGTTATCGTATATAACGTTATACGTTATATCGTTATAGTATATAACGTTTTACGTTATATCGTTATGGTATATAACGTTATACGTTATATCGTAATACTACATAACGTTAAACGTTATATCGATATAGTATATAACGTTATACGTTATATCGTTATAGTATATAACGTTATACGTTATATCGATATAGTATATAACGTTATACGTTATATCGTTATAGCATATCACGTTATACGTTATAACGATATAGCTTATAACGTTATACGTTATATCGTTATCGTATATAACGTTATACGTTATATCGTTATAGTATATAACGTTTTACGTTATATCGTTATGGTATATAACGTTATGCGTTATATCGTTATCGTATATAACGTTATACGTTATATCGTAATACTACATAACGTTATACGTTATATCGTAATACTACATAACGTTATACGTTATATCGTAATACTACATAACGTTATAAGTTATATCGTTATAGTATATAACGTTATACGTTATATCGATATAGTATATAACGTTATACGTTATATCGTTATAGTATATAACGTTATACGTTATATCGATATAGTATATAACGTTATACGTTATATCGATATAGTATATAACGTTATACGTTATAACGATATAGTTTATAACGTTTTACGTTATATCGCTATCGTATATAACGTTATACGTTATATCGTTATAGTATATAACGTTATACGTTATATCGTTATCGTATATAACGTTATACGTTATATCGTTATAGTACATAACGTTATACGTTATATCGTTATCGTATATAACGTTTTACGTTATATCGTTATAGTACATAACGTTATACGTTATATCGTTATCGTATATAACGTTATACGTTATATCGATATCGTATATAACGTTTTACGTTATATCGTTATAGTATATAACGTTATACGTTATATCGTTATAGTACATAACGTTATACGTTATATCGTTATCGTATATAACGTTATACGTTATATCGTTATAGTACATAACGTTATACGTTATATGGATATAGTATATAACGTTATACGTTATATGGATATAGCATATAACGTTATACGTTATATCGTAATACTACATAACGTTATACGTTATATCGTTATAGTATATAACGTTATACGTTATATCGTTACAGTATATAACGTTATACGTTATATCGTTATAGCATATAACGTTATACGTTATATCGATATAGTATATAACGTTATACGTTATATGGATATAGCATATAACGTTATACGTTATAACGATATAGTTTATAACGTTATAAGTTATATCGTTATCGTATATAACGTTATACGTTATATCGTTATCGTATATAACGTTTTACGTTATATCGTTATCGTATATAACGTTTTACGTTATACCGTTATAGTATATAACGTTTTACGTTATATCGTTATGGTATATAATGTTATGAGTTATATCGTTATCGTATATAACGTTATACGTTATATCGTAATACTACATAACGTTATACGTTATATCGTAATACTACATAACGTTATACGTTATATCGTTATAGTATATAACGTTTTACGTTATATCGTTATGGTATATAACGTTATGCGTTATATCGATATAGTATATAACGTTAAACGTTATATCGATATAGTATATAACGTTATACGTTATATCGTTATAGTACATAACGTTATACGTTATATCGTTATCGTATATAACGTTAAACGTTATATCGATATAGTATATAACGTTATACGTTATATCGTTATAGTACATAACGTTATACGTTATATCGTTATCGTATATAACGTTATACGTTATATCGTTATAGTATATAACGTTTTACGTTATATCGTTATGGTATATAACGTTATGCGTTATATCGTTATCGTATATAACGTTATACGTTATATCGTAATACTACATAACGTTATACGTTATATCGTAATACTACATAACGTTATACGTTATATCGTAATACTACATAACGTTATACGTTATATCGTTATAGTATATAACGTTATACGTTATATCAATATAGTATATAACGTTATACGTTATATCGATATAGTATATAACGTTATACGTTATAACGATATAGTTTATAACGTTTTACGTTATATCGCTATCGTATATAACGTTATACGTTATATCGTTATAGTATATAACGTTTTACGTTATATCGTTATGGTATATAACGTTACGCGTTATATCGTTATCGTATATAACGTTATACGTTATATCGATATAGTATATAACGTTAAACGTTATATCGATATAGTATATAACGTTATACGTTATATCGATATAGTATATAACGTTATGCGTTATATCGCTATCGTATATAACGTTATACGTTATATCGTTATCGTATATAACGTTATACGGTATATCGTTATAGTATATAACGTTATACGTTATATCGTAATACTACATAACGTTATACGTTATAACGATATAGTTTATAACGTTATACGTTATATCGTTATCGTATATAATGTTATACGTTATATCGTTATAGTACATAACGTTATACGTTATATCGTTATCGTATATAACGTTTTACGTTATATCGTTATAGTACATAACGTTATACGTTATATCGTTATCGTATATAACGTTATACGTTATATCGATATCGTATATAACGTTTTACGTTATATCGTTATAGTATATAACGTTATACGTTATATCGTTATAGTACATAACGTTATACGTTATATCGTTATCGTATATAACGTTATACGTTATATCGTTATAGTACATAACGTTATACGTTATATGGATATAGTATATAACGTTATACGTTATATGGATATAGCATATAACGTTATACGTTATATCGTAATACTACATAACGTTATACGTTATATCGTTATAGTATATAACGTTATACGTTATATCGTTACAGTATATAACGTTATACGTTATATCGTTATAGCATATAACGTTATACGTTATATCGATATAGTATATAACGTTATACGTTATATGGATATAGCATATAACGTTATACGTTATAACGATATAGTTTATAACGTTATAAGTTATATCGTTATCGTATATAACGTTATACGTTATATCGTTATCGTATATAACGTATAACGTTATATCGTTATCGTATATAACGTTTTACGTTATATCGTTATAGTATATAACGTTTTACGTTATATCGTTATGGTATATAATGTTATGCGTTATATCGTTATCGTATATAACGTTATACGTTATATCGTAATACTACATAACGTTATACGTTATATCGTAATACTACATAACGTTATACGTTATATCGTTATAGTATATAACGTTTTACGTTATATCGTTATGGTATATAACGTTATGCGTTATATCGATATAGTATATAACGTTAAACGTTATATCGATATAGTATATAACGTTATACGTTATATCGTTATAGTACATAACGTTATACGTTATATCGTTATCGTATATAACGTTAAACGTTATATCGATATAGTATATAACGTTATACGTTATATCGTTATAGTACATAACGTTATACGTTATATCGTTATCGTATATAACGTTATACGTTATATCGTTATAGTATATAACGTTTTACGTTATATCGTTATGGTATATAACGTTATGCGTTATATCGTTATCGTATATAACGTTATACGTTATATCGTAATACTACATAACGTTATACGTTATATCGTAATACTACATAACGTTATACGTTATATCGTAATACTACATAACGTTATACGTTATATCGTTATAGTATATAACGTTATACGTTATATCGATATAGTATATAACGTTATACGTTATATCGATATAGTATATAACGTTATACGTTATAACGATATAGTATATAACGTTAAACGTTATATCGATATAGTATATAACGTTATACGTTATATCGATATAGTATATAACGTTATGCGTTATATCGCTATCGTATATAACGTTATACGTTATATCGTTATCGTATATAACGTTATACGTTATATGGATATAGCATATAACGTTATACGTTATATCGTAATACTACATAACATTATACGTTATATCGTAATACTACATAACGTTATACGTTATATCGTTATAGTATATAACGTTATACGTTATATCGATATAGTATATAACGTTATACGTTATAACGATATAGTTTATAACGTTTTACGTTATAACGATATAGTTTATAACGTTTTACGTTATATCGTTATCGTATATAACGTTATACGTTATATCGATATCGTATATAACGTTTCACGTTATATCGTTATAGTATATAACGTTATACGTTATATCGTTATAGTACATAACGTTATACGTTATATCGTTATCGTATATAACGTTATACGTTATATCGCTATCGTATATAACGTTATCCGTTATATCGTTATCGTATATAACGTTATACGTTATATCGTTATAGTACATAACGTTATACGTTATATCGTTATAGTACATAACGTTATACGTTATATCGTTATCGTATATAACGTTATACGTTATATCGCTATCGTATATAACGTTATACGTTATATCGTTATAGTACATAACGTTATACGTTATATCGTTATAGTATATAACGTTATACGTTATATGGATATAGCATATAACGTTATACGTTATATCGTAATACTACATACCGTTATTCGTTATATCGTAATACTACATAACGTTATACGTTATATCGTAATACTACATAACGTTATACGTTATATCGTAATACTACATAACGTTATACGTTATATCGTAATACTACATAACGTTATACGTTATATCGTTATCGTATATAACGTTATACATTATATCGATATAGTATATAACGTTATACGTTATACCGTTATCGTATATAACGTTATACATTATATCGTTATCGTATATAACGTTTTACGTTATATCGTTATAGTATATAACGTTTTACGTTATATCGTTATGGTATATAACGTTATGCGTTATATCGTTATCGTATATAACGTTATACGTTATATCGTAATACTACATAACGTTATACGTTATATCGTAATACTACATAACGTTATACGTTATATCGTTATAGTATATAACGTTTTACGTTATATCGTTATCGTATATAACGTTATACGTTATATCGATATCGTATATAACGTTTCACGTTATATCGTTATAGTATATAACGTTATACGTTATATCGTTATAGTACATAACGTTATACGTTATATCGTTATCGTATATAACGTTATACATTATATCGATATAGTATATAACGTTATACGTTATAACGATATAGTTTATAACGTTATACGTTATATCGTTATCGTATACAACGTTAAACGTTATATCGTTATAGTACATAACGTTATACGTTATATCGTTATGGTATATAACGTTATGCGTTATATCGTTATCGTATATAACGTTATACGTTATATCGTAATACTACATAACGTTATACGTTATATCGTTATAGTATATAACGTTTTACGTTATATCGTTATGGTATATAACGTTATGCGTTATATCGCTATCGTATATAACGTTATACGTTATATCGTTATCGTATATAACGTTATACGTTATATCGATATAGTATATAACGTTATACGTTATATGGATATAGCATATAACGTTATACGTTATAACGATATAGTTTATAACGTTATACGTTATATCGTTATCGTATATAACGTTATACGTTATATCGTTATAGTATATAACGTTTTACGTTATATCGTTATGGTATATAACGTTATGCGTTATATCGTTATCGTATATAACGCTATACGTTATATCGATATAGTATATAACGTTAAACGTTATATCGATATAGTATATAACGTTATACGTTATATCGTTATAGTACATAACGTTATACGTTATATCGTTATGGTATATAACGTTATGCGTTATATCGCTAACGTATATAACGTTATACGTTATATCGTAATACTACATAACGTTATACGTTATATCGTTATAGTATATAACGTTTTACGTTATATCGTTATGGTATATAACGTTATGCGTTATATCGCTATCGTATATAACGTTATACGTTATATCGCTATCGTATATAACGTTATACGTTATATCGTTATAGTATATAACGTTTTACGTTATATCGTTATGGTATATAACGTTATGCGTTATATCGCTATCGTATATAACGCTATACGTTATATCGATATAGTATATAACGTTAAACGTTATATCGATATAGTATATAACGTTATACGTTATATCGTTATAGTACATAACGTTATACGTTATATCGTTATCGTATATAACGTTATACGTTATATCGATATCGTATATAACGTTTTACGTTATATCGTTATAGTATATAACGTTATACGTTATATCGTTATAGTACATAACGTTATACGTTATATCGTTATCGTATATAACGTTATACGTTATATCGTTATAGTACATAACGTTATACGTTATATGGATATAGTATATAACGTTATACGTTATATCGTTATAGTTTATAACGTTATAAGTTATATCGTTATCGTATATAACGTTATACGTTATATCGTTATCGTATATAACGTTATACGTTATATCGATATAGTATATAACGTTAAACGTTATATCGATATAGTATATAACGTTATACGTTATATCGATATAGTATATAACGTTATGCGTTATATCGCTATCGTATATAACGTTATACGTTATATCGTTATCGTATATAACGTTATACGTTATATGGATATAGCATATAACGTTATACGTTATATCGTAATACTACATAACATTATACGTTATATCGTAATACTACATAACGTTATACGTTATATCGTTATAGTATATAACGTTATACGTTATATCGATATAGTATATAACGTTATACGTTATAACGATATAGTTTATAACGTTTTACGTTATAACGATATAGTTTATAACGTTTTACGTTATATAGCTATCGTATATAACGTTATACGTTATATCGTTATAGTATATAACGTTTTACGTTATATCGTTATGGTATATAACGTTACGCGTTATATCGTTATCGTATATAACGTTATACGGTATATCGTTATACTACATAACGTTATACGTTATATCGTAATACTACATAACGTTATACGTTATAACGATATAGTTTATAACGTTATACGTTATATCGTTATCGTATATAACGTTATACGTTATATCGTTATAGTACATAACGTTATACGTTATATCGTTATCGTATATAACGTTTTACGTTATATCGTTATAGTATATAACGTTATACGTTATATCGTTATAGTACATAACGTTATACGTTATATCGTTATAGTATATAACGTTTTACGTTATATCGTTATGGTATATAACGTTATGCGTTATATCGCTATCGTATATAACGTTATACGTTATATCGTTATCGTATATAACGTTATACGTTATAACGATATAGTTTTTAACGTTATACGTTATATCGTTATCGTATATAACGTTATACGTTATATCGTTATCGTATATAACGTTATACGTTATATCGTTATAGTACATAATGTTATACGTTATATCGTTATCGTATATAACGTTATACATTATATCGATATAGTATATAACGTTATACGTTATACCGTTATCGTATATAACGTTATACATTATATCGTTATCGTATATAACGTTTTACGTTATATCGTTATAGTATATAACGTTTTACGTTATATCGTTATGGTATATAACGTTATGCGTTATATCGTTATCGTATATAACGTTATACGTTATATCGTAATACTACATAACGTTATACGTTATATCGTAATACTACATAACGTTATACGTTATATCGTTATAGTATATAACGTTTTACGTTATATCGTTATGGTATATAACGTTATGCGTTATATCGTTATCGTATATAACGTTATACGTTATATCGATATCGTATATAACGTTTCACGTTATATCGTTATAGTATATAACGTTATACGTTATATCGTTATAGTACATAACGTTATACGTTATATCGTTATCGTATATAACGTTATACGTTATATCGCTATCGTATATAACGTTATCCGTTATATCGTTATCGTATATAACGTTATACGTTATATCGTTATAGTACATAACGTTATACGTTATATCGTTATAGTATATAACGTTATACGTTATATGGATATAGCATATAACGTTATACGTTATATCGTAATACTACATACCGTTATTCGTTATATCGTAATACTACATAACGTTATACGTTATATCGTAATACTACATAACGTTATACGTTATATCGTAATACTACATAACGTTATACGTTATATCGTAATACTACATAACGTTATACGTTATATCGTTATCGTATATAACGTTTTACGTTATATCGTTATAGTATATAACGTTTTACGTTATATCGTTATGGTATATAACGTTATGCGTTATATCGTTATCGTATATAACGTTATACGTTATATCGTAATACTACATAACGTTATACGTTATATCGTAATACTACATAACGTTATACGTTATATCGTTATAGTATATAACGTTTTACGTTATATCGTTATCGTATATAACGTTATACGTTATATCGATATCGTATATAACGTTTCACGTTATATCGTTATAGTATATAACGTTATACGTTATATCGTTATAGTACATAACGTTATACGTTATATCGTTATCGTATATAACGTTATACATTATATCGATATAGTATATAACGTTATACGTTATAACGATATAGTTTATAACGTTATACGTTATATCGTTATCGTATACAACGTTAAACGTTATATCGTTATAGTACATAACGTTATACGTTATATCGTTATAGTATATAACGTTATACGTTATATGGATATAGCATATAACGTTATACGTTATATCGTAATACTACACAACGTTTTACGTTATATCGTTATGGTATATAACGTTATGCGTTATATCGTTATCGTATATAACGTTATACGTTATATCGTAATACTACATAACGTTATACGTTATATCGTAATACTACATAACGTTATACGTTATATCGTTATAGTATATAACGTTTTACGTTATATCGTTATGGTATATAACGTTATGCGTTATATCGCTATCGTATATAACGTTATACGTTATATCGTTATCGTATATAACGTTATACGTTATATCGATATAGTATATAACGTTATACGTTATATGGATATAGCATATAACGTTATACGTTATAACGATATAGTTTATAACGTTATACGTTATATCGTTATCGTATATAACGTTATACGTTATATCGTTATAGTATATAACGTTTTACGTTATATCGTTATGGTATATAACGTTATGCGTTATATCGTTATCGTATATAACGCTATACGTTATATCGATATAGTATATAACGTTAGACGTTATATCGATATAGTATATAACGTTATACGTTATATCGTTATAGTACATAACGTTATACGTTATATCGTGATGGTATATAACGTTATGCGTTATATCGCTATCGTATATAACGTTATACGTTATATCGTAATACTACATAACGTTATACGTTATATCGTTATAGTATATAACGTTTTACGTTATATCGTTATGGTATATAACGTTATGCGTTATATCGCTATCGTATATAACGTTATACGTTATATCGCTATCGTATATAACGTTATACGTTATATCGTTATAGTATATAACGTTTTACGTTATATCGTTATGGTATATAACGTTATGCGTTATATCGTTATCGTATATAACGCTATACGTTATATCGATATAGTATATAACGTTAAACGTTATATCGATATAGTATATAACGTTATACGTTATATCGTTATAGTACATAACGTTATACGTTATATCGTTATCGTATATAACGTTATACGTTATATCGCTATCGTATATAACGTTATCCGTTATATCGTTATCGTATATAACGTTATACGTTATATCGTTATAGTACATAACGTTATACGTTATATCGATATAGTATATAACGTTATACGTTATATCGTTATCGTATATAACGTTAAACGTTATATCGATATAGTATATAACGTTATACGTTATATCGTTATAGTATATAACGTTATACATTATATCCATATAGTATATAACGTTATACGTTATAACGATATAGTTTTTAACGTTATACGTTATATCGTTATCGTATATAACGTTATACGTTATATCGTTATAGCATATAACGTTATACGTTATATCGTTATCGTATATAACGTTATACATTATATCCATATAGTATATAACGTTATACGTTATAACGATATAGTTTTTAACGTTATACGTTATATCGATATAGTATATAACGTTTTACGTTACATCGATATAGTATATAACGTTTTACGTTAAATCGATATAGTATATAACGTTATACGTTATATCGTTATCGTATATAACGTTATACGTTATATCGTTATAGTACATAACGTTATACGTTATATCGTTATCGTATATAACGTTATACGTTATATCTTTATAGTTCATAACGTTATACGTTATATCGTTATCGTATATAACGTTATACGTTATATCGTTATCGTATATAACGTTATACGTTATATCGTTATCGTATATAACGTTATACATTATATCCATATAGTATATAACGTTATACGTTATAACGATATAGTTTTTAACGTTATACGTTATATCGTTATCGTATATAACGTTATACGTTATATCGTTATAGTACATAACGTTATACGTTATATCGTTATCGTATATAACGTTATACATTATATCGATATAGTATATAACGTTATACGTTATAACGATATAGTTTTTAACGTTATACGTTATATCGTTATCGTATATAACGTTATACGTTATATCGTTATAGCATATCACGTTATACGTTATAACGATATAGCTTATAACGTTATACGTTATATCGTTATCGTATATAACGTTTTACGTTATATCGTTATAGTATATAACGTTATACATTATATCCATATAGTATATAACGTTATACGTTATAACGATATAGTTTTTAACGTTATACGTTATATCGTTATCGTATATAACGTTATACGTTATATCGTTATCGTATATAACGTTATACGTTATATCGTTATCGTATATAACGTTTTACGTTATATCGTTATAGTATATAACGTTATACATTATATCCATATAGTATATAACGTTATACGTTATAACGATATAGTTTTTAACGTTATACGTTATATCGTTATCGTATATAACGTTATACGTTATAACGATATAGTTTATAACGTTATACGTTATATCGTTATCGTATACAACGTTATACGTTATATCGTTATAGTACATAACGTTATACGTTATAACGATATAGTTTTTAACGTTATACGTTATATCGTTATCGTATATAACGTTATACGTTATAACGATATAGTTTATAACGTTATACGTTATATCGTTATCGTATACAACGTTATACGTTATATCGTTATAGTACATAACGTTATACGTTATATCGTTATAGTATATAACGTTATACGTTATATGGATATAGCATATAACGTTATACGTTATATCGTAATACTACATAACGTTATACGTTATATCGTAATACTACATAACGTTATACGTTATATCGTTATAGCATATAACGTTATACGTTATATCGTAATAATACATAACGTTATACGTTATATCGTAATACTACATAACGTTATACGTTATATCGTAATACTACATAACGTTATACGTTATATCGTTATAGTACATAACGTTATACGTTATAACGATATAGTTTATAACGTTATACGTTATATCGTTAGAGTATATAACGTTATACGTTATATCGTTATAGTACATAACGTTATACGTTATATCGTTATCGTATATAACGTTATACGGTATATCGTTATAGTATATAACGTTATACGTTATATCGTAATACTACATAACGTTATACGTTATAACGATATAGTTTATAACGTTATACGTTATATCGTTATCGTATATAACGTTATACGTTATATCGTTATAGTACATAACGTTATACGTTATATCGTTATCGTATATAACGTTATACGTTATATCTTTATAGTTCATAACGTTATACGTTATATCGTTATCGTATATAACGTTATACGTTATATCGTTATCGTATATAACGTTATACATTATATCGATATAGTATATAACGTTATACGTTATAACGATATAGTTTTTAACGTTATACGTTATATCGTTATCGTATATAACGTTATACGTTATATCGTTATAGCATATCACGTTATACGTTATAACGATATAGCTTATAACGTTATACGTTATATCGTTATCGTATATAACGTTTTACGTTATATCGTTATAGTATATAACGTTATACATTATATCCATATAGTATATAACGTTATACGTTATAACGATATAGTTTTTAACGTTATACGCTATATCGTTATCGTATATAACGTTATACGTTATATCGTTATAGCATATAACGTTATACGTTATATCGTTATCGTATATAACGTTATACATTATATCCATATAGTATATAACGTTATACGTTATAACGATATAGTTTTTAACGTTATACGTTATATCGATATAGTATATAACGTTTTACGTTACATCGATATAGTATATAACGTTTTACGTTAAATCGATATAGTATATAACGTTATACGTTATATCGTTATCGTATATAACGTTATACGTTATATCGTTATAGTACATAACGTTATACGTTATATCGTTATCGTATATAACGTTATACGTTATATCTTTATAGTTCATAACGTTATACGTTATATCGTTATCGTATATAACGTTATACGTTATATCGTTATCGTATATAACGTTATACGTTATATCGTTATCGTATATAACGTTATACATTATATCCATATAGTATATAACGTTATACGTTATAACGATATAGTTTTTAACGTTATACGTTATATCGTTATCGTATATAACGTTATACGTTATATCGTTATAGTACATAACGTTATACGTTATATCGTTATCGTATATAACGTTATACATTATATCGATATAGTATATAACGTTATACGTTATAACGATATAGTTTTTAACGTTATACGTTATATCGTTATCGTATATAACGTTATACGGTATATCGTTATAGTATATAACGTTATACGTTATATCGTAATACTACATAACGTTATACGTTATAACGATATAGTTTATAACGTTATACGTTATATCGTTATCGTATATAACGTTATACGTTATATCGTTATAGTACATAACGTTATACGTTATATCGTTATCGTATATAACGTTATACGTTATATCTTTATAGTTCATAACGTTATACGTTATATCGTTATCGTATATAACGTTATACGTTATATCGTTATCGTATATAACGTTATACATTATATCGATATAGTATATAACGTTATACGTTATAACGATATAGTTTTTAACGTTATACGTTATATCGTTATCGTATATAACGTTATACGTTATATCGTTATAGCATATCACGTTATACGTTATAACGATATAGCTTATAACGTTATACGTTATATCGTTATCGTATATAACGTTTTACGTTATATCGTTATAGTATATAACGTTATACATTATATCCATATAGTATATAACGTTATACGTTATAACGATATAGTTTTTAACGTTATACGCTATATCGTTATCGTATATAACGTTATACGTTATATCGTTATAGCATATAACGTTATACGTTATATCGTTATCGTATATAACGTTATACATTATATCCATATAGTATATAACGTTATACGTTATAACGATATAGTTTTTAACGTTATACGTTATATCGATATAGTATATAACGTTTTACGTTACATCGATATAGTATATAACGTTTTACGTTAAATCGATATAGTATATAACGTTATACGTTATATCGTTATCGTATATAACGTTATACTTTTTTTTTTTTTTTTTTTTTTTATCTCTGTTTATTTGTTCCAGGTTATTTACATATTTTTTTTACATCATTTTTTTCCAGAATAAACGCTGAATTCTAATTGTAGGGTGGTACAGGCAAGAGTACCGATACGCGGCGGTACGACGTAGCCATGCATTATTACATTCTTTTCTCTTTTTTTTTTTTTTTTTTTTTTTTTTAAGATTATTATTGCTAAATAAAATAAAATTAAGCCGCTGTTGCGCTGTGCCTATGTACGATATTTTAATTTATGTCCTGAAAGCCTGGACGCAAAAACAGGACAGTTCGCTAGCCTATTAGGGAGGGGTTGGGAGGGGATGGACTGGGAGGAGCGGGGAGGGGTGTTCTGTGGGATTAGTATAATATTTGTTTATCTATTTACATATTTACATATTTACACTTTGATTCGGTGAGCGTTGCCGTTCTGTGGCTCTTTATCTTGTTGTTTTTGTTGAGGATTCCGTATCCACCAGTATTTTTTTGTGTTTTTTCTGTGTTTGTCTTCTGTATCCTTTTGGGGGAGGGCCATGTTGTATCTCCACCTAGTGTCTGCCGTGCGGCCATCTAGGTTTTCCTCGTATTGAATAGATTTCATTCCTATTTTCCTTTGCATATGATAAATTATGGGTATGTTGTTTTGGTCTTGGAGATAGTTTCTTTCGTCTAGGTATAGAAAGGCTTCGGCGGGGATGTAGCCTGTTAACAGAGTGTTTTTGAAGTATGCGTCGTTTGGGTATAAGCAGCCGAAGATTAGGCTGTTTTCTTTGATCTTCGCGGCTTGCGAGAAGTGATTTCTCGTTAGTTTTAGGATGTGACAGTCGATGCGGTGGATGTTGGCTAAGTCGTATATTTTTTTGTTTTTTACGTATTTTCTGTATCCGCTGTGTTCTGATCTGTAAATGCTCAGGCAAGCTCTGATGCATTTTCTTTCAAATATGCGAATTTTTTCCATTATTGACGCAGGTATGTTGTACCATATTGGGCAGCCGTAGGTTATAATGGGTCTTATTAGCGATTGGTAGCACATGATTTTTACTTTGCTATCGAGAAGTCTGGAGTAAAACAGCCTTTTTGTATTCCAAAAGGCTTTGCTGGCTTTGGAGAGTTGGATTTCGATGTGTTGCTTATAATTTAGTTTTTCATCTATGTTTATTCCTAGGTATTTTACGCAGTTTTTGTGTGGTATGAGGTTCTCTTCGTTTGCTTTTTCTTTTAGGCGGAATTTCCTGACTTGTTCCCTTTCTGCTGGGCCGATTTTGCTTGTTCTGGGTCTGAATAGTATGGTTTCGCATTTGCTTGCGTTAATTTTTAGTTTCCATGTATGATAGTGATCGCTGATTTTGTTGAAGAGTTCTTGCAATTCCGTTCTTATCGTTTTGGTTTTGCGGCCTGTTACGTAGATGATTAGGTCATCCGCGAAGGCTATGGAGCGTTTGTGTGTGGATGTGTTGAGGTTAAAGAGGTTTAGTAAGTCGTTATTGTAGATGCTGAAGAGTAGCGGGGAATTTACTGTTCCTTGTTGCAGGCCGTTCTCTATGGAGAATTCTTTGCTTGAAGTGTGCGAGCCGTCGGTCATTATGAAAGTTTTGTTTGTTACCATGTCCCATACTATTTTGATTAGGTATTCGGGGAAATTCTTTTTGATCATTTTATAAATGAGCCCTGGGATCCAGACGGTGTCGAAGGCTTTTTCGATGTCTATTAGGCAGGCGGCTACTCGCTGGTTTGCGTTAAGTGCCCAGCAGATATCAGACGTAAGTTTGTTTATTGCGTGGATTGTGGAGTGTTTGTGGCGGAAGCCGAATTGGTTTTCCGGGATTATCTTATTTTTTGAGCAGAAGGCTGCTAGGGGGTTGTTTATGATCATTTCGTATACTTTGCTTATGTTGGGGAGGAGGCTTATGGGTCGTAGGTTTGCAGGTGATGAGCCGTCTTTATTTTTTTTTGTAATGGCTATGAGTTTGGCTTTTTTCCATTTTTTGGGGAAGTACGTGTTGTTTAGTGCATTATTAAACAGTACTGTGTAGTACCATTTTATTTTGTTTGGTAGGCGTTTGAGCGAGATGTTTGGGATGCCATCGAAGCCGGCGGATTTTTTGTTGTTTAGCGTGGAGAAGATTGTGCTTAGTTGATTGAAGTTTGTGAAGTAGTTTATTTCTGGGTCGGGCTGTTTGGGGTCGTCCGATGTGTTTTCGTTTGAGAATGTGCAGACTGTTTTGTTTAGCGCTATGTCTTGTTTTATTTTATTTTTTAGTATGTTTGTTTCGGCGATGATAATTCTGTTTAATTGTTCTCGGCCCATGTGTTCGTTTTGTGTGTGAGTTTTGGCGAAGTGGGTGCCGATAATGTCTAGTTTTTCCGTTGTTTTTGATATTATGAAGTTGCCCTCTGCGTCTTTGTTGGTGTTGTGTATCTCGATGCCTGCTTCTTGGATGAGGGAGGCTTTTTCTGGAGGCAGTTTGAGGGGCGGGATGGAGTTTTGTTCCTTTGGTCTGAAGATTTGATTTATCTGCGGGAACATGCTAGCAGAGTCTTTTTTGGAGATATTTTTTATTTTGTTTGTCCAGTATTGATTTATAGAGTTTGCGAATTCTTGTTTTAGTTGTGATTTTATTTCGTGTAGCAGGTACTTTAGGAATTCTATGTCTTCTCTTTTGTCGTAAGAGTAGTTGTGTCTTAGGTGGTTTAATTTCGATAGTATGTAGCTTTTATCTCGTTGTAGTTTTTTTATTTTATAGTTTATATATGGCTCGCAGGAGTCTTTTTTTTTAAATGTCGGTACGGATTCTTGTAGGGCGATTTGTATATGTTTTTCTATTTCGTCTATGAACGAGTCGATTTGTCTGTCTGTTAGGTTGACATTGTTGTAGATTTTTAGGTCACAGTTCTGTTCGAGCAGGTTTTGGAACTTTTTCCAGTCTGTCTTTTTGTAGTTGTACCTGGGTGTTTCGGTCTGCGTTTCGAGTGTTAGGTAGTCGGATGTGTTTTTGCTTATCTGAAATACTATGGCGTTATGGTCGCTGTCGTAGTCTATGGTTTTGAGAGTGTTATTTGGTCGTAAGTTTTGGAATTTTATTCGGGCGTCTGCTAGGCATATGTCTAGGTAGGAGCGTCCTTTTGGGTAAGAGGGTAGCTCGGAGCCATAAAGGTTTGTTTTGTAGAAGATGCTTTTATTGTCTAGCCAGGTTCTGACGGAGTTTCCTCTCGTGTTGTTTATTTCGTTTTTCCAGCTGGTATGTTTGGCGTTAAGGTCACCGGCTATTATGTAGTAGTTTTCCTGTTTGTCGAGCTGTAAAAGTTGGAAGAGATTGTCGAATTCGTCGTTAAATTGTTTCTGGTTTCCGTAGGCTGCGTAGGCTGCAGAGATAAATAAGTTTTCCTTATTGTTTATTTTTATTTTTATGATCGTCGTCTCTAGGATTTTGAAGTTTGTTATTTTGTCGTTTTGTATTGTTTTGAACTTCAGGGGGTTTTTTATGAGGATTGCCGTTCCTCCTCCTTGGGTGGCGTTTGGTCTGTCATGTCTTATTATAGAGTAGTTTTTGTATTGCACCTTATGTCTATAGTTCAGTTTGGTTTCTGAGATAAGTACTATGTCGGGGGTTTCTTTCTTAATTAGAGTTAGTAGGCTGTATCTTTTTTGGTTTGAGATTAGAGAGTTGGCGTTTATTGATATGATTTTCAGATGTTTAACTTTTATCTGGTTTGTTTTCTGCTGTGATTGGTGGGCGGGTGTGTTTTGGCTAATCTTCGTCTATATTTTCGATGATGTTGAAGATGGAATCGATTCTTTCTTCATGCGTATTTAGTGCTTTTTTGATTTCGTTTAGTTGGGTTTGTTGGTCGTTTAGTGCTTTTAAGATGCTTTTTTTGAAGTCTTCAATGACATTTATTATGCTTATTTGGGGTGCGTCTATTGTTGGGTTTGGGTTTTGTTTGGCTTGTGCCGCTAAGTTTGTTACTAGCGGGCTTGTCTCGTTTATACTTGTTTTTTGTTTTACTATATCCGCGAACTTTAGCTCGGGGACGTACTTACGGCTTATTTTGGCGATTCTTTCGGTTTTTGATGTTTTTGCTTTGGTGATTTTTTCATTAATCTTTTTCCGGAGTTCGACGAGTTTTGGACATCCTTTGTAAGATGCAGGATGTCCGTAGTTTTTGCAGTTTACGCAGTAGATTTTTTCTTTGCTGACTACTGCTTCTTTTTTTATTTTGCACTCACCTGGCCCGTGCGGTTCAGTGCATTTTACACAGCGATAATTTAGGTTACAGTTTTGTGCAGTGTGGCCTATTCGCTGGCATTTGTAGCACTGCGTGATATCGTTGTTTTTTTTTATTTTTTCCCATGCTATTTTTAGATAGTTGAGTCTGTTTATTTTTAATAGGTTCCCGATATTGCTATCGGGGGAGACTTGAATTATATAGATTGGGAGCAATGTGTTGTTCTCCCTTGATTTTCTTGTTGTGAATCGGGTCACTTTGGTGAAGTTGACTTCTTCGATATTCAGGGCTTTCAGATCTTCTAGTATTTCCGCTTCTGTGTAGCTGTTACCTAGACCTTTTAGTAGATACGTATGGGGTTTTTGAGATTTTGGAGTGTATGTGAAGTAGGCCGTGTTGGCTGCAGTCAGTATTTTTTTTGCATTTGTGTAGTCATTTATGTTTTGGAGGTAAAGCACATGCTTACCTGAGTGGATTCTTTTGATGTGGAAATTCTTGATTTTGAGTGAAGTTTCCATGAGTGCTATTGTATCTTTTGGGTCTTGTAATGTTATTTTGATGGGGGGTGGCCTGGCCCCTTTTGCCGATGTGGGGGGGTCTGCCTGTTCTTCAGCGGGGTGGCTGGGTGGCAGGCCTTTATAATTTTGGTTTTTCAGTAATGTTGAATGTTGTGGTGTTGTTGTTTTTTTTGGCGGAGCGGCGGGGGAGGTACTTGTCCGGGCGGCATTGTTTTTGTTCGTGGTTATCGGTGATGTGACCAGGGGTGTGGGCTGTCTGGTTGCTTTTTTCCTTAGTAGGTCGTTTTTTTTTTTTAATGTTTCGATGATAGTTTCCTGCGACTGCGGTGCGCAGGGG